>NC_133389.1:2574166-3225833 GCF_047511655.1 Castor canadensis | reverse complement strand
AATAACTAACCAGAGCAAACTATTCTGGAGATGTGGCTCCCGTGGTTGAGCACATGCTTTGCAAGTGCAAAGACCTGAGTTCAAACCCTTGTCTCACCAAAACACAAAACAAAACAAATGGATATATACATACATTTCCCAGCTGGTGTGATCTCTCAAGCTGAACATCCCACTAACGCAATATGCATAACTGTAGCCTTCAAGTCACCTTCCCATCTGCTTCTGCCTCTGAGATCCACCATGAAGGGACGATAAGGATCCCTCTGCAAGAATCCAGCACTCACCCATTTTCCTGGCTGTACGTGTAACACGGGGTGTTACTCGCATCAGTGCTCACGCTGCTGTGTCAGAAATTTGGCTCTCTGCTAAACAGTACAAATGGGCATTTGTGTTCATATCTCATGCTTTTTCCTGTGAACACACGACGATGCCGGTGTGTTTTGCTGTTTCTCGACTGTTTCATTTGTTTGTTTTGATGTCTCTTTTGTCTCCCATATTTCCAGACATCTCTTAAAATATTTCTGGATTGTTTCACTTCAACGTGTCAACTCAAATTTTAGAGTGTTAGACACTGTGTTTTTTAACAGAAAATTCTCATGAGTTATGTTTGCAAGCTGCCGTAACGAAGTACCACAAACTGGGGGTTTCATCGTCCTCTGAGGTGTGAGGGAGAAGGTTTTGGGTCTGTCACCCGGCTTCCGGAGGTGGCCTGCAATCTCGGGTGTCTGTTGGATGGTAGAAGGGTCACCCATCTCTGCCTTCATGTCCACACAGTGTTCTCCTCTGTGTGCATCTATGTCTAAATGTCCCCTTTTTAGGAGGACACCATCTTTCTGGATTAGGGACCCCTCTCGACTGTGACCTCACTGAAGCTGCATCTGAAATGACCCTGATTTCAAGACGGTCACTTGTAAAGGAGTGGGCACTGGGACTTTAACAACAGAGATCTGTCACTCAACATGTGGCAAGATAACCCTCAGATTTCCATGGTTTTTAAATCTGCATTTTTACTCCTAAGTTGGGTTCTTGTTCAGTTTTGATTTTATTTTCCTGTAGAGACTTGGCAACTATTTTATTCTGCATTGATTTTGAAGCAGACATTTGTCACTGGTGGATGAATTTACAAAAGTCCTTATCTTCAAGATCTTAAAGAACACACTTAAACCAATGTTTAACAAATTATAAGAGTCAACAATAGATAAACACCCCATAATAAAAAAAGTATTTTTATTCATCTCAGTAAAATGACTTAGGCACTTTTATTTTTCTCCCCACCTTTGTTAACTTTAGCTGGTTTCTAAGTCTTACCTATCTCTTTTTCTCTTGTTTCTTTAATAATGAAAGAGGTAAAAATTCAATTTTAAAAGATTGGCAGATACAATAAATTTTAACCATACTTACAGTGTTAGTTTTGACATTTAAATAATATCTTGGTTAATCCTTCTTTTTAATTGAAATGTTCTTGGGATTATTGCAGATTCACGTGCAGTTTTAAGAAATGATTCAGAGGAACCCATCTTTGACTCTGTCCAGTTTTCCCCCTAGTAATATTTTGCAAGCTGATAGCTTCGGATCATAAGCAGGGTGTTGACATGGATGTGACATCCAGGCTTACTTGGGCCTATTTGTGTGTGTCAATGAGGCTCTGTGGCGTTCACCCATCCACCACCATGGAGAGACCCTGAGAGGTCCAACTCCACAAGTGTGCCCCATCCCTTGGAAACCACCTCCGCCCAACTTCTTCCAACTCCTACCTCATCCCTAACTGTCAGCCATGTGACACCATTTCTGAAATTGTGGTATCATGGAAATGTTGTATAAATAGGGTTGTAGGCTATGTAACTGCTACAGGTGCACTTTTTCACTTTTTCAATGCAATAGAAATCCTTGGAGATTCATCCAAATTGTGCGTGGTGACATTGGCTCCTTGTCTCACACAGTAGTGCCCCATGGCTCCAAGCACAGCCACTCACCAGCTGGAGGACATCAATGCAGGTTCCATTTTTTGGTTGGTACAACTAAAGCTACTATGAACATTGCTATACAGGTTTTTATGTGGTGCTAAATTTTCATTTCTGTCAAATAAACACATGGAGTTGAATAGCTGGGTGGCATGTGATGGTGTGTCCAGCTTTGTAAAATGCTGTCAAATTATTTTCTAGAATGGCCATACCATGTTACACTCCTACCAGAAATTCCAGTGACTCAGTTTCTCTGCAGCCTCACAATCATCCAGTGTTGTCCTTGGTTTTTTTTTTTTTCCTTTAATTTGCATTTATTTCATGTTTAATTTATTCCCATGCCATAAGTTTTTGTTTCTTCAGTTTCTTCTGGGATATCTTTTTCTTCTGTGCAACTTCCTCTTCTGGTTTAGGAACAATGTGTTCCTTTTCAGTGAGGATCATCTCAATGTGGCAGGGAGAGCTCATGTAAGGGTTGATCCAGCCATGAGGTCTGTAAGTACAGCGGTGCATTTTGGGTGCTTTGTTCAATGACCAGGGAATCTACATCTAAGCCCTTAAGTTCAGCGTTACTCTCTGCATTTTTAAGCATGTGCAGCAAAAATTCAGCACTCTTTTTGGGCCACTGACCCTGTGTCCAGCCCCAGTGTTTGGCCTGGGCACATCTACCAACTCCACCATTGGAACACCGGAATGGCACACACTGTTTCTTCAAGGTGACATCTTTCAAATACTTGGTGGCTTTTCGAATATGCATACCCTTGATGGCCTGGGCAGTTTCTCGAGTGTTCTTAAAGTGAACACGAAGATTTGAACCTCTTGACTTGCATGATTTTGTAGGGTTTTCTGGGTCAAGAGAGTAGCTAACCATTTTCACAGGTTACCTCTGGCCGCTTACAGGAAGAGTGTCCTTGGTTTTTATTTTGGCTGCTTTGCTAGGGGTGTTGGGGTAACAAGTTTTTCATTTGCATTTTCCTGATGACTAATGATATTGAATATCCTTTCACACTTTTGTAGTCAGCTTTCTGTTGCTGTGCCAAAATACCTGAGAGGAACAATTTTCAAAGAGGAAAGGTTTATTTTGGCTCATGATTTCAGAGGTTTCAGTCCAAGTTCACTGACTCCATTGCTTTGGGGCTGAGTAAGGCAGAATTTCACGATTACAGAAGTGTATGGAAATAGAAGCTGCCCACCTCATGACAGCCAGGAAGCAGAAGCGAGGGGGAGGAAGAGATAGAGAGAGAGAGAGAGAGAGAGAGAGAGAGAGACTTGGAACGTTATGTATCCTCCACAGGCTCCACCTTATAATCATCCATTCAGCTGTGAATCATCCATATTGATTAACCTATTGGTGAGGTCAGAGAGTCAATTGCCTCTCCAGGCTCCACCTCTGAACACTGCTGCATCAAGGTCCAAGCCCTCAACACATGAGTATTCAGGGGACACTTCACACCTGACCACATATCGTGTCTATTTCCTTCTGTAAATCTTTCAACAATTGAAAAATCAGTTCATGTACTTCGTGACATCAGCAGGCTGAAGAAACACTGTACGACCATGTTGAAGTGGAAAAAGCCTTTGGCAAAAATCCAGCCCCATCCAGTCATGATAAGCTCTTCCATCAAATTAGGAGTGGAGGGGAACTCCTTTAGCATGATACAGAACACCTACAAAACCCACGTGGAATAGCACGCTTCAGGGTGAGAAGCTGGACGTTTTGTCCCCAAGATCAGGGACAAGGCAAGGATCTCTCATCGCCCATTCAGCATCATACTATAGTCCTAATTGCTTAAGATAAAAAGGAAATAAAAAGTGTGCAGGTTGAGGACAGATGACATAATTTTCTATGTAGAAAATCTGAAAGGATTATATACAAACAAAGAAAAATTGGAATTTAAATTTTAATACACAGTACCATTTATAGCACCAAAAAATGAAATATTTAGGTGCAAATCTATCATAATATGTATAGATTCTGTATAAAGATAACTGCAAACCTGAGGAAAGAAATCAAAGGTCTAAACAAGTAAGGAGTCATTCGGTGTTCATGCGTAAGGGGACTCAGTATTTTAGGATGTCAGTTCCTTGCGAAGGTGACTTATAGATTCAAGAAAGTCCCAAAGAGGCTGTCAACAAACTGATTCGAAGGTTTCTATGGAAAAGCAAAAGCCCAGACTAGTCAACATCTTGGTTAAGAAAAGCAAAGTGAAGCGTTGATGCTACGTGACTCCAAGACACTCTCTAAAACAGTGCGGTGTTGGCGAAACAACACCCAAGTCAATCGGTGGAATGGAGCAAGAAGTTCGTAATACACCCTATAAAATGGTTGACTGTTCTTTGGCCAAGGAGGAAAGACAATTTAATGAAGAAAGGATGGTCTTTTCATCAAATGGCGTGGGAACAACTGCAAACATAAATACTAGACATAGAGCTTACACCTTTCAAAAATACTACTCAAAATTGATAGTAGGTCTTAATGTAAAGTTCACAATGATAACATTTCTAGAAGAAAAGATGAGCTGATCCAGGTACCATTGGTTTGATCATGAGTTTCTAGATACAATGACTAAAGCGCAATCCATGGAAGAAGAAATCGATGCAGCCATCACCTCCATCTGTGGGGTGATAGCCCAGACCCCCAGGGACGCCTGACACCACAGCCAGTACCAAACCCTACAGACGAAGCCCTGATGTCCTGTGTGGCCTGCGGCATTGCCACATAGTACCAGAGTCCACCTGTCCTTCCGTGCTCTACACACCAGTGCCTCCCCTGCATCACTGGGGACGTTGGAGTCATTATTGTGTGAAATAAGAGTCACTTGGGCTCAAGTCCTGTGACAGTGTGACAGCCAATCTGTCCTGGGATCAGTACCAGGAAGGCCGGGGGCCGGGATGGGTGAGATTTCTCCACAGTACTCAGAATGCTGTGTAATTTTAACCTGTGAATGCTTATTTCTGTAACTTTTCATTCACGATTTTCAGACCTCAGTTAAAGGTGATAAAACCTCCAAAAGAGAAACCGTGGGTCAGAGGGCTGGTGTAATTTGTTTGGATGTATTAAAATTAGAAACTACTCTGTGAAAGGCACTGTTAAGAAAATGTAAAGAGGAAGCACAGAGTGGGAGAAAATGTTTACAAGACTCCCGTCTGCTAAAAGAGTTGCGTTTGAAATATAAAAAGAACACGTGAAACTCATCAATAAAAAGACAGGCACCCCAATTTTTAAAAATGAGAGGAGAAAGATTTGTGCAGACATTCCACCTAAACCAATAGACAAATGATGAGCATTAAAAGATGCTGAGAACCACATATCAGGGAATGCAAATTAAAACAACAAAATACCACTGGCCACTACTGCACCGGGTCAGATCCAAGGCACTGACGTCCAGATGCTGGCAAGGAGCTGGAATTACCAATTAATTCTCTTCATTCATACTTTTCTGGATTTGGTGTTGTTTTGGGTGGGACCGTAGCCTTCCACAAGTTCCTCCACATAGCCAAAAGGAGTGGCCTGATTTTCTTTTTACTGTGCTGACATGAAAATGTCACTTTAGAGTTTAACTTATTTAATGATGTACTTTTGATGGACTCCATTTATTTTGCGTGATATAAAAGCACTTCCTGTAATTAAAATATATTGCAGATGTTGCCAGCTCTTCTTTCAAACTCAAGTTCAGCTTTTCTAAGTCTCTAGTAATTGGAAAAGCTGCTCCTTCAGTCCCGTCTGTGACGCACAATGGACGGAACGGTGGCCAGTGCGACCACCCGGACTGTGTTTATTAATGACGCTCTCCGTTGTCCACTCAGGCCAACGCAACGAATGTTTACAGGCTCCTCACTGTATGGCCTTCCTTCCAGAACTGCCTACAACCCAACCATGAAATCTGAACCATTTGTCCAGCAGATCCTACGGCCTTACAACGGCAGACCAGGCCCTGGCCTCTGAGGATCCAACTTCAGCCTCTGCCCTTCCCAGGAGAGGGTGAAGGGAGGTTCTGCTTCCCACACTGTGCTGATTCTGCAGCAGGAAAGCCTTTAAGGAACAGCATTGAAACCAGTACTTTTCAGTCTCCATTTCCAAGATGAGAAAAGCAGAGAGCAACAAAGGTTCATGTTCCATTTCCATTGCTAAGTCTTATGTGCATGAGTGTTCAGGGCTGGACAGTGCCCACAACCAAGAAGCCATGCTCCTTACAGCTTTGGTATTTTATATAAATGAAAAAACGTAAGTGATGAAACCCTAGCCCTTTCCTCCCTCCCCCATCAAAGATACCCTGAGAAGACTTTAGCCAATCAAACGCCTGGAATTCCATGTCTGCCCTGCAGCTTCTGAAATAGGCAAAGCAGGCAAATGTGGACTTCGATCAAACTGAGTCTTTAGCCATCTGCACAGCGGGTGTCCGGGACCCCTCCCAGCACTGTCAGGACCTTCCTCAGGTCTCACCTCTGCGACGTGAGGAGCAAAAACAATCCCTCAAGTCAACTCCAGTTGAAGTTTTTAAAAGTAATGGGACAAGTCAAAGTTCGTGGATTTACCTACAACTGCTTTGGAGAGCTGCCTGAAGAAAAATTGTCACACAAATCTCTGTGCCAATCAGAAGTCCCCTGAGGACTGTGGTGGGCCTCCATGGCAGAGTCCTGCCTCCCATTGTAAGGCCTGTGGTTCTATCCCCAGCATCAGAGAGAGAGAGAGAGAGAGAGAGAGAGAGAAGAAGAAGCTTCCCTCCACGGGTCAACTTCCTGTTGGGAAAGTCAAAAGCTGGTAGTTGGTGACTTGTCTTAGTCCCCATAGCTGTCTTCCAGGATTTCCTGCTTCTAATCTGAACTCAAGACTAAGGTGAAATAATTTACAAAGTCACACCAAGAAAATCAAGGATTTTTTTTTAATTGTCATCCCCAGAGTCTTTGCAGTACAGTACATGCAAGTCTATGTATAGAAACAATTCATAGCGAAGAGAGAATTTTCTAAGCAGGCTTCCACAAAACTGTGATGACACAGACAAAATTAATTCACCTCACAGGATGGACAGACAACCAACTGAAAATGTGCACAAGCGATGTTCCTGTCCACTCTCTGAGCAGCCACTGGGCACATTTGTGGAGAAGTAACCCTGTTTCACCAAGACCTGAAGGACCAAGTCCATGGCATCTGACAGGTGGTCAGTGGTCTGCACATATGTGTTCAACTTTATATATAAAATAAGCACAAATTCTTATTTTGTAATCAAAGTAGCATTTTTTCTGTAATCCCTCTGCCATGGAAGAACTATGGCAATATAGAGTCCTTAAACTTTTACAAACCAGGCCGGGAGTGATGGCTCACGCCTATAATCCTGGGCACTCAGAGGGCAGAGCAAGGATCGTGGTTCTAGGCTAGCTGGGGCAAATAGTTTGCAAGATCCCATTTCAACCAATAAAAGCTGAGCACGGTGGTGCATGCCTGTCACACCAGCTATGCAGGAAAGCACAAAAGCAAGGACTGCAGTCCAGGCCAGCTGGGCACACAGTGAGACCCTATCTTTAAAATAACCAAAGCAGAAAGAGCTGGGAGCATGGCTTAAGTGGTAAAGCGCCTGCCTAGCAAGTGCAAGGCCCTGAGTTCAACCCCTAGAACCACAAATAAAAAATTGTGGGAACAAGAATTCAACTTGGTGCTCCAGTCTAGGAATACTACAACACCCAAGTTCCTCGTCATTGAACAAATGTCACGTCTCAGATTTCCAATAATTTGTAAGAATGAAAAATAAGATCCAATCCTGCCCCTGAAAGGAGGGTCTGCTTCCACTAGCTCTAATTCTGTGCAAGCACCTTGGTGGTGGAACTCAGGGCTTTGAGCTTGCGAGACAGGTGCTCTAGCACTCCAGCCATACCGCTAGCCCTTTTCCCTCTGGTTGGTTTGGAGATAGGGTCTTGCTTTCTCCCCTTGGGGCCAGTCTGGACCCCAATCCTCACCAAAAGTGACGCTTCTCACCAAAGTACTCTGACAACAGGCTGTCAGATGTGTGCCACCACGCCCAGCTTTTTCCCGTTGTGATGAGGTCTCACAAAATTTTTTGCCAAGCTGACTTGGAACCATACTTGATCCTCCCAATCTCAGCCTCCCACGTAACTGGAATGACAGGCATGAGTCACCAGCACCTGGCTTGGATTTCTTCGTTATTCAGCTCTACTAGCTTTTAGTTAGTGTTCTTTCTCCCTGACTGCTACGGTCAGTTGAAGATGGAGTTCTCTGATACTCCTCTGGTCAGGAGGGGGTCTGTTCCCCTACCCTGAGCTGGTTAGCTCTTGCACACATGGACAGAGGAGGGTGGGAGTGATGACAGGCCAGTTCCAGGCTGGCCTTAAGAGACCTGTGGCTTGATGTGTTGCAGTGCTAAGCAGCTATGTAAGAAATTCAACCACCCCATATACTCGGGACAGCAGGTGGAAAAGCTCAGAGATTCACAAAGAAGGATCCAGACAAGCCCAGCCTCCCTCAGAACTCACCAAGGTGTCTGGCAGACGGGTCCCCTAAACTACCTTAACCCCAGGATTAATGCCACGAAACAGCTCTTGCTTTATCCCAGTAGGTTTGGGGACAGTTTCTTCCACAGCTAATGGATCAGTTCTGTGCAGTCTCTGACCCACACGCTCTCGTGGGCTTTGCCTGGAATAGGGCAAGTACAATGTGTCTCCCAACAGTCCCTTCTGCTGTGTCCCGAGCGTTAGTGTCTCTGGCCACCAGCCACCCCTGATGCATTTGCACACCCACCCCTCAGCCACCAGGATTTACAGGTGACACTTTCACTGCAGAAGGAGGGAATTCCTGTCTCAGGGACTCCCCCACTCTCGTAGAATTCTGACTGTGCACCAAGGTCTGTTTGCTTGTTGACTTTCATATCTCTTCTGAAATATAAAGCCCACTGCTAATTGAAAACCACTCTCAATTGTCCTAGTCAGGATTCTTGCATTAAAAAGACAAAAATTGTCTTTTTAGCTCACATAAGCACAGTCCACTTCGGATTTGCACCAAGGGTTGTGACAATGTCACTGTTGAACCATCTGTGCTGAAAGCTTTTTCTCTTCTCTGCACTTCACTTGTGTCAATGAATGGGACTTTATGTTTCTATTCAAGTGAATATTCTCATGCTTGTCGCTCTGAATTGTTCAACTCCTTTGTGCATTCTAAGTCTGCTACCCAACGTGCATTGCTTTAATGATGTAACTTCTGTACAAAGTCACTAAATATCTACGTGAACAAGGTAAACTCTTATGATCTTAAGCCAGATAACTCTCACGAAGTTATATAATATTCTTTACACACGTACTCATTCAATCTGTGCGTTAGTTTCTTTATGCGTAAGCCGCACGTGTAGAAGTTTGCACAACGTGGTCTGGTGGCTCAAAGAGATAGAGGAACTTTTCTCTCTTTATAAGTAAGAGTCAGAGACGACACAGGTGATCCCAGAGCCAGCGCAGCTCTCTCAGTGAGGTCACTGAAGCTGGCTCACCTGGCCAGGCACATGGTCCTCAGTGGAGAGATCAGAGGCAAGGGTAAAATTCTTCCTTTCTGAGGCCATGACGGTGAGTTGGCACACATGGCTTCTCCATTTGTGGACTGTGACACTGTCACATGTCTCTCCCCACTGGAGCGACACTGAAACACGTGTCTCCAGTTGAGATGAAGCAATATCCTAAGAAGACCTGTCATTAAGGGAAGAGACAGAAACTTTGGTGCTCTTTCATCTCTGCCACAAACACATGGGTCAGTAAGGACTGGTGTGGTCCAATTTCCCAGGAAGCACTTGCCACCACTCCATCATGGCTCAGGATCCCCTGGGAAGTCCTCAGATGGTTTCCTGCAGGGAGGGCAGCTCTTTTGTAAGTTACCTTGGTCTTCCAGTTTACCAGTCCTCCAACAAGGAAACTGAATTTAATCCAACATCATTCATTCTTCACAAGCCTCCTGTGACACATGCTATAAAAATTCACGTGGAATTTGCTCAGGACTGAACTGGAGTTCACCAAGCTCTGCTTAATAAACTCAAACTCAATCTAATCATTGCTCTTTTTTTTTTTTTTTTTGCAGTACTTGGATTTGAACTTACGCCCTCCTGCTTGCCAGGAGTTCTATCACTTGAGTCACTCCCTCAACCCTTTTTTCTTTAGGTGCTTTTCAGATAAGTTCTCACACTTTTTTCCAGGGCCAGCCTTGGACTGTGATACTCCAACCTCTTCCTCCCACGTAGCTGGGATTTCAGACAGGAGACACCATGTTGGCTTGTTCTTTGAGTTCTCTCTAACTTGTTCCTCCCGGTTGACCTCAAACCATATCCTTCCAATCTCCACACCTCCCAAGTAGCTAAGATTACAGGAGTGAGCCACCATGTCTGGCCTCACTGTTCTTTTTGTAAATCAAGTTATCTATCTGCCTATCTTTGTCCTCCCAGCCTCTTGCCAGTTCCTGGGTCTCTTCAAAGGCAGCTCCAAGTGCAGTGATTTCTGCCTTGTACGTCCCCATGATATCTAGGGAAGAAAACCTGGAGTCAAGATGCTTTAGAGTCACGTGTGGTCTGTACCATTCTCTCACTGAGCCCCAGGAAGCCTGGCTCCAGCTGTCAGAAGCAACACCATTTCTACCCTGTGCAGCTTGAGGACTACTCTCCTCAGCAAAGACAGCAAGACAGACAAAGGGACCCCACTTTTCCTGCTAGCATTTCTTGCTAGGCAGGCACTGTACCACTTGAGCCATTCCACCAGTCTTTTTCTTGTGATTTTTTTTTTTTTTTGAGATAGGGTCTCACAAACTATTTGCCCAGCTGGGTTTGAAAGTGATTCTCTTGAGTGCTGCCTCCCAAGTAGCTAGGATTACAGGGGTGAGCCTGTAAAACTCTGTAAAAAAATGGGGTGCTTCCCTAGCATGCACAGCCCTGGATTCACCTCTAGCACCCTAAAATATTAAAAATTAATCAAACAAAACTGCAGACCTTATTCTTCCAGCTCAGGCTCCACTCTTCTAATGTTTTCTGCTTACTCCTAGAATTGAGGTGGCATGTCCCCAACGTCACCTGGATGCTCTCCATGACTACGGTGTTTCCACTCTTCCCACACCACCCCAGTGGTCTTGGCTCTGTGTTCCTTCCTCCCATACCTCTGCCTACCTATTGCTTCATGACCTTGTCACATGTGCTTGTCACATGTCCAATCTCTGTTTGTCATTTCAGTAGCTCCCCCATCCACAGGTGGTGTACTCCAGTACACCTCAGGATACCTAAAGCCACAGATAATAGCAAACACTGTATATTCCAAGTTTCCCTTTACATATCTGTATATGATAGAGCTTGGCTTATAAATCAGGCACAGTAGGAGACTAACAACAATAACTAATAAAGTCAGACAACTATGATAACGAACTGTAGTAAAATCTGTCTGAATGTGATGTTTCTCTCTCTCGTCCTGTCCCCACCCTTCTTCCACCTGTGATGACGTGACAGGACATGCTGCCTTTGTGGCAAGATGAGGTGAGATGGGTGATGTAGGCACTTTGACAGATTGTTTGGCTATCATACAAGAGTCACTTGAACATAAGCACAGTCAACCTGATGACCAAGGGAGCTATTAAGTGACCAACATGCAGGTGGCATACACAGAGGGTCACACCACACATTCCAGGAGCCATAAACCAGGAGGTTGTGAGATGTCATCCTGCTACTCAAAATGACATCAATTTAACTTAAGTTACTTCTTAAATTTTCCATTTGTTTCAGATCACATTTGGCCATGGGTGACTTGAAAATGCAGAAAGCAATTCCTGGGATGGGGGAGGCAATTACGGTGCTGGTTAATTTTTGTCTCTCCAGAAACACACCATTAACCTCACAAGATTCACTGTAGCAAACAGTACCCTGCAGATGCTAAATGAATATTTTTTTCATTAAGTGACTAAACAGTTTTGCTTTCTAATTCTTTTGATATACAGAACTTCCCAAAAGACTTTGATAAACCAGTGCGCACTGAGGAAACTCCAAAAGAAGATGTAGAATCTGATAATTCTCACACAAATTTGATCTTTAAATCACTTACTTTACTTGTGAATTCTTTCAGGGAAATAACATCTGAAGGAAAACACTGGAAAATGCAGCTTTCTACTGGTCAAAACAGATTCAGAAAAAAGGTTAATGTAGTTATAGGAGGTGGATTTAATTATCCAGTTGAATCTAGATAAAAAGTAATATTCCATGAAGTGATTCTCTTCACTTCCATGGGTTATTCTTACTTATTTTTCTTATCTTATTACAATGGCTAATATTCTCTGCAAAATATCACAGTGATAACAACCGCAAATTCATTTGCTCATTTTCTTGAACTTTCTCTTCATACTTGCCTTTTTAGTCATGCACATTTCACCTGGAGTACAAAGATGGCTTTCCGCTGAAAAAAAAATATGCTTTTCCCAGTAATTTCTTAATTTTAGGTTACACAAAGAGTTCAATTTTATTTGTGAAGTCATTACATTTTGTTTATATCTTTTGAACATTTGTCCAAGAAATTACAAGGTTTTCCTCCCTTTGTAGATCAATAAGTATTTTCAACGTTTTTTTGTCCATGGTTGGCTAACAGCTGAATACTTTCTGTGCATCTCCTGCAATTTCTGAACAATAAATGCACTCTTATGTTTTTTTCAGTGTCATTGAACAGGCTCAGTGTCTGATAGGTGGTAAAGCCATAAAGTGAAGCAATGTCTGAACTCAGATGTGGCTCTCAGAGGCATGTGACGGATTGCAGTACTCATTTTCTAATATTAACTGTGCCTCTAATCGTGTGTGTTTAATTTGCTAGTGCTTCATTTAGAGAGTTTCTACATTCCTATTCCTAGAATTTACTTTTGTTGTTTCTCTTAATTCTTGCTGTAATTCACAGGTTTTCTATCAGATTACAAAGTACTTATGGAGTAAGTTGGAAATGCTTCCCCATTTGAAAATGACCTGTGATGGTTTATAATTTGTATTTTCATTTCTGTCATGGTAAGATATAAATATTTGGGGTAGTAAGTCCTGAACAATTTTGTTGACTCTTCCATAGTTATTTACTGTTCAAACTGCTTTGCTTTTCCTCAGTAAAAAGTAGGAATTTGTGTTTTCCTAGAAAATTCCATTTTCCATGTGAGCTTTTTTTATTAATGTATTTGCAGTGCATATTTTCAATTTTATAATAAAATTTTTTGAACACAGAAGAGTGGGGAAATAGAAACACGACCACACATACGCTCCTAACTCAATTCACAAATGAACATTTATATCCATATATGTTCTGTGTATGTGTAGTTTGAAGGAATCATACCACTTCATCAATAAACAATCTAGCAAGCCTCTTCAAAAGTAAGAATACTGTATTTAATAAAATTGACAATGTTTCTTAAAGTCATAAAATACAGGATTTATGTTCAATTTCTCTCTATTGTACTAATGCTGCTTTACAGACTTTTAAAAGCTGAATTACTTTCCAACCGATGTTTTACCTTGTAGATAATTAGATATGTCTCTCTAGTCTATTTTACTCTAAACAGATCCCTAATTTCCTCTTTATTTTCCTTCATGACACATTCTTCTTGAAGAGCTGTTTTGTACAGCGTTCCATATTCTGTTTTATCTAAAGATGTTTAACTTGTTTCTCTGTTCGCTGTGCAGTGAAATTAGATCTGAAGACTTGTTTCCACTGAAGTTCCTCGACATCTTTGGCAAGATCTCTTCAGAGTGTTGAGACGTATTGCAACACACAAAGAGGCACACCTCATTGTCTACTGTTAGAGATTTAATCATTTGTCAAGGTACTCTTTCCATTTTGCTTTTAGTGAATCATCTACAGAGTGAGATCCTTTATGGTGCTGGCTTCTAACTATGATGGTTGTCTGAAGACACACTGCCACATGCAGCAATGGCTCTCTCTCTCTCTCTCTCATATCTATGTAGAATATATGTTCTGAGTCTACATATATGGACATAGATTTCTACATATCCATTACTGCTAAGTCAAATACAGCCATTCTTCTTGTTGCTTACATGTCCCCAGATTTGACTACTAAGAGTCAGGACACATCAGCTATTGTCTTTTTGTGACTCCCTCATTCTTCTATGAATGCTACCTTGACTTCTAGCAGGAAAAGAGTCCAGGCTCACCTTCCACTCTCTCTGCCCCGGACCTTGAGTAAACTGCTGTTCCACGTATAGAAGATAGATAGTGATAGATAGATAGATAGATAGATAGATAGATAGATAGATAGATAGATATGTAGATAATCAATGCATAATTATTGCTCATAATATTATTTTCTGTATTATTGAGTTAAATTATTTGAAATTCACTATACCAAATTATTACTAAAACTAAAATTACCAAGTCAAAACTAAGATTGCTTGTCAGTTTTGTTTTATTGTTAAGAATAATTTCCAACAAAGTCGTTGGAATTCATTTAATTAATAAACTGGGTGTCAGCTATTGAATGGCCTATTCCTTTCCCCAACCCTGAGTGCAGCTTCTGTGGGTCCTGGAGCTGCCAACCTCTCCATCCCTTGGAATTTCCAGTCCAGTGTCACTCTGCTGCCCTTCCTGTGAAAAGTAACTTGGTCACAGTCAAGGTCTCATGACTGTTGTTCTGTCTGGAATTTTAATTTTCTCCTCTTCTTTGAACTTCTGTTCCCCTTACACTAAAGAAACTCTCACCTCAGGAAAATTCACTACTCTGCAGCACCTGCTATCAACTGAAGTCTGGCTTCAGCCCCTAAGTCCTGCAGCACTGACTCTCTCTGAAGAGCCGAATGTGGCAGAGCGACAGGACCCATGCAGCAACTATTCCAGCTCCATGGGCCCTTCTGGCCCACCAACATGCCTGGGCTCTCTTGGTGGATGACAAGATGCATCCTCTCACCCCAGTGAGGGTCAGTCAACTGCAAGACACACGAGTGAAGTCCTCCCGATGCATCCTGCCTGCCCTGGACCCAGGGGCCCACTGCTGGTGTGGCAAACCCAGCCACACAGCCACAGCTCCGATCAGAGCCATCGTGTTCCACAGCTGAGCTGCGCCCCTCAACTTCCCACGAGGGCCATCAGTATCAAAGTACCAGTGTGGACTCTCTTCCTGGTGGACAGTGGAGTCCCTGCTGTACAGCACAGTTCTTCTAGGTTGTTTTGTGCCCAGGGTGCTGATGCCAGGCCACTGTGGGAATCCTGTGCCCTCATCATGTCATTATTTGTCTGGTTTTCATTCCAGCTCTCCTGGCTGACACACCCCACACCCCACCTTTCCACAATCACTAGGTATTTCCACACTAAAAGGAGGTACGGCAACTTTATTTTTCAAGTCATAGTATTTAAATTTTTTAATACCCCATCCAAACTCCCTTCTGCTGCCACTCTCTTGGGATCTTCAGGCAAGGCTGCTACGAAATAAATAAATTCTAGTAGAATTTGTTTAAAGAAAAGCTGCGGAGTGTCCTGCTTTCTGGATTTTAAGAACAGATTTTGTTTTGCGTTACTTAGCTTTGCATGGAAGAGCTCAGATTTGGACTCTGAGGTTAGACAGCCCGGGCCACGTGGAAGCTCTAAGGCTCTTCACTGCCAAAGCTTGGGCCAGTTAGTCTGTGCCTCAGTTCTCTCGTCTGTGAAAGGGAAAGAACGAGTACCTGTCTCATGGGTCACCAGAAGCAAAGCAACATAAACTCTGAGAAGTGTTCGCTGTGTTACGATCTCTCTATCAGCCCAAGCAGTTACTTTCTTGTATATAATGTTTTCTTCGGTTTGATGTCATTCTCATTGGACATTTTTCCATAAATTTTGCTTAATTTTTTTAAAGTAAACTATAAACAATTCAAGTATTCTAGATTTTTTCACAGATAATCTAAACACAGTAACCCAGCAATTAGCAATTATACACATGCATACACACATGTGCACACGCACAGTCAGCTTACTGTATCCACAGATCCCACATCTACCAATTCATCCAGCCATGAATCAAAATATGTCATTACTGCGTGTGCAGACGTTTTCTGATCTTTTCTTATTTCCTGAACAAGGCAACGTGGCAGTGTTTGCGTGGCGTTACGTTGCACCAGGTATTGCGCGTGGAGTGGGAGGACTGACGATGTGGAAGAGTGCACATGGGTTCTGGGCAAATACTGTGCCGTTTCATATGCAGGAATTAAATGTCTTCAGATTTTGGCATCCGCAGGGGGTGGTGGAACCCTCCCCAGGGATACAGAGGGACAATCATTTGTATTCTGCACACCAGCAACAAAATGAGAGATTAGCCTAACAGATGTGGCAAGCCACATAGAGACAAGCAGAGTAATGAACTAAGTTTTCCCCCAGAAAACTTCTGAACTGTTCAAATTTCTGAACTGTTTCGCCATCACAGGAAAAAAAAAAACTCAAACCATGTGTTCTGTCTGCTCAGCTGCCAGCGTCCCCAGCCCCCTGACCTCTGCTTTCTTGCACTGCCCACATGACAGCTCCCCTTCTGCAGAGCTCCCCAGCCTTGCCATGCAAAGGGAACGCTGCACCCCAAATGCCTGGGCAGGCAGAGCAGGTGTCCAGACTGGTAGCGTAGACAAATGACACGAACACAATCGTATCTAGCTGCAATTTAATTAGATCACTTCAATCAATGCAATTAGCAGTGCCATATTTCCCTGACTGGGCATGTCCTCTCTCAGACACTTAAACACACTCTGTCTTTCTCATACATGAACACACACACACGGACACACACAGAGACAGACACACACACACACACACACACACAGAGACAGGCACACACACAGACACACACAGTCACGCATGCTTTAAAATATTTTACAACCCTGAAACATAACAGCACACGGAGCACAGTGCAATACCACATCAATTTCAACCTGAACACGCCATTAAGAGTGGGAGTTTGTAGGACACTCGGGAGACACATAAAATGCTATCCCACTAAGGAAAAATTTGATAATATAGACTGAAAAATATCCCTTCTGTCAAAAAAGGTGCTTAGTTCACATTAATCCCAAGTCTGGTCATGATTACACAAAAAATGAATTTAACAAATGGGTTCTGGAGTTTACCTAATGAATAAAACAGACTTAGTGTGGCTTGAGTTTAAGACCATGCAGAAGTCAAATTCCCAGCACCCACTAAATCACACACGTTCCCTGATGGTTGGGCCACCACTGCACACCTGCAGACAGCGTGGCCCTGAGTGTCCAAACCCTGGAGGAGGAGTGGGGGACTTCCCAATCAAAGGAGACCAACCCCGGGCCAGCTGGGCTCCGGCCACTCTGCACAGCCCCTAGGATTTTCTCTGTGTAAATGACACAGTCCAGCCTCCTTAATTATGGGGAAGTGCTGAAAAATGACTACATGAAATGGACCAAAGAAACCCATCGAATGTTCCTTACTTTAAAGATTTTCCTGACTTTAGAACTGTAACCAACAACTGAGTTTAAAAAAGAAAAGGCGGTGGGGGGGGGGAAGAGACAGAGAAAGAGAGACAGAAACAAAGAAAAAGAGACAGAGACAGAGAAAGAAAGAAAGAGAGAGAGAGAGAGAGAAAGGAAGACAAAGAAAGTAAGAAGGAAGGAGAGAGAGAGAGAGAGAGAGAAAGGAAGACAAAGAAAGTAAGAAGGAAGGAGAGAGAGAGAGAGAATGTCACGGTTAACTTGCAGGCTAATGTTTCATCACGCCCTGGGGGAGTTCATCCCAAAATGGGAAGAAAAAGATTTTCCTTGCTCTCCTTCTCCCCCACCCTGGACTTGGGGGTCCCCAGGCCTTGGTGTATCTCCTTACTATTGAGGCCCAATTTGTACTTTGGTAACTATTGACATCTATTTCAAGGACAATGCAAAGAAATCTGGTGTTGAGCTGATTTTCATTTTCATCTTGTCTTTCTGGAGCATAAACTAAGAAATTCCGTTAAGTGCACGCTTCTCTAGCTAATCCCACTGAATACGGGGTGGTGGACGTCGTTTACACACCGCAAACTGCTTAGCATCTTATGTACGGTGGCAGACGGCTTTGATATGTTTGCATGCTTTGTGCTTGTAGATCTTGAAAACAGATTTGAATAATTATTGAGCTTTTCTGGGTTCTAATAAAATGTGTCATTTTATTATACTTTCAATTTTTACTCTAGAAAATGTTGAATTGCAGCTGCACATTTAAGTTTAAATTAATGTACTCCTTCAGAAAGTAATGTGAGCTCTCTTTTACCTATAAATACTACAATTTGGTGGTGGTGTGTGTGGAACAGAATGTGTATAAATATTTAAATGAGTGCAAGGAAAATGTTAAACACTTTTACTAAATTTAAGATTCAACTGGTACATATTCGCTCAGCAGTGGTGACAAACATATTAATTGATATGTATCCAGAACGGGCAGTCCTGAAGTTGAGCTGCCAGATTCTTTTGCTGAATCTCCTTTCTTTGTCCACAAGTAAAAGTCCCTTCTGTGACATCCCATGCCTGGCTATCGTTCTGCTTCTTCACTTGGCCCACAAGACAGCCCTACTTTAGAATGTCACCTCCAAAGCATCCACAAGGCGTTGTGACAGCAAGTGCGGGGCTCTGGCCACCAGTCGGTCAGAGCACAATGAGCATGGGATTTGTTAAACATTGTATTCTCGTGAGCCAAGTCTACTGTAGTAAGAACCAGGGATTTTCCTGTTAGGCAAAGTTAAAATTAGCATTATTAGGTCTCTTTGGGGTGAAAAGGGCATGCATCTCCCATGTGTTCGAGTAAGCAAAAGGGGGAACTCACTGTTAGGATCTTAGGCTGGGAGGTAGAAGTAGGTCCCACCCCAAGGCTGGACCTGGCTGAAGGTCAGAGACACTCACCCAAGGACTCAGGTGCCACCACCACAGTGGTCTCATATCTACCTTGTCCTGCCCGCCCCTGTGGCTTCTGCAAATGCTTTAGGAATGCTGACCACCTTCACTCTTTCAGGTCCTGAACATTCCTTGGTCTTGTGCCTTAAGAGACTAAAAATAACTGAACTCTCTGAACCCTAGTTGAAAAGTCCTGGAGAAAGCAGGCCACCATGCTGAACCAACTGGAGTGATTGGAGGTGCCTGGAAAGAGAGCGGAGGCTCCAGCACATCACAGAAATATGTGAATAAGCTTTGTTTCTCTGCCAAGCAGAGGCTGTAGGTCTTGGATAAAGGTGAGTGTGACATATAACACAAGTGGATCCCACCCCTTGCTCAAAAAATTTCTCTGCAGATCACGGTCAGTGGTCATCTTCATATGTCAGTCTCTTCTGAGTTACTGTAATAAAATACTGGTGATAGGCTACTTAGGAAGTCAAGAGAGATCTCAACTCATAGTGCTGGATGCTCAACCTCCAAGATCAGGCAGGCAAGGGGGCTGATTTGGACTCTATGAATAATCAAGTGGCAATGGCAAGAACTCATGTCACAGTGAGCCATCACACCACTAGCTATGAAGCAGAGAGAGACAGAAAACAGGTGGGATCCATAATTCCTTTCAAGAGCAAGTCCCCAGTGACCTAAGTACGTCCTGCCAGGCCCCACTTCTTAGAAGTCCTCAGCACCTCCCAGTGCAGCCACGTTGGGGACCAAGCCTTTCATAAGAACCTGTGGGGAACAGTAGGCATCTAAGTCGTAGCACCACCACTGCATGCTTATTCACTAAACTGACTTGTCTTCAGGGCTGCTAGAGAGTCACTGTCATTTCCCTTCTGCTGATGGAAGCTAGGGAGCTTTTGATCTAGATGTAAATGTACTTGGAAATTCTCAGAGCCATGGTGGCCCTGTCCCTCTAGTTGAGCTGTGGGAGCTTCTATTGCTTAGAAGGCAGAGAGATGCAACACTTAAAACCATGGCCTCTTACGCCGGAGGAAGTGGTGCACATCTCACCCCTCCCTCCAGCACCTCCAACTAGCATGCGACCTGCAAACCATTTAACCTCCCTCCACCTGATTTTCATCATCTGCAGAAAAGATTCACAAAGGCCTCTTTCCCATGAGCTGGTGTGTTTGCCAGCCTTTCATCACTGAGACAAAATGCCTGAGAAAATCAACTGAAGAGGAAAGGCCTACTTTGGCTCACAGATCCAGTGATTTCAATCCATGCCACTTGGCCCCTGTCATTTTGAGCCTTAGCGAGGCAGAGCATCATGGCAGGGAGCAAAGGAGTTTGCCTCCTGGCAGACAAAAGGCAGAGAGAGAGAGACCCACTGCTTTCAATAAAGTCCCACTTCCTAAGTTCCAATCGCCTCCCAATAACCTGACAAATTGTGAACTGATCAATGGATTAATCCATTGACAAGGCCAGAAACCTCACATCCCCAAAGGCCCACCTCAGAACATGGCTACACTAGAGCCAAGCTTTCCACACAAGTCAGGCGTGATACAATTCATTTTATGTGCTTTACCTTATTGAAGTACTGTAACAGCAAAATGACGTAGGAAATACCATGGTTCCCTCTTTATAAAGAGGTAAATTAATCAGAATGGAAAGTCAAGATCAGCTGGGAGTTTTGCCCGTTCATCGATGACACTCCTGACCAGGCAGGCAGTAGGGACTCAGTACTCAATAGATGCCCAGTGATGACGTTTACGCTTGCTCTGAGGCACCGGTCATCTGACTGGGAAGCCCAGAGCTGAGGTCTCTGACTGTGTCCCGATCCTCCACCAGACCCTACAGACTCTTGGCTGTTTTCCCGGTGAAGCTGCTGGCCTCTGGTCAACCTCACCCCCGCCCTTTTTGGTTTAGTTAGTTTTCAGATAAGATCTTGCATTTTTGCCCAGGGCTGGCCTCAGATCATGGTCCTTCTGCCTATGCCTCCCGAACACTTGTGATTATGACATGAGCCACTCCACCTGGCTTATTGGTTGAGATGGGGTCTAAAGTTCCCAGGCTAGGTGCAAACTGTAATCCCCCTGATCTCTGTCTCCTGAGTAGCTGGCATTATAGGTATGAGCCAGCATGCTTGGCCATGCCTGTCATTATTAAAGCACTTAATTATAGGTGACTACTGTGATTGCTACCATCATCACCATTCTTTAGTAATTGGTCAGGGAACCACTCACCACTGTACCCTTTCCTTGCCCACTGGCGCTGAGTTGTGCACTATGTTCCTCCAGCAGTATAAGAAAGTAAAATTAATTGGGACTCCAGCACAAATGATGAGATATACAAGCAGCCCGGGACTGGCCAAGGCATCTGTCCTGTTCACCAGTGCACTGGGTTGTCTGGTCTCATGTTCTCAGATAAGGACAAATGCATATATGGAAACTCTTCTAGACAAGAATGTGTGCCACACATCAGCAATGACACCCGCCACCAAGTACTGTGTGTGAGCTTGACACAGAATCATAATTAGAAATGGTTCTAGCCTTAATTTCAACACAACTGTGAAGTTAGAAACTATTATCTGACGTTAAGAGTCAAGAAAGTTTTAAAGTATGTGTGTGGTTTTTTTTGGTTGATCCTATTTAAGGTATCTTAGTCTTTTAAGCAGAGAGTACTGAATATTATTTAATAGAAATATATTTCATTTCATTTCGTTTCTGTCATTTTTAAGTTGATTTTTTTAAGATACCATTAAAAAGTGACACACAAGGTAGTCTTTTTTTTAAGAAAACTGAATTGGATTTCAGCTTTTTCAAAGGCACATATTGGGGTTTTGAATTAAGAATGGCCTGACTTTGAAAGGGAGTTCTCCATTTTAATTTATTCACACAGTGTTGCTAAACCTTGACAAACCACCTAGGAATTCATTTTGCCATCCCAATGACGGCCACAAATATCATTAACAAATGTGAAACAGCCAACCACCCTAACAGCAAAGCGTGGGGATTCAATTACACGACTAAGTCAAGTTGGGGGATAGTCGTGTGTGCTCGTGAGCAGACAAGAGAGACAGGTAAGAAATGCCTCCTCTCGCCTCGAGATGTTTGTAGGAAGAAAAAAATCATCTGAAGGCTTAAGGTGATGATCACACAGAAGATTCAAGGCTACTGAAAAATCTCACTGGTAATTGGCTGAGCACAAAGGAGTGTCTTCCATGATGGGGACACAGAGGGGATGAAGGATGACTAGGACCGAGGGCTCTGGTCCCACCGGGACTCACCCTCATCTTCTGTGGCAAACCTGGCATGTTTGACATATGGAAACTAGTGTTTCCAGCCATGAAAACCCAGCAGTTGGATATTCTTCATCAGAAATGTTTTAAAGCACTGGTTTACAATTACAGAATTTAAAATACGTTCCTCAAAACTGCTTCCTTGGAAGAAAATTTGCATCTAAGCATAACTGTAATAACTTCCCCAAAAAAGACCATCAGTACAAAATGGAGTACTCAAAATAGCTTGCCATTGGGCACACTGTGTGGCCACCCATGCCTTTCGTGTTCCCATCTCACAAGGACCCACAAAACTCTGGAGTCACTCAGGAAAAGCAAAGCCCTTCCCAGGCAGGAAGGATGCAAAATGTTATCAGCAAGTGTAGTCTCTACCTGTAAAGCTTTTGCTCAAGAAAACAAAGACACAAAACAAAAACCAACCAACCAAACAAAAGCTCAGAGAATCCCAGATCCAGCACCCTTGCATCTGACTTGTCATTTGTTCCAAGACTTCCAGAGACTGGAATCAGCAGGGGATTGGGTGCTGCTTGAGGTAAGTTAATATATTCACAGCAGGGAGATCCCCAAAGGAGGAGACACAGACGCTTTCAAACTTCCTTCTGTGCTCAGTCACAAAGAGGGTCTGTCTCTGAGTGGGCTGCTGCTGGTGACAAGGGCAGAGGCAACCTTGGAGGACCCTAAGGAGGCGTTCCAGGACAAACGGAGAGAAGGTGAATGAAGGAAAGAAGCATCCAATCCACCAAGAAGGATCCTGTAAGAGCAACACAGGCTCCACCTGAGATCTGCTGCTGCCTTACACTGGGCCAGGTTCACTCATTGTCATCTGCCCTCTCCCCATGGCCAGTTCCCTCTGGTTCCATCCAGCCCTCTGGCTGTGTCCTGGCCAGTAGGGAATACTCCATTAGACTGGGAAGGTGGTGTGACCAGAGCACCTCGTGAGAGCACCCAGGGGTTCCATGACTTCAGCCTGCTTCCATGTTGCAAGAGACATCCCTGCCCTGAGAGGGATGAAAGGCCCTTGCTGGTGGAAACCTCATGGGGATCTTTGATCAGAGTCAGTCCAAGTTGTCACATGAAAGAAAATCCTCGTAAAGCTAAACTCCTTGCTGCTCTAGAGAACAGAAAAATATTTGGCAAATAGTCCTGTTTCACGATCTTCCATATCATTCTGCCTTCGACTCACTGGAGATGTGAAGTGTTTTTGCCTCTTTTATCTCAATCCTAATCCCCACATCGAGATCCATTTGCTTCTTGCAAGGACATCTGTCTTGTTTAAATTCCTCTTTGTCTGTCTTTATCTGATCTTCCCTCAACTTGGGATCAGCTCCCATTTCCAGACATCCATTTTATGATTCTTCTCCTAAAAGTCTGGAATGGACACCTTATCTTCCCGGAAGAGGACTTTGGGATGCTTAAAAATTATTCAGTAATCGCATGAAAATGCTTGTGTGCAGAGTCTGTCCCTCAGGACTGTGGTACAGAGAAGACTCTCGGAATGTGTGTTTCCCAGGCTGAACAAGCATATGACTGTGATGTGGCACAATCTAAAGACCAGATGGAGCGAGAGCCTTACAACTGCGTTTCACCATGATATTTCAGCTCTCACTCTTGCCTTTCCTACTCCAATTTGTCTTACTGTTACTTACCAAGCTGTGTGGTGTGGTTCTCAAGCAGCACTTAGCATCCTTATGAGGACTGGACAAAATTGCTCCAGCTTTAAAATGGCCTGCCCACTCCAAGATGAAAGGTCACCTTGGCAGAACTCTGTCTAGAGTTCAGGGTCCATCAATCTTTTGGCCACCAAACAACATGAACCGTACTTGGGAACCATGTCTTGGTTTATAGGAAACAAAGTAAATCCCCACCCCACCCCCAACTGATCCATTTTGCAATACTTTGATCTCCTGATAGTCTCGTTTCCTGAAATTTGCCAAATATTAGAAAACCAAGGCAACAAGGTTTAATTGTGCCTGTGGAAATAACATTCACCACTACTGCAAAAAGTAGTAAGAAGGCAGCAAAGGTAGAGAGAAAGAAAAGGAAGGAAAAGGAAAATAGGAATTGATTAATCAATTCACAAACTTTTGAGCACTTCTGGGTGAAAATTCCACCCTATGCACCTGGAGAGAGCAAGGAGAAGATGTGGCACCTGTGGCCATTGCATGCCATTGAATAAAGGAGCCAAGAAGACTGAGATGGTGGCCAGGCCCTTTGGTTGCCCCAGAAGTGCACACATTCTGTGCCAGCTCTGATCACTTGACTGTGTCATTATGCATCTTCCTTTCCATCCTGAGAACCCCTGGAGTGGGCCAACCCAATCCCATTTCACCGTGTGATGGTGGCTGCCTTGCTAGGCTCATGGGGAGAGTTGGAGAGTGGGTCCTGAACCAAATGCCAGGGGCAACCTTCAGTCATTTGTATGAGGAGGAGGGCACCCATGATGACCTGAGGACAGGGATGTGAAGACCAGTGACAGAGCCACAAGGAAACCAGGGAAACACGAGTGCTCACTTATAGAAACTGTCAATGGCACGAGATGTGGAGTCAAGTCGCAACCCACCTGTGTGACCTGGAGACTGGCCTCTGCCTCTTTGCATGCCGACATTCTCCACTGCTACCCATTTAACAAGAGTGTGAGAGCTGAAGAGGTGTCAGGTACATTGTTGGTACCCGAGGGACAGCAGGGATACTGCTATAGGTTTACCCATTAGCTAGTTGTCTGTCCCCTGGAAAATAAGTCCCTTGAAGGAGGTGGCTTCAACCTTTTCATTTCCTTTTGGTCCTCAGAATCCAGCATTGAACCTGTCCCGGAACAAGAATTCAACCAACAGCTGATGAAGGAGGAATTCTCAATGGTCTGGTCAGCATTGCTGTTTTTATTACTATCACGCCCTTCTTCTAACATCAGCAGGAAGAGCAGAGTGAGGAAGTCAGCAAAGCTGGAGAGTGTGTTGCCCTAGAAGATCTGAGAAGACCTGGGGATGGAAGAGCCACCATGTTGTCTGGAACAATGACTGCTATTTAAAAAAAGGCTTAAGCCAGGGGCAGCAACTCAAGCTTGTACTCCCAACTACTTGGGAGCTAGGGAATGAAAGACAGCAGTTCAAGGCCAGCCTGGGTAGAAAATTCAGGAGATTCCATCTCAAGCAATTGCTGGACACAGTGGTATGCCTGTCATCCCAAGCTTCACTGGGAAACACATATAGGAGAATCTTGGTGGTCCAGGATGACCTGGGCATAAAGCCAGACACTATCTCAAAAATAACCAACACAGAAAGAGCTGGCAAGGTGGCTCAAGTGGTAGCAACTGTGAGGCCCTAAATTCCATCCCCAGTTTCACGAAGAAAAAAAGAAGAAGAAGGTTTAATCCAGCAGGGGGTACTTTCCCTAGTTTTCTACTGGATTCCATCCTCCCCACACTTTCATTTTTAAGGTCATATAAATTCAAACTAAGTTACCAAAGTGTTATTTTAAATAGCTGTACTCTGAGTGAGGTCCAGTGGGCAGCCTTTGTGGTTTTGGGGTAATATCCTATAAGATCAGACCACCAGAAAGAGATGGGCTCCGTAAGATGGGTTGCCGTCAACCTGGGGATCAGGAAGGCATACAGATGAGGGAGCAGTGTGGGGGTCCAGTGCTGGGTTGCTCTCTGCCTTCTCCATGTCCTGAGGATGTGACTGACACCCAGCAGGCTGCTCAGTTGAGGACATGTCCTGCCCACGTCCAGCTTCACTGACCTCAGGGACATTCACAGCATGCACTCTGTCCTCCACCTGGCAGAGGTCCCTCATGTGCCCGAGTTTACTCCCCAGGACCTGACTGCAAAATTACCTTAACCCCCCACTCCAGAAATTTCCAGGGACCCTCCTAAGATTTTGAAAGTTTCATTTCCCTCTGCCTCAGGGCCAATAGGATTTTCATTAATGAGGCATCTAGGCAGCACCAAAACCTTGGAAGTTTCCTTGAAGGCCCAGGCTGGACATTGCTCAAGGTGACTCAGGGTCTGTTTGCCAAGTATCAGTCATCTGTGGGTCACCCAGAGGTCTGTGTCCACTCCATGAAGACATGCAACAAGTTCTCCCACAAATGTGAAGTAATAAACCTCACTTCATTTGCATCAGTAATCTTAAAATATGCACGCATTTAAATTAAATATGTTCTTGAACTTGTGTGCTGCTGTTTTACAGATGTGCAAAGGAAACTCAACTGGGAGAAGCAAGAGTTATTGTTTGATTTATTCCATGTTCTCCCCAAAGGAAATTCAGTGGGTGTGGGCAATGTGTCAGCAGAAAGATGGAATTCTTTTTCTTTTTAACCTATCTCACAGAATGCTCCCTTCCAGGTTTTCAAGGCTCCATAAAATAACTAATTAATGGTAGAAATTAGGTCACGGTAACAATAGTCAGTTAAAACCCAGGTGCCAGCAGACTCCCAAATATGTATAGGCTGTACAGTATTCTACCTAAATATCCCTGCTTTGCACTGACACAAATCCCTCTCTCTGCTGAACGTATTTTTGGGTTACATTTTAGATGGAATGAAACCAAGAACCTGTGGGATATCAGAGGAACAGAATCAGAGATGTCTCCTCCCCCAGGGACCCTGCAGACCTGTCCTCCCATTCCAGCAGAAATTCAAATACATAGGTGCTCAGTTCTGTCCAAAAGTGCCACAAACCGGGGAGAAGTAGAACAGAAATTCCTAACAGAATCAGCTGGATAGGTTCTTTTTCACCTACAGAGAGTTTCAGAGTCCTCTCAAAAACTACCCAAAGCAGGGAAAGATTGTTTTTTGTATTGCTGCAATTTCCTGAAAACATTAACTTCATGAAGTGCGGATTCCAGCTTTTGGAATCTTTTGACAACTCCATAGGGGTCAAGATCAAGGATTTCTCTGCTGGCAATTTGCAAATGCAACTCTAAGCATTTTCTTTCAAAGAGAAGAGGAAAACAGCATAATGAAATTCTTTCCAAAAGGAAATAGCAGCTCACAGGCTGATTTGGGTTTGTGAGAATTATTGAACTATTTTCCCAGGTTTTATTTCTGAGATTTCCTTCCTCTCCCCTCCCCCACTGCACGCATATCTTCACAGGCATCTTTTTCTTTCCTCTGCATCTCGCTTTGGTGCCACAGCTTCAAACACAGAGCCAACTCTTATTTCCTGCTCTGCAGTTATCCCAAGATTGTTAGCCTGTTTTGGAAGAAAAAAATATTTAAAAGCTTTAAAAAAAATTTTGTTTTTCTAATTTGGAAAACATCCTGATCTGTAGTATTTCAAATTTAGAATTCCATTTAATGGCAAAATGAAAACAAAGAGATAAAGGGAAGGCGTGTGTTTCAAATTCAGATGAATCTCAGCCTCATTCCATAGATTATTTTGATTTAGTTTTAACAAAATACCGCCTTAAATCACTCTAATGAGCTGTTCCTGTCCCCCTCTCAGCACAAGGTCATTAGGTGCAAGACAGCGCCTTTCTGCACAGTCTCCACTCTTTCACGTCAGAGATGTCAGAAAAGGCCCTGGTGGCCTTCCACAGTGGGGAACAGGACAGGGCTGCTCTGAAGGGAAGGGTGCCCCGAACAGGGAAGCGATTTGTCACACGCCTCCCAGGGGGACTGCGAGCACTGATGGCGTCAGAGTGAAAGTTCACACCTTCCCTCTTGCTGGACCAGAAATCAGCTCATCTCACAGACTGCACACGTGTGCTTCCTGGGGAAGAAAAGGAAAACCTGAAATTAGCATACACGTTTAAAATATCTGTCATTAAGTGAATTGTGCTTTTTTTTTCTTAAGGTAACAGCTGTCTTTTTAATTAACGAGACTCTCCGACACAGATACTCACGAGATATTGCACCACACCTCACCTTCCCCCATGGCAGGCCAACGCTCGCTTCCAGTTGGTGACGGATACAGACAGCAAGGTGAAAGCGACCAGGTACCCAAACGTGCCTGGCTTCCAGTTACAGCGCGATATGCTAATTAGAGGGATCGGCTCCCTTCCCACTTCCAATTAGGGGTCTGAACAGCCTCGTCAGTACTCTGCGAGGTTGTTGGCATGACTAATTATTTATCTCCTGGTGTAATTTCTGTGAACGCTGCTATTCGGGTAAATGGTGGACTCCCATTCAACACTGGATGGACCGACACAGGCTCCAAGCCAAGATCAGGGTTAACAGCAAAGTTGTCCCAAGTGGACAGTGGTGCCCTAGAAGTGTTGCTGTGAAGAGCTCGAACTGTGCCGTCCAGCAATCACGGAGGTGGCAGCCTGCCTCTGGACCCCCGTCCTGAGGGCACTGAACCTTCCAGGACACCTCAAAAGCTCTGGGAAAGTATGCTGTCTTCACTTGGCAAAGGCTCAGTCAACCAAACCTAGCCAAACGCAGAAGCTCCCTCCTAGGTGCTGTCAGAGGAATTCTCACATATTTTTTTTATTTTATGGCAACTGTCTCTTAATCAAATAACATCTGTGTGCACAAGGAGAGTTCATGAATTGGTCATGTGTTTTCCATCCATGATCAAGTCGTAAGGACATTTCTACCAAAATCAAAGGTAAGACTATGTCAATGAGATCAGGTAGGGAGCTGTGCCAACACACAAAGAAACGGGTCCTGGGTGGAGTTGTTTAAAGGTGACTTTTCTCATCGGTCGGTTTTAGATTCTAGAGAGCCATTGGGAAATGAAGAGGATGAAACCAAGCAGCCATGTATTTTTAGAACTAGACTCCCCTCTCTCTGCACAGACCTAACATTGCTTTGCTTCGTTTGTATCAATCCTGAACCATCCTGGTGAAGGACAGCACTGGTGCCACCGCCCTAAGATCATAGGAGACAAAGATGATTACAGCCCAACGAAGCCATGTCCTAGTAGTGGCAATCAGTTTAATCACAGGGCCTGGGAAACAGAGCGGGAATGAAAAGTGTCCTACCCAGATGCAGGGAGGTGACATGGTACCTCGGAGGCCACACAGGAGTGTCTTTTCATTGGTTTTCCTCTGGGAATTAAACTACACCATCAACACGCCATGATCAGAACCTAAGAAAATAAAGCACCAGCAACGAGGCTGGCTTCCTTTATGTCCAGGGGGGAGACTGTTGCAGAACTCATCTAAGACCTGGCCCTGGGAGGGAGTCCCCTGTGACCTGGACCAAGTGCCTACTCTGCCAAACTGGTGTCTCTTATTACGTAGTAAGGCAGGGCAGTGCTCAAGCTGACGCTCCTGTTCTGCCTGCCTGCTCCCCAAGCATCTTCCTGATTGCTTGACTTCCCAAGTAGCTGGCCTACTGGGAGTGAATGTGTTGGTCAGGCTGAAGCAAACATCTGGTCGCTTGACACTTATATTACTCAGTGTAAATTAATGAACTGGCACTCGGGTTTCCTATGTCAGTCTCCTGTGAGATGTGTTAACACAAGTCAGTGTTCTTGAGCCAGATCAACTCCAAGACCCCTGAAACACTCAAGGCAGAGGATTGGAAGGCCTGACCCAACCCTGGCTGCATGACCACTCAGTTAGGCTTCTGAAGGCCCCAGTTAAATTAAAACGTCATCTACAAAGATTAGCACATAAATAATTTTTCTTTCAAAGGTCAACCCAAAAATTTTGAGGAAATGTGAGGTAATCCAGACACAGGGTCAGCAGTGGAACCGTTAGGGAGATGCAATGATAAGTGATTGACCCATGGACGAAACGTTGGGGCAGGATGGGGACCACTGAGACCTCAGAGCCCTTGGCCTACAGGACTAGGACGGAAGTGGACTGGCCCAGTTTTAATAGCAAGAAGTTATCTAGTAAGCATTGAGGGATTAAGAATCAATGCACAGAAAACCACTGGAAAGAACTTTTTGAAGTAGCTACAGAGCTTTTCCCCAAGGGACATTTTCTTATTTCATGATGATGACAATGTGGCAAAAAAATAATAATAATGGGTGTCATAACAGAACAACACAGACGTTAGACTGTTTCACTCAATGAACCCACCACTTAAATTAGAAGAACAGAGAGAAGAGAAATGAGAAAGCAGAGCTGTGTGACCTCCAGCCCTGTTTGGGGAGCACCGTGTGGGCCCGTGCATCCTTTGGGAATGTACGGTGGATGCACTGTACAAATCTTAAGATTTGTATGTGTGACACAAATCTTAAGAAAAGTGCAAGTGGAAAGAACAGATGTCTGATTCAGAGTGGGCCGATGCTGGTGGTGCCGGGTTGGCTCCCCAGGGGATGCTGTTCCTGTGTGCCAGTTTACATGGTGGCCCTTGGAGTCTTGCACAGTGGGGAAAGAGCGGTCCAAACAGCACCTTCCTGCCAGCGTCTTGAATTACAGAGTGAGACCCACAGGCATGGAAAGAAAGGAGATAATGCAGCCTCCCATTCGAACGGCTCCATTTCCCGTGTTCTCATCCATTACCTTCCCTGGATGGAGTCATTCCAGTTCTGACAAGTGTCAGGACAATTGCAAATGTGCTTTTCCGACTGCCGGTTGGATGGTTACCCTTGCTGTTTAGTTTACCTCGATCGGGTTCCAGAGTCCGGATTGCATACATTTCCTTCATCGGGGGTGACTGCTGATGGATGACCACGACCTTGCCTCCACTTGAGGAAGGGGGGCCGGTTTGGGTGCTGGCCGCATTCTCCCCATCCTTTAGATGGCATCTGCTTGGGGAGCCGGAGTAAATCACACCCACAGATAACAGCACAGTAAGGACAGTGCCTAGGGGGAGGAGAAAAAGAATAATACCTGAGTCAGTTCCTGTGCAATTTTCAGGAAAAAGAGTATTTGGAAAATTCAAAGACATTTGATAATTCTAAACAGCTCGTTAAGTTAGCCTGCTCAGTCCCGAGGAGAAAGCACTTCCAAATCCGCGCTCACATTGCTAAGGGGGCGTCAGGAATCACTCCTGCACACATTTTTGGCGAGCACTGGGGCGCTTTTTTCTGAAGACATTCCTCTGATTGCCTCCCGCTCGCTGCTTCATCACACTTGACAAATTCGCAGTTCTTAAAAGCCCCCATAAATGTTTTGTAAATTGCTCCATTTTATCAGGGAGTTCTCTGAGCCTCGTCCCTGGTACTCGCCGTGTTTTCGTTCTCCATTCCTTATTTATCTTGACTTTTATGCATTTTCCAAGCTAAAAGCCTGCCATTATTAGTATCTACATTCTTGTGATTATTTTCATTGTGTTAACCACAGAGATTGTGGAAATTCCCACAGCCTTGAGGTCCTGACTGCTCCCGACAAACGAATAACAAAAAAGGCATAAGTAAATAAGCCAGCTAGAGAAATGTGTGCCGCACTGCTTCAGAGAAGATGCACATGCGTGTCTTCACTTGCCATCAGCGTGCTCAGGCCAACCAGAGGCCAGATCATCACTCGACCACAGATGCAGAGACCCTCCCCAGAAGTGCATTCAGACAGGGGGAGTCATTTCAGGGTGTGTGGCTGGGACAGACTTGGAGGGAAGGAGACAGGGGAGAGGCCTGAGCTGTGATGGAGTGTTGGGGAGGAGGTCCAGGGAAAGCACTGTGAGTTAGGAAAATTGCACTGGAGACCTGGAATTATAGACCTGTTTGGAATATTAATCCCCGCAGCTGCAAGAAGTAGGCCTGCCGATTGAAACTTGTTTGGAATACTTTCCTGGACAACTCCTATTAAAAATGAGAGAGTGTACTGTAAATATAGAGCCCTCTGTTCCAGCATTTTGTCAGTGCTCAGAACCTGATTCATTCCCACCAGCACAATCCACTGGATATTACACGAGGACCGTGAGGAGCCCACGTCGCCATCACTCAGAATGGCTACCTTTTTTAAACCCAGGCATGCAAATGAAATCTTTTCCTGGAGTTTATGCTAATGTCGTGTATCAATCCCTCCCAGGCCAGTGGTCACTTTAATACCAGGTCAACCAGGCAGCATCCGACCAGAATCCAATTTTCCTTGAATGGTTGCTCATGATGCTTAATTTCTGAGCTGGATGTCTGCTTTTCAGGGATTGCCTCATAAGGGCAAGAGAGTCCAGGCCAGGTAATGACATAAATAACACTTCCTGCTCTGCAATCGTGTAGCTGGTAGCCCCAGTGATCACGGAAATATTTCACACTACCTTTGAGAGCACGTGGCATTTTAGGAGGTCCATGGGTAGTGTTGGGAGAGATTCTTCCCCAAATGACACAGAGAGGGGCCTCTGGTTCCAGCCAGCCAGCTCATCTCGGGGCCGCCCAGGGAAATCTCCGGCTGTTCCCTCATTCATTTCCAGGATGGCCGCATCTGATGTTAGTAGCATTCATATTAAATCACAGCTCGGGTGCTAAATTACATCCAGGAGGGAATAAACCCTCGTGGCTGGGATGGAGTGTTTCAGGGTGCACTGCCCATGCCCGGAGAGCAGCAGCAAAGATGGGAAATGTTCAGTATAGACAATGGTGACAGAGCCTGGCCGAGGGATGTGCTGAGCCAAGGCAGTTGGTACATGAATTGAGGAGGAGGCAGGTTGACATCAGAAGGCTATGGAAATAACACTCGGGATCGAGACCCATTTCCTTCTGCCCCCCAATTCTGGGTCTAATTAATCACACAGCAGAGCTCAGGAACATCAAATTCGGAGCTGTGTTGTCTGATGAGATTGTCATCGCCCTGGCCATGTGACAGCAAGGGGAGCCCTAAGAAAGGGCACAATAAAGCTGACTCCAACAAGAGAAGGACGCAGCCACAGCTGGAGGGGTCGTGAGCTGCCCCTGATGTGTGAGGACTCAGGATGGTTCTAGAAAGTAGAATGTGCTAAAGAAAATAAAAGGTGATCAGGAGCAAGGGGTGAAAGGTCACAAGACACACCTTCCCCATTGTACAAACTGCCACCCAGTGACCTTGGGTCCAGCATGCACCTGCGCAGTACACACAGGTGAGAACAGGCCGGGTAGGTGGGGCTTCCCTCAGGGGAGGAGGGGAGGATCGCTGTCTCTGGTGGTTGCTCCTCCTCAAAGGTCCTGTGGACCCTCACCCCTGCTGTCTGAGCTCTCACCCTCGCTCGGGAAGGGCGACATCTCCACCAGGGCACGAGCAGAGCATCCCAGCTCAGGCTGTTCGTGGACTTGGGTCATATCCTCGTAAGTCCTTGGACACTTTGCACAGTTATTACCAGGTTGTAAATCGAGAGTTTTAACATTTGTAAAACCCAGTGATTGGCTAAAACCCAAATGTGGTTTCAGAGAACAAGGAGGAAGCTGCTTGGAGTGAGCCTCATTTCCTGATGAGTCAGGAGGGGTCCCCAGAGGCATTGGGCTCAGAGGCAACAGGGGAGGGGCTGCCTGGAGGCCACCCAGCGTTTCCAAACTAGTCGCCATCTGCTCTGGGTCTGACAGTGGCCCCCAAAGACATGTGTCCTTGTCCTGAACCCCAGAACTTAACAAATGTGGAAGGAGGGCCTTCCATGGAAAAGGCCTTTGCAGCTCAAATTGATGGAAGGCTCCCCAATTGGGGTCGCCCTGCATGAACTCAGTGGCCCCAAGTCCAATGACAGTGGCCTTTAAAACAAAGGCAGTGTCAGATTTGAGTCGAGACGCCACATGAGGACAGGCAGAGAGGAGTGATGCTGCCACAGTCAGACCTCATGGCCCCAAAGAGACTGGGGGAGACAGGAAGGGTGCCCCTCTAGAGCCACAGGAGGGAGCACAGGGCCACATTTTGACCTGGGCTTTACCTCTTGACCTTGAGACAATCCGTACACCAAGCACACAAGGTGTGGTGGGTGTCACAGCTCTCAGGAACCTTTACATCCATTCCTAGGATGGTTTCAGGAACCCCACTTTATCCTAAGGGGCAACTTTTACCAGGAAATGTCTAAGTCAATAGTCACGACCCAGGTTCAGTGAGGTAAAAACTCCATCACAATGCAGACTTCCCGTGCCACCATCCTGCCTTGCCAATAGCTGCCGTGGAACCAGCACACCCAGGTCTCCCCAGCAGCACCCTGCATCCCCCTGCTGTGGTCTGGGTGTCTCCCCAAATTCATATGTTGAAATCCTCACCCCCAAGGTGATGGTATGACAGGTGACTAGTTGTGGGGGTGGTGGCTCCGTGAATAGACCAGTCCTTATAAAAGAGCTCTTCACCCCAACAGATCTGCAGGCCTCCCTGGCACCATGTGGGGACACAGTGAAACCATGTCATGGATGACCAGGAAGCAGGTGCTCATGAGACACGGAACCTGCCGAACCTGCCAGGACCTTGACCTGGGATTTCCCAGCCCCCAAATCTCTGTTAATTGTAAGCTACCCAGTTTATGATATGTTGTTACAGCAACCCCAAAAGACTAAGATACTCGCCAATGCTACATTTAGATTTCCAGATGGAATGTTAATTTCCTAGTCTGCAACACCCATGTTCTTCCTGTTTCTCTTCAGTTTTCTGTAAATGCCAAAAAAAAAAAACCCAACAAAAATAAAAACCCTATTTCTATTTCTCCTTCCCTAGGCTGGCATCGAACTGTGATCCTCCTGATCTCAGCCTCCCAAGTAGCTAGGATGACAGGCGTGAGCCTCCCGTGCCCGGCTCTTTTGGAGGCTTCCATACGTGGAGGAATGAAATGGAAATAGTCCAGGTGAACTCCTTCTTGAGTTCAAAGCAAAGTTCGTGCAAAGCAGAGAGCAGGGTCTCCATGCCACATGCCTTGTGTGTGTGTCATGTGTCCGTGACCCTTACTTATCACAGCCTAGGGGGGGTTCGTCCCTTCTTCCACAGAAGCGGATGCATTGAGCAGATCCCACTGTGAGATCTTGGCTCTCACTCTTCACCTGCAAGACCAGCAAGCTGTGCAACGTCTCTGGCCATGATAGTCTCATCTGTAAGATGGGCACCTCCCGTAGAAGACAATTTCCAACACTAAGCCAGACAATGTGCGTCACCCACTAAAACACTGCCCCAACACAAGAGTGCGCAGTAAATATTGTCTCTTCCTCTGACCTCTCAGTCACCTGGGGGCTCAACAGCCATGAGGAAAAGAAGAGTAACTGTGCCCTGAGCCAGGGGGGTCCAGGCCTCCACTTGCTAAATCTTCAGTCTTTGGGCCATTCCCCAATTTCTAACATTTTGGTAGTTTGAGATCTTATTTGCCTCACGGTTACAGTATTTAACATTTCATGAATTTCCTTTCATTTCAATATGTCCTGCTATTTCTTCTATCGAGGTGAAACTTACATAACATCGAAGGAGCCCTTCCAAAAGGAACCTTTGCACTATTGTCCAAACACCTCTCCTACCCAGCTGCAAACACTGCATCACCCCAGAAGGAAACCAAACCCTACCCCATTAACCACTTACTCCCCAACAGTCCTGACCACAAGCCCCTGAAAACCGTTCATCTATTTTCTGTCTCCAAGTCTGCAATATCCTGTTCTGGGCATGCACAGATATAGAATCACACAACAAGTGACATTTCATGTGTCATTTCTTACACTCAGAATACCATTTTCAGCTGTGCTGTGACATGTGTCAGTAGTGGGCTTTCCTTTTCCTGGCTGGATAATATTCCACTGGATGTATATCCCAACATTTGGTCATCCAGGTACCGATAGACTCCTGTTGCCCACTGTGAGTGGTTTTGCTGTGCATTTGTAAGGTCAAGTATTTGAGTCTCTGTTTTCAATTCTGAACAGAGAAGTAGACTTGCTGCTTCTATGGTAAATCTATGATTAGTTTAGAGAGAGCACCGAACCTGTAATTCTGTTAACTAGCTGAGGATTTCTCACTTCTTCCTGTTCTTTGTTCCTTGGTTGATTTTAGTCCTCCTGCAGTACAAGTGAAGTGGTATTTCAGGGCGGCTTTGGTTTGCATTTCCTTGGGGACCATCCTGTTGACCAAATATTCATTGGTGGTTAGCAGTGCGCCTATCTTGTTTGGAGAAATATCTGCTTGAGTCTTTTGCCTGACTTTAACTGGGTTGTGTGTCTCTCTGCTGTAGAGTTGTAAAAATTCTTCATACAGTCAGCAACAAATCTTTTATCAGATACGCAGTTTGCAAGCATTTCCTCCTGTTCTGTCGACTGCCTTTTCATTTCCTTAATTGATTAAAATTCTGTCCCTATGCCCAGCGTCTGGCTCCTTTTGTCTACGCAGTAGCTTTGAGCCAGAGTTCTTAAGAAGATCCAAGACTTCTTCCCAGCCTGGCCCTGCAAACCCTGGGTCCTTCCACGCAGCAGGTGGAGATCGGAAGTGAAAGAGGACTCACCGCACAACTTTCTAGCGTGGAGAGTCTAGAAGCCCGTAGGAACCTGCACTCCTGGGTGTGAATTCCAACTTGTCCCCATGGCTATCTGGGCAGATCCTGAGCTTTTGTCATTCTTTCTTCTTTATAGCAGGGACAGTCACAGTGTGTGTGTCACAGCAGTGCTGTGAGGGTCATCGCTATGAGTGTCAAAGAGGTGATCTTGCAAAGAACACTGAAAATATTAACTACTCCTAACATTTTGGTGAGGAAATATTTTCAGAAGCGGATTCAGGTTAGCACATCACGGCCTCCTCAGCTGTAGGTAGAAAGCACTGCCCATCAAGATGGTCATTTGCTTAATCCCCGCACATCAGCACCCGCCAAAGCCTCCTGCTCCCTGGGGAAAGGATCCACCTGCTCTGTCCTCCGCAGCAGGGCAGCAAGTGGCCGCCGTGGGCCACATGGCAGGTGGCTACACCACAGCAGTCCAATGCCCAGGGGGCTTTCTTTGTGCCAACTAGAGGCTTGCAAAGAAAAGGGACAATGGTAACACTAAGAGATGGTAAACTCGGGGAGCACCTCCTGAGGGTCCCATGTTTCATGACCCTGAGGAGAACAGAAATCAGTGCGGCCCAGTGGCAGGAGCCAAGCACAGTCTGGATGATGGAAGGACCAGATCTTGCTAAGCAGGAAATTAGAGAGAATGGATAAGAAGGTGACAACTCAAGGGCCTCAGCCAGGAGCTCCGCGAGGAAGAGGTCAGAGGCTGTCGTCCTGACAAAACTTGTCCTGGGAGCAGGCCTCCCTGGGGGAGGAGGGGTTGGTGTGCCCTGCTCCGAGGACACAGGACACTGGGTCTGCCCATGACGGGTCTTGCATTTGGTGTGCGTGGGTCACACTAAGGAAACCTGCAGCTTCTCAAAATGTTCTGGCAAAGAGTCCCTCGCGACAGGAGTGACAGACAGCCTGAAGCGGGGCTCTGGGGCGTCACAAGGGGCTCAGCCTGGGGGGTCTTTATTGGACTGCTTGACATACAAAGCATTCGTTTGACATGGAGATGCATTAAATAATTGTCAGGGAGACACTGGGAGGAAGTCCCACTGGAGGCTATTGTCCTGTGTCCTCACCCCCTCGGCATATGCTCTGTGCTCACTCCAGTTTCACAGCAGGAGTGAGAAAAGCGAAATTCCAGGGCGAAGGTAGCTATAGAAAGATCTAGAGGGCTACAGGTGTGTGGGGAGACAGGGCCAGCCCAGGTGCTGGAGGATTGGCACTGTTACAGGCGGACACACACTGCTGGCCAGAATGGGAGCTTGGAAGCAGAGGGCAGTGTTGCACCCAAATCCAGAGTCTTGGACTAAGCCATTCAGGGCCATCCCTTCCCCTTTGGCAGCCTGTCAGAAGGCAGAATCTGCTGGAGACTTGTGGAAAAGGTGTTTGTTTCCCTTCTTAGAAAAAGAGGGGATGGAGGCATGGCAAGTCACGTCTATAATCCCAGCTACTCAGGAAGCAGAGATTGGGAGGATTGTGGTTTGAAGCCAAGCCATGCAAAATGTTAGCAAGTGGGTTGTTGGAATAGCTTAAATGGTAGGGCACCTGCCCAGCAAGCATGAGGCCCAGAGTTCAAACCTCAGTCACACACACACACACAAAATTGTTAATAAGATCCCCATCTCAACAAATAAGCAGGGGATAGCAGGGCATATCTGTAATCCCAGCTACATGGGAGGCACAAGTAGGATGATTGTAATCTGAAGCTGGCCCAGCAGAAAAGCAGAAGACTGCATCTGAAAATAACCTAAGGCAAAAAGGGCTAGAGATACAGCTCAAGTGGTACAGTGTTTGTCTAGCAAGAGCAAGACCCTGAGCCCTGAGTTCAAACCACACTGCTACCAAAAAACGGTACTACCCACACAGTCATGGGTCTCAAGGTACAGTGCTTGCCTAGGTTCTCAGAGTGCTGGGTGCAATCCCTAGCAGCACACACACACACACACACAAAACTTGGTTGCAATCATTGTGGAAAGTATTGGTGCAGGGATTGTCCCGGGAACACCTTCAGACTGTTAGTCATCCCCTACCACTCTTGTAGTACTTGCTCTTGGTCTCCATGGCCCCTGTGTCCAAAGGAGAAAGTGACCATCACTTCCACAATGTCCCCGTCAGCCCCCTGGGGCTCTCTCTCTTGGTGCCTCCAAGAGAGATCAACCCACAACATGGGGGAGCCCTTCTGTCCCCTTTCTTTATTTGCCTCCTGTCTGGCATATCTGGCAGAAAGTCCCAAACCAAGGACAGTGGCTCGAGAATATAAGAGATGGCTTTCCTCTCCCAGCCACCACTCACTGTCCCAAGGTGTGACTGGGACTCCTTCCATCCCGTGTGGGGTTATTTCCTACTTTCACACCCACACTCTGACCCCACCTGCTAGGGTTTCCAGGTCCCCCATCTCTCAGTGACAACCCAGACACGCCAGGATGGCTTCTACCAAGGCCTGGTCCCTCCACTCTCTGTCCTCACCCCTCCTCCGCTGCCATACCGCCACCTTTCCTTCCTTTCCAGCTTTCTCTTGAGGTGTAAAGTTCATAGAGCAAATTATTCACTCCCGTCCCCCGTCTGCTCTAAAATCCACCATTTCAGTGTCAGCCTCGAGATCACAGCAGTGCCCTGACGTCCTGCTGTTGCAGTGACACTGCAGCCATCTCAAAACCACTCAGGGCCATCCCCCTTCCTGCTGCTGCTTTTGGCATGTACTGTACATATGCACATGCATTAGAAATCCGTATGTGTACACACAGATATACAAGATAAACCGCACAAGGTAATGTCCTTTTGTTTTAGAAAGTTGACATTTCTTTTCCTGCAGACTTATCCCCTCCTTCTGTCTAGATTAAGTTTCTTTCAGCTTCAAGTACTATCTTTTTCTATTCACTATACTGATGGCAAATTCTGCATTTGTTTAACTAAATTCTTCATTTTATTCTCACCTTTTTTTTTTCAGTACTGGGGCTTGAACTCAGGGCCTTCACCTGGAGGCACTCTGCCAGCCTTATTTTTGTGATTTTTTTTTCAAGATAAGTTCTCACAAACTGTTTGCCCAGGCTGGCTTTAAACCGCCATCCTCCTGATCTCTGCCTCCTGAGTAGCTAGGATTACAGGCACGATCACTTTTGGAGGATGACCTCTCTGACCACGAATTTTGATTCGATGGACTCCTTCTCACTTTGGACTCATCGTTCTGGGTTTGTTCTCATGGTTTCTGTTGGAAATTCACTTTGAAGCTGCTGCAACTGGCGTCCCCTCTGTGGCTGCAGCCTCAGCCTCTCCTCTCCTTGGAGTTTGGTTCACTATGTGGAGGCAAGCGTGGGGCTTTCGTATGTGTCACACCTGCATTGGCTGCACTTCTCAAATCTGAAGGTTGTTTCTCCATTGCTAAAAATTCTCCACTCTCTTTTCTCAAATATTTCTTTTCTGTTATTTCTTATTCCAGCTCCTAGGCTCCAATTATATGTATGTTGGACCCATTAGCTGCATCCAGTCATCCAGTGTGCCTTCCCTTTTAATTCTTCAGAGTTTTGTTTTCCTCTTCAGTTTGTATACTTTCTGTGATTTTTCTGGTTTTTGAATCTTTTTGCTAAGAGGTTGGAAATGGTTTTACTCATCCGATGAAGTCTCAACTTCAGACGCTGTATTTTTCAGGTTTAGAGTACTCACTCCATTGCTGTGTGTACTCCTAGTCTATGTCACTTGCTCCTAAGGCATGTCACTCATTCCTAGGGTACAGCTGTCTTCCTTGGCATGGGTTCTGGGTACTTGTCTGGGTTCTTCCTCCTGGTACTAATGGACTGAGGCTTTTTTTTGCTCATTTCAAGAAGAAATCATACAGGCTGGCAGTGCCATCCAAGAGGCTTTGCTGGGGCCTGTGCCTAGGCACAAGGTAGACAGTGCCCAGGGTGGGCTCCTCAACTGCCCCTCTGAGGACTTGGGGAGCAAAACTTTGTCTCCTGCAGCACAGTCAGCTGTTGTGCATGATTCCAGAATTTTGCACACATCTTGTCAGTTCTTTGCTTTTGGCATGGTGATTAGCTCGTGTGCACACAGTGGTCTGGACTCAGTTGTCAACTCAGACTTGTTGCACCTGCAAGGATTGAACAATAACTAACTTGGGGGAGAAGTCAGCAGCCCCTGAGCTTGCCATTGGTTGAAACAGTTTTTAAAGAGCTCTTGTCTCAGGGGCAAGCTTGGTGGGGGAACCAGGACCCTCCCTGATGGGCTGCTCCCTTTTAAGGTGGTCAACTCCATCTGCTCCTACCCCAGAGCATGAAGAGGTTGAAATCTCACCATCACTTTAGTCTGCTGCTCTTATTTCTGCTCAGTTTCTTGAAGAATTGTCCTGCATGCATGCATCCCCTCCTACGAACTGGTCAGCAGTTTGGGAGAAATGGCCTGCTGTTGTTTGAGGTTTTTCTCCCTTATTTCCTTGACTTTGACCTCTCATTCTTCAGCCAGTAGAGATGCTCATGGGTTCCATCCCTTCTGAGCTTTTCTGGGGTGAAGATCAGCTAACTCTGTGTCTCCTTGTTTGGGAACTGTAGTCTATCAGTCTTGTCCTCCATCCTTGGCATTTCCATCAAATAATTGGTTTATATAATATGCCCAGCATTTATGATCAATTGTTGGGGGAAGCAGATAATTTGTCCAATTTAAGCTTCTCTATCCTGGCTAGAAGCACAGAGCCTGTTTCCCTCTTTGCTTGAGGCAGGAGAAAGCTGAGATCCAAAGCTGAGATCATATCCTGGGGTTGAACCCCATTCTTTCCCTTCTGGAACTCTATTTCAGTTCCTCTATATTTCTTCCCTACTGACTGCTTCTTATCTGCCTAAAATTAAACAAGTCTTAGCCTGAAAATAAGGAAATTTTTCCTGATCTTACTATTTCCTTACTGCATGTTTTCTTTTTTTTTTTTTTTAATGTCGTTTGCAAAATTCACTGACTCATTGCTACCCCAAAGGCTTTGCTCCCACCTACGGTTGGAAGATCAATTCCTGCCCTGACTCTTGAGTTCATTCTTTTCTCTCCTGCCATTTCTTTCATAGGCATTACCACTTAAAGGCACACTATTACAGTCCTGAAAAGTCACAAACCCTTCTACTGACTATGACAGGTTGACTTCATGGACCCCCAGCAAAACCTGCTTTCCTCAAGGGTCTGTGTCCATTGGCTGTGTGATGTTGCTCACTGAAGTGGTGTGGAGTTTACCAGCCCAGAAGGTGGGCTGATGAAACAGTGGATAGCATTTCCAGACCTAAATAACAGCAGCTTCCACACTGAGCACTTACCACCCTTCCTTGAGACGCCAGGCAAAGGTGGCTCAGTGACTTGAGAATGAAACACACACCATATGGAGGAGAGCAGGGGCTCCCCAGCCAAGAGCCTGGACCAGCTTCCAAGCACCAAGCAAAGCGTCCTGCACCTGCTGCTCCAAGCCAAGTCATGAGCAGACTGCACCCATATGGTAACCTCAGCCGAGTCCACAAAGGAACTGTCCAGATAGCTGACCCATCACATTTGAAAGACAGGAAATGTTTGCTTCTGATTTGGGTCATAGGTAATGTTTAATGCCTCTGACTTTCAGTTTCTTCAAGCCCATCCCAATGCTGTCATGGGCTGAATGTCTAGGTTCAAAGCCCTGACCCTCAATGTAATTGAAGCAAGCACTTTGAGAGGCAATTGGTGTTAGATGGGACTGTGAACACACAGCCCTTGTAAGAAGGTGGAGTGAGAGAGATTTCCTCCCACACACATACACTCAAGAAAAGCCACGAGAAGCAAGAAGGCCCCTGTCAGTCAGCCAGGAAGAGGCCCTGACCAGGACCCAGCCATGCTGGCACCAGGATCTTGGACTTGCAGGCTCCTGAACCATGAGAAAATAAATTTCTTTCTTAAGCCACTTCATGTATGGTACCCTGTTGTGGCAAGCCAGAGTAGAACAAGACAGCTAATCTTCCTGAGTTCATTGCTTTGTGATGCTGGAATTTTCTGTTTCCTACCATCAAAACCAATACTGTTTGTTAGTGTAACCCACAAGTCCCTTTTTTTGTCATTATGAGATTCCCCTTGGTGGGTTCAGGGCCTGACTGTCCTTGCTGCCTTTAATGACAGCCTCTCATCCCAAGTGAGAGAGGCTAGCCTCCCTTGCAAGACTCAGAAGACGTCACATCTCACACACACTCCCTGGAGAGTGGGCCAGGAAGGTGCTCTGTCCCTGACCTGCAGGGTGGGAGCACATCAAAGGGGCTTTGGTGTCTGGTCTTCTTGAATGACCAAACTGGTAGCAATGGGTTGGTTTTGTGAATGAGTCATGACAAACCAATGCATTATGCAATCTGTTCCTTTTAAGTGTTGTAGTATGAGTGTAAGCTGATGAACCCTATGGACTTGGGCTCTGCCACCACCCAAACACATGACCTTTAGAAAGTTACTTCTTCTTTGAGCACTGGCAAATCCATCCATGAATTGGCCACAGATTTGGAAATGGATGTAAGTGCTTATTCTGGTGCCTGACACATTACGTGCTCACCAGATTGTGGTTATTAGGGAGTATTTGTTATTTATCAATGTTGTATCAGTTCTCTGTGGCTGCTGTAGCAAATTAGTACAAACTTGGTGACTTAAACAGACTTTTTTTTTTAAACAACAGAAAATTTTGTCTCACTATCTAGATGCAATGAGAGAAGTCATTATCATTGGGCCAAAACCAATGTCAGCAGGACCTCACTTGCTCCAGGGCTCTAGGAAAGGGTCCGTCTGTTGTTTTCTGGCTTCTGGTGGCTGCCTGTCTTCCTTGACAAGAGCCCACATCACCTATCTCTTCTTCCTGGATCACATTGCCCTCTGCTCTTCCATCTTTCAAATCTCTCTGTCTCCTTCTTAGAAGGATGGGTGTGAGTGTATTTGGACCCACCAAGAAAATGTCCTCATTTGATGATGTGCAACCTAATCCAATTTGCAATGACCATTTTCCCAAATAAGGTTACATTTGCAGAGTCTAGGATTAGCAGGTGGATTTCCTGCCTCCCACAATGCAGAACAAATGACAACACATTGAGCGGTTTAGAACAACACATTTATATTCTCTCACAATTCCTCTGGGTCAGGATTATCTGGGTTCTCTGCTTGGGGTCTTACAAGAGTACAATCGCAGTGTCAGCTTGACTTCATTCCTTTCTGGAGCTGGAAGTCTCATGCAGCTGTTGTTTCCTTACAGTTGAAGCCCTGAGATTTTTCATTCTTGCTGGCTGTCAGCTGGGACTGTTCTGGGCTCCTGGTCCTTCCCAGACCTTCTCATGGCCTTCTCACACTTGGGAGCTGACAACTTCAAGGCAGGTGGATAATCTCTCTCCCTTCTGTCAAGACAGAGCCTTATATAATGTTACCTAATTGAGGACGTGACAACTCATCAACTTTGCCACCTTGGATTGTCTGTTACCATCCCACCTCTCTCAAAAGATGGGACTCATACCAGGTGTACAGCATGGGGATTGCCTTAGTGTGATGGAGCAGAATAAATAAAAATAATAATAATAGAAGTAGTGGTAATCAAACTGAGAAATACTCAGTGTGTCTCCCCAAAAGCATATGTTGAAAATTTAGTTCCCAGTGTAAGAGTGATGGGAAGTGATGACTAATGGAAGGAGGTCATGAAGTCATGAGGACTATGTCTCTATCTCTCTGCCTGTCTATCTGTCTGTCCATCCATCTATCTGTCTGTCTAACTCGCCTGCCTTTGTCAGATGCACATCCTTGATTTTGTACTTCGTGATTACTCCGGAATCATGAGCTACATAAATTTCCGTTCATTGGAAATTGCCCCTCTGTGGCAGTATGTTAAAGCAGCACAGAATGCACTAAGATAAGGAGTTGGGAGTTGGTAATAAGAAAGCATAGACCATGGGAATAAACTTCGGTGTTAAAAGTAATTAGATATTTCAAACTTCACTCCCAATTATGGCTGCCCCAAATTACGGTCCAGACCACCACAGTACTGATACTCTGGCTTAGTAACTCCACTCTGAGAAGTATATGCAGAGTTTTCCCAACTCACAATGTTTCATTTGTGAGTTTTCAACATTATAATTGTGAAAAGGTGTACCTATACAACCATCCTGTTTTTTTCTCTTTCAGTACAGTATTCAAAAAATTATAAGAGATATTCACACTTTATTATAAAATGGGCTCTGTGTTAAATGGTTTTGTCAAACTGCAGCCTAATGTGAGTGTTTGCTGCTGGTTTATGGTAGGCGGAGCTAAGCTTCGATGCTTGGTAGGATAGGAATAGCAAATGCATTTCCCACATACAATATTTTCTACTTTTGAAGAGCTTCTCAGAACACTGTAAGTCATAAGTCACCATCACATCATAGGTCTAGGAAAACCTGTCTAAATTAGTAATTCAACAGAACTCCATTACCCCAATTGACAGTTTTAACTTGGAACAGGAGCCACTCAGCAGGTCCGTTCTCCAGTGAGGATGGACTCTGCTATTTTGTTCAAGTGCAATTAATCAACAGCATGGTTTGGAGGAGCCCAAGAGCCTATAGAATATCAGAACCTGCTTCGGGGGGATCTTAGATTATCCCTGAAAGAAGTGTCAGACATGTGAAAAGAGAGGAAAATTCACACAGGACAGAAAATCTATCATAATTGCATACATTACTTGGCTACAGAAAAGGCTGTATAGGAGAAACTTAGCAAAATCACTGAACCCATGCATCCATATTTCTATTCCCCTGGCTGTTACAGTTTCCTTATTTCATAAGGCTGCAGTGAGTTCAGCCTTCCCGGCTTCCCCTCACGTAGCACCCTTAGGAACCCACAGAGATCTTCACATGGATGAACTGTGCTCACTGGCCACACTCTTCCCCCAGACAGCTTGAATCTCTGCAGGTCAACTTGAGTGTTCAGAACTGCAGTAGCTTCTAGGCTACCAAGCAACAGAAATGCAACCCTACCTAGGCTGATAGCAAGCTAATACACTATTACCTCAAGCAGTGAAATTGTTCACTTTCCACATCCTTCATTTAGAAAGCAGACACATTGAAGAACCAAGTTCTCAGTAGACCATTTTACCAAAACAAAGATGAAGAAAGAGAAACACTATCAGCAGCATCTCATTAGCCAGTTTCTTACTATTAGACACCAAGGCTTAGAAATTCCTGGAGCACATTGTCAATCTAGCTATGTATAAATCCAGGCAAATGATATCCTTGAATTCTGAGCACAGAACTTTAAGTACTACCTCATAAATAAGAGAAACTCTTTGAGAACTTTTACTAGGGGGATGATATGATAAAAACATTAAATGAAGGTCAATACAGACACAGTATACAAAACACACTAGGCCAGACTGATGGTAGTTGTGATGGATTTAATGTTAGAGACAATCATAAGGAATTTATTAGTTAATATGGATTGAAGCCATGTACGTGTTGAGAGAAAGAGGAGAAGTTCTGAGATAAATTCAAGGTTTCAAAGATGGCTAACGGGGTGAAGAAGGATATAACCAAAATAAATGAGGAACTCCTGAAGGCATGCCATGAGCAAGGAGAGAAACGAGGAGCTAGCCTTTACCTGGTTGAATTTTAGTGACTCAAGAGATCTTTGTGAACATTTCTGATGAGGAGTTACAGGGACAATATCAACACAACTGCTCTGATATGATCCGGGACACAGAGACACATTCCAAGTCTCACTTATGACAAGCACTCAACTCATGTTTCAGTATGAAAGATTGAAAGAATTGGTGAATTACCTTTGGTAGAAACACACGAAGGAAAAGAAACACATTTGAAATCATACATGACAAGTTCTAACACTCACGGACCTTTTTTCTAATCTCCACTCAGTCTACAGTCCAAGCAAGAATAGCACAGGACGTATGATTGCTGACATGAATGGCACACCATCTGAGAAGGATAATAGAACGAATTTCCTTCCTTTAGTACCCCATCAGAAAAATGTAGTTAAAGGATGCAAATAAGCAAAAAGATTTCAGGGGGAAAAGGTCCAGGTAAAATTGCTTAAAACAGAGAAGATAAACTCAAAGAAGGACCCTCAAGACTGATTCTTACTGAGCTTAATTGGTAGTCTGGAGGCATAAAAATCTCCATTCTCAGTATGGCCTCTGATTCCATCCTTCTGGTCTAGGGCCATGTGAGTTGACATGTTCTTGTGAAGCTTTAATTTCTGCCTGAATTGACAGGAGGATGAACAGGTAAGTGAAGATTCCAGCTAATAACATGAAGGCAGAAATTCAAAATGCTAAGGCATATTAAATGTCCACTTGGTTGTTTGAGATAAATGGACTATCTGGTCAAGCAGTGAGCTTGAGGAACCATTTGGCAATGCTGTTTTTGGCAAACTCTCAGCTTTGTCTGACATAGGGTTAATGGAGATGAAGACTGGGTTTGCCCAGTTCCTGCCCATTGAAGACATGCAATACCTGTGTGTGAGCCGAGCCTCTATGTGTGATGCATTTGCTGCATAAAGTGCTCATTTGGTCATAGGAGTGGGATTAGGGAGCTGTCAACATCTTTCTGACCCTGCCTCATGGTGTAACAACAATTCAACATAAGTGTGAAAAGAGGAGAGGAAATGACAAGTGTCTTTGGTAGCTGTGAGGAGCCTACAGAGTGCAGCTAGAAGAGGGGGTGACATTTTAAGTGAAAAGGTCAGGTTCCCATGCCTACTAACCAGCAGGATGACAAGGCCCAGTTCCCACCTCCTCTGTGACCCAAAGACATTCTCATCTTCAGAAGCAAAATATTACAGTTTCCTATTCAGGTGAGTAATTGACCTGAATGTGGTCTTTATGAGGAACAAAAAAAAGAGAAAGAAAAACTTAAGGAAAAATTTTTTATCTGACAACATAACCAGCCACTAGTTCCAGGAAAGGGAAATTTGGTGGCTCAAAGGTGCTGCCTCACGGGGTGCTTCCTCAGCCCTCAGCCCCCCGGACCCACGCCAGCAGTCACTGAGCTTCACACTATGTGGGAAAGAGAAGACTGGTCTCTTCCTTGTGTTCCTTTGATTTTCTTTTTAAAGTCACTCTACCAAGGAGTAAATCGCACACAATATAAAGTGATTTTATGTAGACATTTTGGGGAGTTTGTACAATGCAGAGTTTGGACTCCACAATTAATGTAGCCACACTCCCCAGAAGGTTCTCCTCACACCCCCGTCTCTTCCCTTCCTAACCCTGGCCCTAGGAAGCCAAGGATCGATCTGCTTGCTGTGTGTACCAATGGGTGTGCTGGTCCAGAGCTTCCTGCAAGCACAAGCATGCAGGGTACCCTGTTGGACTGACTAACCTGCTTGCCCTGCACACTGTGGTGGAGATGCAAGCATGGGGCAGTGCCCGCTGATGCCTCTTCTTTTTGATCACGCGGTAGCGCTCTGCCGTTGGGCTCTTCTGTGGTCACGCACACACTCATCTGAAGATGGATACAAAGATTGCGTCCAGCTTGGGGCCATTAAGAGGAAAGTGCCTATGAACGTTCTTCGCATGAGTGCAGAGTTTGGTGAGAACACATTTCGTTTCTCTGGGAAAATCCCTTCACACGGACTGCTGCATCACCAGAATGGGTACAGTGCATCGTGCCATTTTGTAGAACAATTGTTCCAGGAACTCACCGACATTTGTCATTCTCCACTTTTTAAGTTTTTGAAGTGCTTTTTCTTCATAAATCCTGAAATGATTTTCCCAGAACCCCAGTCCAAAAGGTCCCGCTCCTGGCTCACAGGAAGGACTGTCTTTCCCCCTGATAGAATTATCCTGATTGTTTCAGACTTACTAAAGTGTCCTCCATAGGCTGGCAGCTGATTTTAGATTCATTCTGGATAACTGAGCCTGAGCACGTTCTGCTAGGAAGGAGCAGGAGGGAAGGGCTCGCAGGTAGAGAGCTACATGTGCCTCGTACGGTGGAAAAACAGCGAAAGTGTTCTGTATGTGAAACACACCCACATAGTTAGGCTTACATAGCTAAAAATGCATATATTTAGAAAATTGATATAAATCAAAGGCCACATGACTCACGGACTGACTGACTTTTCCCACGTGGTTGTGTGCTCATCTGCCCCTCCTGTCATTCCATCAATAAACAATTACTAAAAAGCAGTGTTAGGAGCAGCTTGGTGCCACAAAGAAGAAGAGGGGGAGTCAGGGCCGCGCCTGGAGGGATCGGCACAGCCCACACACCAGACTTGCCCCGTTTGCACCAGAGATGTGGAATCAGACACCGACCTCTAAACGCTATTTCATTCAAGAGCAGTTTCTAACACAGTTGGATGGCAAGGTCTGGAAACATTCCCTTGAAGTACAGGAAAATCTCCTATTGCCACATATTGATGACAATGGTGTGCGATTATCCATCTGTAACTGTCTTATCCCAAAAGTTAGAGGCTGAAAATGACAGAACATCTTAGAGAAACACATACGGGAAAACCACCGCCATTCTAGAGGCGCAGTGGAAGAGCTACTGTATCTGTATTTTGAAAAAGAAAGAATGAAAAATCGATGCACTGCAGCAGTGACCTTGAGGTGGCAGGTCTGCCAAGGCCAACTCCAACAGCCAACAGTGCCTGGCTGGCATGTCTCCCAGCTGTGTGCTCTTGGTACCCCAAGGGGCAGCTGCAGAGGCCAGGTGCTGTCACCTCCCACGGCACAGTGGAGCCTGCTGGACAGTAGATTCTTCCGTTTCGTGTGGTCACCGTGGATGTCAGAGTGGTGATGATCTATCCGGAACCAGCTGCTGTTCTTAACTAGGTATCATTCTACCCCTATCGCTCCAATAAATCTGAGAGGCGTCTTAAAGCAAGGGAAGCACAGCTGCAGTAACATTGACAGAGGACCTGGCTATTAAGCTGTCTGCAGGCTCTAGCATCAGTGAAATGTTTGGCAGGGCAGGCACAAATACGTATTAGCAACATTGCTTAATCCATGTTTCAAGGGTACATCTGAAGCTATGCTTTCACACCACGCCAGCTCAGATCACTGGAAGGATACTGTCATAAAAGAAATGCCAGAGGCCATGCCACCACCAGGACATGAATCCCCTGCCCTTCATCAACTCACCAGGCCCCTCGGGCACCACATATCTCATAAAGCAGAAGGTGCACGGCTCAGGGATGGAGAAAATAAAAAATAAAAAAAATTCATAGAAGAACATCGTTTTAAAGGCGTGATCAAATTAACCCCCTGGTCGTGGGGCCAGGTTCTTTTTTCCTGTGCAAGGGACAAAGCTGAGAGGACTCTGTCTGTGTCACACTGTGGAACCTTCTGCTTGCTGGTAACGTGCCAAAGCCAAGAGGAAGGTGCCCACAGGCAGGTGTGTGTCTGTGCGTGCACAGTCCTGCTCTGCGCTCACACCCACACGCCATGACCTCCTGCATGATCAGGGAAGTAAATGATGCAGACGCTGTGCCGGCTCAAGGTGAATGGCACTGGTCGGTCACCCTCGCTGAAGGTGCAGGCCCCAGCTCCTCTGCACTTTCTCGTCATTGCAGCATGTTCATCTGATCAGATCTCCCTTTAAGCTCCCTCTGTCTCCCTCTGAGCCTGCATGTTATAGCACTGGTGTTTTTAAAGTTTCTGCAGGCAAAAAATCCAGCATGGCTGGTTCATGAAGGGGTGTGTCCAGACAGCCCACAGTGTGTGCCAGCTGGTGTCATAGACGACATTCCTGCCTTCTGACGTCCTCATGCTCCCCTATTGGGGCACACGATCTTGAATTCAATGCTGAGGTCCGAGTGTTTCAGTGCTTCCTTCCGGACAGTGTGAGAACAAAGAGAGCCTGAGCCTGAAGATGCCAAGGGGGGGTGTGACACTGACATCCTACAAAGTGTCCATGTCTCCACAAGGGGCAGCATTTCTTTTTCTGTGTCACTTAGAGAAGTCCCTTCCTCATTCTCTAGTCTTTGGCAAAGGGGCACCATGGTACAATTAATAACAAACTATTTTCAGAGATCAAAGCCAAGTAGAAAGCAATGAAGATTGTGCTGCCACGTGGGTATCAGGCAGCAAGGACGAATACAGAGCTTCAGATGGGGAGCGAGATTGGTCTGCTGCACGGTCTGGCAGTTTGCAAGGTGCTCCACTGTTCTACCACAACTGCAAGTTCACCCGCAGTTTCCCAGAAGTGATTCCAAAGGCATTCATTGGGCGCCTGCTGCATGCTGGGCTTGATGCACCCACTGGAGGAGAGGCAGGAACAGGAGAGACGGCAGACAGATAGGGACAGACCCGGGCAGATTACTTGGAAGAGTACCTGGAGTACCTGGAAGAGAGCCACAGTGCTTGGAGGAGAACTGTGGCTCAGCACAGCATGGAGACTCACAGTCACCACAGTGCAGCGGGCTTGGTGAGGGAGGGGCCGTCCATCCCCAAATCCAACGTCCAGCAGCAGCACAGCCTGGACTTGGCAGAGGAGAGAGGGCAGCCAACACTTGCTTGCTGTCCCCAACCCCACTGTTAGAGCTGCCTACAGGGAAATCCTTTCAGGGAATTTGTCCCCCAAAACAGGGGACTCTGCTTCTTCAGACACATAGAAGTTGCTTGGCCACAATGACTTTGCAGCATAAGGAAAGCGAAAACTTTAATAGTAAAGGAAAATCACTTTCTTTTTCTTCCCTCCTTCTTCTTCTTCCTGTCTTCTTTCCTTCCCTCCTACCTACCCCCGCCCCTCTCTCTGAGGAGCACGGTTAGGGTAAGTACACTGGTGAGCTCCAGGCAGGCCCTGCTTCACTGAGATCCAGGCTCCGAAGTCCAGACTGGATCTTCTCCTGCAGGCCAGGCCAGGTGACTCACCAGAGGAACACTACCCGCAAAAGACAGTTGCTTGACGGAATAGTTAACGAACCCACATGTTGCCAGGCCTCCATCTGCCCATCGTGCTGAGATTGTCACGACTGTGGGGCCCTTTGGTCTTGGACCTGCTGTGACCAGTTTTGGGACACCTTAGTACTTGGATTCAGTACAGCACTTCCCCTGTCAGCTGTATTGAGTTCCTTGGGGAGAAAGCTCTTCCTGTTTTCATTCTGTGTCTAGAATCCATTCACACAGTTCCAGAATCACACAGCTCATGTGAGCACAAAGCCAGGTGAGTATTGTTTTGAAGGCACTTCAAACTTGGTGTGACTGTCCATATATGGCTGGAAAAAAAAATAGTCACGAAAGACGAGAAAAAATAAGTCAAGGAAATCACTTTAGCCTTGTTTTTAAAATAATACATTGTTTTTTGTTAGGTGTCTTCTAATAGTCTCAAAACAGTGAAAGTATGGGCATGTATGAGTCTTGTAGGAGTTCCCATTCTGTGAAACTACCAAATGGGTCTTTGAGCAAATTTTGAAATATAAACCGAAAGGTTCTACTTAGGGTTCAATTTTTTTACTTTGGTTCATTGCTAAGTCTCCAGTAGGTATTTGCATAACCTGCCCAGGTCCCAAGCTGCTAAGAGGGACTTTCCTCCTACAGGTGGAGCCCCCACCCCACCCTCCACCTGCCGATGTGCAGGTGAGCTGAGGGAGCCCATCCTGGCTCTTAGTGCACCAGTGCCCACCGTGGCCCAGCTGCCAAGTATACAGCCCCAGGCTGCCCATGGCTGATAATGAGTGAGAATGGGCCGTGTGCAGCAGGACATCTGCAGCCAGTGCCAGGAAAGCCATGTCTCCAGAAGACCGGCGGCCTCCCTGTCTGCAGCCAGCAACTGGACACAGACAGCTGGGACACAGGACACAGGACCAGGATGCAGGTTCAGAATGACACAACCAGCTACCCATCCTGCCTGTGCCACTGAGACCTGGCAGAGACAAGTAAGGGAAGTAGAGTGGGGAGTTGCACCCGATGCTAGTGTGTAAGAGAGGCCAAAGGAGAGAAATAGGGCAGCCTTCATAAAGCTTTCTCCTTTCTCTCCCTAGCTTGCTACATCAGGAAAATTAAATGAAGGAGCAGCTATTGATCTGTGAAACATAATCTAATTCAAAAGAAAAGCTCCCTAGATCCGTATTCCTTGTGGGTGGCACAGCCATGATTTGGTCACTTTTCCAGGACTTAACTGGTCTTTACAGCAGCCATCACCCACAGATAGATGGACTACAAGCTGGAGCAGTGGGTCACTGGAATACGCTGCCTAGAACAGGCACGGGCACTTCAGAGGCTCGGCCATTGTCTGTGCTAGAATCTCTGGGGTGTCCATGGACCCATGGCTACCAGACTGGGCACTGGACATGGCCCAACCTGTGACTTTGCACTGGAGGGGACCGGCCCTTTCTGCTTGGGCTGACTGTGTGGCCATGGCCCTGTTACTAGCTTACTGTAGCAATGGCCTCCATCTGGCTGAAGCTACACTCACCTCTGGGTGGCCAAGGTGTCCACACCAAAGTAAAAGCCACGTCAGTAAAGCCAGCATTACCACATCAAGGAGGAATGAAGGTGACCTGTCAGCAGCCAGTGGCGAGCACTGAGCAGGCACACAGGGCCTCACAGAGCCAGGAAGTGAGGCTGAGGGCCTCTGTTGTTTACACACAAGAAGGGAGGTAGAAAAGTGCTAGCAGGAGGCAGAAACGATTCCTGGTGGCCTTGCTGAGATTTCCAGGCACACAAGGGAGGCACAGGCACCTGTAGGTGCTCTGTAGGGTCTGGGAGGTGTTTAGGAAAACATCTGCAGCGTGGTAGGACCAAGTGTGCTTCGGGGCTGGGAAGAGACAGTGAGTCCTAGAGCTGTGTGTTCCTAAGAAAATGGACAGACTTTGTTCCTTAAGCATATGTTTTTGTTTGGGGGATTTGAACTCAGGGCTTCGCACTTGCTAGGCAGGCACTCTACCACTTGAGACACACCTCCAGCACTTTTTGCTCTGGTTATTTTGGAGATAGGGTCTCCCTTTTTGTCCAGGCACATCTGGACTTCCATCCTTCTGTTTTACACTTCCCATGGTAGCTAGAATGACAGACATGTCACCACCCTCAGCTTTTTGTTTGTTGAGATGGGGACAGGTGATGTTTTTGCCCAGGGTGGTCTTGAACCAGATTCCTCCTAATCTCAGTCTCTCTGGTGGCTGGGATTACAGGTGTGAACCACCGGTGCCCAGCACTTCCTTAAGTGTGTGTTGAAGATGTCAGATGGGCCTCTCTTGAGATACAGTTGAATTAACGTCAACTAAGCCACCTGCACTTCCTTTTGAAGAGGCTTGGTTTCCTAAAGATCTTTTTAGCCCTAGAAGTTGAATGCAACAGGCCTCTTCTTGATCCAAGAAGGTAACACCTGGGAGGTCACGGTTGGGCCACAGTGTGCCCGCAGTCGGCATTGACCTCACAGCTCGGGACACTGTCCTGTGGAGTCTGGACGAAGCTGTCTCTGCTTTGCAGCCTTTAGGGGGGATAGCAGGTATATTTCATGTCCTCTCGATTCAAAACTAGGAAATGGTTTACACAACAACAAACTAAAAGGAGAAATAGGAATCGGCTTGTGTCTTCGGAGAAGATTACAGAAAAGGAGAAGGCCCAGGATCTCCTGTGGCTCCAGTGAACATGGAAGAGCAGAGCGTGGGAGCATGAGGGGCCTGTGCGGATCTTCATCTGTCACGTCTGCGTCTGTGGCCAGCTGATGGACAAACAGCTGTGTTTCCAGCATGAGCAAGACTTCCTCCAGCAACTTCCTCTCTGTAGAAATCATGCTCTGTCCTGTTGTTGTCATGCACGTAAGGCACACACGTCACAGAAATTGCAAACCAATTGGAACCATATCCCTGCCTTAGCTCTACCAAGTCCACCATGGAAGACCAGGTTACAAGCATTTTGTGGTCCACACAGTTACTCTGGGGAAGAACACTACTGTCCTTTGGTTAGCTCATGGCTACTTTTCAGTGACAAAGTTGATGAGCTAGGTGACGATGTGTTCATTCTTCATTTAAGTCACTTTTCCCCAGGGACACCCTGCTGAGCCTGGTGCACCAATAAGCCCCCAAAAAGTAGGAAGGAAGAGAAATGGAAGAAGAGATGAGTCTGTGTTTTCTGGGATTGTGTGAGTTTATTCTATCTCCAACTGCAAATCTGGCCAATTCGCAGATTTTTTTCCTTCATAGCACGAGCATCAGTGTTTCTATGGTCATAAGTGTGAGGTTTTCACCAACTTTCAAATGTTCAGCCATCAACAAACTTTTAACTGAGCAACAAAATCTAGTCCTCCACAAGTATCTGTTGGTTCCCCCTCTAAACTTCATTGCCACGGTGCTGCCCTTCCTTTGCCATGATCACCCCAGGTCTGAACGGTCATCTCCTAGTGGATGGGAGCTTCCTCTCCTGTCCCTCCTCCACACACAGCTGCAGAGCAAAGCACTCAATTTTAATTCTGCTCACAGCTCAATTCGTTTTCTTTCCTTCTTCAGACCTGATTGTCCCAGTCACTTCACTGTACTGTGATTATCTGAGTGACACCAATCATCGTGTGTTCTGTAACCTAATGAACTTATTCCGAAAACTTCACAAGCTAGGGAAGGATAGAAATACAGAAATGAAATCCATCCAGGATGGATGGTGGTGAGATTAAAGACAGGAAAAAAAAAAAAAACTCTAAAAAATACTTGAGAGGGACGAAAAACTTGTCATCTTATTTATAATCCTAATTAACTCTGGATCAGTCTACAGATGTAGTAACTATGAATTCTGTGTCTTTGTTCATGTCAATGATAAATCATTAAGAGCACAGTGGGAGAGAAACACGGCTGTAATCAACCTTCTTAGCATTGTAGTTTAACCATCTGTGGATTTTTAAGTATTGGAAAGTGCTCATGACAGTCAGTAGCTGTGTAGAGCATCTCACTCAACGAGTGGGTTTTCATGTGCACACAGCAGCAGCTTCAGGTAGGTGGAATAATGTGTAAGCAGAGGCACCAGGACTTGAACTGAAGACTTGTGCCTCCAAAGATCACACCTCATCTACTGTATCTTAAAAACCTTAATGGTATTTTATTGAGAAGAATGAGACAGACAAAAGGCAAAAAAACTGAAGCCTAAGATGTGAGGTGAGAGTGTAAAATCCCCATCCACTCATTTGAGACCCTGTTCCTTTAATCTGTCCAGACTCCCTTTCCAAGCCCCACGGATACTGAGGCTTTCCACCAGTAAACAGACCCCTGCAGTCAAGCGTCCATGCTTAGGGCACAGCTAGAAGAAAATAATGCCCAAACTTCAAACTAAATACTGATAGAAAACTAACTGACAGAGCTTTAGCTATGACTCTATTTCATGGGTTTGTGGGAGTGGGGGTGGAATAAGCAGTCCAAGAAAATGTTCCTAGGGGAATAAGCAGAGCAGCTAGCCGTGGGCCAAAGTTTGGTCCAAAAGCACCACTGGAGAGAGAAAATCCATTCTCTGTGCAAAGCAAAATGAGTCCTGAAAGATCAGACCCTACACCCAGGCCCTAAAACGCAGTGGGTCTGATGCACTTTCATCACAGAGTGATCTGAGGACACTTTGGGCTGTAAGTATAAAATGGAAAAACAAAAAGCCAGATAGATACTCTGTGACCTTGGTGAATACTGCCACTATGAAAATTCTCCTAAAACCAACCACAGTGCAGAATAAAATGTAGCACTCCACTGGCTACATTTGCCCTGAGCTGCACTGCAACACAAATGACCACCTTAAATCCAGTGTCACCATTTGGCAGCCACTGCAGCCACATCTCGGTCACTGTGGCACAGTGGTAGCAAATGCTGGGTCCCATGGAGAAGATGACTGAGGACAGGGTCACTCCCTGGTCTTGACACCTCTCCCCATGAAAAGCTGACCAGAAAAAGTAAAACTGTCCCTATAAAGTGACTTTGCTATGAAGAAACTTAGAGTGGCCTAGAGTGGAGACCCACACAGCTCAGCAGAACCAGTGGTCAAAGTCAGCATCACCAGAACATGGCAATCAGCATCCAGTGAGCTCCTGACATCACACAACATGAACACACATCACTTTTGCAATATTAAAAAATGCATAATCAGAATCACAGTCAGAATCTAATTGCAAGAAACACCAGACAAATCTAAATCAGATTTTATTCCATAAAACAAATGATCTGTGCTCGTTAAAAATGCCAAATTCTTGAAAGGCAGTGACAAAGCCATGGCCAGTCCAGATCAAAAGAGGCTTAGATGTGAAAACTGAGCACAGCTCTTGGTCCCCAAAAACAAGATTTTAATCTAAAAAAAATATTGTTAGTAAAACTGGTGATATTTGAATAAAATCTGTACACTAGATAAAAGTATAGCATCAGTGTTGAATTTCTTCACTTTTATATTTGCACTATGTTCTTATAAAAGAGGATGTCCTTGCGTTTGGTACATGATCCTGAAGTATCAAAGGCAAATCAGTTACTCGCAGATGTTTCTGAGGGACAAAATCTTATATACAGCACCATAAAGCAAATGTGGTAAAATGGTAATTTTGAGAAATCTGGGGGATGGGTATATGGGTATTATTTTAATTACTAGTACGGCTTTCCTAAAAGTCTAAAATTACACCCAAATTAAATAAAAATTAAAATATGCTAATTAGAAACTAAGAGTTCCATGACCAGTCTAATAAATAAATACATTTATTTTCTATTAAAATAAATTTTCCTTTAAAATCCAGTCTGTGAGGTTATTTTGAAAATGTGCATGGCACACTCCAGGACTACCATCTTTATGCAAAATGGCATGTCTTAAAACTCATCCCATGGTGATGGTGTTTCAGCCAGCACCAAATCCCCTGCTGTTTGATTTTTGTTCCTCTTATCTCCACTTTTGGTGAAATGAAGACTTTAATGATTTTGATTTTCTCACAAACAATAGTTTGATTTTTATTCGATTGGGATTGTTTTCCATCTTCTGTAATTATTTCCAGGGTCTTTAAAACTGACTGAATGCTTGCCAGTCTTTATTCAGATCAGCACTATCTCTTAATTAAGCACCATCTGTAAACTTCATGAATTTGTTGTTTTCTCTTCTTCTATTGGATCAATAATTAAGAGATAAATTAAATCTAATGCAAAGAGCAAATGCAGAGGTAGGTCCTGAACCATCCCTGCTACTGGGTAAAGGTCCATGGTGCCCATGTTTACAGCTTCTTGTGGAAGCACATTCGTGTCTTCCGCACAAAGGCTTTTGGGGCTTCCCCAAGTGCCACACTCAGAATCACATGAAATTCCTTAATATTTCTGTTTTACAGTCTGACGAAGAAAATAAAAATCACCATATTGGTATCTCATACTTGGCTTTTAAAGCACTCAACTCTTTTTAATGGATAATTAGGAATTCTCTCTCTTTGACCTATACTCCAATTATTTTACTCATACCGGATATTTATTTATGAAGTACCTACCACGTTCAGAACACCTTGTGTGGCACAAGAGCTAAGAGGAAAGAAGTGGGTGCATATCGCCACCCTCACACCGCTCTGGCTCCACCCTCTGTCTTTCAGAGCATGTGGCACATTCTTCTGTAAGTGTTTCCACTGCCAACTTTCTCAGTGAAAGAAAGAGGTGAGGATTCTTGTTTGTCAAACCTAGGAGCCAGTACAATGCCTAAGGCTGGATCAATGCCTTAAAAATAAGTTGAAAATTAAATGAAATCAATACACAGAGGATCATACAAAGCTAGAGGAAGTTGAGCAAGAAATCAAAAGACACTGGCCAGGTGTGGTGGTGCATACCTATAATCCCAGCAGTTGGGAAGCTGAGGCTATATAGTGAGACACTGTCTCAAACCACTCCCACCAAAAAAAGAAAAGAAAAGAAAAAAAAGAAGAACAAAGGGGCTGGAACAAAGAGCCTGTTTGGGTGAGGACAGAGTAAAGATACATGGTGGGGTTGGTGGGTGGGAAAGGCAGATAAACCTGACAGTCTCTCCCTGGGAACATGCAGGACAGAGGCTCCTGTACGGTGAAGAATAATCCCAAGGTTCACAACTACTCAAGAGTCAGTCAAAGACTCAGAACACTCAGGATCTCTGTTCTGGCCTGACAGGGGTAGGGGACAGTGGGACCTGTGGAGCAGGAATCAAGTGATTAGCAGCATCGCTTGTCCCTGTCCTTCTGGACGTCACCCATCCTCTGCCACCTAAGAGGTCACCTAAGAGAGGTGAGACTCAGCCTGAAGAAGACGACTGGAGCTAGGCTTTGGGTCTGTATTCTACAGGAATGGAACAGACAATGAGTGGGGGTGGCCAGACAGAGGATGAGAAGGTCCCAGATGGTCAAGGTTAACACCAGGAAAGTCTCTGTCAAATTGCTATCCATTATGGGTGGCCCTCAGAGTCAGAAAGCCCAAGAAGGAGGCATCTCCTTGACCTGGGAGACCTATAGGAGGGTTCTCAGATGGAGCAAGACTGAACCCTAAGAAATGCTTACATGACAATCGTATTGGAGCGCTTATTCAAGGTGTGTGTGTGTGTGTGTGTGTGTGTGTGTGTGTGTGTGTGTGTTGAGCCTTTCTAGACAATGAGTCCCAGGCACCCAGCAAGACATTTGCGCCCAAGATTATATCCAAGCCCAGGTCACGTAGACCCAGCTGGTAGGGTGAGGCCTCCACCAAGAGGAAGCATAGGCAAGAATGGCCCCTGACCCTCTATTTCCAACCCACAGAGACAGGGGTGATGAGAGAGGGGAGCCTGGCTGATGCTGGCTTCAATTCTCTTCCTGTGGCCCATGGGAAAATGCTGTGTTGCCCAAAGCAGTATAGACTTACAAGCAAGGTATAGCAGAAAATATTTCTTTGTATCTTGCTTCAAAGTTCTGGAAACAAGGACTGAGTCCATATTATAAGCAATGATCTCTCAATGGACATATCACAAACCCTGATACCAACCACAGCTTTCTCATGTCTGAGTTAATGCCTCCCTTTCTAATGAGAACTTCTAATACAACTTTGGACTTTAAAAACAAGAAAATCACACATGACAATTACCTCCCAAGCTCATGGGAATGTCTCAGGAATGATGGTTAAGTATGAGTCACGTCTGCTCTAAACTTGAAGTATATTAGTTTATTCAACAAGTATTTATTAAGCACACATGTGTGCAAGGCACTGTGTTTGCAACTAGTAAGGCAGAAATAAAGAGGAGCATATAATTTAATTTCTAGGCTCACATTCTGGGGAATAATAGGAACGATATTGATTAACAAGGATTTTTGCTAGATTAAATAAATGTCAAACAGAGTATACAAATATACTAGAATATACATATATATATATATATGATACAATATTAAACTACTAGAGAGAAAACTAGAAAGAAGGAAAAACACAATCTAAATCAAACAATAAACCCAGGAAAGACAAAATAGGAGATGTAAAAATTTTAAAATACTATAGGATAAATAGTTATAAATATATAATAACCCAAATTAATATAAATGGATAAATTTCTCAGGAAATGACCTTATATGTGAGATTAGATTAAGCGATTCCAACTGTACTTTGTTTACATAAGATATACTTAACATAGTTTTCTGAAAGCTTAAAAACAAAAAGTATTTAAAACTAAAATATACACTAAGAAAATAACAAAGTTGGTGCTATTTTATTAATATTAAACAAGTTCGATCATAAAGCAAAAAAATTACTAGGCATGGCATTTCACAAGGTAGATAAAATATTTACAAATTCCTGTTCCTGCAGTAGCATTGCATTAAAATTTTACAAGGCAAATTTGATGACAATAAGGGAGAGGTTTGCAAATCTACCATCATAGAGGCACCTCGACTATATCTCTCAGTACATCCTCATGAAAAACCTTCCAAAGATTCCAAATTTCTGAGCAGCAAAATTAAGAAGCTTAATGGACATATATTATTATACAATAGCCATCGTCTTAAGACTTGACATTATTTTAGTGATGAACACAATGTTTAGAAAAATTAAATAACAAGTGCCTTAAAAATATTTAAAGATTTACCTTTAAGTTAAGAGTAAGACAAAGATTCTTGCTGATATGTCTTTTACTCAACATTGTTTTAGAAATCTTAGCCTTTGCAATAAGGTAAGAAAGACACATTTAAAGTATAAGAAAACAAAAAATAGAAATAAAAAGTTATCATTCTTATCTCATCTGATTGACCATATAGAATACTTACAAAGTCTCTAGAAAAGTTTTTTGAATTGACAAGATGATTTAGTAAAGTTGTTGGACAAAACAAAAACAAACAAAGAAGAATGCCCAGGGCTAGGGATGCAGTTGAGTGACAAAGTGCTTACAACTGTGCAAGAGGCCCTTAGTGCAATCCCTGACACCATGAAAAAATGCGCAAATGTAAATTGTATTTCTATACATGAACGAAGTTCCAAATGTAGTTTAAAAGAGATGCCATTACCATATCAACAAAAATATAAAAATCCTAAAAGCAGATCAAACAAAAACTATTGAGAATTTGATGGAATTTTACTAAAAAGCTAACAAATAGGACACAATTACTTGTAGAAATTATAGATAAAGTTAATAATTACCCATATAAAGATATATACCATATTGATATATGGGAAAAATGAATGCAGGTTCTCCTTGCTTTAAACGTTTCTTATATGAACCAGTTTTAGCTATGCTGGCTTAGTAAATAACGCCCATCCCCCAACAACATTATTTCAAATTTCAGTCTCCACTCTGTTTTCAGTAAGTGAACAGATACGAACATTGTTGATGGCTTCCAATCCATAGATACCTACTTAAATAACACATGCATGTTCTGTGGCCAGTCACATCACTCTTTCATGATCCTTGAGATTAATAACTGCACATCTGCTTTTCAGCTCACGCAGAGAGCAAAGACACAGTCATGTGGCCTCCTTGTGTCCCACTGATAAACCTGCTTGTCCTCTTACAAAAATGGACAACAGAGGAGGAAATCCGCCAACAAAGATGAAAATGCACCGTCTTCATTTCCTATTGCTATGTAACAAATTAGATCCACGTGGACCGATTCTCCTACAGTTCTGGGGGTCAGAAATCTGCAATGAAAGGGATTGGAAGGAATGCTTGTTTCCAGAAGCTCCAAGGGGCCACTGTTTCACTCGCCTCTTCCTGCTTCTAAAGGCTGCCTCAGCATGAGTGGTTTGTAGCCATATCACTTCAGTCTCTGCTTGGTCTTCACCTTGTCTGTCTCTGATCTCCTCCCTCCCTCCCATGAGGACCCTGTGACGCCATCAGTCCCACCTTGGTAATCTAGAAAAGCTTCTGCAGAAGTTCTTTTTGCCAGGTAAGGCATAGTTCACAAGTTCTGAAGACTAAGACCTGGACACCTTGGTGAAGCATTAGCCTACCACACACAGCAAAGGAACACAAGTCATAACGGTACATGTGAAACTGGGCAGGATTAGGAGACAGCTGTCTGTGCTGATGTTGACACCATCACCTTCTGGAAAAACCTGAGGTGCAATCAAAGGAGCGTTGAACAACCCATTGCACGGAGGAGAAAAGGACACAAGGAAAGAATGAATCCCAAAGGAACTGATGCAGAAAGTCTTCCCCAAGAACTTCTATAGTAAGTGCAAAGAACAAAATGCTGGAAGCTGGTGTGCACTTAGAAAAGAGCAAGATGGTTCTCCAGGGCATGGAGGTGCTCACCCTGCCCCACAGCCCTGTGACGCAGAGAAAGCAAACACTGCTCAAACTGTTCTCACTCGGTTTTCTGCAAAGAAAGAAAACACTTCTCTTCTCCATGCTTCTTATGTCTTAAATTACAGTGTACTAAGCAAACATTAGTTTTACTACTTTTTACTTCCTGTACATTTATAGCTGATAATAAAAGAAGTTTTAATGTTTTGACAAGACATTTTAAAGGTGGCAGAGCTGTCATAATTATTCAGATCATCCTGCGTGGTTTCAGCAGTTGTTTTACAGCTCCCCCAGCCCTGTGAAGCGAGGACTCACCCTGGAGTAAGTGCCCCTTCCTTGTCTCTAAATTGAGAAGCAGCTCAAATGCAGTTCTCGTCACGATTCTCCCTGGTGTCTTCATGGAACTCAAGCTATTGATTCCAAACTTTACGTAGGAGGAACTCGAAGAATAGCCAGGACAACCTGCCACACACAGAAGACCACAGACTTGGCTCTACCAAGAGCCAGTCCTATCACAAGGTACAGTAGGTACAACGGTGTGGTTCTGGCCACAGTAAAGCTAGACATTTGAATAGAGCAGACCCACAGGTATGTGGGACTCCAGGTTTGCAGATCTAGTGGGAAAGGGGAATAAATTTCCATTGTGACATTAAACTGTCAGAAGAAGTTGTAGAAGAAATTATGATAAGCCAGTCCTACGAAGACAAGTACCACATTTCCTTTCATTTGTGGAAGCTGGGGGAAACAAAGCAAAACAAAACAAAATGACCAAGGTCATGAAAGCAAAAGGGAGACTAACAGGAAGGCAAAGGGGAAGGGATGGGGACAGGAGGTAAGGCAGAGGAATAGAAGGCCGGCTGACTGATTATAGGAGGATGGAATGTCGTGATGAAGCCCCTTGCTGTCTACAGCCTAAGAAAATTATGATGACTAGGATTGGGAATGTCTTCTTCATAAGTGAATATTTAAAGAAAAAGACTGATTAATTGGACTTTATTAAAATTAAGGCTTTCTGTTCATCAGCACAGAGAGGAGTCAAACCACAGAAGGGAAGAAGACATCCACAACCTCAAACGTCTGAGTATCTAAAATCTGTAAAGAACTCCCATAAAGTAGAAAAAGAATAACCATTCCAAAGGAAATTGAAGAAAAGGCACCAGCAGACAGTTCACAGAAAAAAGACCCAAATTGAAAGCACTGCCAAATTCAGCCTTAACAATAACTAAGGAAATAGATATTAAAACTATCGTCCGGGGCTGGTGTGGCTCCAGTGTAAAATGCTTGCCGAGCACAGCCCTGGGCTTGATCCCCAGCACAAAAAATAGTAGGATGAGGGTAGGGGGCAAAGGTCATGGCTCAACTGGTAAAGCACCCGCCTAGCAAGCAACAACACCCTGAGTTCGAATCCCGGTACCACAAAAACAAGCCTATATCCTCCAGAATGGCAAAAACATCACTTACAATAACAGCTGACAAGAAGGTAAAGCAGTGAGGCTCTGTCGGCCCGACTATGACCTTCTCAGGATGAGTGCCCGCTGTTGAGCAATGCGTGACTGCAAATACGTATGAACTTTTGCAAATCAAAAAAAAAAATTATCCCGCTCCAAGCTCTCTAAAAATAGTAATGACTTCAACTATAATATTATCAGTAATAATAACTCAGAGTTTATGGAGAGCAACAAAACCAAGCTGTTGAAAAATTTCCTTTCATTTTTCTCTTTGCCCCTAACAAAGAGGTTACAGCAGAGGGGACAAAGGACCTCCTGGCAAATCTAGAATGCTCTGAAGGCCTCTGGAGATTGGCCTGTCTTCAGCTAATAGCAAGTTACTGACTCCTTTCAATAGAGAAAAGAAGGCTCTAGAGAGACACTTCCTGCAAAGAATTCTGGGTCATTGTGCTCCTTTGTCTGTTTGTCTGTCTGCTTTGACACTCTACCCATTAAACCCACAAGCTCAGCTACCCATGGTCTTGGTCAAATCAGAACGGCTCACAGGAGCCGCTTGAAGAAGGTCCCAGACCAAATCTGAGACAACGAGAGCAATGATACAAATGACAATGACCTGGAGAATAAAAGAAATAGTCCATTATCCAGTTGTTTGAATAAGTAATTCTAATAATTGGTCTGAATAGAGAGACCTCCCAAGAGCAGAATTCTAGTTAGTAAATGGAAAAGGACAGAGGCAAGTAACCTGCTGTCGAGTGAACGCCGTGTTACAGGTACAACGGGTGATGAAATGGCTCAGAGAAAGTGTTAGAAGTAGGGTATAGGCACAATCCTAAAATGCCTAGTGACAATGAGATACTAACCTTACAGAAAGAAACCTGCCAGATGCCACCTTCAGCAGGCGATCAACTGTCTCCAATCATGAGGATGAGACGTGTCAACACTGTGGCCTCCCTCGGGCAGCGCTGGGGGCCACGCCACCCCAGCGTCCTCCCCAGCAGCCTCAGTCTCAGCAAGTGAAAGCCCCTGAGGAACCTAACCTAAGGATATTCTGCTGAACTGGTTGGTTCTCTTCAAATGCCAAGGTCATGACTCAAAGATGTACGGGAGCATTCTTGCCGGTTAGAGGAAATGACGATCATGCAAAGTCAGATCCCGGATTAGATCCTGGGGCAGAAAACAAAAATCAGTGAGAAATGGCAGAATTCAAAATAAGGAGTGACAATGGGGTGCCTAGGTGCTCATGTCTGCCTTACAACTGCACTGTGTGTGTCATGTTCCTGTCGGGGTTATGTGCAGGAAGACAGAGAACTCTCTACAGTACTTCTAGTACATTTACGAAATGCTAAAACCAGCCAAAAGAATTTTAAGGGATGCAGAAATTCTAGAAAAGACAAAACTACAGTGACAGAAAGAAAGGCCCTGTGGAGCAGGGCTATGGGGCATTGCTGAGAACTTTGGACTTGATGCTGAGGACTGAGAGGCGCACAGAGGCTGGCAAAGCAGGTGAGGACGGAGGATGGCCAGGTTTACACTTGGGCAAGTTCCCTCTGGCTCCAACAGACAGAGGATGGGTGGAGCTGGGGGCTGCTCTGGACTTGTCACAGAAAGGAGGATGGTGGGATCTACATCTGCCCCGGATGGCAGGAGGAATGGTAGGAAAGGCGTGGCAGGCAGTCCTTAGGACTTGGTGACTAAAGGTGAGGTGGGAGTGAGCAGGAGAACAGTTAAAAACAAGACACAGTCCCAGTTTCTAAGCTGAGCTACAAGGTAAATTCCACACAAAACGGGACAAGGAACACAGCTTGGCCAGGAAGATGAAGAACTGAATTTTCCACACATGAGGGACAAGCAGAGACAGTGTTTGTATATGCTCTTTTACAAAGGTTTCCTATCTTGGGTTCATGATTCTCAGATCATCTTGTGTAAAAAATTTCTACTCCATATCATGCATAGAACAGCTTTGTTTCCTTGGGAAGCCGGTTGATGACAACTGTTCCATTGTGTCCCCTGGAACAACCTGTCTCTCTTCAGTCTGTCCCTCTTGGGTCAGAGCCAAGCTGGGACAGATTTGCTTTTGGGCCATCTCCCCTTTGGAGCAGCAGGTTGGGCTCTATGTAATTTCCAAACCTCTAATGTCACACTTTTGTCTGTTTTTGTAACCCAACGGACACAGCGCCTCACACAATTCCACACCCTGGTGTGTTAATCCACTCAGGGAAAGGACAATTGATTCTTCAGTGAAATGGGCTATAGACTTGTTGGTCCCAACTGTTGGATGTCTCCTGGTGACCACAGGTGTGCAATCTTATCCTATTCTGGGGGTGTCCTCAATCCACATCCCTCTCAAAGGCCACTCACAGGTCAGCTGAAATGACATATGGTTGAGCCACCACACAAGATAACCTAGTGTTCCCTTGAGCCACTACCTGTACCAGAAGTCAGGGTGGGATGAGAAACTAGCTAAAATCATGGATGGATCCTTGAGAAAAACTCCCACACACTTCCCAGAGCTCCTAAGTGGCTTTTTAATGCATAGATGTATTCAAGACTTTGCAAAAACGAAAAACTTTTGCTGAGTGCAAAGATTTGAGTTCGATGTGGAAATTTCCCTAGAACACAGGTGCCAAGTCTGGAGTACACTTGAGCGAGCACGATGTGTGAAACCCTGCAGGAGGACCTGCCTCCGCCCTCGGCCAGCCGCTCCCACAGTGGCACAGCTACACCACCCATCGAGGGCTCACCACTAAATCCTGCTGCTGCTGGGAAGCTCCAGCCATGCAAGTCCCCTAGGAAGTCCTTTTCCAAGGCCCTGCAATCTGAGATACGTGGAGCCCTTCAGTGCAGGACTGCAGCAGAGGGATGGCGTGAGGACCTGCTCCCGACAAGACAGGGTGAACTCAGCCTCCATGCAAAGCTCACAGCCATGTACCCAGGTGAGGGCACCTGAGATGCTCTGCCCGTGCCCGGTTCCCATCTGCAATATAGCCAGGGTGCCACCTGTCTCCCAGGGGGGCGTTGATAAGAATGAAGTCATGAAGTATGTTCCGTTCAGAGTCTGACACATAAGGAAAGTGCCCTGAGCCCTAACTGTGGTTATGGTCTGAATGGTTTTTGTCACCCGAATTCACATGAGAATTCTAATCTCACCATGATGGTAGTAAGAGGTGGAATCTAAGGAGGTGCTTGGTTAAGTCACGTGGGGTAGCCTTCAGGAACAGTGTCTTGATAAAAGAGGCCCCAGAGAGCTGCCCTCCCCCTCCCCCATGTGAGGACACAGCAAGAGGGTGCTCTCAAGTAGCCACGGGCCCTCAGCAGCCATCAGATCGACCAGAGCCTGAGTCTTACACTTCCCACCTGCAGAACTGTGAGGAAGGAACGTGTGTGTGAAGCACTAGTCTATGGCTGAAGGAACTGTGCCATCCAAACCCAGATTATCACATGTCCATCTGTCCTAGCAGACAAACCCCTGGAGGCACAGGTTAAGAGAGCACAACATTTGGAAGCCTGACACCTTCATGTGTTTTTCAACAAGTAAGAATGGGACTTGAGGTGCTAAGAACACCGGAGAGCGCTAGACAGCCAAGGGCTCCCCAATCCGTGGAAAGTGTGACAACAGACCGCCGATCGCTGGCTTTCCCTCTGGTCTTAGAGGGAATGGAAAGACCGCTCTCGAGTAGCATCACCTGGCACAGAGGGCCAGAGGAATGACATGTCCTGAAGGCCCAGTCCCTGGAAAAGAAGTGAGTGGACATTCAGATGGGCCCCAAATGAACCCCGGGCCCCAGAACTCTGGACAAGGCCTGGTGGCCACAAGTCTTAGAGCAGTGTGTCTAAGGACCGGGAGCACACAGCACAGCGGAGCCAGGCAGGTGGGGTGCCGAGCCCCTTAGCAAGCTCACTGTGTGTGACTCTGCACACAGCATGGCATGTCCCACACCGACTGTGAAGAATCCTTTCCACAGCACACCAAGGACACTGTCTTATCGTGGGGCATTCTGAACCTCTGGAAGCAAAACAGAACTAGAATACACAACTGTGTGCATGGTCGCGTGTGAATCTCACAACAGTACATTCTGCTGTCACCTGCCCTGCTCCTTTGAACTTTCCACAGGGATTAAAACACCTGACCCATGTAAAAACCCATGTTCCAGATAAGCAATCAACTCTTGTGTTTAACATGTTCCTGACCTTTCCTGAGACTGAATACATCCAGGAAGTAAACACCTCTTGGTAAGTGTTTGACAGAAATGATTCTTCGTAGTTAAATGATAGGAAAATACATAGACAAAACACAGCACCTGGATAGACACGGGTTCATCCGGTAGATGGACGATCTTGCACATAGAACAGCATGAAGCAGTTAAACCCCATCCATGGGCCTCAACCAACACTTGCCCTCCTCTGTTGACACGCATGCTGTTTCAAGAACTATGAACTCTGGTCAGAGGAAAAATCTGTGTTTATCCCTCTGCAGTTAAAGACTGTGTATTATGCCTTTTACCTTTTCCCTTCCCAAATATGCCTTATTTATTAAATATTTATTTCTGCTGGCGAGCATAGAGACCACCCGCTTTTCTTGGTTTTCTTCCCTTCCCCACAGTTTTGTGATACTTTTTAATTAAAAGAAAAGTTTAAGATGCAATTCAATGTGTCAGGAATAAAAAAGAAGGATCTGTAAGATGAGCAAAGAAAGTCACATATTTGCAGATTTTTAATGAAGAGGTTTTTAAAATATTTTCTTATATGCCCAAAGTCAATGCTTCGGTAGGTGAGCTGTAAACTCTCCGTTTCGTTCCATAATTGTAAGTGAAATGTTCTTTAATGCACAATAATAATGTTCAAGCTGGTGCTATTTTACAGCTAGTAATTATACACAACAGCGTGGGGCATGCTAGCTAGCAGGACGTTTTCCTTCTTAACATGTTGCCTACATTCCTTTCCTCTCTGCTACCTGCTTGACTTGTGGTGACTGCATTTTTAAAGCCCCTCTTTCTTCTCAGAATAGAAGCTCTAGTTAGTTATTTTCTTAAGGAAAGAATGTGAGGCAAGATTGCTGACTGGATAAAATTGCTCCCACACAAAGCTAAGTCTGTAATAGGTTGGCTTTAAGAAAGAAATACATACTCCAACTACAGCTGAGCTTACAGTGTGCCTGCTGAAGTCTTCAGCCTTAAAAGGTCAGAAGTTTGCTGTACGGTTTAGCACAGTGTTCTAGAAACAAGACCAGAAGTTGGTGATAAAAGCAGAGGTCATCCAGCTCTGGCACCAGGTGTCAATCTCTCTACAGATAGAGGAATAAATTAATCTTGGAACAACCATGTTTGCTATTGTGGACATGCACCACTTCTGAAGCATCATGGGTCTAGCCAGTTGGGTATCTGAGTGAGCTCCTCCATCAGCTTCGCATGCACAATGTTGCCTTGTAATTGCTGAATACATTGTGTCATCATCTTCAAATAAGGAAAAAAAGATGTCGTGCGTATTAAGAAAAGCCATGCCAGATGAACTGAGACTTGGTGGGAGACACTGGGGATAACAACCTGCTTTAAATTGACTGTACCAAATAGTTTGAATGCATTAACTTCACATAAATTTGAAAGTCCATAAATGGCACGTAACCCGGATGTAGCAATTGCTTCATCAGAGTAAGCATCCCTGCTCTTCAGCATACCCAATGCTCACTTGGACAACTGCCTGGACTTCAGCTAGCGTCCTGCCCATTTCCAGCTGCTCTGATCCTATTGTGAGCCTAATGGCTCACAATAACTGACCATATGGGTTGATGTCCACTCAGTCTTTATTTTCCTAGCTGTTACTAAACAATAAAAAAATCCCTTGGCATCAAGCTTGGGGCTTGTGTTCATCCAGACCCTGAGCAGAATATTAGAAGAAGTATGGACCTTATTTAGTACAGAGGGTGGTTAGGAATGGAGGTCAGAAGACAGCTGTGCTGCAGAGGTCAGGACATGGGCTCATTCTCAAGCTAGGCAGTGTCTACTCCGTGTGTGAGAGGCTGTAGACATGCATGCTGCCACATTACAAAGTTGAGAAATTGTACCTGTTTCTTATTAGCAGCTGTATCCAAGATTTTCCTGAATCATCCTTAAGTCTATAGCACAACTAGAATAACAATAATACAAAGTTGGAAATCAATGGGACCTTAGCTATCACAGGGTCTCTCCCTCCATTTTACAGATGAAGGGCATGATGGCTCAGAAGATATTTTGCCCAAAGCTCATACAAGGCCATTCCTATTGCAACATGTGACAACCCAGGGATCACCAAAATAGACTCAAATGGCTGGAGAAATGTTCCCAGGTGGAACACCACCCTGGTGTATGTTTTGTTGAAGAGTGAGACTTTGACTTCTGTTTTGGGTAGTGAAAAAGTAGATGACTCAGATCAACTTTCACACACAAAAAAGGTCAAATATGTGTACAAACAACACACAGCTAATGACACAATGCAGACAGGCACTTTGGATGGAATGGCAATATAGGTCTACTTTTGCTCTGGGAGTAAATGCTGAACTGAAAAACACACCTGTGAGTCTGGGATGCATTTGGGATGCTTGTGTGGTTGGTATTCCTGGAATTAAACCTAGAGCCCAGTGCATCCCAGTGGAAGGGACTCTAATGCACCACTTCTCACCCTGGTTAAGAGCTCCCAAGAACTTCTCTCAGAAAGATGGAACACTCTGGAAGGAATCCCATCCCATTGGTGGACTGCAGTTCATCATCTGGATGGTACGAAGTTCTAAAGTAAGATCCTAGGTAGTTAGTGTCCCCTAACCCCTGAGAGAAGCAAACAAAATTGTCTCCGGAGAAAGGTGAAGTTATTCTGTGCCTCGTATTATTTCTGTAAGTAATTTCTAAACAAAAATGTACAGCCTACAATGAAGCATAACTGGGCTCATGAAGAGACAAGCTATCAGAAGAAGAGTCAACAGGAAACGTGAGAAACAGAGGAAGATCCACAAATACTGCAAACCCTGGGTTTATCAAAAACTCCATAACAAATGAATATTGAAAGACAGGACTGTAAAACGTGTGTTTGAGTACTTGTGGGAGGCAGGATGAATGGAGGAGATGAAGATGAGGAAAAGGGTTGATGGGCTTCATATACATAAAGGAAATAGAACAATAAAACCTCTTTTGATGGCTTTAAGTGGGACAGAGAAGGGTAGTGGGGAAGAAGGGAGATGGAGAGGGTGACCGAACCAAAGAGCAATGTAAGGTTACCCAGAATTGTCACAAAAAATTCCCCCCCTGTACAATGTGTATATTGATAGAACAATAATGTCACCATTTGTAAATCAGTGGTCATTTTATTCTCAGACCTCTCTTGAGAAACTCCCAAGGATAGCCCTGCCCTTGACAGAAATTCCCACACTCTAAGTTAGTCCCACCCCTACCAGAGATTCCCACACATGCGCTAACTGCCTTAACCTCCCCCTTCTATAAAAGCCACGCCTGGCCCAGAGTCTGTGCTGCACCATCTTTCCCCAGCCAGCCTGGCAGTTTGAGCCTGCCATTAAACTCTGCTCTTGGATGTGAGATTTTCTCATTAGCTTTCTTTGTGAGCGGCATTTTTCCTAACATTTGACCCCAAAACCCAGGATCGGGTGTGCTCCCAGCACTGACCTTACTCTCCCAGCCTCCCCCACCCCATCCCGCTCTTTCTCTCTCTACTCCCATTCCCTTCCTCCAGACCAGAGATGCTTTGCCAGAACCCTCGATCCTAGAAAGCGCCACTCTCTCACAGCTCACAGGGAAATTCCTCCGCCCCAGCGCACCTCCAACCACCATCCACCACCAGCCAATCTTCCCTCAAGGTCCTGTCTCAGTGAGTCCTCTTCACACACAGAGCCGTGATCGCTCCCTCGTTTTCTCAAAATCCTAGCGCTAGGTCTCGGCTCGCTCCCGTCCCTGGGAACTGGGTTCCCCACTAGGGACTGTGGACCCCCGTGGTGAAGACGTTCCAAAATTCCTTCAGACTCCCCATTGGGATGTGTTCTGGCCAATCTTGGGCCCCTATGCCTCATGCCTGATCTTAAGCCCCAAAAGCTAATTTTTCTCTGTAATCAGTCATGGCCCGGATACCCATTAGACAATGCCTCCAAATGGCCACTTAATGGCAGTTTCGATCCCAATATTTTAAGGGATTTATACAATCTCTGTGAGCATGCTGATAAATGGAAGGAACTTCCCTATGTCCAATCCTTTTCTTATCTCCGCACCGAACCCTCTTACAAGCCCTATTATAAGCCCCGGCACTTCACCTGCCAGACCTCACTCGCCCCTCTTTCCTTTACATTTCTGAGAGGCAAGGGTTTGCCCTAGGAGTTCTGGGACACAACATAGGGCCCTCCTTCGCTCCACTAGCATACCTCTCCAAACAGTTAGACCCCACAACCAGGGGACGGGCCCCAAGCCTTAGGGCCCTGACAGCCGCCTCTCTCTTGATCCAGGAAAGCAAAAAGTTTAACTTTGGGTCCCCCCTTACTGTTTACTCTCCCCACAGCCTCTTGGAACTCCTCACATATAAGGGACTTTATGCCCCCTTCCCATATCCTATCCCTCCAGGTGGCCTTGGTTGAGGATCCCACCCTAACTTTCGTCTCATGTCCCCCACTTAACCCAGCCACTCTTCTTCCTCTCTCTTCAACACCCCTTGTTCACTCCTGCCCCAAGATCCTTGAAGAGCTCCTCCCCTGCCCAGACCACATTCAGGAGGTCACCCTTTCTCAGGCTGACTACACTTGGTTCATTGATGGCAGCTCCTTCATTCCCAATGGACAGCGAAGAGCTGGATACGCTATCATGTCTGATTCCACCATCATTGAGGCACACTCTCTCCCTTTGGGTACTACTTCCCAAAGGGCAGAATTGACTGCCCTGGCCAGAGCTCTGACTCTGGCAAAAGACAAAACTGTCAACATTTACGCTGACTCTAAATATGTGTTTCACACTTCGTTGTCCCACTCTGTTATCTGGAAGAAAAGGGGATTCCTAACTACAAGAGGAACTCCCATTATCAATGCTGCCTTAATAGCCCAGATCTTAGAGGTTTCACACCTCCCTTCCTGGGTAGGCATTACTCATTGCAAAGCCTACCAAACTGATTCTTCCATAATTACCACAGGAAATAACCGAGCAGATACAGAGGCCAAGTGCACAGCCCTCCAAACTGCACCCCAATTGGCCATGCACCCCCTTACCCCAGCTTCTGCCCCCCAATCTGAAGTGAAAACTCTTCTCTCCTATTTACATATGCTTTTTCATCCTAATCTTCATGCTTTTTACACCTTTCTCTGCCAATCCTTTTCCCTATCTCCAGGAGACATACTGTACCTCAAACAGATTACCCAATCCTGCTCAATTTGCCAGTGCACAAACCCCAACTCCAATATTAGACCCCCTCCCTTTCCTACCCACCAAGCCAGGGGCTGCCTCCCTGGGATGGACTGGCAGGTGGACTTCACACATGTGCCTCCAGTAAAGAGGATCAAGTACCTCCTGGTATTGGTAGACACCTTCACGGGATGGGTGGAGGCCTTCCCTACGACCAATACAAAGGCCTCCACAGTGACGATTTTAGTCACAGACATCATTTCATGGTTTGTTCTCCTGGGCTCCATCCAGTCAGACAACAGGCCTGAGTTTGTTTCCTCTGTTTCCCAAAAATAGAGGAAAGCCTTAAATATTCACTGGAGATTTCACATTCCTTATTACCCCCACCTTCAGATGGAAGGCGAGGTGCCACCTCCTATGGATTGATGGGTCCTGGCCCCCTGTCCACACTCCAGTTCTTGGCATCAATGTTGAGGAGCCTTGCGGTAGCCATGATGGCAGAAAAACAAAAGATCATTTTCTGGCTAGACAGTGGAGCTCATTTCTCTGTTTTACCTTTCTCTCTGGATCCCCGGTCCAATGACAAAAGTTATCGTTCAGGGCAAATCTGGCCAGCCCCTAGAGCACTAGTTTACCCGGCTCTGGCCTGCTTTCGGGGAGACCTCCTCTTCTGTCACCCTTTCCTCACAGTTCTTGAAACTCCAGTGCCTCTGCTGGGGTGGGATTTACTATCTCAATTAAAAACTCAAATTCTCCTCCCCCCAGGCAGCTATCTCTGCTGCCCCCTCCTTCAAGAACAAATAGATCCCACAGTGTGGACTGATGGGATGAGTGTAGGGGAGCCTGGACGGCCCTCCCTATTCAAATAAAACTCAAAAACCCTCACAGTTTCCACACCCAAACCAATATCCCCTCAAGCCTGAGGGATGATGAGGACTTATGCCTACCATAAATTCCTTAAAACAACAAAGGTTACTAATTAGTTGCTTCAGCACCTATAATAAATCTAAAATTCTTATAAAAGTTAATTTTAAAATATAAGTTACAAAGTAAACAACTGGAAAGGATATAGACAGGTAATAAATGTATTTTTTTGAGAAGTTAAAGGAAAAATAAATGTTTGTGGATGAGAAAGGGTTTTGTAAAGAAGGGTTTGTCCTAAAGATTGTTTCAAATAGGAAGGATAAGGACAAACCATAAAAGGGTTTAATATGTTATATAAAAGCCTGAGTAAGTTTTAAAAGTGTATAATAAAAGGCTTTGGTGTGTAATAAAGTTAAAGTTGAGTATAATCTAAGAGTTGCCTAAAAGATTTTTAGGGTCATGTCAAACTAAAATCAAATTCTCTATGTCTATAAAATAACAAGGTTATCTTCATATTGTTCTGCTTTGAGTAACATCTACAAAAAACCATTAGAGAGAAAGATTTTATCAAGAAATTATTTGTGTTTTCTGCTGATCTTGTCAAGCTTTAAGTACTACTAAATCAGAGTTCATTTACATATTTTCTTGTGTCTTAAATTACCACCTTGTAACAGTATTGTCTCTATACTTTATCTAAATATGGTACAAACATTTGCAAAGTTAAAAATGTAAAGTTATATTAAAAATGAGCTACAGCTCTCTTTTATCCAATAGTGTTACATTTAAATCCTGAAAGCCCCTGCCTCCCACAGGTCACCTATCTAAGTGTGGCCTTAAAGAGACAGACTCACTCCCTGAGTCATGAGTGCATCAACCCAATCTTCTGTTTCCCTCCCCACCCCCCATACCAAAAGGCAGCTTAGAGCTTTCTTGGGAGTTAGAGGATTTTACAGAATTTAGATCCCTAGGTATGCAGTCCCTTAGCAAACACCTTTTTATGCTCCTCCTAATATTCCTATTTGGGTCTTAAATAATGTATGGCCCCCACTTCTCTTAGAAAACTTGCCTCCAACAGACTCTGCTCCTCTGGCTGACTATCTACCTTACCTTAACCTTCTCAGGGAACTTCTCAGAGAGCATGCAGACCAGATCCTGCCCCACCCTATAACAATTTCTGTTAAACCAGGGGATCTTGTTCTCCTAAAGGATCTTCAACCCTCTCCATTGGGACTTCGGTGGACCAGCCCTCATCTGCTCATTCTCATGACACCCACTGCTGTCAAGTTCCATGGGATCCCCCAGTGGCGGCACCTCTCAAGGAACAGTTAGAAAAATGGAGAAGGGAATTGGAGGACTCATGAAATTGTCTAGGGAACAACATTTCACAGTGGTTCTCCTGGCCAATGCCCATCCTAATGCCTATGTTTCTTGCTCTCATATTCTTAAGCTTCCTCCCTTGTATCATAAAAACAGTACAAAGATTTCGTTTAGACCACATGTCTGCTATTACTAATCAAAAGTTTAACCAGATGTACCTCCAGGGTTATCAATCTCTCCAAAACAGCCCACAGGACTGTTATGAGGGCCCCCACCAAGATGCAGGAGTCTGAGGATCTCACCCCATACAGTGCCCCCTGCCAGCAGGAAGCAGCAAAGAAACTGATGCTTTGTCCCAATTCCCAATCCTCCGCCCTTACCCCCATCATTATTAATGAAAAAATGGGGGAATGATAGAACAATAATGTCACCATTTGTAAATTGGCAGCCATTTTATCCTCAGACCTCACTTGAGAAACTCCCAAGGACAGCCCTGCCCTTGACAGAAATTCCCACACTCTAAGACAGCCCCACCCCTACCAGAGATTCCCACACATGCACTAACTTCCTTAACCTCCCCCTTCTATAAAAACCATGCCTGGCCCAGAATCTGTGCTGCGCCATATTTCCCCAGCCAGCCTGGCAGTTTGAGCCTGCCATTAAACTCTGCTCTTGGACGTGAGATTTTCTGGTGAGCTTTCTTTGTGAGTGGCATTTTTCCTAACATATATGCTAATTAAAATGGAAAAAATCAAAGACTCCATAACAACTATATTTACTCTGTTCAAGAAGATATTAACTCAATTGTAAATTGGGATCTAAAACTTGAAAGTATAAGAAGTAACATGATATTTTAAAAGAACCAACTATGAATTTTATGTACAAAATAATTAAAATGACGAAGTCAAGGGATAAATTTAAAAGCAGATGGGACAAGATGGTCATAAACCAAATACTCATGAAAAAAGCAGAATATAAAAAGAGAAATAGAAGTTTCTATCAGGAAAAAACACTCTTAAATCTGTTGGAAAGGAATTCAGTATAGGAAATTGGTTACATAGGGAGGAAAATCTGAGGGTTTAAATTGGAAATGGTGAAGCACCCAAAGATTAGCAAAAGACAGAGAAAATCAGAATCACAGAGGATTAAAATAAGATGAGAATGTACAGAGTATTTAATTAACCTACAGGAGAGAAATGTGGTAGATGAAATACTTGAAGTGACACAGACTAAAATATGTCAAGACCTAACACAAGACATCAATCCACAGATTCAACAAATCCAATTTGTCCCAAGCTGGAACAAATGGAAAGAAATCCACACCTGGAAATAATCAAAAGTGCAGAAAACCAAAGAGAAAAGGAGTCTTGTAAAAGGAAAAGAAGGATTACTTTCAAAGGAGTGATAGTCAGCTAATGGCTGCCTTCCACAGATCATAATATACAACTTTCTGAGATTCCTGACTTTTCCATTCTGGCTTAGACAGCTGTGGTTCTCAGGCTTGGCCACACATGGAATTTACTGGAAACCTTTGTGTCAAGGCATACATCTGACCAATTAACAGAATTAATTCTGTAGAGTGGATAGCAGTGTAAAAGTTAAGTTTGTAAGCTGCCATTACAGAAGCATTCAAGGAGGAATGGTCCCAGTGAGAAGGGAGAGGTTGGTGTGAAGGTGAGAAGACCACCCTCCCATCTAGCTTTATTTCTGGATCAAGTTCCAGATATTTCAGAGCATCACAGAAATGTGAAAGATGGACAAAGAGATACCATAAGCAATCCCCAAAGGTTAAACCTTACAGTACATCAAGGAAAGCAGCAGGTGCTGATGGTGCAATGTGTCATAGCTTTATACCAAGTTCATGTAGTTCTGTCCCTTTATCACTGGGCATTTCCATAACCACCACCATGATCCAGTTACAGAACTGTCCCCACAAAAATCTCTATGTCACTATCCCTTCATAATCTCAACCACTACTTTGCTTTGTCATTTCTAGGTGTTATAGGAGAGGAATCCTTCACTGTGCAACCTTTTGGAGTTGACTTTTTTGCAACTCAACATATTACAATGCTATGTAGTTGGATCACTGATTTTTTTTTCAATCATCCCTGTCAGTCTGTCTTTCAATTGTTGTACAGAGACTATTTACATTTATTGTAATTATTGGCATGCCAGGACTTAAGTCTGCCATTTTGTTTTCTGTCTCCTGTTTGTTTTTGTTTGTTTGCGAGCTGTTTTTCCTGTTTTCTTGTCAATGTTTTTGAGAATTCCATTTATTTATCCATGGCATTTTTTAATCTGTCTCTTTCAATATGCAGTTGGTCTAACATTGCTTACACATATATGACATCACATTTTCTCAGTTCAAGTGAAATGCAGCAAATACACTTCCCTTGAACTTCTTCAGCCTCCCTCATCTATGACATAATTAAATATTTCCTCTACCTATATCAAGAATCTCATCAGATTGTGTTAGAATCGTTGCTTCACCTGCCAAATGCAATCTGGAAACTAAAAGTAGAGGAAAACCTATTGCATTTACTTGTATTTTTGCTTTTTTCATCTTCATTTTTTTTTTGCTGGATGTTTTCATAATTCTTTTTTATTATTTCCTCTGTTCTGAGAACTTTATTTAGCCATTCTTTCAGGGCAGGTATGTTTAGACTCTTTCGAATTTCCTTCGTCTTAAAGCTTTTGAGTTCTTCATTCCTAAAGGACATTTTTGCTGGGTATAGAATGTTGAGCTGCTGGTTGTTTCTTCCAGCTTTAAGCAACAGCATATCATTACCTGTGGGCCCCATGGTTTCTGGTGAGGGATTGACTGTCACTGGAATAGTTTTCCCCTATAGTTGAAACGTCCCTTGCAGCCTCACTTTTTTCTTTCTTTAGCTTTTGGAAGATATTCTATTCTGTCTTGCTACATATTAACTTTTGTAGTTTATCCTGTTCAGGGTTCGCTCATTTTCTTGAATCTGTAGTTCTGTGCCTTTTGTTTTTCCATATTTGGAAAACGTGGCCATTATTTTTTCAAATACATTTTTAGGACTGCTCCTTTTGTTCTCCCCTTCTGGGACTATGATGACACTAATGTGAGGATCTGTTTCAGTTCCAGAGGCCCTTGAGACTCCAGTCATTTTTTTCCCCAATCTTTTCCTCTCTGTGCTTTAGATTAGGATATATCTGCTCTACTTTCAAGTTCCCTGATTCTCTCTTCTACCTTTCCATTCTGCTAGTGAGCCCTTCTATTGTATTATTTCTATTCTTCAGGTCTACACTTTTTCTACTATCTCATATTTCTTTGCTGAAGCTTTCCGTTTAACATTGCTTGGGCTCACTACTTCTTCCTTCCCTCCCAATGTGCTCATCTCTGTTCATTAAAGCATTGTAATGAGGACTGTCATAAGTCCATGTCAGACCATTCTTCCATCTCCAGCATCTCTGGGTCAGTGTTTATCTTTTCTCATGCAACTTGCGGCTTCCTTGGTTCTTAGTAGGAGAAGTGAATCTTCCTTGACTATAAAGCATTATGTTGTGAGACCCTCCCTTTCATACTAATAGGTGACTGTCCCTGTCAGTATCAGGTGGACAGGAGTCCATTCACATGACCTTGGCAAATGTGGCCTCAGCTGGCTCTGCAGGGTCACTACCTGGTAGGGTCAGGAGCATCAAATCTAGCTGCTTATGTCACCTGACTGGGTGGAGCAAGAACTCCTTCTATCCACAATCTGCATTGAGGGCAAGAGGCTGCCAGTGAAACCTAACTTCCCATGCATTTCATCTTCCAACACTAACTGGCCTGGAGGGGGACTGATCCCTTCCTACAACCTGGAAAGGGTGGGAATCTAGGCTCCTTTTGGCCTTTGTTAGAGGCTGCATGGGACACAACCATGTTTATTTCTGCTGTGGGCAGATTGAGTGGTGCAGAATTGTTAAAATTTTCTGTTTTGCTGGGCTGCCCATTCCTGGTCTTCTGTTGGGAGAGAGGCTGAAGCTTCTGTTTAGACTTCTTTTGTGTGTACCACAGGCATTTCTTGGTTTCCATCTTCTTCAGGGGTATAGGATTTGGGGGTACATGATCCCCCATCTCTTCCAACTCACTCCCCAAAGGAAAAAAAAGTCCAGGATTCATGCTGTACCATTCCTTGGGCTTCCAGATCCCTCACTATTTTCTCTATTCTCTACTTCTTAGAGTCTGTTCTTACTTGTGTACCTAGCATCCATGTTTTAGATCTATTTAGTTTGGGGAACAGGAGAAATTTATCTGCTACACTTTCCTAGTACTGAAGAGCTATCTTAATGTGCTTGGACCACTGTAACAGAATACCATAGATCGGGTGGCTCATAACCAACGGAAAGATATGTCTCATAGTTCTGGATGAGGGAACTCTGGGGTCATGTTCTGGAGATTAGGTGTCTGGGCAGGGCCCACTTCTTAGTTCATAGAAGGCTGTCTTCTCCCTGTGTCCACAAATGGTAAAGCGTCAGGTGCTCTCTGGGAGAGGATTCTAATCTCATTCGTGAAAACCCCACCTTTGTGAACTAGTCACCTTCCACCCTCACCTTGAGAGTAAGGATTTCAACACATGAATTTGGGGGGAGGGAATTAAACATTTGGATCACAGCAAGAACTTTCACTCAGTTCCAAGAGATTGCATCGAATTGATATGTGTTGGATTTGACACTAACGATTGTAATGTCCAGCCAAAGTTGGGAACCAATGATTTGTCTCCAAACCTCATTTAACTGAAGAGTTAGGAATAAAAATACTAGGTACATGGATGCATCCATTAACCCGAATTTTACCCCAAAGAGTTCTTCTGTTAGTGTTCAATCCACGTTGCTGAAAATCCTTCTAAAAGGTAACGGAACCCGTGTGCCTTTCCGTGAGCACAACTGGCCTCTGTGGATGGTGCACTGATGATGTTTTACAATAAACAATTCTTCAGGGATGAAATTCCATAGAGGAGGAGTTTAAATACAAGTCTAAAACACCTTGGAAGTTTAGGACTGCTTTTCTACAAATGTCAGAATGGTTTGTTTTATTACATTTTATCCTATAATTCCAATATAAAATCCAGTTAATTCCTAACTTTGGCTTGTTTGAAGTTAATTGAAGGGTTGATCTGAGAACATTGGTATAACATTTTTTTTAATAATAAAAGATTACGTCATGTAACTTGTTTGCTAAATGGCACCACGGTTGGAGAATGCTTATAACGAGGTTTTCATTCTTGATTGAGATGGTAAAGGGTCTAAGTACTTTTTAAATTTTTTCTCTCTGTACCTAGGGAAAAAGAAGCAGTGGGAAAACACGGGGGGGGGGGGTCCTCACAATGAGGGAAGTCATGTGTAAATGAATCAAGCATGAAAGCCTTGGTGGAGACAAGGCACTTTGGAGTCCTTAGGAACCCCAGCAGGTGGTTAGAAAGAAGTCATTCCCTATTTCCAGTCATCTGTGACCAACTTTATGTGAAAAAGTTTTCTGGAGAAAACCAGCGCTCTGCATCCCCATCGCCCTGTGGCTGAGGAATGGACAAGAGGAAGAAGGTTGGCCTCTCTGCTCAGAGCACCTGTAACAGAACGGGCATTTGATGGCCGGGAGCAGAGGCACGACCGCCATGGTCAAATGCCCTGAGAATCGCCAGCACCATTTCTTAAACTGATCACTGTTTCTTGGGGTTAACAAAGCAGATCATATTTCATTCTGTGTTTATTAAAACCTAAATATTCCATTCCAAAATGTTCTCTGGAACGTGGTCCGTGCCATTCTAGAAATCTGGGACTAAATTATCTATGTGGAAGTCTCCATTGTGTTCTTGAACACACCTCTCTGGGACTGTCCACAGACACAGACCAGGAACACTGATTTTGGCCATACTCAGCTCTTGGGACAAGAGTGGTGAAGGACAAATTAGAGGGGGCTCCTGAAAACACCCACTGATGCTTACCAGAGTGCCTGTTCCTTACAGTGACCTCTCACAGCTCAGGTCCATGCTGACTGGGTCTAGCCGGAAGTTCTCATCTGGGGGCTCCCGGGTGGCTGCAGTTACAGACTCGGGTTGTGTCAGTTGAAGGCTGAACAGGGCATGATGTCTAAAGCAGCTTTTTCAGTCACACTGACAAGCCCCTCATACAGGACTGCTGAGCTGGCAGGCCCAGCCAGGCCTCTGTCTCTGTCTTTGTCTCTCTCTCTCTCTCTCTCTCTCTCTCTCTCTCTCTCTCTCTCTCTTCATCTTTCATTGTAGCCTCTCACATGGCATGCTTCAGCTTCCTCACAGCCCAGAGTGGCAGGAGACCCTGCAGAAGCTGCACATTTCTCACGATCCAGTGCCACTGTGCTGCAGAGGCCAGGCCCGATTTGACATGAAGGAGAACTTGCAGGACCTGGGCAGCTATGGCTCCCTACCTCGGCCATTAGCGAAGTTTAAAGTCTGTGGAGAAGCCATCACACTGCATCCAAATTGCATGACTTTACACGGCATTCCTCAGCATAACACTTCCAGAGTCTTTTTGGACAGTCTCCCTTAGCATGGTTTAGTCAAATTATCACCTTTCACTGTCATTGTTCAGAAATTTTATTCCACGTTGTTCCTCTGCTTCCCAGAAGAATAAATGAGGTCTCAGAGCTTGAACTGCTCCGCCTGCAGGTATGACATCTGCCCGACTCTGAGTCTGTGGTTTATAGAGACTGTTTCTTCCTCTTCGGGCAAAGAAACACTGTGACCATCAGTGCTGTGTCAACTTGGCCAGGCCAAGTGATCCTGGGTATCACTGTGGAGATACTCTGTAGGCCTGATGGCATGTGTAGTAGCTGACTCCAGTGTGGGAGGGCCACTCTGGTGTCTGGCGGGGGTTGGGGAGAGGAGCAGCCAACCAGCTTGGAGGCCTGAGAGCTGAACCGAGGTTCCCTGAGGAGAAGAGATTCCAGGGGTGCACTGCAGCTCGGCTCTGCCTGGAGTGTCCAGTGCTGGCCTGCTCTAGAATAGACGGTCAGGGCTTTCCTGCCAGCCCCACCATTGTGTAGGCCAGGTCCTGTGATCAATCCAGTCTGCTTCTCCCTCCCGCCCTCCCCTCCCTTCCCACCTCTTCCCCTCCATCTGAGTCTCATATTCTGGTAAGGTGTTAATGATTGTCTGGAATGTTAAGCAATATCTTCAGAAACTCTAGACTTCACGAAGGATTTGGACATGAGCTTATTACAGTAGGGTCCACCCTGGAGGTGAGGAGAAGCTCATACCAGCAGGAAATGCGGTAGGCTATGACAGGAACAAGCCATTGGTGACACAATAGAGAATGGAGTTTGGAGGCCAGAGGCAAGTGAAAACACCTCAGGTGGGCCTGAACTGGAGGAAGGGGCTGTCTGGATCCCAGATATTGAGGTCCCACGGAGGACAGAGGGAGATGCTGCAGGAGAGCCTGGCAGGGAGGCGGGTTCAAATGCAGACCACTTTGGCAGGTGACATTTGTTGACAGTCACACCCATTCTCCTTGGCTGAGTGATATAATGTACTCTCAGCTATGGAGTGTGAGAAAATCCATTTGCCCAGGCTGAGCAGAGCCCTAGAGCTGACTGCGGTGTGTGACTGCACAAACTTGTATCACTCATTCAGTTCCTTCCGAGGATATGAGCAGACCCACAGTCCACCCGTGGCCACAGAGACAGAGCCACGGACGGGGAGTCACGCCACCACACGTGGAAGAAGGACAGCAAAGAAGCCTTGCCATTGTGACACTAAGGTCTTTGGGCAGCACAGCCACAGCAGAACACTGTTGCACCTTCTTCATCCTCAGAACCTAGGCACTCTTTTCAAATGTCACCCTTGCAGGCAGAGTGGCTCAAGTGGTAGAGCACCTGCCCAGCAAGGGTGAGGCCCTGAGTTCAAACCCCAGTACCACCAAATGAAAAAAAAAAGGATCCCTCAAAATGTTACTCTTCGTAACTGTTCAAATTAAAGCCACGCTGAAAGTTTCACGTGTTTCCACAAACCTATGAATAACATCTGTATTCTCTTAGAGCCTTCAAAGATAAGATAATCCCACATTTGAGGAAACTAGAGTCCCTCGCTTAAGAACAGCTGTGTTAAACATCGGCCTAGTGCTTCTCAAACAATCACGACAAATGCAGCATTAATATTTCCAATTGGTCCTGCTGAAAGGTGGGTCTTCCAACACTCTCCCAGCTTCCCAATATCCTGCAGGGAAATTAAAGGAAGGTTAGACTTAGCAGAACATGGACCGAATGAAATAACCCCGAAATAGCTTCAGAAGATATGACAGACACTGTGCAGCTGGGCAATGAAAGCATAACACGGCTAGTAATGCAAGGAGAGGGCTGGAAATGAATCTCCCACGAAAAGGTTTTATGGCAAGAACTGCACGATTCAAGGAGTCATCTGATCCGATCCTCATGGCTTGAAATAACCCCAGTTCAATTCTTGAAACTAGACACTCAAATTCAGCCTCATTTGTACTGTCAGGCACAGGTGCACCTGGGGAAACTGAGTACCCATGAGTGTGTGTCACCGAGCTAGGTGCAAACAGTCAGGCTGCTCCTTGGAAAATGATGGTATAGGCTCTGAAATAATGCTCAGGGAGTGAGTTTAGGTTTTAGTTTTTCTTTTGATATCAATACTATTTTACAGAATAGCCATGGAACTGACACAAGTGTGTCCACACATCCATTGGCCTCATTTACCAGTTGCTTGTGTGCATTTCTGTGTACTCTATTTCTGTATAACAGCCAAGAGTAAATTGGCTTCTTGCCTTAAATACATCAATGTCCGTGTCCTAAGAACAAAGACGTGTTTAACAAAAACACTGTACAATTATCAAAATTAAGAATGTTAATATTGATACAATAATCAAACCCACAGATCCACCTGTGCCTTTCATGGCCATTGTCTCCCCAGTCTAGGATCCAGCTCAGGATTTTGGATTGCTCGTCCCTGTCACTCTTCTGTCCCCTTCAAGTTGGAAGGATTTCCCAGCCTTTCCATTGTCTTTCTTGACCTTGAAATTTTGAAGCTCCCAGGCTGGTTGCATTGGTGGAATCTCAGCGGGGGATTGTCTGATGTCCTCCTGAGGAGAGTCACAGGGTGCACTGCCAGCAGGAAGCATGCAGTGGCCATGATCTTGGGCCACCATGATCTCGCTTTGTCTCAACATAAAGAGTGTCAATTTGATCACTTGACATCTGTCATCTCTCAGCATATAATGCTGTTATTTTCCCCTTTGTAATTTATGAAGAATAGGTAGGGAGGTGATTTTCTGTGTATGCAAGCTAGCTCTCATCAAACTTGCACACACTAGCATTAGTAACACCCTATCCCTTCCACATTTGTCAGATGGAAGAAGTCTCCCTCCTCTTCCACTTCCGTGTGCATACGTGAATGTGTGATTTGACACATACGTGTGTAAAGTGGGAGGTGAAGGGGAGGGAATATGGCCAGAGTTCTTCATCTGCAGGTATGAAATCAGGTATGAAACCGTCAGGATTATCTTGAAACGGGGGAGGGGATATGAAAGAGTAACAGCAAGGGTGAGTTTAATCAAAGAACCTCACATGTTTACATGGAAATACCACAGTAAATCCCTCTTTCAGTTAATATATGCTAATAAGGGGGAAGTACATGCATCTGTATCTATATGCATATGTCTGTGCATGCATGTTTAATGTAGACTTACAAAACTTACTTTATCCATGGAGTTCTAATCCATCATTACGACCTGGCCGGCAGGCTGTCCTTCAAGCTGGCTCCTACGTTCCCTGAGGCTGTCGATGGCACTAAGATGACTCAAGTCATCTTAGTGTTCCAAACTCGACTGGTCCTTCTCTGCCCCGCCCTGCAGGTCTGCCCAAGGGCCCCTGATTCTTTAAGTTACGAGCGACCTTTAGAAGTCAAGGTATGAGCACAGGTTGCCATTGTGTCCAGGCCCTTCAGCTGACAGACCTAGGAAACAGACACGCGTGATCCATGCACACTAGAGATCCGTGTTGGGAAATTCATAACATGCATGTGCCCGCAGAGATCTCTGTACCTGTTTAAAACTGCGGCTTGCACTGACACCACGAGAGCCCCGTTTCCATCTTTGGAACGGCCTCCCCCCATCCCTGAGACAGCGGCTGCCATGACTCATCTGCCCAAGGCTGCCATATACACAGTGCACGAGTCCTGACAAACGCCGCCCCGCGTCCTGTCAAGACACGTGTTCTTCACCCAGAAAGGGCCTCCCCTAGTGCCCCTCGTAGGCACGCACTCCTGATGTCATCACCATACCTTCATCACTTCTGGCAGCTCTTGAGGTTCACATCAGTGAAAATCATACAGCGCTCTCTTCTGTGCTTCACTTCTCCCACTCAGCGTGCTTTTGAACTACCCACCTGTGTGTGTCTCAATGATCTGTTCTTTTTGAACTGCTGAGTAATATTCCACTCTGTGACTTTGCCATGGTGTGTTTAGAAATTCTCTGACAGAAGGACAGCTAGATTTTCTCCCACTGTGACGATTGTGAGTAAAGTTTCTGTGACTACCCTTGCTGATTTATTTTGGTGAAACTAGGATTTGAACTCAAGTACTCTACCACTTGAGTCCTCTCCTCTACTGCTTTTGGCTTTAGCTTATCTTTCAGACAGCCTGTCACATTTTTGCCTGCCTTAGACCACAGTCTAGCTAGGAATATAGACATGTACTACCTCTCCAGGCTTATTCGTTGTGATAGAGAGTATCACTAACTTTCTATCTGGGCTGACCTCACGTTGCTTGCAGTCTTCCTGATCTCTGCCTCCCAAGTAGCTGAGATTACAGGCATGAGCCATGGGACCTGACCCTAACCTTACTGAATTTTATAAGAGACTGCCAAGTTTTCCAAAGTGATTGTAACTTTTTTCACTATCACCATGAGCAATGGTGAAGTCTTGGTCAACATTTGACGTTGTCAATGTGGTTTTTTTCATGTAGACTTTTAATGGATGATAAATCCCATCTAATTGGTGTTTAATTTGCATTTCTCTGATAACTAAAGATGTTAAAGAACCAACTCTTCTGTGTTTGTAATTTCACCTATATTATTATTAGTTTCAAAACATTCTTTCCATATTCTGCATTTAAGCTTCTTTTAGGTGTTTGTACCAATCTCTCATAATCTTTGTCTTGCTTCTTCATTTTAATATGCAAAAGTTTCAAAAATTTGATGAAATCAAAATGATCATTTGTTTCTGCTTCTTATTACATGTATTGTTACTTTAAATCAAGTCATGAGGTTACCCTGTGTTCCTCTAGAAGTTCGGAGTTTAAGATTTTATGTTTAAAGATTTGTTAGCCATCCTGAATTATTTTTTGTACATTGAATGAGCTAGGAATGCATGTTCGTATTTGCCTGTGTGGCTAACTAGTGGTTCCAGCACCCTTAGTGGACTTTTATTTTCCCCAGTAGATATCTTTGCATAAAAACGATCGACCATAAATAATGTGGGCCAATTTCTAGAATTTCTGTCCTGTGCCATTGGCTTATTCTACAGCCCTGGCTCTCAAGTCGGGGAGACATTTTCGGTTTTCGCAACCCTTGGATGTCTACAGGCATCTAGCAGACAAACGTCCTGCGGTGCCCACGGCAGGTGTGCTACGTTAAGATCTTTCCTCCCTACAGCCACCAAAATCACACTGTCCTAATTATTGTACCTTTAGAGTAAGCCTCAGAGTTTGCAGAGTGAGGCTCCCAACATTTATCTTGATTTTCCAGATTTTAAAACAATTTTCAATTGCTTTGTCAGAACTGAGGTTTTGGTTGGTATGGCACTGAATGTACCAATGCATTGGGAGGATAGACATTGAGCTTTCCAGTCCTGTACCATTCTTTCATTCAGTTTTCTTGGGTGTTTGGTGTTTGGGGTGTGCTGCACCTGAATTGTGTTGTACTTTTCCAGTTGCTCCAGGGGTTGCTAGGACTTAGGAAGGCTGAGTTTTGCAGGTTGAATGTCACCCTGTGACTTGGCTATGCTCCCTGCAGCAGTTTTGGGAGATAGCTCAGTACTTCCTACATATTCAGTCAGCCATCCAACTGTACACTCTTCTTTCCCACTGCCTGTGCCTTCATGGCTCTTCCTAATCTTTCTGCCCAGGCCAGGACTGCGAGCACAGAACAGGATGAGAAGTCAACAGTGCCCACCCATCCTCAGGAGAGAGGGCTCAGTTCTTCACCATCACATGGTCTGCGGGTTCTAGGTGTCATGCAGACACCTTTTATCAAACTGAGTCTGCTGAAACTTTTCATCATAAATTGTCATAGGTTTTTTAATGTTGAATTAAATTTCAACACGCTGGTAATGAATTCCAGTTTGATAATACTTTGTGGAATATTTTTCTTCTACATTCATAAGGGGCATTGGGTCTATTCCTTTTATTTTCTACCATCCTTGTCAGGTTTGGTTTACAGTTATCCTGGCCCAGTGAAACTGTGTGGAACTTGTTTCCTTCTCTGTTTTCTGGAAGAGTTTCAGTGACATTGGAATTACCTCTTCTTTTGGTGTTTCACACATTTTGTCATAGAAAGAATCTGGGTGTCAGGTTTGAATCTGGGTTGAAAATTCAAGTAAGATTTTTCATAGCACCTGAGTTGTCCCATTTGTTGGCATAAAGTTGTTTAGAATATCCTCACTATGTTTCTAATGTCTTTTATCCTTGATACTGGTGATTTTGTGTTTTCTCTTTGTTCTTTGCTCAAGAGCAGGAACTTATCTATTTATTAATCTTTTCAAAGAATTACCAATCATTGTTTCTGAATTTCTCTCAAGTTTGTAAATATTTTATGGATTGTTCTTCTCCAGTATTTTCCTTACCTTACATGCTTTGGATTTAAGGTCCTTTTTTGTTGGCTTGAGTTGGCAGCTCAGAGTGCTGACTTGCAGCATTTTTCTTTTGTCCAATATTTGAAGCTCTAAGTTTTCCTCTAAGCAGGGCTTTAACTGCATCCTTCGAGTTCTGATAGGTGTGTTTTTCTTCTCATTCGGTTTAGGTGTCTTATTTCACTCACTTGGACCTCCTCTTGAATTATTCAGACAGGTTTTGCTTAGTTTCCAAATATTTTGGGTTTTTTAAGATATCTGAAAGTCACTTGTTTCCAATTAAATTTTTATGGCCAGAAAATGTTGTCTGCAAAACTTCACTCTTAAATTTTTTGAGGTCTGGTAATGGCAAGGATTGAAGTAGGTGTGAGGCAGGAGTTAGGAACCTGACGGCTGAGAACCATGCTTGGTGTTGACAGGAAGCACATCCTGGACTGGTGATGTGAACAGAGTGACTCGTGACACACCGCGGACCACAAAGCCTTCAGAAAATGACAGCCACAGCCTGACCATCCAGGGCCAAGAACTCCCTTCCCAACACGAGGGAGTCAACGACACGTACCACACTCTCTGGGTGGTAAGAACACATGAACCCAGTTTCCCAGGACTGACCACCCATACCCACAGACCCCAGTAAAAGCTGGAGGTCTTGGACCCCAAGACTTGAGCCTTCCACCGTGTGGAAGCCTGCCACCTTTCTGTCTGGAGGGTACAGTTTGCTCTGCTTTGCCTTGAGAAACTTGCTTCCGCTTCAGCCTCCTCTGTGTCCACACTTGAATTCTTTCTCCAACAAGACCAAGAACTTTCCGGCACCCGGATGTGGTGACCTGAATCAGATCCTCCCTTGGTGAGGAGGAGCCCACAGGCTCTGGAAAAGCACCGACCTGCTGCTTTGGTGCTGCTGCTGGGGACAGTGTGTCAGCACTGCTGGGGACAGTGTGGACTGCGGGGATTTGGTTGGAGAGATTGCTCACACCTCTTCTCATTCTGTCTGCTGCTCCTCCAGTCACTGAGCTAGGAGTGCGAGCAGACCGTAGGTGTCATTTCCAGGTTTTTAGGACGTTAATGCAGTCAATTCATGTTGGGCAGATAGTTTGCCTTTGTGTGTGAGATGTCAAAATTACATGTTTGAGGAAAGGTGATCGAATATGTTATACTGTGGAAACAGATGGAACACTTAGACATTACCGAGACTTCAAGTAAAGCAACACTTCTTTATTTCTGATGCCTCAGATCAGTTTGAAATGAGATGAAGCCTCAAGCCCCAGGCAAATCCACTTCGAAATAATGAAGAAATGTTGAGCTGAGACCGCGGAATTTCAAACACATCATGAGAAGCAGGAGCTCTGCCAGCAGTAAGCAGAGGAACAGAAAGAAGGACCAGGCTGGTCATAGACTGCATGACAGATCGACAGATCGGGTCGGCAAGTGTTCATTTGGGCAGCACTGGGGACAGGGACAATCCCTAGAAAGGCTGGAGAGAAAGACGGGCTCACGAGGAGACTCTTCGTTTTCAGGCCTCTTCGCTCACACGGAAAGCAAGGGGTCTCACGGGTGTCAGTCCTCATGAGAGCCCCGGGTACATCATCTTGGATTACTGAAACCATTGTCTTGTGTCTTCGCCTCTGACAGAGCAAGAAACCAATTATTACATGAATACAGGCAAACACAATAGTTTATTGACAAGCGCCAGGATTCTTGGGCCATGTTCCATGTTTGACACGTGTGCTTCCAACCTGAAGCAGCTCAACATTGTTTTAAAAAGATCTGAATCAGCCAGATTCAGATCCCAGCTACTCAGGAGGCAGAGATCAGAAGGATCGAGGTTCGAAGCCAGCCCAGCAAATAGTTCATGAGACCCTATCTTGAAAATACCCAACACAAAAAAGGGCTGATGGAGTGACTCAAAGTGTAGGCCCTGAGTTCAAACCCCAGCACCACTACAAACAAACAAAAGATGTCTTTGGAAGACAACACCCATGCCAAGGTGAACCAACAGCTGGGTTAAGACTCAGTGATGTGGCGTGCATCTCAAGACAAGGTCCCTGCCATCTGGTGGGACATCCAATCGAATTTCCTTCACCTACTGTCTTGGTGGAGCAAAATCCATGACTGCATAGACGGAGCCCCAGAGCCCTGGCAGAGGCTGAGGTCTGAGGAACCCTGGCCTCCCTGAGCAGCCCCTCCCCTCAAAGGGACCACACCCCCAACCACTGGAACCAGCGTCATATTGCTGCTCAAGGACCAACGTTGTATGTCTTTGAAGGAGGATATATTCTCGCACTGAAGGTCAATGGCTTAATCAGGCGCTCTTTAAATATTTGAAGATGACTACGTTCTGTAAAATCTGCATGTCACTGTATAATAAATAACTGGTTACATCCCATTCTTAGCTCACAAATTTGCAAGGCATAGGAAGAAAAACACAGGCTCTAGCCTGAAGTTTCATCTCCAGAAGCTCAGAATTAAATGAAAAAATTGCTGACAAGAAGAGAGAAATCACTGCTGATAACACGTTCTACCAACAAGTATGAGACTGTCTATCAGTTTCATAAAATGTGCCAATACTTGCCCCACCCTAAAATGTGGACTAACGACAAGTAGAGAAATAGGGCATATTATGGTCACTTATGATATAGGAACCTGTAACTCTGAGGGAAAGAAAATAATGGAGTGTCTTATAGACACCTGGTTGGTTCTGGATGAAATTGAGGATATCTCTCTTTTGATAAGCAACAGATGAAAATGACATTTATTTTATTCACCAGTTAAAAAGTAGAAATCCCTATTTTGTGTGATCAAGAAACAGAAACAAGGGGCCAAGAGCAGTAGTGTACACCATAATCCCAGCTACGCAGGAGTTAAAGACACATTCAAGGTTAGCCCAAAAAGTAGTTAGCAAGACTCTGTCTCAAAAATAAGTCAGGCATGGTGGCTCACGCCTGTAATCAGAGCTACTTGAGAAGTGGAGACAGGAGGACTGTGGTCCAAGTCCAGCCCAGGCAGAAATGCAAGATCCTGTCTCTTATCTGAAAAGCGCTAAGAACAAAAAGGAATGTGGACAAGGTAGAGCCCTTGCCTAGCAAATAGGAGGCCCTGAGTTTAAGGCCCAGTAACACACATACACAAAAGAACAAAACACACTTCTCAAAATACTACCTTTCATGTCCCATGTATTCCGTGTTTGTTTTGTGTATGTGTGCATTCTGTGGATAGCAAAAAATAATGACTTTATATGGAGGACAGAGCTAAATATTGCACGTGTTAATTTTTGACCTGATACATCATCCACCTTCCCTTCATTTCTTAAGACAAAAAGCAAAGACAACCTTTCAAATAAGCTGTGTTACAGCCTTCTGGAACACCCAGGTCTCTGCATTTTCCTCAGTGGAATGTCCACCCTCATCTGAAGAAAGCACAACTTACCCGAGGACAAGATCACAGGACCCAGGTCATGTACCGGGGCAGGTGTGACCCAGGTGACGTGAACACAGCTGCCTCTTGTGTCACATCTAAGTCTGGTGTTGACTTCCGCTAGGCCATGGAAACTTGCATGAGAGTACAGGTGGCACACCTTCTGTGCCTCTTGACTGCCTTTACGTCCGTTTTGGGCGATCAGTACACTGCAGCCTCGAACTCTTTTCCAGGCCTCACGAGCAATGCAACCACTCCTGTTTTCTGTTTCCTTTGCTCCTGTTCAAGGTGGGCCACCTTGCACCTTGGTGAGTTTTCCATTCGTTCTGTAAACATCATTTTGGAGTTCACTCTTTCTTTCCTGTCCTTTCATCCTAATATGGAACAAAATGCCAAACAGACAGGTAAGTTTATCAGTCCCATTGTCATTTTTACACTTCAGTAGTTTCAACATCCAAATCTGCTGTTATTAGCAAAGAGATAAAATTGCTCCAATGCTACAACCAGCCATGACAGACCAAGAAGGCTTGGTCCTGATGTCACTGCATTACTTGCCTCACAGAAGTAAAATGGTGGCTTCGATGATGGAAAATAATAGCGAATTACAATAAGAGCTAAGTTTTATTGAGCACAGAATATGAGTCAGGCGCTCGGCTAAGACTCGCATGCATAATTCTTACAGTGACCCTAAGGGTGCGGTGGCTATCTGTGGTCACAGTGATACGGCTGTGGGCTGGCAGGACATGGGCCACGGACTTCTCTAATCAGGTGTCTGGAACGCATTTTAGATGATGATCTCCCACTCAGACGGTGCTGCAGTGTGTGGTCAAAGACCAAACCTTAAAAATATTTATGGGGGAAGGCGCCCCAAGAGTGTAAAAGCAGTCACCTGGCAAGGGCAAGGTAAGGAAGCCTTTTCAGAGGAAAACAGTGTGTCTCCTGAATCTCGTGACAAGGTTCTCAGACATCCTGGCTGTAGCATCACTGAGTGCCCCACCCAGAATGAATGGGAGAGGCTCCTGTGGGGGAAGAAGGGAGCCACAGGACCTGCCTCGGGTTCCATGGGAAGTGGGGCGGGGAGAGGACTGGGGCGCTGTGTTTGGGGAGCTTGGCAGCCAAAAAAATGTCTGGTACATGTCTTGGTGCTCAGGGAGGCAGAGGAGATTGGCTCCTGTCCACATGGGGAGCCTCACACAGTCTCTCCTCTCCTGGCTACCTTGGCCCAGTTGGAATCCTGCAGAATGGCTGTGTGTGACAGGAAGATTGCTGAGGCCTGAGGTCTGCAGTGTGGGGACCACACACGAGCCAGCGGAGCACTGCAATGGGGAATCCGTCATGCCCAGAAAGCCACAGTCCTTGCAAGTTGGGATGAGAGGCTGTCCTCATACTGGTACTTGGCTCAGCCTGGAAGGAGAGGGCTGAGCATGCTAGGGACCTAGTGTGGCAGGAAGACAAACTCAGAACCTCAGATTGGTCTCTACTGAGGTGTTCCAGGCTGAGCCACCGCCTGTCTCACTCCCTGAGGACTTTGGAAGGAGAGAGACTTTCCACTAAGACATTACTTGGGTCCCTGGGTCTCCTTTGGGGTAAGACCTGGGCATTCTACCCTCAAGGTGTATGCAAAAGTTGACAAAGGCCTCCACAAAACTGCAGAAACATGCCCCAGGACAAAGCACGTGGAAGGGAACTCATGGTGGAGAACAAAAGCCAGAAGAATCAGATGAATCAAAAGAAGCTTCTTCAAGGGAGCAAACACTAGGATGATCTATGACGCGGTATCAGGACGAGAAAGGAGTGTGGGAATGGAGACATTTGCTCTTCTGTAGCGATGACCTGCAAGAGGTGACAGGCCTCAGGACAAGGGAAGCAGAGCAGGACAAAAATGGGGACGTTGACTTCCTTCTAAACCACTTATGAGTAAAACTTCCCATGACTGCGATGATGTGTAACTTGTCCAATCCTTGCTACAATTCTGCAGTTCTAACAGTCCAACTGGATTTGGACTTCAGAAAAATCACGTGCTCTGCTCACACCCCAGGGGCTTTCAGGAGAAGTCCTGAAGGAATTCTCAGGCAACAGGACTTCTGTCAGGCGACATGCACTTGAATTAGCAGAGAAGAACACTGGAGGAACCCTCGTTCCCCCCAAAGGACTGCATGCCACTTCTTTCTTGATAGGACAGAGTCACGCTGCAAAGAAAGGTGGTCCTCCAAGGGCCCATCCATTGCAGAGAGGCTTCCAACCCAGGAAATGATTCACAAGATTCTAGGTGTATGAGAACATGCCCCTGTTTGAAGAGAGGATCTGCAGGTCTCATCATTTTCAGAAAAGACAGCAGCCATGGCTCCAAAGAATTTGCGGCTTAACCCGCACCGTACATGCTTGTATTACTTACAAAAGGGAAATGGGCTCCCATTTTGAAGTTCCCACTGTTTATTTTATTATGTTAATTTTTCTTAAAGAAGCAATGACTACAAAGACAATTTTGTGTGGAAAAGACAAATTTTAATATAAAAATTAAGGCTATTCCTAGGGCTATTAAGGAAGGTGCCGGTTGAAGGAAGAAAAAAAGATTAGAAAATAATAATGAAAGCTGGATGCCTTATCACTTCAGGTAAAAACATCTTATGAATAATATAATCATTGTCTCTGGTTATTGGGTATGAAATAGATAAGTTTGCCCGGCACAGTGCGATAGGGAATGTTAGCCGGGCAACTTGAACGTGAGTTGAGAACCACTGGGTCATCTAAAGGAAGGATTAGTCCACACACAGGCCCCTAGGTCAATTTAAATTATTAAATTTATCTCAGTGACCGCAGGGCCAAGACATTTTGTGTTTGCTCTTTATCTTTCAGTTCCGTTAGCCTGGGCTTAGTGAGAAAAGGCTGGAGATGACAGCAAAAAATATAAAATAAAAATCAAGGAAGAGCCGATTCCTGCTCAGGCTTTGGATGGCTAATGACTGAGTCACGGGGAGTCAGCCTGGGTTGTTCACAGGTGTGTCTTGCTGAGTAGCTCTACCCGCTGCTGCTCGTTTTGACTTTGACGTTGATCCACGTTGACCGAACTGTGGGGCCACGAGCGTGTGAGGAGTCATCTAATGCATGTGGTCATTCATGGGGTGCTCCCACCTCCTCCAGCTCTAGGGAACCTCCCCACTACCTTTGTGAAGGTCAGCCTGCTTATGGTTAAACGGACCATCACTGTTCTTTTGGCTTGTGTCCCTCCACTAGCTGTCTTTCAAATATTGAAGACTCAAATTTTTTTTCAAAAAATTCAGAATCTTGAACACAGCCTCCAGGGCTCGGTTTGTGTGGCCCCTGTCTGTCTCTCTAGTCTCGTCCCACCCCGCAACCCCACCCTGGGAAGATGCACTGCACTGACCTCTTCATCTCACACCAGCTTCTCCCTCCTGCCTGAGGTACCTGCCCCCGTTCCTCACCGGATCAACTTTGGATCTTTAAGTCCAGGATATTTATTACGCCCTCACAGAGGCACAGAGACAAAAAGGACAATCTCTTATACTTTCTTACTCCATAGTTTTCCTGTTCATAGCTTATCAGAACAATGATCATACATTCATCTCACAATTTCTGGGCTGATATCTTCGTCTCCACCAGGCTGTATGCGCCATGATGGCAGGGCCTTCACCATTGCACATCCAGTCCCCAAGAAGGGCCTAGAAAGCATCAGTGGCACCTCATAAATGTCTGTTGAATTGATGTAGAGTAACAACAAATATTTTCCCAATTTCATCCTTTGTCCACCTTAACACTAAACCCACGCCTAGAAAAAGTGGCAAAAGGAAAGTGATGGATGCTTCTCCTTCCAGAGCCTGATTTTCTTTCTAGGCTCTGAAGTCTACAACACCAACTAGGCTTCCACTCTCTGCCAAAGTGTGTGTGTGTGTGTGTGTGGCACGTGTGTGGCATGTGTGTGTGTATGTGTGTGGTGTGTGTGTGTGTGTGTGTGGCACCCCAGACTTGTGGCTTACGTACCAAGCATGGCCAAGGTGTACCAGCTGGTGTTGACATCATAGATCTAACCACTCCAGACATCAAATGCTCTTCTGCTTAATTTATGGAGGACACTGTGGTTTGAAAATCTCAAATCTAGGAGGTAGTGTTCCTCAGGAGCCTGAGGAGACACCTCAGTGCCCAGAAATGGTGTTATAAGCAAGCTACTGGACCCAAACTGTCATGATGTAAACACCAGACACATCGGCCCGCCCACTCTAAAATGTAACATTGAGCTGGGCTTGGTAGTGTGAGCCTGTAGGGCCAGCTACTCAGGATGCTGAGACAGAAAGATTTCTTCTGGGTTCAAGACCAGCCAGGGCAACATAGCAGGACCCAATCTCAAAAAGCAAAGAAACAAAAATGGACAAAAAAAGTATAATAAGAATATAACATGGAGTCATTGATTTGGATGTTTCAAAGTGACAAAGGAGAGACACTTTGCAATTTCCTATCGCTGAGCACAAATGATGGGAAGGTCTCATAATTACAATTCCTAATAAATTGACACACCAAGTATCATTAAGCCATCCCAGCCTATAATCATTCATCAGGCAAATTCTCTTCAGGCACCCACTGTGAACCAGGCATGGGAATGGTGCAGGAGGTACAAAAGACCCATTCACACATCTTGCCAAGCTTACATTTTGGAGAAAGAAGGCATTGGGAGAACTAATGAACTATTCAATAGTTAGGGAAGTCGTGTCTGAAAAGGTGATAATTGATCTGAGACCTGACAGAAGAGAGGGGAGTAACATGAAGACAGTTTGCTGACGGCCACTTCATGCAGGGGGCAGAGAAAGTCCCTGGTGCTGGAGAGTCTTACGAACAGGAAGAGCAGGAGGTCTGCGTACCTGAGAAGCAACAAGCAAAGAAGCGTCACAGGAGTCAGACCAGAGAGGCAGCTGGAATCCATATCAGTGGGGCCCCTTGTACTATGGTAAGAACACTAGTCTTTAAGGATGAGCGGTGTGGAAAGGCTCACGTGACCTGACTCCCATTTTAAAGGATCTCAGTGGCTATGGTACAGAAAAAAAGAAAACCTAGAAGGAGCAGCTGTGATGCACTGGGGTAAGAACCACAGAGGCTATGAGATGGGATTTGATTTTCCTTCTCTCAAGAATACAATAGCTGAGTTAAAGTCTTCGTCTCACAAGTCCAGCACTGAGGTCCCCTCAGGGGTGCTTTCTTTTGGTTGCCTTTTTTTTTAAAGTATCTGTTGCATTTTCCTGTCTCTCTGATAGAATTTTGGTGAAAATTGAACATTTTACGTAACAGAATGAGACAACCCTATCTTATCCTCTCCTCAGGGTTGGGCTTAGCAGCTGTTTTTGTATTTTGTTCTTATTTCAATAAAGTTTGAATTCCCTGTCATGTTGGATAACTGAAGGCTTTGCTTGGTTAGCCTACTAGTTGGTTAATGATTGGTCAGAGACTTTTTGAAATGCTTGAGCCAGGGAGTCTTCTAGGAGCCTCTTAACCCTCTGTGCACATTGGCAAACACCTTCCACGCTCAGGCCAACTGCCAGTCTTCCCTAGTCCTCACTTGTTCGTATAGAGTCTCAAATGGAGCTAGAGGTGCGTCACTGGAGGCCTCTTCAGGTCTTTACTGAGCAAGTGGACAGCTTTTAAAACCCCAAAACTATGCCAAAGATTTTCAAAGTCCACCGTGGATGTCTTATTTCCCAGATATTAAAAAAACAAACATTTTTGGTCAATATCTTATTTGCCTTAACAAATATTGCAACGTTAGTCAGTTGTGAAACTAAAAACAACTTCAGCTAATTACTTTTGACAAATATCCTGGAGATAAGACTTTCCCTGTGAAGCTCTGATGCCATGAAACGATGGGCAGACCCTGTGAACCGAGCTTTTTCTAGGCAGTTGTGAGCCAGGCCAAATAACACGCTTTGGACATAGGACTTTTTGACGAGCACCACACCCACTCCCAGCAGCTGTGGGCTCTTGCTCTCCGATCACTCAGAGCTGTGATTTTGAGACGGCGAGTTATCAAGCATAGTGCAGAACTGAAGAGAGAGGTCGGGAGTGGCAGGGAAGACACCACAACGATTCAGTAGTTTGCCTTAGTTAACACTCTTTGGATTTTTGTCAGCCTTTCAATTCCAAAGTTCTGTATGATGTTGAGAAAAGGCTGACCTTGATAATTTTGCCAGGGTTGCATCTCTGGAGATACAAATTTATGGAAGTCTTCATCCTTCTCAAAGATCCTCCTTCAAGAAGTGATCCGATCAACCACTTGAGTTTATAAGAGGAAGCCAAGGACTGACCGTTGGTTGGGTATACCAACACGGAGACCACACTTGTCTTGAAAACGGCATTTTCAATAGAGCAGGGAGGACAAATCTGTAAATGGGTTCAAGGAAGGAGTGGAGGAGAAAGACTGATGATGAATTCTCTAGGAGCTGTTCTTTGGGGTTACATCATGGTCCTGTGTGTGAGAAGACAGAATCACGTGCCAAGCTGTGGTTGCCAACACAGGACGTGATGACTTTGCATGGAGGCTCAAGGAACTATGTGGGGCTCCAGTGTCACTTGTGCCCCAACCCGAAATTCATGATTCCCCCAGAGAGGAGTAGAATATAAACTGCCTACCCTGCTGGTCTTGACAGCAAGCATCTGCACAGGACAAAGTACTTCTTCCTTCAGAGAAAGGGACTGGTGGCAGGAGGGTAAGTATTTCTGTAGACAGGACTTCTTGGCATGGAAGCCAGTTCCTACAGCCTGACCCCAAGGCAACCCCCAGGTGATCTGTGCACTCGGGGGCTTGGCACAGTCTGAAAGCAGTAATAAGAACCCTACAGGAGAGAGCTGCAACACCCAGCAGGCTGTCAGGACCGGTCCACCAAGAGACACAGAAGAGCAGCAGCTTGCAACAAACTCCCATGAAAAGTCTGGGTTTCTGCAGGGAGTGGGGTGGAAAGGCAGGGGTTGTTTGTGCACTCATGGACTGATTCATTCATTTATGTTTGGGGGATCCAGTTCCTTAGTGGAAGGAAGCTAAGGTTTATATCCGGCCTCATTATTTTACCCTGCTTTAGAGTTGCATGCATTTGTGATTAAATTCACAAATAATAACACAAAGCCAGTCCACGTTACAGAGACATGCACAAATAATAAGGTCATCCTAAAACACTCTAAAGCTACAACACCCCCCAAAATTAATCAGCCCCATGATTGTAGTCAAATTCTGGCTCTGCAATTAGGCACACCAGGAAAATGGCCACCTCTAAAAACATTGTCTTAGCTACTTTTTCTTCTTTTTTGGGGGGGGGTTGGGATCTGGATGTTACAGTGTCTCGTGGCTCCCTCTTCCAACCAGTTTCCGAGAACGCAGGTTGCTAAACCCTATTTAGCATCCCTAAAATGTGTTTGCTACAAAGAACCTTGAAATAATTTTTACCTCAGATATTCTTATTGACGTTTTTGTTTCACTCATCTCTGAAAATTGTGTCTCTTGCCAAGCTGCACAAGTTTCCGGTTGCCTTTCCTGCTCTCTCCCGCAGACACAGCACTGAAGCTGCTGAGGACGGATGCACAGCCCTGGGTCCCTAATTCATTTCCCGCCCAATCAAACTCAGTGGTTGTAGCAGTCAGCCAGGCAGGCGGTACCCTGGAGTTTAAAATTCCCCTCCTACAATATATATAGTTAGTCTTAATAAATAAATGACTTGGACCATGTATTATATATCACTCAAATCCACGAGGACACAAATTATGTATAATACATCGGTTGTGTAATTTATTTATTAAGCAAAACGTGAATTTTCCATGCTTGTACGTGGAGCACAGTTTGTCACACACGGCTAAATGATGTATTCTTATTAGTCCCACTCAATTACCAAGTCATCGCTCTGTGCACGGTGTATTTGTTAATGGTAGTGGCAACATTGCACCACAATACCTGTGATTTTAGTGATTCATAACCACTCACTAAAACTGTGAAAATGATAAATCGACCGCTGTTGATTAAATGCCGCCAACAGTATGTTCCTTGTACGTTGGTCGCAGTTAGGAGTTGGACAAACAGCATTGCTCAAAATCATTTAAATATCTAATTAAGCCAAGCCCTCACTAGATAAAAAGAACTCATCAGAACATGAGAATGCAGAAATAAAAGGGAGCTCGGTTGGAAAAAGAGGGAGGGGACGCCATCTGTAGACCCTCCCTGACACAGCTCTCTTGGTGATAAAGAAGTCATGGTCATTAATGACTTGCAAGGTGCAGTCCCCACGTTGAAACCGGTGTGGAAGGCAGTCCCTCTGCTCAGGGGAATGGGGCAGGGTGTCTGACGACCTGCTTTCAGCTGGGGCTGAGTCCTGGACAATGGTGGATTTCAGTCACATAGAGGAAACACGAGGCGAAGGCTTTGAAACTGGTGCCAATTCCTAGAGGTCTGGGAGGGGAGGTGCAGAGGCAGAAAGAGGCAGGAACATTTTCAAGCAATCTCTTTGGCTTCTGCCTCGTGCAAAGGCTTTTTAACGCTTCCCCATGACAAATGGCAGCAGGAAGGAAAATATCGTTTCAAACAAAGATTAATTGTCTTTATGGCGTCAGCTAATTTTTTCTCCCCTTAGCTGAATCCATACAGGTCTTACAGCTAATATTCAAAGCAACTAGAGCGAGCCCCAGCCAGAGAGCATTCCCTTGCCAGCCCCTCCACACCCCATCCCAGCTGCTGGAGCGAGTCCACAGCACAGGACAACCAAAACTGGTCCCCAGGAAAGTTGGCAGTCTTATTAAGACCAGTTGCAAGGTATTTGCTTTCTTCGTTTGCAATTATGAAACCAATTGAGAAATATCTGTGCAACATAGTGGGTTTCTTTTGGAAATCAATCTTCCTAAATTACACTGCGTCTCCAGCACTTTTGCAGCAGAATAATAACAACAAAAGAAAGGTGGACTATTTCGAATTTCAGAAAATGTTTTTGGTTTTGTTTGCTCCAAAAACCATTTTTTTTTAAAATTTCCTTTTTAGAAAGAGAAAACTTTGGGCAGTGTCTCTCCATGTTGGCTTTGTCCTCAACATTGTTTTAAAATTAAGGCAGAACATTGCTGATTAGCACCACAAATCTGTAACTGACCATAAAGGAAAAAAAACACATGTTTTAATATTGTCTTTGAAAAAGCCAATTTTACTCTAAAAACTTTCAGCGTTACACTAAAACCTTAGACCTTTAATGGCCCCCAGTAACTGTTGCGGTGCACAGGTTCTCAGGCCTGGTACAGGATTTTCTCAAATGCTACAAACCCTAACACATATGTATCAATTTAAACTTACTTAGTTTTGAAAGCTAGATGATTTCCTTTTTGTCAAAACACACAGTGTACATTTTAATAGCATTTAAAAATTCTCTCCTCACATCTGAAAGTAATTCCAAGGCGTCCTGACAACTGGAGAGTCTCTGGAGTCCTGGGTCTGCTGGCTCCCTGAATGAATCACAGAGAGTCCCTTGCCTGACTCCGGGAAGGTTGTTTTGTTTTGTTTGTTTGCTTTTTACTCCACTGCAAATGCAGACAGGGTTGTGATTCTGTGCTCTGAGAAAAACACAGGTACATGCAAGGGTAGTAGGACCCCTAGAACGGAGTCCCTTCTCTGCAGGGAACCTCCAGCTTCCACAGTCATGGGAGTGCAAAGATCCAGTGTCCTCATTGTCTCCCTACTTAACTGTGAGTCACACTCACTGCACTTCATTTCACGTTCAAACTGATGGAAATTGTGCTCAAAGACCACCCCAGCTTCCATCCTGATCTATACGTAAAGTTCCAGATTCTTCCCCCTCCCATGGCTACACCAGGACCTCTGGTTTGCACACTTCTCAGTGTTCTTTGGCAGGTCAGGGGCAGCAATGGCCAGCAACCATCTCAGTGTTGGAAGAATGTGGGCACATTTACTTGGCATCCCAATAAAGCATCGTTTGGGAAGCTGTTAACCCAGGGCCACTGACTCTCTGCCCAGAAGATGGTATAAGTGGCAGATAACACTCTGGACCTGGTCTCCATTTTTCTTCTGTGCATCCCTCCCCTCACCTTTGGCAGGACACAAACCCACTTGGTCTGCTCTTCTCTGTAGTAGTGCCTTCTGAATACCCAGTATTTACAGGGATGTTATTATGGCCACCTAGAAAACAGACACAGCATGTTGATATCATCAACACCACGGGTCATAGTATTTTTTCTCAGCCCGTTAGACCACATCTTAGACCTGTAGGCGTTTTTTAGAAACTTCTTCAATGGCAATCTCATGGACCAATTTCCTCCTCAAGTCTCCCGCTTTCTCTACCAGACTGGTAGAAAACCATTAAATGCAAAGCAGTTTGGGGGGTGTGGGGAGAAACCCTGAACTCTATTAATTAAAAACTCCAAAAGCACAAATCCATGGCAAACAAGAATGTCGTCGTTTTGCACAAATGAGTCTGTTAGTAGACCTCCTGTGTTTATCTATGACACGTAAGTGGAAAAATTCTTAAAAGATTGTTCACTGTAAAGAGTAACCTGTAGAAAAAAATCCCTTTGTACCACCAGCACAGGCTACACGACCAGAAGGTGTGTGTTACCTTATCAGCAGCTGTGCAGATAAACAAATAAAAAAGGAGTCAGTGGGCTGGTAGAGTGGCTCAAGTGGTAGAGTGCCTGCCTAACAAGCGTGAGGCCCAGAGTTCAAACCCCGGTAGCACCAAAAAAAAAAAAAAAAAGAAAGAAGTCAAGATGCTTGAATTATATATTAATTTTATAATGATAATAAGAAAAGACCTTTGACCAGTCCTCACTGGTCTTGCACCAAGTTTTCAGGGCCATTTCTGAGAAGAGCTTTCACGAGAGCCTTTGGTTCTGATGTCGGGGCAGAGTAGACACCTCTTGTGTCCCCAGTGACTAAGGGTTTTTTGGTGGACAGAAGGGTGACAGTTTGATGCACTCTCCAACGTCTCACAGATTTGGTGGGAGCAAAGCTCAAATCCTGATGGCTGTTCTGGGACCAACTCCCTCCCTCCACCCAGATAGGGCTGTCAAGGCCACTTGTAGGAAGGACTGGGGACAACAGCAGGAGGAGAAAACTCACTAGTCAAAATGTCCCTTTCCACCTCCATGGCTGAAAATTAAGTGGTGCTTTGTTTGTTTGTTTTTGAATGCCTATTTGAAAGCCCACTATCTCTGGAAATTTTAGACTTCTTTGGCCATTGTTTATATCTTAACAAGATTTAGTTTAAAACATTTTATCCTTAACAAACATCTAAGATCTTTATTCTTGTGGAAAAAAGAAATGTCCAAAACTACAAGGGGAGTTAAAAATAAGAGAAGGTGGTAATTCTGAAGAACACAGCTCATCCCAGGGAGGGGACAGAGACTCATAAGGGCCACTTACTCAGTCCCTTGGGTACTATAGACATATTTCCATTTATTACCTATGAAGAGGCATAGTATCACCATTTTACAATTTTTAAAAGAAAAACAGAAGCACTGAGATTGAAAATAATTAGTCCATCACGGTCAGAGGCAGAGACAGCACCAGGTGGCAGTTCTTATAACTTGAAGGCCAAAGCTTTCGTCATAATGAGCTGAGACCCTACAACCACAGAACCGTGTATGTACTAGATTTCCACGCTGGCACCCAGTGTCACACTTTCAACGCTCTATTTGTAATAAGGTGCATGATATTCATGATTTGTGTTTAAAAAACGGTAAAAAAAACAAACCAGACCAACAAGACCAAGCAACACAAATGCTTGGAAGACTTGATCACTCTATCCTTTGAGATAGGTGAAAGATGAGGACAGATAACACAGAAGGACTTTTCCTTTTGTTGCCAGATAAAATGATACAGATCTGTGCGTCATAAGTGTAAGGATGAAAAGAAAAACAGCAGAGCCTAGAAGGACATGGGTTAGACCCTTTTCAGTAAGCACCGACCAACATAGTCAGATGTTTTCTCACTTCTCTGTGGTGAATCTTACAAGATGGGGATTCCTGGGGCCCTCAGAGGTCAGCTGTAGTGGAGAACTTTTGTCTGATGAAGCAGTGTGGACTAGTATATAAGATCAGCTCAGCAGAACTTAAAAATTAAATGACGATTGTAAGAAAGTCCAAGTTACACGATCCCTACAAATAAAATGTGCTCGTTCTCTTCTTATGAAGATTGATTGTGCCGCTTGTAACAAGTGATGAATGGCAGAAATACAAACATTATTATTATAAACACAGAGAAGGCAAGAGAAGAGTGAGAAGGGGGAAAGAAGGCAGGAAAGGGAAGGAAGAGAGGAAAAGAGGCATTTAGCAGGCTGTTGTTGCAACCATCAGTGTGCAGATTGCAGTCCGTTTGGTGGGAGGGAAAAGGGCAGAGACTAAGAAAAAGTAGTGCACAGTTCTGATGCCAGGGATGAGGGGACAGCCTTGGGTTTAAAACACGCCAGGCAGGAAGTTCTGAAAAATTAACTGAAGCACCAGGAAGTCCTTGGCAGAGAAGCACTTAGGAAAGACCGCACTTCCTCGCCAGCTTCCGAGGCCCTGTGACATCTGCTCAGCCCGGAAACACAGCTGCTGGAGGTTGAATCAGAAAGTTGTACAAGTCCTAACCTGGGGGCAGGGGTGGAAGATCATTTAAAAAGTGTATTTAGAATGGGGACTTCCTTCCAACACGCCAGGCCTTCTGCCCATTTTAGACGAAGAGTGAAAAGAACCTTGAAATCACAGTTCTCTGGGGCTCAAAAAGCAGGCAACAGGCCGAAGCTTGCTAGCAGAGTATGGGAGTGAATAGTCGGTCACCCCACGGGGGAGCCTCTGTGAGGGTGGTGGGTGTCAAGAAGAAGTTGGAAGATTGAATCCCAAGCAGAAAGGTTAATCACGTGACGTCCAAGAGAAGGATTAGACTAGGAAGGTGACAACGAATAACTGAGCACAAAGAGAAGGATGGCATCTCTACTAGGAGAGGGGAGGGGGTACTGAGCGGGTGAGGAGTCGGATGCTGGTGGAGATGCAGGGAGCAGCACAAGCTGCCAGGAGCATCTTCCAAACACCAAGGTCATGGCAAGGCTGGGGGTCTGTGGTGGGGATGAAGGAAGACCTAGAGAAGACCTGAGATTAGCAATTTCTTCCAAAAAGTCACCACATTCATGAGCTTAATGGGCAACAGAAGTAAAGACCTGGGTTGCAGTCTTTCACTGGCAGCACTGTTGACGCCTGCTTGTTCTGCACGGCCACCTCAGCAATGGCCTTTTCTTGCTGCACAGTCCACTCACCATTACAGCACACGGCCATCTTGACTGCACAGCCGTGCAGTCTTGTCCAGGAGCCTCTGCACTTCTGCTCCCAGGTGGTCTCTGTCCCAACCCTCCCATCTTCAGAGCAGGGAAAGGAAAAGGAAACTAAACCTGTTCCAAAAAGAGAAACACAAAACAGTAGCTGCTCTGGTCCTCTTTTGGTTTAGTGGCTCTAGGGTCTGTCACCCAGAAAGTGTTCAAGAGCCCAGGCAACACACCTGCTGTAAAGGCCAAGCCTGAGGTGTGACAGCCATCTTTGAGGGCTCAGGTAGGCTTCCTTAGGCCCATTCACCTCTGTCCTGCACAGCGTTGCTAGGACCTTCTCCATTAGGAAAGCAGAGGACAGTAATGCCTTGCTCACCTGCCCACCTGCCAGAGTGAGGAAACGGAGTTGCCGCTGCCAGGGGTGACAGAAGGAGAAGAAGCCACCGAGACCTCACAGTGGGAAACAGAGGACATGGTGAGGCTCCCTTGGATCTTTGGAGGATAGTGAGCCAGAAGAAAATGGCTGTCCTTTTCCTCATCCTGTCAATGCTGGATCAGATGGAGCAGTAGACGGGAACATCCCTTGGGAACAAGAGGCACCATGCACCTAAGTAGATGAACTTGACCGCCATCACGAGAGGGTAGGGACAGACTCCTCCTCTCCTCCTCCCCTCAGACACATGTCTGAGATGTGCATAGAGAAAGAGCAACTCTGGTGGCTTCTTCAGTAGGGACTCCCACAGTCACTCGAAAAAGGACACTCTCTCCAAACCATGTCCATGTCTCTGCTGGCAAATCTGGTGATTTGGCACTATGGTACTAACAAATTTGTACAGAAAAAATCCACAGGGCTAGTAGAATGGCTTCAATGGTTGAATGCCTGCCTAGCAAGCCCAAGGCCCTGAGTTCAAACCCCAGTACCACCAAAAAAAAAAAAAAAATGAACAGATCCACATCAACAGTACCCAGGTCTGAAAAACACGGTTAACAGACCAACAAGGAACATCAGAAAGTCAGCCAGCCCTGGCCAGCATCAGACCAGGTGCCAGGTACACGTCAGGCAAGGATGACAGAGGATCAGGACAGTTTTGTCTAGCTCAGAAGAGTGACTTTGTTGGGGATGTCATAATATGATCCTAGCACCCAGCAAATCTATTCAATCATCCTGGCACCTGCCCTGATGGAGCACAATGCAGTGCCATGGCAAAAATAAAAATATTCTCCATGTGATATTACTCTGCACGCCTGCACACCTACCAGAACAGGAAACGGTGGGGCTACCATTACAAATACGCCAGCATCATAGAACGGAACAGGTAAGACCTGCTGCAGGAGACACACAGTAAAGTGCCACATCATCGTCGTCATCAGAGGAAAGGGCAGTGTCACTGCTAACGTGACTGAGCGCTCACTATACCTCAGTGTGCTGAATCCCACACGTGCATAACTAATGCAATCCTGAGTGAACCTCCAAATGGAGAAACTGAGGTTTACACAAGTCTGTAAGGTATGCCTCAAAGTCTGCCCAACTCCAGAGCCCACAGCTCAGTCTCAGCTTCATACAGCCTCACAAGCCAAGGCTTTAAACAAAGTCTGTCCAGTGCCATCCATGAGGGATGGCCCTGCCTTCTCCCAATCTCCGCCAGCTAGCTACAGATGGGGACAAGCAAGGACCCCTCCACCAGGTGGAAACCCCTCAACATAGTCCAAGTCCAGCTCTCTGGCCTGCCCCGAGGTAGAAGAGAAAGATTCCCAGATGTGGCCCCAGAAGGCTGGGTCCAGAACTCTTTTTTAACCCAAAACTGATCCTCAGAAGCTGCGACACAGCCCTGCATGGCAGGATGTGGGCGAGTGTGGGAAGACCAAAGAGCTAGCCCTAGGGCACACGTGGTGCCACCTTGCTCTACCCTGTTCCACTCATCCGAACATTCTTTAATGTTCTTTCCTTCTTCCCATTTGATCACTGGCCTCTTCACTGCACATACTGAGGTTGTTGAGTGTAACAGTGACAGAGCTGCCATGGCAGTAAATTGACCAGACATAAGCTTGAACAGAAATGTGCTCTGCCTGCGTTTGATCTTTTTTTTGCTTTCCAGGTCTCTGCAATCACCAGTTACATGAGCCTATGAGCAACTTTTTTTGCAAAAGTACATTTCTTCTTCCTACATTTTTTAGTAAAATGGTTCAACCTAAACTGAGTGTCCTGGCAATATTTAGAAAGAGAAGCCTCAGTGTAGATTCATGGGGGTGGGAAAGCGAGGTGGTCCTCAGGCTGGATGTCACTCCAACTTCTCAGATCCTTAGAGGAGTGCTTAACGTCAGGGGCCAGCCCCTGGCCCTCTCTGTTTAGAAGGAGCGAGACATGGCACCTTCCCTATTTTTTTCTTTCTCACACTGGTTTTCACCTTCTAAGAAGAGACTTAAAAAGCAAAAAGGAGGAGGAAGCATCAACAGCAGGAGGCTCCCCCACCAGGCGTCCACGGCGGCCCGTCCTCCACGTCCCCGTGTCCTTCCCAGGCCCCGAGTCACACATCACTCATCTTGACACACTGAACTCCAGATGCTCCTGCTCTGGAGAATGCTCTGACTCTGGCAATTTTTCTTCATTCTCACTAACAATTTGGTAATGAAATATTGATTTTTAGTTAGATCCATATTGATGCTATTAGGCTTGCATTGATAAATCACGCTGGCCTCCTGTCTGGGAGCTGGAGACCGCTACCCAGAGCCCTGGAGATTACAATCAACTCAATGATGTGTTAATTTGATGGATTTTTTCGTTCTCTTAGAAGGAGTGGGAGGGAAAAGGAAGATTTTCCAGTGTGGTTGTTGTAAAGTTTTCACAGTGAAATCAGAGACAGTAATTACAGGCTTCACAGGATACATTCCCCTCAGAAGAATCCTCTGGCTTCTTTGGCCAGGACATTAACAGCAGGAAAGGGGTGGGGGTGCGTGGGAAGATCTGGGCTCGGGCTGAGGATATGACACACCTTGTAAACACTGCTCTGGGGCCCACTCGGGTTAGACCTGAGCCATTTAGAGGCCACTCTGAGAACGAATGGCCCACTGGAAAATGAAGGCATGCTGTGGGCTGGGTGCTTCTGCTGGCTGGTGGCTGCAGGGTGGTGCTAGGCATTTTCCCTGCAAAGAGCCACTTAGCCAGCCCATGTCCCCAGCATCTGCAGCCTATTGGAGACAGCCCTAGATTTGATTTATGGTCCTTTGCAAATGCAATCCCTGTCATTAAGGGACAAAACTTGGAGCACCAAAGGCTCATATTGTGATTTCCTTCAAAGGCCCGGCATTTAGTGTGTGGGGGCCGGGGTGGGGGGGAGGCTGCAGAAGCCCAGGGAAAAAAGGGTTTTAAAAATGCTGAGGTAGGGATTCATTTTGTGTTGTTTTCATTTTTAAAGCAAAGCTATTGTACGTTCGAGCATTCGGTCTTTATTTCTGAGAGCTTACCAGTGGTCCCCTTCCTTCTGGGTGTGTGTGTCAAACACATGTAAGATCTGCTTTCTGAAATAAATACACATGCATGTTCGCATGCTTGCACACACACACACTCTCTCTCTCTCTCACACAACTGAAGCTGACAGGGATGAGGCAGGAAGCGTATGTCAGCCTCCTTTCCAGCATCTGAAGGGCTCCAGTGACTCCTCAGTCAGAGGGAAACCCCACACCTTAACCCAGGCCCAGTTCAGGACACCTGTTACAGCATCCTTGTCTAAAGATTGCATGCTGGAGGTCCTGTTATAAACACATTGCACAGAGCTCCCTCCACCTCCTGGGCGACCTTGTAGGAGGCAATGTTGGCCTTTCCTGAGGTGAAATATTTTCTCTGCATACATGTCTGTTTGTCTGAGGAGTAGGGGAGGGGGAGGTGACAACTAAAGGAGATATTTCTGGTGGCAGTTAGTAAGGCCTGGAAGAACCGGAATTCTACACAGCACACAGCTTTTCAAGATCATGGTCACAGCCACTATAAGTGTCCTGATTTTCACCATCCACTCCTAAGCTCTCAGGAGTTCACATTCCTAAGCCTTACCTTCCTTTGCAAAGGGTCATCCCATGTCACATTTGGAAAGAACCAAGTGACTCTCTAAGACTGGTCCCTGTGTCCTCACCTCACACCCCCAGGGCCAAAGCTTTGACTCCAGCATCAGGCCTGAGTCTGCAGGGGGAAATGAAAATCATGCGCGAAAGCATTTGGCCAATCAGAAAGTCCTAAATGAATTGAAGGCCATCGGGTCATCAGGGAATCCCCAGTGCTAGGTAGATTGACGGCTTCTATAGCACCCACCCTGGCAGAGTACACAGTTGACAATACTTGGCCAGATGACATGTCACAGGCCCAGCCCAGCAGGAACAGGCAGGTCACAGTTCAGGTGGAACAACAGTCAGGACCGATGGGCTCCTGCATACTAAGAGCACCTGAGTGGTCACCAGGACTAGCCATGATCCTGATGCCAGCATTGGGTCATTCCCATCAAGCACTTTTCCCAGGTCATAACCCTTTCCAGTCTCCATGTGCCCCACTGAATCCATGAATGATTTCAATGTACACCTTCATGGGCATCAGCAGGAGCCTGCCCCGCAACAGCTAGCCCAGTTCTGCTCACTATGGGGGCTGACAGGTGGCTGTCCAGGTCCAGCTGGTCTGAAACTCTGAAGCTCCCCAAGGAATTACATTTAGATTCATTTCTGTGATCCAAAGTCAAGGAAAACTCTCTGTCAACACAATAGAAGGCCATCATACTTACTGTCGTGTCTTAAGAGTTGAACTAAACACACACACAGACCATGTACAATTCTGACCTCAGAACTCTCCTATAGACATCAATGAACTCTAAGCCCTGCTCTGTGAGACACCACCTGGGACGTGTACCTCTACACCTGCCTCCCCCATCGCCCCAGCTCTTCTTACCTTGTCAAAACCAAGATCATCTACTAAAGACTCATGGTGGCCACTCCTGCCAACAAGTCTTTCCCTGTCCAGGCAACAGGGCACCCAGTTTGCCCCAGGCCCTGCAGGATCAGAACAGAGCCTGTTGCACTTCCCTAGAGCTGACTGGATATCTCCTCTGAGATCTCCATGATAAGACTGTCTGCATCCTACTGTGGGGTATGCATAAGGCCCATCCATAACATCAGGCCAAGCACACAGTGGGACTGCAACACACTGGTTGAATTGAAAAGAGAGGAGTGTGTGCCTGTTCCAGGAGAAATCTGGTTTCTCTTTAATAGACAGGCTCTGGGAAGGAGGAGCAGCAGGAGGTGAAGGTGAGTGATGGATGCATGTTCCAGAAGAGGGCACAGAGGAGGTGGCCTGAGCCAGGCCTGAACCTGGGCCCAGGAGGAAAATACACCATGATGTGGAGCCTGTGTCTCTGTTTCCCTGGTGCTCAGGAAAATGGTGAAACAAAGCACAACTGAAAATGCCCTCTGCAGGCTTGTGAGGGCAGGCCATCAATGCCAGATCATGTGGTTGAGACAAAAGGCCACTGGTCATGGGGACTAAGGAAGGTTTTGAGTGAAAGTGGTATGATCATGGTTTTAAGAAAAATGAACTTAGCTTCACTGTGCAATGGATTTACATGCAGAGAAAAGGAAGGGACAGGTGGGCCATTTAAAGCATAGAGTGACTATCCAGGGGAAAACTGGGAGGGTCTGGATTCAAAAATTAAGTCAAAAATCAAAACTTCACAAACTTACTTATTGTTTCCCTTTCCCTGCATTTTATGAGGAGAACGTTTTATTCTGGTGCTCTTGAAAGAGTGTGAGTTCTAGAAATGACCTAACCTCAAAGGCCCTGGTTGCATTAAAAGGACTAGTGGAGAAAGCGTGTGTGCACAAAGCACACGCGCACACACACACACACACACCACCATGTCAGTGATCTTTGAATCCCCAAGGTCATCACAGACTGTGATTTACCAGCCAACTGTTGAAGGGCATGTCCTTTAGTCCATGGTAGCAATCTTTGGATTGACCAACAGCAGAAACAGAATTTGACTGGTGTGGACCAGCATTGAACTCTGAGCCTTTGATAGACAGGACACTTTTGATAAGGAAAGCCCACTATTACTTTTTGACCAACGTCCAATCACGTCATATTTTGGTTAAGCTAAAATCACCAAAGAGAGCATACACTCCAAGACTGTGTGTTTTAATTAGAATCTTACACATCAATATAATTAAGAGAAAGCCCTAGCTAAATTTTGAGTCAGTTTCACTTTCTCATGTCTATTTGAATCTGACTTTGAAGTGATAAAATCTCCAGATCTGACTGGGAGCATGAAATACACCAGTAAACTAGTGCCATTGTTCCAGGAGAAGACTGAAGAGCAGGGGATGTCACAATAAAAGACAAAGAAGACTGATGATCCCACATGCTCCCTTGTTGACAGGTTTGCCTATGCTGACTCCATTTTCTGCTGCTTTAACAGAACAACCAAACTGGGCAATTTATGAATGAGACTTTATAATGGTTCTGGAGTCTGGAAAGTCCAGGAACACAGGGCCGGCCTCTGTCCAACCCATTGAGCTGTGTCTCGACATGGTAGAAGGGCATATGAACACGTGTGAGGCAGAGACAATCAGGCTGAGCACACCCTTCATATGGGGATCTCAGCCCATGATAACAAGCCCACTCCTGCAATAAGGAAGGGTGGCACCCTATGACATTACACCTCTTAATGTCCTTACCTCCTGACATGTTACGATAACGATTAAGTTTCAATGTGAGTTTTGGAGGGGATGTTCAAACTATTCCACTTTTCCCCTTGAGAAGACGCCGACTTTCAAAAGAGGTGAATGGTCGGTACGGAACTTGGACATGGCACACTATGGGGACACAGCAGGAAAGGCGGCTCACCACTGTTTTTCAGTCTGGGTATGTGCATCACTGCCTAGGGACACCCACCGGAGGCAAACACCAAGCTCCTACACCACTTGTTGCAAAGGCACAGTGAAAGCATTGCCCTCACACAGCCATGGGTGATGGGTTCCTTTTCTTCTTTGATACTGGAAGCATTTAGAATAAGTACTTTATCTTACTTAGGCCAAGTATGCCTAAATTCTGGGACAACAGTATAGTATCCCCACGTCTTAAAGAAATGCCTTTTCTCTTGATTAGATTGGGCTCACCCAAAACCAGACCTCAGGCAAACAGTTCAGCTGGAAGCAGATCCCAGGAAACCAGGCAGGAGCAGAGCAGGGGATGGGGAGGGAGGCAGCCTGGCGTGTGCAGTAGGTGACAGTCATGAGACCCCTAGGAGTATGTGCTCCTTGAGCCTCCAAATTGAGGGGGGAGCTTCTAGGATTCTCAGGACCTTAGCCCTCCCGGTTGAGGCTGCTTCTGCCCCCCCCCAGCCCCCGGCATCTACCAGAGTCTAACTTTGCAGTACTTCTTGTCCTTTTCCATCAGCATTGTAGACCCCAGCCTCTTCGTCTACATCACACTAACTTCCTTGCTGAGTAGTCAGACTTTACACCTTCCCCTTCCTCATCGTATTCACGCTGTTAGACACCAAACTTCCTTAAACACAAGTTTGTGTCTGTCCTCAAAAACACACAGTGGATCCCTGTTACCCACAATTTCCCATGCAAACCCCACCATCTGCCTTGAAAGTCCTCTCCCCACCCCTCCTGCTAGCACACTTCTCCATTAGACCAGGCAAATTGCAGCAAAGCCGAGATGCCCATCAACATCTCAGGTCATTCTCATCCAGTGTATGAATGCAACCAGCTATTTAATCTACAGTTTTGCTGGGCACCAGTGGCTCATGCCTGAAATATTAGCTACTTGGGTGAGGATTGTGGTTCGAGGCCAAACAGCCCAGGCAAAAAAGTTCGTAAGACCCCCATCTCAACCAGTAGCTAAGCACAGTAGGCCACACCTGTCAATCCAAGCTATACAGGAGGCTGAGATCCTAAGGATCAAAGTTTCAGGCCAGCTTGGGCAAAAAAATCCATGAGATCCCAATTCAGTGACAAAAAGCTGAACATGGCAGTGCACACTGCTATCCAAGCTACCAAGTGAAGCATAAAAATAGGTCCAGACCAGTCTAAGCAAAAAGCTAGACCCTATGTCCAAAACTAATCAGAGCAAAAAGGGCTGGAGGTATGGCTCAAGTGGTAGGGTGCCTGCCTAGCAAGTGTGAAACCCTATTAAAAGCACAGGACCCAGCTGTGTGTGAGAAATGACAGAGGCGCTCATCAACTGCAGGCACAGAGGAGCCCTGGCGCCTGCTCTAACCACCACCACCCTGACAGAAATACCCTGAAATCTCACGCTCCTATCCTCCAAGAACCCTTTTCTCTGACCCTCTGTGGAAGCTCTAATTCTAGTTTCTAATTCTAGTTTTACTAATGGCAAGTAAGATCTTGCATTTTTCTTTAGCAGTTTTGTGGATGTTGAGTCTTTTTCCCCTCTTCATAAACTCACTGACCAAAGGTCTATATTAACCTATCGTCTGCATCCCACAAACTCAGGCAGAGTGCCCAAAGGAGGTGTCTCCATCCAGCTCAGCTAAGAGATTGAAAGAGAGTACCATGTCTGTTCTCAGTGTGGTATCTCTTCAGGGATCTGGAAGTATCTACCAACCCCTGTGGTCAATCCCTTTGAAGTAGTAGAACAGGGATTTATCCTTGTGATTAAGACTCAGAAAGTTGGTCATGATGATAGACACTTTTTGACCTACTGGATCATAAGGAAACCAGTTCTTACAGAGCTTGAATCAGTCTTCACCTGGGTACATGGTGACTTTGATGCCACAATCAACACCCAGATAGTGCCTTTGTAAGTGATGCTGACTTCTACAAATCCTGTCAGAGAATGTCACAGGAATGTCCTCAGGACGTTCAGTAGCCTCACAGGGTCGAGGACAGCCAGGACCTGTGCTAAGACTCCATAACCACCCAGAGCCCAGCCTTGGGGACAGATCCTCACAGCATCTGAGACATCATGAGTGAAGCCCAGCCTCCACTCTGCACTCACCATGCTGAGAACTGGCCACTGTACCATTCGCCTGGCCACTGACCCAAATGACCCAGCCACAGTGGCAGCTGGGGCCAAGGAATTTATGTGGTCCACAGTGTTTTATTTTGTCTTTCATGTAGAATTCATAGACAATGTCCAAAATTTGGTAGATTTCTCATCTATACTAAGGCTGACCTCAAAGCCTTGGGGTGCAGGACTGGGAGCACACACCCTGGAGTCAGACCACCTGGGTAGAAATTCCATGTCACCAAATCCCAACTGTGCAATCTCAAGTGTGTTCCTAAGACTCCTTGCCTTACAAACAGCCTGAAGATCATCCAAATGCTAAGCTTGTAGCTATGAGAATTGAGTATATAAACATAAATATATATCTGTATATATATATATATATCTGTATATATATATTTCATATATATTTCTGTGTATATATATATATAGGTAGATATTTCATATATATAATGAAAGAGGGCTGAGAATATTAAAAACCTGATGTTTGCATCTGCTATTATTATTTTTTCTGGCACCATGGACCCACTTTCTTAGTTGGGGAAATTTTTGGTGCCATAGGCCCTGCCCCCTTAGGTTGGAGCCACTTGTTCCTCCTCCCCACTGGCTCTGCTGAAGCCAGGGCCATTGTAGACATTGTCAACAGGGCCCAAGGGCAGGACAGGGTGACTCTGGCTGGGAATATCCCACTGGGTGTTGGTCTGAGGAAGGAGGAGCCAGTCTGTGACACTGGCTAGGGCAGGCAGGCAGGCAAGTGAGCAGGCAAAGCTCTGCAGAGAAAGAGGTGGGGGGTAACAGAGACCTGGGAGGAAGTGAGGGAGCTTCTGGACACCATTGCAGCAGGCAGGAGAGGCGGAAGTAGACAAGCCAGTCAGAGATCTGAGGATTGGAAATGAAGATGGCGTGTCCGGACACAGAAAGGCCAGCATGCGTCAACTCAGGCACCAGGGAGCTGACTAACAAGGCCCACAACTCAGGCCAAAAGACAAAGATGAGTAAATCACCAGGGGAGGTCACCCAGTGCTTCACCACTGATCACAAAGCTGGGACGGACTGCCATCTTCCTGGTTTTACTCCTCCCAGGATAAGATGGCTGGGAGCGAAGGGCAGAGGAGACCACCACCCTGACACAGGCTGCACACTGCAGAAGCGGGACTGAGCTCACAAAGATTTACAAAAGCACGCCCACGTGGTCGACACCACACAGATTAATCCAAACATCTCTGTGGTTCTTAATCAGCCACTGGCAACTCCCCAGGTCTGGAATGCCCTTCTCTCTGCTGCAGAAAGGATCTTGGAGGCAGCACCTTCTCTCAATCTGGCAAGGAGTAGCAAAGCTGATACTAGTTGCCATCAGGTGCCAGGGCCAACTGGTGTTCACCAAAGTAACCGACCCCACTTACAGAACATGAAATTCTATATGCCCAAAGTTTGTACAGATGGCAGACTGTTTGCTCTTCAGTGCAGAAAGTTCATTTTCCCCTTTACTTTGGATTTTTATGCAGTTTTAACCTGGTGAAGAAGGACAAAGTACATCCAATAAAACTTTCTTAATTGACAATCATTCCCAGGCCGCTTTCTTCCAAGACAAACAGGCTGTCGTGCTTGGATCTCCTGTGCCTGCAGGAGCAGGTCAAAGAGTGCGACAACAGGGGGTTTGACTTCAAGGACCTGCACACAATTCCCCGTCTGACAAAAATAACTTCTTTCATGGGGAACAGGGAAATCAGAGCATCCGTTCACCTTCCCTGTGGGAGCCAGCTCAAAGGAGGCAGAATATTCAGGCACTTTCTTATCCGGGCCAGAAAACTTAAGAAGTGTCTTTGGATGGGTCAGTGCTGCCTCAGCGCTGTTTCTTAAGACCTCATGATAAAAGGACATTGTCACTGAGTAAGCTCCTTCCTATCTGGTGCATTTAGCCCTTGCACCACAGGTGTTGACAGTATTTCCCAATGTGTGCCCTCTCCTGGAGGACACCCTTCCTTAACACCTATCATGGCCCCTGAGCCAGGGCCTGAGACAGGAAGCCTTGTCTATGCTCTAAATGTCCAAGCTGTCTAGTGACCGCAGGGCATGACATTCAACATATTTCTTTGCCTCCCACAAACTAAACACAGTTGCAGCTTACAGCCCCACACAGTCTGGGTCCCGAGTGTGCACTCATTGACTTGGTCATTGTTGCATTCTGTCCTCTGGAGGCATTCTGGAATGGGCATGTAGAAGCCAGCGTGGGAGCTGTGGAAAGCACTCAATCCAAGAGGAGAGAAGAAGGGAAGTCCATGGGCCAAAGCCTCTCCTGGGAACACCATGGCTCCCCCTCCACCCGCCCCTGACCCGGGCCACATAGCAGCCTTTCAGAAATGCACATTTTCTTGTGTGTTTGCCTCTTGCCTACCAAATACACTGCTTTCTGTTCTGGAGGACTTGGACCAAGGTCGCCTTTTCCAAATGACTTTCTCTCACCCACCAGGGAAGTAAGTCACTCTCCTCTAGGTTTCCCCATTGAAAGAGGTGTCTCCATCCTCCCCTTACCCTACTCCAAGCCATGCCAGGAAAACTGTTCATCAGGATCCTCAGTGACCTGTCGGCTGAGCCAGTTCTCTACACTCATCCTCGCCCCACTGGACTTGTGCTCAGAGAGGCGCTTGGCCACTCGCTCTCACTTGGTAGGTCTTCTTCAGCATCCAGTCTGCTTTGCTGTCTTGATCTCTACTCTGCACCTTGCACAGCTGGTAAATGAAAGGACCCTCCTAGTCTTACACCACTCCATGTCTCTACTCTGCTCAAAATCTCCCCTGGCATCCCATTCAATCCGAAAAGTAAAACAAAATGTGCCCAATAGCCAAAGGCCCAGATTGCTACAGACTCCCATTGCTTTCTGCACCATCCCCCATCGCTCTCCCCTTGTGCCCTGAACTCCTTCCACCTGGGCTTTAGGGGTTGTTGGACACATCAGGGACTCTCCCACTGGGACTTCCATATTGACTGTTCCTGCTGTGGGCGTGCTCCCCTTCTCCGTCGCCTCCCTTCCTTCAAGGTTCTGTGTAAGATTGCCCATCTCACAGGGAAGTTGAACCATGTCACTAACAGTGTAAGTGCCTCACCCATGCCTCACCCCTAACTCAGCTCCACACCTGCTAACATAGCCTCTGACATTTTGTTCATGACATCTTTCATTCACCACTGTCTCCCTCCACAAGAACGGAAGTGCCACCATTCACAAGCACGTCCCTGGCATCAGGAGAGACAGCAGGTGGTCATCAGGTATTCGGAGAGTGAGTACTACCTTTGACACTCTGACTTTACCTCTCCTTCCCCCTCCATCTGTGAGCACAGAGAAAGAATCTTGTACTGTGTTCCAGTGTCTGTGACTGTAGGGCTGTACCTGTTCCAAACAGGCCGTCAGTGTGTGACAAACAAATGAGGTAATAACCAAAGACCCAGCACTGACATCATTGCCTTCCTCGCTCTGCCAGGAGGCACCGTCCTGCCAACAGCTTCTCATTTCACATGAGTAACAGAAGTCACAGTTTCTTTCTAGTGAACTGATGTGCAGGACACAACCAAGGTCCTTTTTAGAGTGGTGGAGGGAGTAAGGCAGGAATATACCACTACCCGGGAGTCCAGCAACAGGCCTTTCTTCTGGTGGCCTGCTGGTTTGTAGTGTGCAGTGGGCTGAGTTGTGTCATCTGTCCAGTCTAGACCCAAGTCCAATACCAAACACCGGTGCTATTTCCATTCTAGAGCAGGCCATTTACTGCAATGACCATTTCATAAAATGGTTTACCGTAAGTAGCCATTCCTTGCCAGGCACAGTGGTTCACAGCTGTAATCCCAGGAGACATTGGGAAGATCACAGTTCAAGACCAGCCTGAGCAAAAAGTTATCAAGACCCTATCTCAGCAACAAAGGTAGGCACAGTGGCTCATGTCTGTCATTTAGCTGTGAGGGAAATGTACATAGCAGACTCTTCATCCAGGACAGCCCTGGGCAAAAACATGAGACACTATTCAAAAAATAACTAAAGCAGAAAGGGATGGAGGTATGCTCAAGTGGTAGACTGCCTGCCAAGAAGAATGAGGCCCTGAGTTCAAACCCCAGTACCACCAAAGTAATGAAATAAAGTGGCCATTCTCATTACAATTAACTCCTCAGTAGATAACGGGTCCCACTGCCTGTTATTCACCTATTCCTTCCTTCACTACTTGACTTAAATTCTTGACCTGTATTTGACCCTGGCCAACTATTTAAACAAAACAGTTACAAAAATTATTATGGATCAATTTAATAGAAATCTAAAAATTCTCTTTTTTCCCTTTGTCTAAGCCACTGAAGAAATACCAGAAATGACACATATAAATCGAAAATCATTTCCCGCTAGTGAACATATCTTAAATTGATGTGGCCAGGACAATTCCCTGCAATTGTTAAACTCATTTAGATATTCTTGATATATTGTTCTTTGTGTGAAAATCACTCCTCATACTTCTTGGTCATTTACTAAGTCTTTTCTGGAGAAGAGAAAGTTCCCCAGGACAGAGCAGAAAATTTCCCCTTCACCTGGGCCTCAGCACTGCACCACCTAGCCTGGCACTCAGGTGTGCGAGGATCAGTTCACGCCCCAAGCACAGCATTTAAGATCGGCATTGGGTCTTAGAGCACAGGAAAGAGGGACGGCGTGTTTCTTAAAGGAAAATAATAATTGTGCCTTTGAGGGGATAGGCCTCCCGCTGAACCTCCTTCAGGGCTCACTATCTGTGAGTTCCCTCACAAGCAAGCAACATGAGTCAAATGTCAGGCTACCTACAAATATTTTTAAAACCCAATAAATCATCTCTTGATCAGTTTTAGCTGAGAGCAGGGGCTTGGCTGAAATGTTACAAGAAAACTAGAATGATCCAAAGAAATCCAGCACTGCAGGTTTTCCCCATGTCCAAGACTGTTAGGTATAAAGTGACATCAACAGACGTCAACTGATTCCCACCACTCTGACACCCCACTGTGTGATCGAGATTAAAATAGAGAAGTCAAGCTTCATAACTCTGTGCATATCAATTAAGCTTATCTGAAAAACTATTATTAAAAATAACATATGGGCTTACATTTTTAAGCAATTTTATTCCTCAGGGCTTTTGATCTTTGGGTAAAATGGAGTTGGCATCAAATATCAAAGCATAGTTCGACTTTGTTTCTTTTTTATGTTGCACAGTACTTTGGTGTGAGCCATTACCATCTTAGTTTGTCTTGTCATGGCAGAGGTGTAGGGACCAAAACCCAGTGTGATCAAACCCCAGAGCCAGTAGCCGCTCTGGCCAATCAGTGTTCAGAATGCCACCCCTCTGTGTTCATGAGGGAGACAAGTGATAGAAGGCTGTCTTGTTGTAAGAAATGTATTCATTGCATGGCAATCTCACCATCATCCTCAAATAAGGGTACTCGTGCTTGCTGGCTTTGTTTATGGGACACGACTCCTCATGGGTCATCTGACAGGCAGGGATAATTCACTGGCTATGATGTTAGGGGAGCTAGGTGTGCCCCACCTCCAGATGAGGAGTTTGGGGGTTAGGGTAAAAGGTCCCATTTCCACACTATGTACTGAGATAAGGTTATGCTCTTTGGCCATGACAGCTTCGCTTGTAAACCAAGAAGCCTTGTAAGGAAGAGCAGCTTTACCGAGTGTATCAAATTCGAGTGGTATTTCACTTCAAGCCAGGTGACCTCTGACAGTGAGGCCAACAAATGGAGAGAGTTTTGTTATGGAATTAAAGGTGGTCAAAGATTCTGTGGCATTTTCACATCCTCTTGGCCTCTTCCACTCCAGTGTAATTAACCAATAGGAGTGGCCAAATCCCAGGAAACCCTGGGACATTGGGCACTGGGTGAGGAGGCACCTGGCCCTGGAGCACGACACTGTGCCCATGCTGTGCGCCTCAGGTGAAGGTCATCACTGTAAGAGCAAGATAATGGATCCCACAGAGAACCATAGGGGCCAGGTGACTCCAAATTCATGGGTACTTTAAAAACCAAATGATCCAGGCTGGTGGAGTGACTGGTGATAGAGGCCCTGCTCAACAAGCTTAAGGCCCTGAGTTCAAGCCTCATATCACCAAATAGCAATAATATTATCACTGCCTCATTTCTTCTCCTTCCAGGGACTGTTCACCATGCAATATAATACACTGTATTACACAAGGATGGAGCTGATACATAATTACTCATAGATCAAGAAGAAATAGAAATGTTCTTTTTATTAATCACAGATTTAATGGCATTCACCTCAAAAATCTGCAAATCTCTGGCTAGATTCTGACATTTTTTTTTTGTTTTAAATTGGATTTCACTGGCAATGAAATAATTCATTCACCCTCCCATCCCTTCTACACATCCAGCCTCTGAGCTCTGCTATCATGGTGTAGTGTTAGACATTTTCTTTGCACACAGTTCACACCATCCAGACTGTGGCAGTGCTCACGTTCAGGAAAGAAGTCCTTGATGTTTATCAAGTCAGTGTGGAGGTTATTGCCAAATAAAAATAGAGCTTATTGGTGACTGAGTATTTTACTTAAGTTTATTATAAGCAATAATACAGATCTCTGTTTATTTGACGTGAAAAGATGAAGGCTAATAACCTTCACAGTCAACTAGCTGTTGAAACCTGATTGGCGTTTGATGGTCCTGCCTTAGAACGCAATGCTATGATGCTATTTTATGGACGCAGCTAGGACAGTTGAAAATAAAATGCAGAACTATGTTAAGACTGCCCAAGTGTTCTCTCATTGGAAGTCATGAGCACAGCAAAAGTGATTTGTTGTTACAATGCTCATTAAAGAAGAAGGATCATAGCTGTAACAGCTAGGGTTTGTCATGCCCCTCCCCCCTGCCACCGATTGCCTCAAATCACTGGAAATGTATTACCTCACAGACGGTGTAAGGATCACATGGTGGGGTGGGAGGGTTTCCTTTTTCTATCTTAGTTAGCGGGGAAGGAACATAGCAGATGTACCTTGCCCGTTTCACATTGTAAGGAAGTGCTGGAGCCCTGATTTGCTCTCCGACTGCTTCACCCATTCTATCTGTGCCTCACATTTGATCAGAAATCACCTGACAGCATAGCACTACCAGGGAGTCTGAGCAAAGACCTAGAAGCCAGCCATCCTTGTGTTCCTCACTTCTCACTCCAGATCTGTGTAGAGGAAGGGAGAAAAGGGTTTCTGTAATGACATGTTTTATCGCACAAAACTATTGAAAAACTATTGGCATTCAACCAAACCGCATTTAGAATTACCTTGATTGGCACTCAAACAATAAGCCACGGTGCTCGAAATCTCCTACAATAATTTGGAAGCATCCTTCAGTTAACCTGCTCTGGATCCCGGGCAGAACACCAGTTAGTGGACAGAGAATGACCAAGTCAGAGATGACCATTCAGAGTCACACCTGCGTGTGTCGAGCGATGACTCAGTAGGATACATGCTCTCAGGGGAAAGGTTCTCTATTTTAGGGGAACCTACACCAGGTATGGAGAGGCCAGGTATGCTTCCTGAAGGGAAGGGCATTAATCTACAACCACGAAGCATAAAGAGGAGTTTGCAAGGCCAGAAGGGGAAGAAGGGTGTCCCAAGGAGAAGAGAGAGTCAGGCAAAAGGGGCAGCAATGGGAGCCAGCTGGGTCGTGCTGATAATGGAAGAAGTTTCAGTGTGGCTAGGACGGAAAGCAGCCCCTCTGGGAAGCTTTAGAAGATACCGCCAAGCCTTTACTGGTGTGTGAGATGTCAGGGGAGCATTTAAAGCTGTTACTGAAATGGGCCTGCAAAGTATTAGCGTTCAGTACCAGAACTATTGTAGACTCTGTGTGTGTGTAAAATTGGATCAAGGATTCCCTTGCTTAATTATGTCTGAAACTCTTCATCTCTTTTTTTCTTTGGATAAAAGTCAGTTTTTAGCCTTGAATGCAAAGGCACCTTTCATGCAATTTTAAAGTTTTCCTCTTAAAATGCTTTGGGGAAATGTGGTGACAATTTCCTCTCCAGATGACACATCTGTCTGGGACTGTGACCTCATGTAGTGCAAATCAGCCATCTGAAGAGGTGCCGCGTGGCAACCAGTGGAGGTGCTATATCATGCATGGAGTCTCCAGCTACCTCTCCTGTCTGTACTCTGTGCTCAAAAGAACTCTGGGACCTGTGGCTCAAACAGTAAAGCGCCTGCCTTGCAAATGCCATGCTGCGATATTCTACATTCAAACCCCAGTACGGCCAAAAATATAAGAACCCTGGGACCCCAACAGCCTTGGCCCAGCTCTGCAAAACAAAGCAGCCTGCCATTGGGTGACTTCCCTCGTGCAGGTAAGTACATGGGCAACACTGGCTTTGAATGTGCCCTCTTCCAGGCAATCCCACCCTGCACTGTGCACCAGTGTCTAGCCACAGGCTCCCACTTCTTTGGATGCCACAACCAACTAGCAGCCTGGCATATTCTGCCACCACCCTCAATTTTGTTTATTCCAAGTGATGATGAAAGCTCCCGAGCGCACACCCATCAGGAAATAGGTTGACCTACCCCAAACTCTTCAACACACCCTAACAGCCAAATTAAAAATAGCATTTACTCAAATCCCAGGTGAAGCTACATCCGTGTGGGCCCCAGAACAGTTGGAGTCCCACTGTCCCTGGCTGCTTCCAGGGTCCTGTCTATAACAAAATAGTGAGTGGGCATGACACATTCCAACAACCTGACCCAATTCATCAATTTCCAACTGTATAAAGATTAGCAGAACAAAATCCCAAGCAGGAAAGGAGGAAGAACCCTTCCCAAACAACGTGTGCTTTCCCAAGTGCACGCCTCCAGGGATGGAAGGAAGTCTGGGATGTTCCTTAGCAAAGCACACCACTTGCATTTTATCAGACATGTTACTGCAGAAGGAGCGTGTGGGAGGATGAGGACAGAGCCCTGCAGGGCTCCCATTCCTTCTCTCTGCAAGCACCCCAGCTGTCTTCAAGAGCAAGTGTCCCCACCCCCCGACCCTGTCCACCAGAGCTGCAGCTGTAAAGCCTGTGGAGATGCCTTGCTGTGGCCTCCAATAGCAACTGTGAACCTGTGTCCCACTGGCACCAGAATTTCCACCATGACACATCGCCATTGCCTCTGCCTCTCTGTCATTGGATCCCACTGCTGCTGATTAGGCCTCTGAGTCACCACAGGAGCTATGCGGAAGGCTCAGGAACGCTGCATCTCCTGGGACCTTGGTGGGTTGAGGCCATGACCAGTGTTCCAAGTACCTGGGCGAATGTCCTCCCCATTGATGACAGGGTGTCAAGAAGTTCCTTGGTACATTCTTCATGCCCGACGTGTCCTTGCATGTAAAAAGTGTTCTAGTGTAAGTCATCTTTTGGGACTTTGTTGGAAGATTCATCCCCACTCCCAACTCCACATGTACATGGAAGGTGACTGAAAAATTCAAGTCCCAGACACTCTTCTGATCTCAGACACTGTCTCACCTCTGATGACAAGAACCAAATGCATGAGCCTGCCTTTTCCTGAGACAGGTACGGTGTAGGCCATACAGCCAGCCCAACATGTGGCCAGGATGGAGTCCAATGCTGAAAGCAGCTTTGCCTCCCATAGGGGGACATTTCCGTTTCCTGAGTCTGGGATCTGCCTAAGTCCCTCTTCCTGGCATGTTACAACTGTAGCACCAAAGCTGGATTTGTCAAGCCAGCTTCGAAGATGATTAAGTCATGCAGAAAGTAAAAAGGAAGCATATTACATCATCTAGCCGGGATCGTGGCTCATCACATCAGTGGGGCGCCACAGAACAAAGTGAAATGCAGCCAGTCAACGGCTGGCCTCCACCTTCACAGATGAAGCCCACGCAAGGAGGCTCCAGTAGGCAAAATACCAATGCCCGTCCATGGCTGTCACCAGCTACACTCACTTACAGAGACATGCAGGAAACCTTCTGACACCAGCACAGCTTCTCTAGAGCACAGCCGGCTTGGGGTGTCCTGGTTTCAGCATGGCACCCTGTGGCCCTCTCTTCACCCCTTGTGGCACCTGCCCCCACCCGCACCCCCTCTAGTGGAAATTATCGAGTATTTCCTGTATCTTCTGTTTCTCTTGGAGTGTTGATACTCTGCTGAAATAAATTGGACTTTCATTAACTGCTTTAATCACTGCCTTAATTTTTTTTTAACCTTTCTCTTCTGTGGAGTGGAATCCTTGGCCCTCAGTGAAGGGGGCATGTGTGGACAGGTGGGAAAATGCTTGCTGAGGAAGGAACCCTGCAGTGAGGCCAGGTTCCTTTCAGGGCCAGCACAAAGCCATAGACCCTAGGGCCAGGCAGCTCTGGGTTTTTTGTGTGTTCTGAGCCCCTGGAGTCTGTTTCTCTTCTTATAAAATTGTGGCTAACGCACAATGACGCGATTGTTGAGAAGATTAAGTGAGATAATATGTCTGGCGCTGAGAATGTGTTTAACTGTTATCTGCCTCCCTGACAAAACTCAAAAGACAGTCATGAAATGACTATTTCAGTGATTCACAGAGAGTCCTGAGGAGGACCAGCTCAGTGCTACCTTGCTCAGGGCCAGAGAGCAACAGAAAGGCCTCCAGGGCATGGCGGAGGGAGGGGAGCGAGTCACACTTCTCCCCAGCTTTTCTCCAGCCTCAATATTTCTAAGAACAGGCTCCGAGGCAGGACCCCTCCCGCTCTGGCCACTGTGTGCATGAGTCAGAACACATCTGCATAAGCACCTGTACTTCACAACACATGGGTTGCTGCATCACTGGGTACTGGACGAGTTTCCCAGTCATGACCCCCTCTCCATCCCTTGACTGACTCATTGACTGTACCTCTCTGTTTTCCATCAAATTCTCACTTCTGTAATGTACAACTCTTTAGCATGCAGTGTCTTCATGAGAAGATGCCTTCCTGTCTTCTCAAAGGGTCCTTACACCCACCGACCTCAATGCACCTGGTGTTAGAGGATAGGTAGGAAGGCATTGTTGGGAAACAATGAGAGGAAAATGAGTGTCAGATTTGGTTCTTTTGCTGGGAGTGAGAGTGGTGGAGAGTGACAGGGGCTGTGTTTTCTATTTCCTCCCTTAAGGTGCTTCCACTTCAAAGAACTGCACTCAAGCACTGCTACTAAATGTCTTCTAAAACAGTACAGACGCGCCAGAACTGAGGGGTAGCCCTGCAGAGACAAAGGAAATGGTCAAAACCCACTGTGTGGGGGGCCTGTGTCCCTAAGCCAGCTGCTAAAGGGGCTGTGAGTTGTAAGAGGGGACTTCAGAGTTCATTGAGAGTCTTCAGCTCAACTCATTTATTTGGGGAGAAAGGACCATTTGGACCCAGGGAGCTAGTGAAACTTTATTTTAGATGTCTGCTTGCCCCAAAGTGTTGTGAGTCTGAATGACTGTCGTGGGAACGTGCACACTCTCCTCTGTCCTGTCACTTTGCTGTTAATCCATTCAACAAAATGTGATGGAAGCCAGGAAGGTACAGATGTAAAGCATTTGGTCTCCCTCCAGAAGTTTAGCATGGTCAAGTGGAAAGATTCCAAGACGAAACGCGCTCACACCCTCCCCCAACCCTTAGCGCAAAAGACTGTTTAAAAGTGTCACATCGCGATGTAAATCTGAGTCTCACAAAATAAATTTACATTCGTTCGACAGACATTTACTAGCTGTCACCTTTATGTTCCAGGGACAAAAGAACTGGAGAAACAAACGAACAAAACAACCAAACACCTTGGCCTCATCACAGACGATCGGCCTCTAAGAGACAGGGGAAGCTGGACTTCACGCGTGCTGTGGGACAACTTGGAGAGGCAGCACATCCCTCCTGTGCCTGGCTGGCAGGGCAGGTAAGCAGCCCGGTCCATCTAAGGCAGAACCACTGTGGGACACGGAAAGCAATGGATGTGTTATCAGGACGGGACCTGCGTCCAAGTGCAATGGTGAGAGGTGCTGGACTGTCCGCACAGCTTACTAGAGCTGAGGTCCGGGAAAGTGGGGGAGACTCAGGGCAAGTAGAGCCCACAGGACGAGCTGGAGTCCCCAACAGCAGACTGCGGGCCTCCTGTCCTGACTTCAGTGGGCAGGTTACGGGCAGGAGCACTGGTCCTCTTTCCCTCTCAGCCAGGGATGCACCTTGTCCACTCGCAGAAAGAGCCCAGAGCCGAGGAGCTGGGCCCCTGACTGCTGAGACAGGAATGCATGCATCGGCAGATCAGATGCAGGCACCCATGGCTGCAGATGTGGGGTACCCCCTCCCCTCCCAAAGCTAAGCAGGCAAGGAAACACCCTTCCAGCTTCCCTGAGGTGTGTCAGTGCAAACTGACCAGTAAGCCTGAGGGCCATGTGTGGGCTGCCAAGACTGGGCAGCGACTCCATGATGAGCAGTCCTAATCCAGCCCTGCGCTGGCAGCACGACTGCACCCAGGAATTAGCATTTCTAAATTGTGTGCACAGGTGCAATATAAAAGGGACTGGTTTTGTTTTTGTTTTTGGCAGTGCCAGTAATCAAATCCAGGACATTGTGAATGCTAAGCAAGCCCTCTGCCACTGAGCCTCATCCCTGGCCTGGCCAAAACTTTTGCAATTTGCTTTCGTCTATCTTTGAAAATATTTTAACACCTGACTGCCTTGACATTGATCACATAAATACTACTATAGGTAACTGCTGGACAATTTACAGGAACAGAAACATTTTGCATGACAAATATAATCATTTCTGTTTTCAGCAAGTAGGACTGGATGGTTTTCAAATAAAGGGAACTAAAATTATGAGCTCCTGAAAGCTAGGGAGCCTGTGTTTGAGACCAGCGATTCTCAGCTTGTTCTGCATGTGGAACCACCAGGGTACCTGAGGCACCCTGGCACCTGTATTTTCAAAGTTTCCAAACAAGGCCAATGTGTGGACACATTTGAATATCAGTGCATTCCAGATACCTCCTCTTGTCTGAATCTTACGGAGGCATTGGGAAGTCTTACATAAGCTGAAATGCCAACTCAGGATGGGGTTATTCCACAATTCTTTTGTTTTGTGCCAGCATTGGCCCATAGTTACTGGCTCAGAATTAGCCGATCCAAAAATTCTTCATTTACAAAGTGTAAAAATTGTGAGGCAAACTGTAAAGAGCCATGCTAAGCCATGGATTCAGTGCAGCAAAAGAATCAGAAGTGTGGAGGTATCCCCACACCTTTTGGGTGCCACTATCCTTGCCTATTGTTTAAAATCTAGCCTCCTGAAGACACTCTCAAGGACCAGGGGGGATTAGTAAGAAATCTCGCTCTGGAAAAGCAGAGTCCATTTCCTTCACCCCTCTGTGAACCTCTCATTCCTAAACCAGCAGAATGCACTGCAGAGACTAACCGACCTTCATTATGACTCAAGAACAAAAGCTATGAATTTCAAACCTTAGCTTCTCCAATAACTTAACTCAGCCAATAAGCATCACACAAAATTGATTCCTAATAAGGAAATGAATAAATAGTGCTTAACGGCTCTGGTAAGTGTATGGGTGTGGAGGAATTATGGCCCAATAAAGCCACTGCTCTGCCTTCCCCCCATATTTACCACTGCAGAGAACGCTGCCTGGCCCGGCATCTCACAGTCAGCGTGTGACAAAGCTCAGGTCACCGTCCACCTCTGTGCCTCTGCCTCTATGGGCGTTACCTCCAGACTCCTGGGGACAGCTCCACAGGCTGTCAGCTGGGAACAGGGGTTCACTGGCCAATTCAGCTTCCTATCTGTGAAATGGGACTGGTGCTGTGTGCCCTCCAGGGCAGTACTGTGAGGACTGGAGTACTGTCACACAGCCTCTGCAATGTCACCCATGCCTTTTATGCTGTCCTAGCACATTCCTCCAGGGCAAATGCTATTTCACACTTTTTTATTTTGTAATTTTTTTTTTGCATTCTCTCTGCAGCTACCAATGAGGTGCTCAATAAATCATTGCATCGAATTGGCTCTGGATATTTAACGAACTCTAGAGGTTATTGTTTTAAATAATGTATCATTTTGTTCCAAGAGACTCAAACACTCTCAAATAGTTTAATCGGGTGCCACAATAATTTGTGCAATTCTCATGTAAAGAATTATTAATGCCTGGTACAAAAAGGATTAGTCTACATCATTTTGGTTGCTTAACATTCAGCGAGAACATTTTGGTTTCAAGAGTGAGACTAATAAAGAAAGCTGAGACGTGACGGTGAGTCTTGTCTAAGAGTCTTAAATATGCAGATACAGAAGAAAATCAATGGGTCTCTGAAACCAAGGTGCTGAGAAAAAGTAAATTGGGAAGAGGAACAAGAACAGAGAGAGGAGCTTCTACTGCTTATGGAAACAAACAATGTCTAAAAAATAAATTAGAGCTTGTCAACAGATCCTTCTCCCTGGGGATGGACGTGTGTATAATAAAGACCTCCACAAGCATCAGCCCGTATGCTGGGTAAGCATGCCCTGAACAGGCTACTTTAAATTCCAGTGGGAGTAAAGCAAAGTGATTTAAACTCTGTATTCCTGTTCCAAATGGACATTTCATTTTCTGTGTGAGGTCATATGATTTTCCTAGATTTACCGATGTATCAAGAGACAATAGTTAAAATTTATTAGTAAGATTTCTGGGGTAAGGTTTAAGAATGTTAAAATGTTAAGTTGTCAGACTGATGCCTTAAACACGGTCATTTCTCTTCAACATGGGCTTCCATCATGCAAATCGAATATAATTGATCCAATAATTACAGAATGTAATTTGAATTATTGCAGACCTTTATTGATTAGGAAAGACCCCTATCTAGTGTCCAGCTGAGGGAAAGAGGGCTGCAGCCCCACAGGAAGCTGTGTTGGGATCACCTGTGCATTGTTTGAGAAGCAACAAGAGGCTGTGCAAAGTGGTGGGTTAAGTTAGGAACAGCTCCTGAGGTCCTGAGCTTGGAGTCAGAGTACAGCCCAGAAAGAGCAAGCATTTGTTAGAGGAGTTACAAAATGTAAGTGTATCCATTGTATGCTTTACTTGTACCTAAAATTTATCATTAATACTCAGTGATGTTTGCGTTTTACAGTTCAACACGTATGACTATGGTTTCTATTGAAATTCATGCAAGATAGGGCTATTCATTCTGAAAGAATTTCAGTAAAAAAAGGTTATTTGGCTTGTCTGGGGTTTAAAATTTCACTGTGGCATAACCTGTTTTCTAATAAGAATGAATTCACTAATATTATAGGAGTTTCAAAGGAAAGGTTCAAAAGCAAATTTTTACATGACAGATTTTACTACTTCTTCTTGAGCCTGGTTCAGTACAACAAACATTTCCTGCAGAAATGCAGGTTTAGTCTTTCAGAGGGCTCAGCCACAGACTCTATCTCCTTAACCTGGCCTTGTGTTAATCTGCACTTTCACACCCTCCAAAAGCTAGCCATGTTGTCTGAGCAGACAGCAGAAAGGCAGGCCTGGCTGGGGTACCAAATATCAGGCAGATGCTTTCGTCTGCACAGCAGCCAGAGCAAGCTTTGTGCTTACCGTATGCACCAACATTCAGGGGCAGCCCCAGGAAGAAGGGACCACAGCATCTCATCTGCAGGTCAGGAAAGGATGGAGAGCAGTGGGAAGGGCCATCTCCAAAGACAGGATGCAGCTTCTCAGGGTGAAAAAACTTCCCGTGCTTTCTTTCCCCTGGACAATGTCCTGATCTGCTCTCTGATTTGTCATTTCACCAGCAGGTCTTGTGTGCCTGGAGTTTTGGCATCTCCCTGCTCCCCACAGCTCCGGTGGCTCCTTGGGTACCCCTCCCATGGACTTCTAGGACACCCCATTAACACAGCAACATACCCACAATGTGTTCAGTAATATGAGCATTCAAGGGTTTATCCTCCCTTTTTTTTTTTAATTATTTCTAGGTAAGGAATGAGTTTTGGAGAGGTTTTAGCCAAGGAAAACCTATGTCATCTTTAGTAAGCCAGTGATCACTAAGGACCGGAAGGCATAAATCCATGAAGAGTGTCAGATTTGGTAGCCTTCAATGAAAATGACCCAATAACACCATTTGGTAAACAGGACAATTTAGTGGTCTCTGAGACTTTACAAAATCTCTGACTTGTCTCTGTGTCTGAATTTGGTTACTTTCTGTAATTGTAAGAGGAGGGTGTAAATGATGTGGAATGCAGAGGCTTTTCTGGAGTTCACCATGTCTGAGCCCAGGTTTCTTTAGAGGAAATACATTGGCCATTATTTCTTCAAAGCATCTGTCATACTTAACAAATTAACATGAATAATTAGGAGCTCAGGTTGAAAACCCATGCAGACCTGAACCTGTTCTTTGTTCATTCTTCCTTCAAAAATAATGATTGAGTTACTGAATATGGATTGAACATACCACCAGCCCAGATGTGCCGTTCACTCACCCTTTGAGTTGGGGAAAGCCACTTAATTTTTGGGACATCATGCTTATCAATTACGAAACTGAGAACAGTCTAGTCATCCTGGGTTGTACTTAGGAGACAGGAGAGAAAACGGCAATGGTTTGACACAGAGCAGTGCTCAGTAAACAGTAACTATTGTAGTTGTTACTGCTGATTTCATAAAGAAAGCACAGCTTGAGTGTGACTCCCCATAAATATTACAAGTCCGTCATCGGCTGCCTCCTTTCTAAGCTCTACCTCCTTGTGGCTTGAAATAAATCACTCAGCTTCCACCCTGAGTCCACAGAGAGGCTTCCAGTCCAAGACAACGGGACACACTCTTACCAACTGCTCCTCTGTGGTCTGGGATTGGTGGTGGAAACGCTGGCGGATACTCATCTGGCCTTTTGTGATGTCCCTTGGGAATATGGGAACAAAGCAAGGGGTGTCCACAGTGGCTTAAGTCATTATGTCCTTGGAGTTCTCCCGTGCACACCGCAGAGTGACAATGGTAAACCCAGGCATGGAGAACATGATCTGATCCCCATGTCAACTCATCAGATTCCTGGGGACAAAGAGCAGCAAAGAAGGAGTAGCATAAATAATTTAATCTTTTCCCGCAGAGAGAAAGATGAACATTGTAAGCTATGTCAATTTGCTAAAGTGTTTCTGAAACTGCTGACATGGAGCCGGGAGTCTTTGAGGCTAGGGATCGCATTTCTTCCAGCCTGAGCAGCATTCCACTCCCACTAAAAAATCCACTCACGGCTAGAGCAGCAAGAACTTGCTGCATCTTTCACAGTCACGGACTTCGAGGAGCAAGGACTTGCGTGCCATCTGCCCAGTGTTTCCTCCACTCCTGCCCCTCGACTCTCCATCAGACTGTCATCACAAGACAGTGGTCATCCTTACCTCTGTTAGCCTTCATTGAATCACCCTACTTAATTCCTGCAGGACCTCATTTGTTCCTCAGTGAGTAAACTGAGGCAACAGGAAGAGCTCAACTCCAGCCACTCTCTTCACCTGGCAGAGTGGCTGGCCCCACGTGGACTGGCCATCCAGCCAGTTCTGTGGCCACTGTGTGATGGCTTAAAGCCAGTCACATATTGGAGCATTTTCTTCAAATCAATGAAGCTCATTGATGAGGTTCTCCAGGGTCACTGAGTGCACAAAAATGTACCCTTTTCCTCTGAGACACATCTCTTCCAGGCCAAGTATCCTTTGTCCCACCAGTTGGTTCTGGGACTAATGAGCTCCTGACCCCTGACTGTTGCTTGATTCTAAATGACCACTCTGACACGGTGGTGTTTAGTGAGGGATGGCATATAGTGTGACTCGAGAACTGGTCAGACCTCATTGGGGCCAGTCATCTGGGAAAGATACCTGAGGGTCCATTGAAGAGGGTGGAGGTGTCAAAACCGGGGAAGAAACCCAAGTGAAAACAGATTTTGAGAAAGACTCTGAAGTGGAAACAGATTGCAAAAATAAATCATTTGTAGATGACATGCTAATAGTGCTAAGGCATCAGAGGGGAGTGTTTACATATGTACTGCCCCAGACCCTCGTATGGCTCAAGGTGGCCTGGAACCCAATGCAAGATGCAAGACGCAACAAAACAGAGACTAATTAGCCCCGGGCAATTAACAGGACTCCAACTTTCCTTGGTTTGAAAAGCATTTTGTGTGATGGTTTGCTGGGGATAGAAGTCCCCAGTGCTGTCTAAGCCCCTGTGACAGCCCCTAAGACCCCTGAATGCTGTGGCCCAGGGCCTCCATCCTGAGCTACAGGTCCTCATCTCCTCATCACAGAAGCTCCACAAACACGAGACTATGTTAGCTGTGTCCATCATTAACCAGGACCAGCTCAGTACACATCCTGCCCAAAGACGTGTGCCAAGCAAGTAATTTTGCAGTCTCTAGAACAAACTCCAGGGGTAGGGCCCAACAAATGGTAGTTGTTACCATTATGGGAATAACGGCTTTTATTCTCTGAGTCCTGTAACTATTGTATTATATGACTGTAGCACATTTCCAGGAAGGAAAGAGGTTTGCTGGCCTGTGCCATCCCCACATTCAGTACCCACGAGGCTTTCACAGCCTGAGCAAGAATTGGCTCTGAACACAGAGTAAAGGCATGAAGGAACAGACCTCTAACTCACATAAAAATAATATTTGCTCCTCCTCAGGGCTTCTCAATGTCTCTTTCTCAAATTAGGTTTCTTCCTGGTATTTAGTGTGGCTGTGACATGAGAGTCTAACTTCACACAGTCACACGGTCACTAGAAATCTTCCCAATTTATTGACATTTCCATTGGAGTTACATTTTTATTAATATTTTTTCCAAAATTGGTATGACCAACGAGCCGGTTCCACAAGATCTATGCATGTGTATATACTTCCACATTTATATTTCTACAGATTTATTTAACAAGTATTGATCAGGTGGGGTACCGGGCGATCTAGAGATTTAGAGAGACCTTTGGTTGCAGCAATAAAACATAATGTACAGAAGGGCTTTGGATTCTGTCATGGCAAAAGCATTTGTAAACATGAAGAAAACATAAACCACCACAGCCTAGTGGATGTGAGCAAGTGGCAGGTGGATGGGGCAGCAGGTGGGAGAAGTAGCTTCCTGGGCAATTGCTGCTTGGTCGGAGCTGTGGCCCTGAAGTCAGCACCCAGGGGAGGTTGCAGACTCAGGTGCAGCCCCCACAGACCAGCCAGGAGCCGAATAGACTCTGGGAAAGAACCACCTCTGGTGGGAGCAAAAGCCCAGCATGGTGCAAAGCTGAGAAGAAAAGGGAATGACAATGTAGACTACTTGCGGGTTGAAAGCAACACATTCAGAGGGCCCCTGAGTCAAAAGCTGCACCAGAGCCTCCCTAAAACAAATCAAGAAATGCCAGGGCTTATTGAACTCAAGTATGGGCACTTCCATGGGAATCTGCAACAGGCTCCAGCTGGAGCACGCTTTCTGGAAGGGTGCCCATGGTCTCCAAGTTCAACATTCTTAGATTGCACATAAAAGGGAGATTCTACCGTCTGTCTTTCTGCATCTGGCTTATTTTACTCGTCGTGGCCTGGCTCGGGTTCTTCAATGTTGCCACAAATGGCAGGATAACCTTCTTATCGCTGGATAGTCCATGGCACGTGTGTATTTTCTTTATCCACTTTATTACGTCCATGTCTGGCCGCTTGAGAACACGCTGCAATGGACATAGTCACACAGATAGCTCTGCGACACGCTGACTTCACTTCTTTTAGGTATATTCTCAGAAAGGGACGGCTGGCTCACGTGACAGTGCTGTTTTTCATTTTGTGAGATTCCTCCATTCTGTCTTTCCACAAGCAATGCAGAAGTTTATATTCTTAGCAGCAATTGACAGGGTTTCCTGACCTCCACACCATTCCAACCCTTCTACAAGTGTGCAGTGGCACTCCACTGTGGATTTGATTTGCGTGTCTCTGATGCTTAGTGAGGTTAATTGCTCACATACACCTCTTTGTCTTCTTTGAAAAACGTCTAGTAAAGACCTTTGTCTGTTTTTAGTATGGTATTTTATTTTTTGCTGCTGAGCTGCATAAGTTTCTTACACATCTGGGTCCTAACTGCTGATGATGTCCACGGTCTGCAAATCTTCCTCCCAGGCCAGCGTTGCTGTGTCACTCATTCATTGTTTTTGTAACTTCTGCTTCTTTATTTTTGTTTCATTGCCTGAGCTTTGGGGTTGAGTCAAAAAAAAATTACAAAGCCAAAGTAGAGGAATTTTCCTCTAGGATTTTTAACATTTAAGTTCTTACATTTAATACTTCAGTGAATTTTGAGTTAATTTTTTAATGTAAGGATTCCTTTTCATTTTTTTGTATGTGTACATCCAATTTTCCTCACACTATTTATTGTACTTCTTGGAATCTCTGTCAAAGATTAGTGGACTCTATGTGTGTGAGAATACTCTAGACTCTCCATTCTATCACATTGGTGTCTTTATGCCAGGACCATACTGTTTTGATTGCTATAACTTTGCAATACATTTGAAATCAGGAGGTATGATTACCAGCAGCTTTTTTATTGCTCAAGATTGCTATGAATTTTGAGAAGGATTGCGTTGAATTTCCGGCATCACTAATGGTAGTATGGACATTTCAACGGTATTAATTCTTCCAACCCCTGAACACAGGATATCGTCTCATCTACAGCTTCTTTTACAATTTTATGTGTGGAGATCTTTGATCTACTAGGTTAAATTTATTCCTTTGTATTTTCTTTTCTCTAATGCAATTGTAAGTGGAATTATTTTCTTAATTTCTTTTTCAGATAAATCATTAGTAATATATAGAAATGCAACTGATTTTCCTTTGTTGATTCTTAAGCTCTGATTTGCTAAATTTGTTATTTCTAATGGATTTAGGTGGGGTTTTCTATGTTCACAGATGTCTTCTTCCTTTTCCACATTGGATGTCTTTCATCTCTTGGTCATGGCTCATTGCTCTGGCTGGGACTTCCAGTGCCGTGGTGAATAGAAGTGATGGGCGCGGACTGATCTTACAGGGAGGGCTTTCGGCTTTGCACCATGCAGTATGGATGCATAACTTCCACACCTAATCCGTGGAGAGTTTTTATGAAATAACATTAAACTTTGTCAAATGTTTTTCCTGCATCTATTGAGGTGATCATAGGATGGATTTTTAGTATTGTTGATGTGGTAGGTCACATTGCTAATTCTTACTTAAATATTAATCATTAATTTATGTATGTTGAACCATCCTTGCATTGCTGATCATGCCCTATGACCTTTATAGAGTTCTGCAGAACTTCATTTGCTAGGATTTTGGCAAGGATGTTTGCATCTGTGTTCATCAGAGATATTGGCCTGTCATTTTCTATTCTTGTAGTGTTTTTAGCTGGCTTTACATGAGGTTAATACTGGCTTCATAAAATGAGTTTGGAGATGTTCAATTTTTTGGAAAAGTTTTAAAAGGATTGATATTGAAGTTTGGAAGAAATCATCCATTAAGTCATCTGGTCCCAGACATTTATTTTGTGGGGAGGTTTTTGAATACTGATATAATCTTCTCACCTGTTATTGGTCTATTCAGATTTTTTTATTTCTTCGTGATGCACTCTTGGTAGGTTGCATATTTCTAAGAATTTTTTCCTTTCTTCTAGATTTTCCAATGTGTTGGCCTGTAATTGTCCATGATTCTCTTTCATGGTGCCCAGCATCTCAAAGGTAGCAGTTATAATGTCTCCTCTTTCACTTATAATTTTACTCACATTCTCTCTTTTTTCTTGGTTTTTATAAAGGTTTATTCATTCTGTTTATGTTTTTAAAAACCCTGCTCTGATTTTCAGTGATTTTTTTAAATTGGATTTCTAGTCTCATTTTCACTTATTTTTGCTATAATTATTTCCTTCATTCTGTAACTAGTTTCTTCTAGTACCTTGACTACAAAGTGAATTTATTTATTTAAGAACTCTCTTTTTTCTTATTGTGGACATTTATTGCTATAAATTTCCCCCTGAAAACTGCTTTTGCTAGATCCTCTAAGTTTTGGTGTGTTGTATTCCCACTTTTGATTGTTCTGAGAGACTTCTTAATTTCCCTTTGGATTTCTTGTTCATTATTCTGATATTCCACAGCATGTTCCTTAATTTCCAAATATTCTGAACTTTCCAAACCTTTTCCTGCTACTGATTTTTGGCTTCATGACACTATTGTCACTAAAGATTTTCTTTTGGCAGGACTGGGGTTTGAACTTGCTAAGCAGGCACTCTTCCACTTGAGCCAGGCCCCCTGCCCTTTCTGCTTAAGTTCTTGTTTAGACAGGGTTTCATGTGTTTGCCTGGGCCAGCCTCAGACCAAGATCTTCCTACCTATCCTCTTCTGTAGCTATGATCACAGGCAGGTACTACCACCTGGCTTATTTGCCAAGACAGGACCTTCCTTTTTGCCTGGACTGGCCTCAAACCATGATCCTCCCAATCTCCATCTCCCAAATAGATGGATTACAGGTGTGAGACACCATACCCAGTCAGAAAAGATTCTTGCTATGATTTAAATCGCCTTTAATTTGTTAAAAATTGTTTTGTGGCCAAGCATGTGAGAATCCTGGACAACAGTCCATGTGCACTTAAGGAAAATGTTATTCCACTTCCTCCTGGCCTGAAGGTTTCTATTTAAAAAAAAAAATCACTGATAGCCTGATGGACATTCCCTAATATGTGAAAGTTACTCTTCTCTTGCTGCTTTCAAAATTCTCTGCCTTTGATCTTCAGCAATTAGATTACAGTTTATCTCAGGGTCATCTGAGTCTCCTTCAAGCTTCATAAATCTGTATGTCCATGTTCTTTCTAACATCTGGGAACTGTTCAGTCACTATGTGTTTAAATTAGCTTTCTGCTCCTTTCCTTGTGTCCTTTCCTTTTGTGGCTTCAATAATGGACATTGTTTCCTCGATGGTATCCATGGGCCTCTTCTGCTTCCCTCACTCTCTCATTCTTTATAGTTGTTGTTCCTCTAGCTGACTAAATTCAAATGACCTGACACCAAGTTCACTAATTCTCCTCCAACATTAAATCTGCCTTTGAAGCTTCCCACTGAATTTTCAATTCTGTCACTGTATTCTTCAGCTCCAGGATTTATGTTTAGCCCTTCGACGGTTTCTACTCTCTATTAAACTTCTCATCTCATTCATCCATTAATTTCCTGACTTCCTTTGTCTACTTTTGTTCTATTTCATTTCACTGAGTTCCTTAGAAGATTGTTTGGAGGGGTTTTTGTCTGTTCATAAGCCATTGCTCTGGGATCAGTCAGTGGAGTTGTAGCAATTTGTTGATCCAATTGTAGTTCAAGACTAGTCTTGACTTTAAAGAAACAACCACCTCTCCCAGGCTCATCAGCTCTTTCTAGCACATAACACTCTTCTGTTGGCTCCCCAGGCTGATAAAATTCCCTCCATGATTGCAATAAGTGAGGCTGGAATCAGGTCATCTGACTGCTGATGGGTCTTCCTTGGAATCTGTGGTTGCCAGGCATATTACTGGAGACTTGGACTGGCACTGCCTGTTCCCTGAGAAGTCTGAGCTGCCTCCAGGTCCATGGTCAGCAGAACTACACTGGGCAAAGATCTGCAGTTGGGTCTACAGACAAAAGTTCTGTTGCTGGGTTTATGGCTGAATGTGGATCCTACTGGCTACTGGGTGTGTCTCTGACCAAACACCACAGCTAAAAGAGGCTGCAGTTAAGTCATAGCGCCACTTCAGGGCCTTTAGTCCTACTAAGGTCAATGCCCTGCCTCTGTGGACACTGATGGGCAAGTGTCTTGGCCGGTTTCAAGTGATCAGGACTTCTCTAAGACTGCCCAAGTAGAGTCGAAGCAAATTACGAGGTCATTTCAGGATCCACATTCAAATGAAAGTCAGCATCATAGCATGGACAGCTATGTCTCTTGCAGAATTTCTCAAAGACTACAGGTGAGAGGGGTGGGAGCCAGGTCACTGGCCATCTCAGGGTACATAGTCAAGAATGAGTTCCACAGGTAATAACTTGAGGCACCGTGGGCTGTGGCTGCTCCCAGGTCCCTGGGTAGATAGTGCTGGTGGCATCAAGAAAGACAAATGAGGCTACAGCTGAGCCACAGAGCTCTAAGTCTTTATGCAGACCCACAGGCAGGGTATGCACCTGCCTTCTCAAAGGGCCTCTGCATTCTTAGCCCTCACCACTTCTTCACAACTGCTCACTTGGGTTCCAGAGCTCCTATGAGCTACTGTGTACTGCTGCTGTGAGTAATGTAATGTGGGCTGCTAAGGATTGCCTTTTCTATTTGCTGATGTCACTCTCCTCAAGGGAATATTCTTCTTTTTTTCTTTTTTGGCAGTACTAGAACTCAGGGCCTTGCACTTGCTAGGCAGGTGCTCTACCACTTGAACCACTTTGTCAGCTCCTTTTGTGAGATAGGTTCTCACTTTATGCCTGACCCAGCCTGGGCTGTGATCCTCCTCTGTGATCCTCCTGTTTGCATAACTAGGATAACAGGTGCATGCCATAGTGCCCAACCATTGGTTGAGATGGGGTCTCACAAGCTTTTGCCCATGTGACCTTAAACTGTGATCCTCCTAATCTCTGCCTCCTGAATAGCTAGGATTGCAGGCAAGCTTGTGTCAACATGCCTGGTAGAATATTTGGGGTTTTTTCATTGTTTTATTATATTTTTAATTAGCATATATTAATAAGATGAGGGGGTTCACTGAGGTGACTCCATACATGCATACAGTTGAACAGGTTCACTCCTCCATTATATTCCTATTACTCCCTCCCTCCCCCCTCCTTTTTCAAATTGGGAAGAAATAGTCTTAATATTGAAAGAGTTATTGCCAGACAATGGGAAAATATGATTATAAAATACAAAATAAAACTGTATGTTCACAGAAAATTCACACATATATGCAAATAAACATACTGTAAACTTAAAACTGAGTCTCACTAGTGATCAGAGGAGGAGAAAATAAATTCCACTTTTCATTTCACACACTGGGGTTTTTAATGACTTTGATTTCTCCATTAAATATTTCTACAATGCCTATATTGTTATTAATTATTATTATTCCTATCTTCAGGAAGGCATTGTGTGACTGTGGGGAAGCACTGTAGATTCTATACAGTAGACTCAGGAAAACACTGTAGAGTGATAAGAAATTTTTCTCAAGACCCTGTGTCCAGGTAAGAGAATAGGTCGGCCACTTTCTGATAGATAGGCTTGGACTCAAAGTGTCCTTGCTAGATCAATTCCCATGGCTTTTTAAAATTTCCAGAACTGAAGTCCTAATAGATTCAACATGTACGCATGAGAGTTCTACCTGTACCATCCATGTAGTCAGCACAAAAATTTTCCATCTTTCCTCAAGAAGTTTAGTTTAAAATTTCCTAAAGCAACCAAGATCAGAGCCAAGGTCACAGAACCTAATGCACACTCTGGCCTGCACTCTCTGCCAGCACAATGTTTCTTCTGGCCCCTTGCCACGAGCAGAGGCCTGAGCTCAAGTAGGATTTCCTGCCTTCACCCAGTTTTCAGGTTCTTTTGACTTGGATTCAAATGTTGCAGCTCTAAGAAAATAATTTGACCCAACTGAGAGAATTCTGAAGCCTACATTCAGAGAGAAAATGAGAGAGACACAGAAAGGGGAGGAAGCAAAGAGAGCTCTCAGCTGTTGGGTACAGATGAACTCATTATCCCCCAGCCCATCCTGAAACAAAGTGAGCACACGGCTCCTTTTTCAGACGGCAGGTTCCGTGCACCCCTGTCAAGGCTCTGAGCATGCTGTGTGGGGCCCAGCCTTCAGAACAAGCACTGTGTCCTACAGCAGGTAACTTGGCAAGTGTGTGAGACTTCTAACCCAGCGAAAACTGTACTAGATTACACTAGCCAGCGCATTTCCTAGGGTGTGGGACTCAACACACCCCGTACATATTTGTTTCCTAAAACGTTCAAAGTGCTGAATGTAAGAGAATTTTCATGCTCAAGGCAGTGATTTACCCCGGTTGAAACACTCCTTAATTCAAATCCCAGGAAGTGTAGAAATGTCCACAGCACTGTGTTCAGAATTGTTAAAATAATTTGTGAGTATGAGTGCACATCTGCATTGCTCTCACAATCAAAAAAGTATGGCTCAATGTTTATTCTGCCCCAGATTTGAAGTCACCTAGAAAGAAGCAGTGAATTGACTAAAGGAAGGAGGAGAGGGAGGAAAAGGAGGAAGGGAGAGAAGAAAGAGATAGGAGACAATGAGAGACCAACAGTCATGCTTCTGACTTAAGGGGCGCTGTCCTCCGGATCCTCCTCACAGTGAGCTCTGACTCTTCCTGCGTGTGATTGATGGCGTGTTTTTGAGAGGCTCTCAAAAACAAAAATAAGGTGTAGAGCTTCTCTGTTCCATCCAAGATCCTTTCCACAAAAGGTTATGAAAAGTGTCCAGTTTATCAAATAAATTACCAGGCATTATTCTGAGATACACTCTGACTCTTGACCTAAAATAAACTCTCAGAAGTATTACTATGGAGTAATGTATGTGGAGATTTTAGAGCTGCTAGTACATATCGGTGCATTTCCCTCCAGAACATTACGCCTACCTGCAGTCCTGCCACTGTGTTCCCCCTTTGTCAATACCGACATTAATAGTCATCATATTGACAGGTAAGAGTTTTAGAAAACCATTGGTTTTCTTCTTCAAGATTGGAATTTTATATGACTTAAATTAATTAAAGAAACTTCCAGGGGAATTAATTCCCAGTGTGATGATGGGTAGCAATGTCAAAATATGATGCACTGAAGTGGAATACGTTTTAGGAAGCACCAATTGCAAACTTAGTCCAAGGAAGCCATCCATGTCATAGCTACAGGAGCTCCGTGGAACGCATAGTCAGGATTTGCACATGGGGTTGTTCAAATAAAGCTTACGTGAATGACAATACACAAAATCCTGGAGCTCTTGAAAATAATTTACATATATTTAGTTACACAAAATGACATTTAACCTTCAACACATCTGAATTTTTTTTAATTTCCTGTATTCCAATATTATTCACTTCTCAAGTTAGTGAGTCAGCCACAATGAGTGATCTGTTTGTCACTACTGAGTGCGTGTTGCTGCATATCGGTGTGCCTCTTCTACTGGCTCCCCCCTCAGCTGAACGACCAGCACCATGGTCTGGTGCCGGTGACCTCTGTCCTCCTGTGCCATGTCCAGGCTCCTGCAGTACTGCGATGACCTTTGTCCTCCCATGCAAGAGGCAGGTGCTTAGGATACTAAGCTTTAAGACATTGATGAAAACTTGTCTCAAGATCCTCAAACTTAGCATACCCCACTCTGGACTGACCGCTCCACTCCCTGCTCCACCATGACCCATGCCTGTAGTGCTGACCATCCAGGTCAATGGATGCTGACAGCTCACCTGGCTTCCTCTTTTTACCTCTTGATTCTTGTTCATCTACCTCATTCCCCACAATTTTCCATAGCACAGTACATTGCTCTTGCTCATTTTCTTCTCTTGTCACTTTGTGAAGGGCACTCTTACTCCCTCCCAGAGACACCACACAGTGTGATAAGGAAGTCTCGCTGTAACAAGTTGCCAAGGGTAGAAGCCCTTTTATCCCCATGGGAGACCATGTTCAGGTCTATAGGCACCGTGGCTCTGCCTAGGGACTTTCCTTCTGCCCCCTCAGAAAGCATCAGCCAGAATTAATTTGAGTTCCAGAAACACAGCATAAACCAAGCAGGCCAAAGGGTACCTCAAAAAGTCTGAAAATTAACTTATCATTAGAACTACATCCTACAAAAGTGCCTTTCTTAGAAAATATATCTTTTAAATAGTTTGAACATTTAAAAAATATTTTAAGTATATTAGAACATTCAAAAAAGACTCAAGACTCCTAACATAATAATCAAAGGGTCCAAGATACAATCAAAGATCACACACCTAATACACCATGAAACAGAAAATCATACAGTGATTGAGAAAAGTCAGTCAACTGATGCTAATACCATGATCTTCCTGGTGGAATTAGCTATCAAGGATTTTAAAGTATCCATCAGAAAAATGTTACAATGGGGCTGGAGTATATCTAAGTGGTAGAGTGCTTGTTTAATATGCCTTAGGCCCTGGGTTCAACCCCCAGCAATCCCCCACCCCAAGAAAAAAGAAGAAAGCTCTAATAAACAACTATAAAGCCACTTAAAACAAATGAGAAGATAAATCTCAGGGCTGCAGATTTAGTTCAGTAGTACAAAGTTCACCTAGTGTGTGTGAGACCCTGGGTTAGATCCCCTGAGTGGTCACAAAAGAAAAAGAAAAAGTTCAGCAAAGAAATATTTTGGAAGGAAGGAAGGAAAGAAAGACCTGAAAATACAACAGAATTTTTAAAATAGTAGAGTGGTCAATAGTAAAAGAGAAAAGACAGGATTGGTGAAAAGGACAGATCAAAACTTATCCAATCAGACCAACAAAGAGAAAATAGAGCACACACACACACACACACACACACACACACACACACACACACTAAACAGAAGCTCAGAGACCTACTTTCATTAAAAAGAAAAAAAAAACAAAGTTTGGGTCATAAGGAGAAAACTGTGGAGCTGAAAGACTATCAAAGAAAACCATGGATGGCAACTCCCCAAATTTGGCAAATACCATAAACTTACAGACTAAGGAAACTTAGTAAAACTCAAGGGGGTGACTCCTATAAAGTTCATGCCAAGTCCATGACTAAATTGCTGAATACCAAGGAGAAAGGAGCCCTCTGGCAAGCAGAGAGCAGTGACACATTGCTATAGGAGAGCATGAATGGCATGAATTCTGATTGCAGAGATTTCTCAGTAAGACCCATGGAGGCTGAGGAAGTGGATAACATTTCACAGGCTGCAAGAAAAGAACCACCAGCCTGGAAAACTGTCTTTCAAGGATGAAGGGGGAGTGCAAATATTTTCAGATGAATGAGAACAGAGGAATGTCCGATTATCAGGTCAGCTCTTATAGCATGGCTCATATTAGTCTTTCAAACAGAAAGAAAATGAAAAAAAGAACAAATCTCAAGACAGCAGAAAGAATGAACAATGAAAGGAAAAGCAGACACACAGGCGTATAGGACAAACCATCTTTTCCTGATAAATTTTCCAAGTAATGTGTGATGATTAAAAAAAACATTGTAGCATAATCTGACACTCAAGAGAATGATATTTAAATATGGAGAAGGTAAAAGGAGCTAACTGAAAGCAAGGTGTCCACCCTTCACTCAAACTGGTAAAATGTTAATACCAGCAGGCTGGTAAATCACACGTCTGCTGTAAAACCCAGTGAAACCACGAAGAAAACTATATAAGGAGATAACCACTCAACAAATTGTGTATAAATCACGACTAAAGGTGTTGAAGTAACCTGTAGGAAAGAAAGAAAATAGGAAGAGAGAGTAAAAAAACAATGAAAATAAACAAAATAAAAATGGCAGACCTTATCGTATCAATGCTTACTTTAAGTGTAAATGCTCTAAGCGCCCTAAGCAAAAGGCAGAGACTGGCACATGACACAGTGGATAACAGGACCCAAGTGTACACTACTTAAAATTCATTTCAAATTCAAACACAGGTTGGACATAGAAAATAGGCAAAGGTAAATCATGAAGCCATTTATCCAGAAACAGCAGAAATCACTGTAGTAATATCAGATAAACTGCAGAGCAAAGAGAAGTGCAAGAGACAAAGAGAAACATTACAAAATGATAAAAAGATCCATCCACCAGGAAAACCTAATGATCCTAAACATGTATGTACCAAACAACAGAACCTCAAAACATGTAAAGCAAAATCTGGTAGTACTTAAAGGAAAAACAGAACAATCCAGAGAGTTGGAGATTCCAGTGCCACATTCTGTGCAGATGATACCTACCACCAGACAGAAAGCTGGCATGGATGTAGATCTGAGCAACACCATCAACCAACAGGCACAGACAGAACTCCCCACCCAACAGCAGAACACAGGGTTTTATTTGTTTTGTTTTCAAGTATCCATGGAGTAATTGCCAGGAAAAAAGAGCATAACCTGATATGTGGGAATATAAAATAAGTCTTAACAAAGTGAAGTCATACAGAGTATATTCTCTAAATATATGGAATATATTCATAATTTTAAGAAAAATTCTCCGAAAACTAGGACAATAAGGGAACATCCTCAATTCCCCATCACACTTCATGGGTAAATCTCAGTGACATGCTCCTAAGATCAGAAACAAGACAAAGATGTATGCACTCTCACACTCAGAACTCTTACCTCTGGAGTCTCACAATATCCAACTAGAAATTCTAGCAACTGTAATATGACAAGAAAACAAAATAAATTTTTTAAAAAGGATGTACATATGGATGAATCATAGTATTTCCTTATTTGCAGATTATATGATTTTCTTCATAGATAATCCCAAAGAATCAATAAGAAATGCTTAGACCCAGAAGGCAAGTTCAGCAAGTTTCCAGGATTTGAGATAAACACAAAAGCATCAACCACATTTGAAATATTAATAATAAGGAAAACTGCTTTAGCACAGAATCATTTGCAATAAACCCAGATAAAATGAAATACTTGGTTATAAACTTAACAAAAGATGTGTAGAATCTGATATGCTAAAAATTTAAAAACACAAGGAAGAAATCAAAGACGATCCAACATGGTAAGATATCAACTCTCCCCAGATTGATCTGTACTTTTGATGCAATTCCAACCAAAACCCAACAAGGCTTTCTCTAGATACACACAAGTTCATTCTAAAATTTATATGGAAAGTACAGGCTCTAGAATAGCTGAAACAGTCTTGAAAAAATAACATATATGAGAAACTATTCAATATGAAAGCTTACTCATTGGCTACAGTAATGAAGGCGTGTGGTATTTGCAGACCAATGAAGCAGAACACAGAGCTCACAAGTAGATAGGAGAAGTAGGCCCAAAGCTTTTTGTGATTTGTTTATTTTTGTGCTGAGGATCAAACCCAGGACTTTGAGATGCTAAGCAAGTGCTTAACACTAAGCTACATTTCCAGCCCAGACTAAGGATTCTTTTTTACTAAGGTACAAAAACCATTTTATTGAAAGGATAGCCTTTTCAACAAATGTTAACAACAACTGGATATCATAGGCAAAATAAAAATAAATCTCACTATAAGCCTTATTAAAAAGAACTAACCTATCTCAAAATGAATCACTAACTTAAATGTAAAAACTGTAACTCTTTTTAGGGAAAAAAAACACAGGTGGAAATTTTAGGATTTAAGGCTAGACAGAGTTCTCAGAGCTAACATCAAAAGTACAATCCATGAGACAGAAAATTAACAAACTGGACTTCATCAAGTATTTTAAATTTTGCTCTGTGAATGATACTGCTAAGTGGATGAAAAAGCAACCTACAGGTTGGAAGTAAATATTTGCAAGCCACTTATCTATTCAAGGTCTATAAAGAGTTCTCAAAAGCCAACAGGGAGCAAACACCCAATCCAGTTAGAAAATGGACCAAAGTCACGGTCAGACCATTCCCCCCATGAGGATACACAGATGGCCGAGAAGAATGTGGAAAGTTGTCCAGCAACCTGAGTCATTAGCGAATGCAGGATAAAACCAAGAGCAATCTCCACATCTTATGAAAATGCTAAAATTAAAAGAGCGAACATCCCAAGTCCCCAAATTTCTGTATAAAGATGCACAGAAACATTGCTGGTGGGAATGCAAAATGGTACAAGACTCTGGAAGTCAGTTTGGCAGTTTCTGATAGAATGAAACAGACAATTACCATATGACCCAGCAACTGTACCATTTGGCATTTATCCCAGAGAAGTGAAAAGTTGTTCACACAAAAGCCTCTCCAGCAATGTTCACAGTGACTTTATGCATAATAGCCGAAAACAACTCAGATGCCTTGGGTGAGTGAACAGTTATACAGGTGTGGTACCCACACCAGGAAATACTACTCAGCCTTAAAAACAGAACCAATCATTGATACACACAACTTGTGTGCATCTTCAGGAAATTTTGTTGAGAGCACAAAATCAATCCAAAAGTTTATAAACTACATGATTCCATTTATATAGCATTCTCAAAATGAGAAAAATCATAGAAATTATTGTTGCCAATTAGTGGTTGCCAAGACACAAGCATGTGGATGGGGGAGGCATGTGGTGAGGCAGCTTGGAACACATAGGAGACTGGTGATGACCTGGTCTGTATTTCATGGTGGTGATAGACATGCAAACCTATATCCATGATAAAATTATAAATAGGCAATGCACACAAATGAATACAAGTAAAAGTGAGAGCTCCCACTCCAGTGTGGGATATTATTGCCATGAAGGAGTTACATAAGAGAGTAAAAGGGATCTCTCTGTGTTAGTTCTTACAACTGAAAGCACATCTACTGTTATTGTAAACCAAATAGCTTAATTCACTTAAAAGTCTACTGCAAGAGGAAGACATGAAGAGAAAGTTAAGAACCAGGCAGAAGGGTTAAAGAAGCAGAGCGAGTTCAGGAACAGAAAGGAGAAGGCATTGTTAGGTTTCCATTGACCTGGACATGGAATTAAAAAGAGGGAGGACTAAGGGGGAAACACCTTTCCCAGCCCAGCAACTGTGTGCCACCACCCAGTGAGAGCCGCACAGCCTGCTGGAGGCAGAATCACAGTCAGGTGGCAACTAAAGGACAGTATCACTTACCATCCTACAGCTTCTCGAAGTCAGCCTGTCCCCAGCTAAAGTAGTGGAGCTCCCTTCCTCTGCCCGCATCAGTTACTTACTTCCTTAATCCCCCTTCTTTAGTGGCCCACGGCTGCCCATCACAGACCCCAGCCACTACCTGGCACACGGGTTCCTTCCAAACGTGCCTGGCTTCTGTCCAATGCTCAGTTAGCACTTACAATCCAACAGCAACCACAGGCGTTTTCTGAAGATACCAGTTCCGTTAGCTTAGCTTAGCCTGCAAGGGACATTTTTTAGACGTTTGAGCCACACTGAGCCTGTTCCACTCTCTGCAGCACCATTATCTGCCTTATATGCACTGGGGGGTGGGATGCTTATCCAGGCACCTGCTCTTTTGCCATGGAACCTGCATCCCGTCAAGGCACTGCCATGACATCCAAGAAAGGCATATGGGAGAGACCAACCTTACCAACCAGACTCTCCCTCCTTTAGAGAGACTCCTGGGCAAAGGCCAGAATGGTAGGCACTTGGGCATCAGTGCCCTCCCTCCATCCGTAGCTTGGGCTGTGCAGCAGATCCTGCTACGAGTCTCTTAGGGGCACCTAGTTCTCCTTCTTTGCTTTAGTTGTGCCTCCATCCTCTGAGTTCCTAGTGTACTTCCAGTATATACCACCTCGGTTTGGTCAGTACGAAGGGTTTGCTTTTGCTGGTGACCAGAGAACTTTCACTAATATGGTCATTCACGGTCCAGCCCAGCAGACCTCCCTGTCCCATTGCTTGCTCCTGCCCCATGCCACCTTCCCTGAAGTCTGTCCTTCCACAAGTCTATCAGCTCCTGCTGCTCCAAAGCACTGTGTCCTGTCTCCTGGACCCGTAACCACTGATCTGTGACCTTCTGCTCTCTCCTTAGACATCACCCTCTACACAGCCTTATGCTAGCCCTCCCCACCTTCCCCAATACAAAGTGGGACACACCACATGTCACGTGTTATATATTGTATGTTTTCATGATTTTTTTCTCTGAAACCTAGTCTGGTGTCTGGTACATGGACAGCTCAGTACACAGCGAGTCAAGCATGGAAGGAGAAAGGTCATCCATGTGGGAGTGTCCTGTACACAACATGGGTACGTGGCTCTGAGCTGCAGAAGAGTGCGCTTGGGAGATCCAGTCACAGAGATTCAGTCATCAGAGTCTGAACCCAACTGCAACTGAATGTCTAAGGGACACCGTATGAAAGAAAGAGGAACAGGGCTTGGGGCATGGCTCAAGTGGTAGGGTGCCTGCCTGCCTAAGCTAGGCCCTGAGTTCAAAACCCCGAGATGGGGGCAGAGAGAGAGAGAGAAAGAAAGAGGGAGGGAGGAAGGGAGAGAAGGAAGGAGGGAATGAGGGCGACACCATCTAGAACAGCAACGTGTAAAGGACAGAAATATGGGGACATGATAGGGTGGGCAGGAAACCAGAGCAGAGCACTCTAAACACTGAAGACAGCTGTGTCAGCATCATGGATGTCCTGTGGTGGGGAACACTGGATTTGGGGTATTAGGAAATGACTGTCCTTGGCAGTTTGGGTTGGTGGGGGCTGCAGATAACAAGAGGCAGTGCATCAGGGACTGAGGGTTGGCTGCAAAGGGAAGGAGACAGGACAAAGGATGTAATGCTAATGGAGGGTTGAACGGGTGAGCGAGAAACTTGGGGGCTCACAAATGCTGGGATGAAGGGGCGGTGGCAGATGGGAGACTGAACACAAAACAAAGAAAAGGGGGACACTGCTAGTGGAGAAACGTTCCCGGGGAGAGGGGAGGAGGACTTGAGCATGAACAAGAAGGTAGTGTCTCCACTGTGAGAAGAGGTACAGGAGGGTGGCCAAGGCAGTGCCCCTTCCAGGTGTCAGTGTGGCTCTGTGTAACAAGTTCCTGCTTGAAATGGCTGATCCAGGGAAGGTGGTGACCTTCCATCAATTGACCGGGTTTACACCTTCAGTGAGTGATGAGTGACACTCTTGGGGAAGGGCTAAAGTTGCTGTGTGTTGTCCAGAGTTGAGCTCAGCAGGGATCTTGTTCCACAGAACTCAGTGGCCAGGCACAGAGGTACTGGTGCAGGAGGGGCCAGCACAGGGACAGGTGCTGTTCACAGCCCCCTTCCTTCATGCTCCTGCATGTTGGCCAAAGCCCAGGCAGAGCCCCTTTCTCTGCATTCATGATTCTTCGTGACTGCCTTTCCCTACCAATGTTTCTGGTCCACTAACAATGCTTTTTCATTGTCCTAGCACGGAAAAGATTCCAAAATGTCTGTTCTCCGTAATTCAGACCAAAGTCAGCACCATGGCAGGCCAGGGTAATTTGGGCAACACCAGCCATGGCACCTCACGCTTAATCTATCATCATTATGAGCGGCTTTCACATTTCTTTCTCGGGCATAAAGTCTGAAACGCAAAGGGATCGTGATCGTGAGGACAGAGAGATGCACCAATGAGATATTGAGATCCAAATATGTGCTTTGTTAGAAATGAAAATGGAAATAAGAGTCCAGGGGGAAAAGGACTCTGTCACAACATGGTCACACGCTCCTTTCAAAACATGAAAAATAAATTCACCCTCAAGAAAAAGAAGAAAAATGAACCTGACAGTTTCATTCTCTTCTATGTTGAGGCTTCTCCTCTGAGCCTTGCAACAAGGATCAGTGTGAACAAGCGAGGCCGAGCCGGCAGGGAAGATAGCTGTGCTCCCATTGTTCCTCTGCGCGTGCTCTCCTTGCCAGCCCATGCTTGTAACTCAACTGTGATTAAGTAGCTTGTCCCAGAAATGAAAAAAGTCAGCTTCCAGCCCAACACCAATCGATTCTATACTGCCTGAGAACCACTACCATCCCCAACATCCACTACAAATTTGAATTTTCATACCTTTGATTCTATTCCTAATCCAAAAGGGGAAAAATACCCCCACTAATTGCAAATCCTGTCTTGCCGTCTTTCAGTGTAGGACAGAATGCCACACACTGCTCAGCCACAGAATCATAGATGTGGGCAGAAGCTCTACAGATTGACTAGCCAACCACTGAGATCCCAGATGAGTCACTCACAGAACAGAACAGGAAGGAACACCTGAGGCCATAACTGGGCTGTCCCACTGGGGTAGTTCTACCCCATCCCATTAGGAACTCAAGCACATCAGGTGACTGACACCAGTCTTTGAGGGCTTGTTATTAGGTAGACTTTTCTTTTCAACCTAGATGTGGGTAAGCCTCACCTGGAACACAGTAGGAGATACTCAGCAAATGTTTGCTGAGGGCTTCCTGAAATTGGGGTGAATAAGAACCCCTCTGTCCTTATCAGGAGTCTCAATCAGGAATGATTCTCAAACGGGACATGGTGGTACACAGCTGTAATCACAGCACATGTGAGACTGAGGCAGGAGGATTGAGAGTTCCAGAGTAGCCTGGCCTACATGGCAAAACCCAGTCTCAAAAAACAGAAAAGAAGGGTGGTTCTCAGATTTAAATGGAATCTTGATGACTTTGCTAAAGATGATGATATAGTTTGTCACTTTTTACAGAATTGTCACTATTTCTGAACCAAATTTTGGAATACTAAGTTGAATAGCAGACTTTTTCTGATTTATGAACTAATTTATGTAAATATTCATCATTTCATTATACTATTAGCGAATCATTTTACTGGAAATTTTTTTAAATCACTTCAAGTAAGAACTGTCTCAGAAAGTCCAAAATAATGCTAAGCAAAATTCTAAAGAGCCAATCACCATCAGAGTTAAGCAACTTGGCCTCTAAGATGCTCCTTTTGGGAAATTCTCATCTCCAAAGGGATTGGATTTGAACCAGACCCAACCTCCCATGACAGCTCTGCTCATGGACCAGTTCGAAGAGAGATGGATGACGGACATTGCTGTGGCAAGCATGCTGCAGTTTGTCATTCATATTGTCTGAATATGAGAAGTGATGTAGAATCATTGGTCAGCCTCTTCCTACTGGATGGTTTCTAGTCTACGGACTCATTTTTGAGTGTTTATCTTGCATGCTGCCTGGCTGCACAAAGACTATGAGGTTTGTCTGTGACGTCTCTGTCACCTTAATACCTACTAAAAATCAAGGGCCATGTTTCACCATTCATTCTGAGCAAAAGCAACATCATGGTCACCTAGCACCCGAACAATTTTACACCCATCCCCAGTCAAGACGACATCAAGGTGATACCAAAAGTTTCAAAATACCTAAAGAAATAATGAAATTAGAGCACCCTTCTTTAAGTATACAAATCAGCTCATTGTTACTATGATTGATAGGGAAGAGGGGGCAAAGGGTGCTTCATGCTTATTTTCCAAAAAAAAAAGCCATCAGGAGGAAGCCTTGAGAAGAATTTGGTGCCACCCACATTCACTGCTAACCTGTTATTAACAAGCTGCCTAAGTCAGACAGCCTCACCTCACAGAGCCCAGCCCTCGTGATGGAGGCTGATAAACCCAGAAGCAAAACAAAATCATTTGGAACCTCTAGCTCCAATATGCTACAATTTCCTACCTTTCAAATTTAATGCTTCCTGTGAAAAACACACTCCTTAAGCAGATTTCAGTGAAGGCACACTAGGATTGCAGAAGTTAGGCTATCCCCAAATATCTGTTGGAAGAAAAAGGCGACTGTGGACCAGTCTGGCCGCTGAGCAGCACACACTTCTGCCCACAAGGCGCCTGGAACGCGCGTGAGTGCCTATGAGATGGGCTAACCTGACACGACAGGCGAGATCGTTCACATGTGTTTTCAATCTTTATTAGGAGCATATTAGTCTAAAACACCGCAGGGACCTTCTGTAGGATTCGTATTTTTGCTGCTGCGCTATGTACATCTCTCTGTTTTGAATTTTCCCTTCCTCCTCTGGCTGCCCCCACCCCCCCTCCCTTTTTTTAATTTAACTAGGGAAAATGACATGTTAATTTCAGCTCCACCTCTGCTGGGTCATCCTCGGGTCAGCAGATTAGAGACATCAGCAGAAGAGAGAAGACGGTGCGCTCCAACTGCAGGGCAGGCTGACCCAGCCATCAATCAGGCTGACGGCAGCGTTTGAACAATGACAGTCATCTGTCAGGAAGCGGGAGGTGGCGTCTCATTAACACACCGCTCACCTGCCCTGAGCTACACCTCACTTATAATAATATCGATCATTCACCTCCAAGGTGTAGCTTTTTTCTGCTTCATGAAATAACAGGCACTCTATTTCCTTCCTGCCTGCCCTTGGACATGGCCAAGTCGCCTGGAGAGGGGAGAGAAAGGGGCTGGGCTGGGCCTGGGGCAGGAGGCTGGCGGCCCTTTAAAGAGAAGGGTGGTTCACATCCCAGTCCACTCACGGCCAGCAGCTGTGCTGAGCCAGCTAGACACCGCCATGGAAGACGGTCACTGGAGATTTCCGTCGCCCCAAGATATGCCCTCCCCTTAGCCCCAGGGCAGAATTCACCTGGACAGACAGTCTGAGACCGAAAGGTTTTTCACTCTCTCTCTTACATATGCAGATAAGTTGAACACATCCAAAAAAAAGTGTGGTTTTATGAGCTTTGCTTTTAGTAAACACCAGGCACCTTTTGCTTACAGCGGTTGATCCACACAGCCCAAGGGCACCTGTCCACAAAGAAAAGGGACACTGTCCGGAATCTTTGGTAACGCAGCCTTCATCACCTGGGCACTCCCAGGGTCTGGGATGTGTGTGTGTCTTTGATGGGTCATAAAAAAGTCCCTTCATAAAGTTGTAATGTAAGAGTTCAAGCCTGGGCCACCATCCAGAACTGATCATAAATTAGAAAACATGTTCCTCTTCCACCGTTGGGGAACTAAAACACTCACGTGCATGTGGGTGCACATGCAATGCACTGTGTGAGCTCTTCGCAATTCTTGAAAAAGGAAAACAACATCCTTTTTGTGAGTTGGCAAAGGAACCAAAGACCACTTAAGCTTAAAGGGACCCTGGGGACCATAACACTGAGGCTGGGAGTTGGGAACTGCTCGTCCATGGTCCTACAAAATCAGAGGTCAACAGAGCCAAAATTTCAACAGGTCCATCGTCCTGCTCAAGGATTTGCAGGCGCCTGTGGAAAGCAGATTTCAGAAGTGGGGAGAAATAATGAAACAGCGCTCAGCAAGCATGCATGGGAAGAAGAGCGGGTTCTCCTCTGAGGAAGGGAAAGACTAAGGGCAAGTTAAAGCAGCCACAGGGACAAGCTTCCCACATTCCAAGACCGCAGAACAAATTCCTGTGGGGTCCCACCACTGGGCTGGAAGCAGCACCTTCTCACGTCTGGTCCTCTGATGGAGCTGGACCAGCGCTGCCATGTGACCTGGGGACAAGGTCATAGAACAGCATTCCCGGAGGTGCGTGACCTGCAGGAGCCTTCTCTTCATCGAGCACAGGGCAGCCCATAATAATAGCAGAGCAGGTTTTTCTACTTAAGAGAGTCCCTATCTAAACATGTGAAAGTCCAAAAATATTTGAAAACTGAAAATGAGTTCATCATAGCTCACTTCGTGGTAAACTTTCACCTCACTCAGACTGACCTGTGATTATTTACATACTGTTTTATGTATGAGTCACATGTAAAGTGACTCTTCCTACATGTGACTCACCTACATTTCCATGTGTGACTCTGGTGGCCACTTCTGACTCCACTCCAAGTGTCACTTAGCCTGTGATACGCACACCCTGCCAAAAAGGGTGAATCCCAACAGCCCCCCTGCCTTTGATGACTTGGGATCAGGCTTATGGAACTCACTCTCTTCTTCTCCTCAGATCAGACAGGGTTCTACACATTTCCACAGACAGCCTACCCTTCCCACAGAGGACCACACAACCACAAAAGATACCTGTTTCTATGATCGTGGCCATCATTGTCTCTGGTGGCCCCTACATTGGAACTGCCCATCAGTTATTCTTGTCCCTTTCTTTGCTAGGTGACACATAAGGTCCCAGGTGCTATCAGCTCTGTCAGTAGCACTGTGTTCATAGAAACTCAGGAGAACAGCCCCCTTGGCTCGTGGGTTGCCACCCGATGGACCTATGGTTATATCTGCTAACACTGTGCAGCTTGGGAAACCCAGTGGAAACTATCGCTGGAGAAAAGGCAGGACGATGGCTTCACCAAATACTCATGCTTCCTTCTCTGATTTGCAAAAGTCATTGGCACAGTTGCTCTAAGGGAAAATACAAAATAGAAGCCTTACCCAATTCTAATTCCTGAAAATTTAATCTGTATCACATAGGATTAAAATAGTGATTTTGATATAATAGCCTTACCTGTACAAGAAAACCAGATTTCACTTCTTGTGACTGCCATCACACTTTTCCCTGTCACTTGCCATGTCCCTTTGTACATTAAGAAAATTATTGTCAAAACTTCCTATTTTAAATCAGCCATCTGGATATGTGGTTCAGACTTTTCCCAATCAAAGGAGGAATGGTCCTTTCTACAACACAGTCCAGACTCATTAGGCAGTTCTTTAGGCCTTCTTTATTTATTAAAGGCACTGAAAACACACACACATGCTTCATTGTTTTAAATAAGTTTCTCTTCTCCTCATCCCTCTCCCTTCCTCTTCTCCCTTCCTCTTTTCTCTCTCTCTCTCTCTCTCTCTCTCTCTCTCTCTCTCTCTCTCTCTCTCTCTCTCTCTCTTTAATTGCCCAGCCTTTACAAACTCATGCCTGCAAAAGAAACACCCGTCTATTGCCCTGTCAAACAATGCCTGCCTGGGAAAGCTACTGGGTTTATAGAAGAGACAAACATTTCAGGCATGCCATTCTGGGGTAATGAAGCATGGCAACAAAATATACCTGTGCAACATTTGATAAAGATGAGCTGACACGCCAGTCCAAATAGGTTCTTTTGTGTGTCTGCATGTGTCGGCCATCATCGCTTTCATCTTAACACAGGAAGGAGCAATAACAGCAGCAGCTGGCAGGGACCGAGGAGAAGAGCAGCTCACACAATTAAACGTCGTTTACCTCTGGCCTTTATTTCACTCCCATACCCTTAATTTATTGTACGTTTTCTCCCTTTCTATGCAAAAAAAAAGTGGCCCAATTTTTCTTTCTTTCTCTTGCTATCTAATTCCTTTTGCAGGGCGTTGGAGAAAACAAAAGGCAAAATCCCTGGGTGTTCAGCCCTGGATCTTAAGTTAAAATGCCTCTTAGTGGGAATTTTATGGCGTTTTATTGTTGTTTGATTAATGTAAAGCAAAATTAAATGTTACAGTTACACACGGTACATCAGCCAGAGAGAAGGCTGACTCAACTTCTACCTTGGTATACAGAAGACATCTTTTGTTGCATGATCTTCAGACAGAAAAAGAGACAAAGACAGACAGAGAAAGATAAAGTGAGGGAGAGAGAGAAACTGGGTCGGGGGAGAACAGTGGCCCAAATATGAGTCACAAAATCATTTTTGATCAACTCATCTTATCTGAAACTCAAAGGCCATTTGTCTGAGTCAGATCCTTTGTGCCTGAGCCACTCTTGGGGCAGCCATGGGGTCCTCGCAGGTCTCTTATCCATGGGTGCAGCGTGTCGGTGATCAGGGCCCAGCCTGGCAGGACTATGGGTAACAGAAAGGCTCTGTCCTGCTTGAGTTTTGTTCTCTAATGTGACCTGTGGAGGCCTCTGCAGCATGCTGCCTTCACGCCGTGCTGGAGCCCACACGATGCTTGCAAAGGCATTGATACTGGTGATTCTGAAACTGTTCCAACGCTCTTCTGTTGGAATTGCTTCAGAAAAGGCCATGGCTATTCAAGCAGCTCTTCTGACAGCATTAGCAGCTTGGGCATGGCTCATGATGGCAACAAGGCCAACTCTGTGGCTTGCTGATCTCTACGACCAGCTGCGTGCCTTTCACTCACCTGATCAGCAGGCCCTCCTTTCACTACTTACATGTATAACCTCAGTTGCTCTCCGAGTTTAAGAAGGATGGATATTCTCATTGTATACGGAAAATAAGACGGCTCATGGTCACAGTCACCAAGTGAAATCACCTGCCCAGGAGGTCACTTTTACTCCTGAGATATTGTGCTGTGCGTCCATACTCAGTAGAAGCGTTGATGGGGGAAGTTCGGGATAAACAGGTGGGATTTGCTATGAGAGGACCTGTGTTCACACGCTTGCTCCTGGTGAAGGAGAAAAGCCTCAGCTTCCTCTTCCATAAAATTAGAAGATTCTAAGCCTGTCCCAGGAGAATTGGAGAAAGTCAAATGCACAATGAATAGAAAAACACTTTGTGAACTGCAAACTTGTATATAAATACAAGGTCATTTTTTTTTTTACAGTTTCAAAAGTAGTTTGTATAGGTAAAAGCAAATTCCAGAAATAATGACAGAATAAAGTTGTGTTAAAGCTCAAAAACTTAGCGATAAAAAAGAACAGCAGTCAACCTACAGATTACAGTGCTTCCGGCCTTGCAGAGTCAGTTTATAAAATTCTCAGTTATTTAAGGTCTTGTCAAAACCATTGCATCTACTTCATTCTTTTAATTTGCAAAGTCCTGGTAAGAATGTCCCTGGAGATTGACTGAGGGAGAGGGAGCCACCTGCCGGAAGTCACTCAGCGAGCTGACTATCGTTCATGAGAGAAACTCATCAAAACTTATCACAAAATCAACCCATCTCTTACCCACGTGAAAACAGTGGTGCTGACAGAAATTCCTAACTAAATTAAAAGGCTCCATTATTTCTTTATGCTTCATGTTCAAAGTCAGATTTATCAAGGTTTGATTTGATAATTATTGATTTTGATAAATGCGTAGTTATGTAAGCACCACCAGAATCTAGATAGAGATGCACACTTAATCACTTTTATTTTCCCTTTGCAATCTCCTGCACACACATGTACTCACACCTGTGTGCACATGAGCACACACTCACAGTGTAGGCACCAATCAGTGTTCTGTCCCTGCAGTTTTTCCTTTTTCCAAAGTTTCACATACATGGAATCATGGAGTATGCAGTCTTTTGAGTTAGACTTCATTCCCGGAGCTAGCCCTCTGAGAGTCATGCATGCATCGTGTATTTCAGTAGTTCATTTAATTTTTTGAGTAGTATTCATGATGTGGACATTTCAGAGTTTGTGGGTTGAATAAAATCTGTGATTTATTTTTAGATCTATATAATCATGAATAAAACAACCTGTGTGTTCACATACACCTACACATTCATTGCTTAAAAGATAGCTCCCAGTGACCGTTCTGTCCCTCAAACTCAAATGTGCAGGTCACTTTCCTTCTCTTCTCTAAATGCTGAGGAGTGGGACCACAGGTGGCATGGTATGTCTAAGCTTTATTTTAGAAGAACTCCATGAGGTCGTGTTCTGGGGACTGTGCCATTTTGCATTCTCCCCAGCGATGTGGGAGAGCTCCAGCACCAGGTCTTACTGATCTGTTAGCAATGTGAACAGGTGTGGGCTGGTGTCTCCTTGTGATTTTAAATGTACTTCCTTAGTGACCCATGATGCCAAGCCTCCTTTTGTGTGCTAACTTGCCATTGGTATACCTTGTTCAGCAAACATTCTTTCAGATCTTTTGCCTGTGTATTTTATTGAGATACGGCTCTTATTATTGAGTTGGGAGTTCACTATGCCATCCACACACCAGCCTTTCATTCGATGCGTGCTTTGAAGTCATTGTCTTCGGTGTGAGCTGTTTTTTTCGTTTTCTTAACCTGTCTTCTGAAGAACAAGATTTTCTAAATTTTATGAAATCTACTTTGTCCGTTTTATATTATGTTACATTTTGTTATAGGGAGACTTTTTAGAGCTTAAATTAATTAGACTTATTTACCAATTAGAACATTCTCATTCAACAAAAAAAGTTGATCATGAGGACTCCTTGGCACAGCCTTCCTTTCTTTCATGAGCAGGTGGAATGCACGTGCAGCCCGTGTTAGGAAGGAGCACTACTTGGGCTCCAAGTGGACAATTAGGACCGTGGGCGGAGATTAATCAAGCTCAGGCCAGTCCTCACCTGATAGCACATCACGTGCTCAGAATTTGTTGAATGTAAGAGTGAAAGGACTGTGTGGGACCTAGGTTTTCTTCTTTCTTGGTTCCTGACTGGGGTTCCGTAATAACTCTGAAAATAAAAGAAACTGATCATGAAGAACTTCAAAGAAAGAAAAAGATTTCTATGACTGTCTCCGCTACTAAAACAAAACTCTTGAGATAATCAGTTTATAAAGGTGAAAACTTTATTTTTGCTTAGGATTTTAAAGGTTCAACCCATGGTTACTTGCTGTGCTGCTTTGAGCCTCTGGCAACACCACACATCATGCTGAGACTACATGGCAGAAAAGGCCTCTTCACCTCATGGAGTTGTGGAAGCAAAGACAGAGAAGAAGAGGACAGGGTCCCAATGTCCCCTCGAGGCACACCACCATTGACCCAATCTCCTCACACTAGGCCCTGCTTCTTAAAGATTCTACCACCTTCCAATAGCACCATAGGGTGGGACAAGCCTTCACCACATGGCCTTTGGGGTACAGTCCACATTCACACTTATTTAATGAACAATTAACCTATGAACCTATATAACTCACTGATTGATACTGTAAGGATTTCTATTTATTTATTTATTGGAAAGGCTCAGCTTATAAGAGTCTCCTTAGTTGAAATGTCGATAACAGTTTGGAAACCAAGATGGGACATCCTCAGTCTCCCTGACCTTCACTGTGACTGCACCCCACCATCTTCTACTTCCTTGACCCCACTGACCTGGTCACTGCCTTCAACGGCTAGAGTTCTCCAGAGCTGAGCTGGCTGGAAGAGTTCCTGGCCTTTATCTAGGAGGTCTTCTGTCTCCAATCCTGCTGCATTTCCTGTGCAGTCCTGGTCTGAGCATGTCCTTTCAGTGTCTTTCCATTCTCCTGACAGCTTCAGGGGGGATTTCTCACTTTACCCACTAGATAATTCTGTGTTTTCGGAGGCCCAGGCTTCTCATGCCACAATGCCCACTGCCCTACCATTGGTGCTCTCTTCTGGTGTGGGGGTCCTTGGTTTCTCAGACAAGGCTTCTAGTGAGGCACTCACACCAGGGTGAACATGGCTGTCCCCTCCCCTGCATGGTGAAGCACTGATAAGTCCTGCATCAGGACTTCTGATCAGCACATCTGATGCTTCACGATTTAGTCTTAGGCTGACTGCTCCTATGGTTTCAGGTCTCAGTAATTCACCTGACGGTTGCAATCAGGTGCTATAGTAAGTCTAAACCCAACTCACAGTCATTCAGCAGAGGCTACCCACGTCCCAGAGAAAAGCTTGATGTGGATCCTGTTCCCCAGGGTGGAATGAAACCAGCTGCTCAGGAAGCCAAGATGTACTGGTGAAGGAAAGGGGGCAAGGCCCACACAGCCACTGGAGAGATGCAGTGCACTGTGAGGAGATACCAGATGAATTAGCATCTTACGTTTGCCAAGACTCAGCCTGGCTATCCAGCAAGGGGGGTGGAGACACCTGGAGTCGTCCAGAATGATTGACCAAAATGGTTTGGAAATCTCTAGGCCAAGGACCATTAATCTGAAAATGGCTCTGAGTTGATTTGATTTCAATAGAAAGAAAAGACTCCTTCTGAAATGAATAGTGACAGCAGAGTTCAGAGATAACAGTCTGGCAAGGCAAAAACGCTCCTGAAAATGAGCAGAAAACCCTCTCTGGCTGTGTTTGGACAGTTTCACTCACTCGGTTTTTAAGACCATCATAAGAACTGTTCTCCTCCTGCAGCCCTTCTTGCCCTCCCACCCTGGGAGCACACAGACATGTCAGGTGGCATCTAGGGAGGGCAGGACCCTCGGACAGACGGACGGATGGACGGAGGCTAACTACAAGGGAAGTTGGTGGGGCATCTGGTGTAGTCAACCCAGAGGGACCCACAGACACAAAATGGGCAGCCCTGGGGCCATCTCCTCCATGTGCAGTGGAAAGAGCTGTCATGAACAAAGGCAGGCAGTGTAGGGTGAGAAATGACTCACTGGCCCCAAAGAGCTTTCCTGGCTAGGTGCTTGTGTGCACAAAGGCACGCAAGTGAATGTTTTTATCACTGGACATGGGGACTGTCATTAGAAGGACAACTGGACAAGGTCATAGGAAAACACTCCTTTGAATCTCCCTTAAGCAGGCAGAGGAATTAGGACTGATTTATGAATGTATTTCCACAATTTACTTGAAAATTTGTAATGTCTGTGCAGCCTGGCAAGAAAAAAAAAAGGTGAGGCCCTGTGAAAGAACGCTTCTGCTCCACTTTATTGTAAAATTATCCCATGCTACCTGCTCTAATCCCCTGAAAACAAATTAAATCCTCACTAAGCTGACTTTAAATCAATAGTTTCATTTAAGAATAGTGTGACTTAATAAAAATAAAAAACTAACTGGTCCAGCCAATTTAAGAGGGAAATAAATCATTGCCCAAAGAAAAATAGCAGATTTGACTTGTATATGGGCCCCGGCTCTGCTTGAGGTTGGGGGGAGGGAGCCTGTGTCTAAATCAACTCTGGCCAAAGATGAAGCCCAGAAACCCCACTCAGAAGCCTGGGTTCTTGTGCACCCCAAGAGTAAGGATGTCAGTCACCCCCAAAATTGGAAACCACACTGCAGACTGTATTGAAAAGCAATAATCCCCATGAAACAGAGGAAGGTATTGGACAGAATACGCCACAGCAGCCCCAAGCATACAGCCCAGGAATCAATCGCACACGGGACCAGGAATCACTTCCCATCCGTGGAAGGGCAAGCCAGGACAGAGATGAAAGTCAGTGTGGATGGTAAAGACCAGTGCATAGTAGATTTGCAAATTTCTTGGTTTTTAAAAAAAAACCTAAGCAGACTGTTTTTTGACAGGACACAAGAGCCATGGCTGCCATTTTATGAAAAAGGAAAGTTATCTAGGAAAAAAGATGAAGAATTTGCTCAAGAGGTCTCTGCAAGGGAGGCAGAAGATAGTGCTACTCTCGTGCTAAGCTAGTATTTCATCCCACTGAGCTCACTACTTCTATATTAATCATATAAATTAGAAAAATACCTATGACCCGACGTCACCGGCTTAATTTATTATTTTGTATTAGGAATACATAAACATTACAGTGAGTGCCTCCCACCAGGACACATCAATTTTATCAGTGTCACTGTCACCACAAGAACACTCAAAATTTTAATAATTACGAGCCGTCAATTCCAGTTACTCGCTGATGCTCACTGCCAATAGGGCACTTTTATTTATTGTTTTGACACAAATGTGAGAAAGCAAATACTTTGTAATGTCAGATTTAAGCACAATGAAGCCCGGCAGAGCCACCTGTTCCTTTCCACAGTCCCTCTCAGGGAATAAGCTAAAGTTATTTGTTAGCTATAAAAACACCTGGCCGAGTAACTAGAGAGACCCTAGCATGAAGGCAGTGAGTCTGGTGGGATGCACCCTAGGTCAGAATCAGGTTCCAAAAGCTCCATCGTGGGCCAAAGTGCAGCCCTGTGTCATCTAGACCAGCTGGTCTTTGCTTCCTCGTCCATGAGAGGGAGGTGATTTAACGGCCCCCTGAGGAGTGAAGAGGGCTTTGCAAGGGAACTGCAAAGGTAGGGAAGGGTGACTGAGCCTCCCTTCTGCCCAAAGTCAAGTGCAGTCATCAATTCCAACCTAGAAAACCTGGCTCTGCTGTGTCCCTGAAGTACATCTTCCAGGAGGGGCAGAATATTCATGGCACCATCCCGTGGACGATGGCTCCAGCTAGGACCACTGCAGACTGTGACAGCTTAAACACTTCCTGCATAGGACAAATGAGGCTCCCAGCTGGGGCCACTTCAAGTTACACTGAGGGTCAGGATGGGATGATGGACTCAAGACTTCTGGAAGGAATTTTCCAAACTTGTCTGAATTCGAGAGGTGAGTTAAGGGTGATTTCATGCCATGGCGTCAATCTAGGGCCTGCCACAAATAAGTGATCTGACAACTGTGAGCTAGCAACATATCCATTTTCTCCCACAGGAAGGCTAAGTCACTGTTTTCAATATGCACTGGAATGACAACTTTCACCATTAGGAAGCAATTCCAGCAACCATTCCCCCGGAAAGTGGCTTAAAATCACCTTGAGGCAAACTTGATCACTCAGCCAACAGATGGGCTTATCGCTTCTATTTGAACTTCCTAAACTTCCAACTTCTGGAAAAGTCTGCCCTGTGCACAGAGCACATGACCACCCAGAGCAGGCCTGAAACCTCAGTACAAGGACTGTCACCTCACCTCCAGCTACAACCCCATCACACTTTGTCCACAACATCCTCATTCTTTTTTTCTGCAAGCCCTGGCATGACCCAGTCTCAAAAAAAAACACACAACAGGACTGGCAGCCCCCTTCTGCAAAACCTCTTTGCCAACCTCATTGGTGGTTGTACAGATCAGCAGGTCCGAGATCCCACATCTTAACGGCAGCTGGCTGGGTTCTGAACCCCTAGAGAGAACCCTTTCCTAGGTCATCCATTTCCAAGGACAGGCCATATGCTGGGTGTCCTAATAGTCTCTGCTCTTCCCACAGATCGAGGGACAAGGGTCTCAGAAGCCTATCAGAGGTTGATGATGAGGATTCTGGCGTGCTTCTAGAGCACCCAGAACCCCTGCCTGGACCTGCCTCAGAGAGTCTTCATGAGTCATGCCTAGGTAGACCACAGGACTCGGTATGGTTAGCAGGTGCCCAGGGTTGACCAGCAACCCAGGCTTAAGGCCAGCACGGGAACCATGACTCCGATAAGCTACTCGGCTGGGCCTCATGAGCAAGCGGTCATCAAATTCAGTTCATTACAGAGAGGTGGCACCCATGGATCCAATGTTTCAAGACCCATGTGCAAAGTATCAGCCATGCCATGAAAGCACCCATGCAAGCCATGCAGACCAGAATGTTCCTACAGTGCTCACTGCCAACAGCAGCAGGTGGGAGCCTCCTGGCTCCTGCTTAGCAGAAGAGGGAAAGTTCTGGGAAGGAGCACTGGATGAGAAAAGAAGCACAAACCCCCTCCAAGCATAGCAGCCAGGGACTCGTCAGAGCCACAGCTCAAGAAAACTAATGCCACTCACCAAATTCCAGTCCCCCAGGAAGCCAGACAGACAGGTGGAAGAACCAAGCCAATCCCTGGAGTGGTTCCCAACCAAGTTATTCAGGTGTCAACACACTTCCTTCCCCAACACCTGGCTGGGGACATGCATTTGGGTCCTGCAGGTCCTCCCTGCCTGCCTGAGGCCATGCAGCCATTGCTACTGTAGATTATAGAAGGTGATCAGGTTGAGGCCCACTAACCTGAGAAATTCAGAGACAACTGGCCAGAATCTCAGCCTGGTGAGAACAGCACCTCTACATTCCACGTGTCACCTCGCCATGGGACAGGCCCTGTGGTGGCTGGGAGGCTCGATGACCTGCCATTCACAGTGACAGCAGGGAAGGAGCAATGAGTGATGCTCCTGACTTCCGGTTCTCGGCCGTGGTCAGTCCACATCGTACATATGTCTGCTTCAAATTCAAGCCTTCACACGCTGTTTGCAAAATAATTTTAAAAGCCTCAGGATGCATTGCATAAAAACCAAACAATTAAAATATTTTATGAAACACAAACAACAGCAGAAACCCATAAAGGCAGCATCTGGGCTTCATGTCTCCTCCAGGGCCCTTAAAGAGCCGGGATTGCCGGATATTGCACTATGGTGCCAGCCTCCTGCTTCTTCAAATCTAGCATGCCAGGCCTGCCACCCCTCCTGGCAGGTCTCCATGGACCAAAGCCCTCACAGGTAGACCCTGCCCCAGCTCAGACACTCTGAGCCCTGGGCCTCTAGGTGGGTCACGGGCCCCCTCACTAGTGAGCGATACTCCTGCTTACCCGGAGGGTGTGTGTCTTCGACCCCAAGCTCCTGACCCTTTCCGGTCCTGTCTCACTGGCTCCCCTGGATCAACTGTCACTGTGACACTGAAGTCATGAGCATTCAGAGAGCATGACCAGGAGCCCTCTTTCAGGACATTTCTGGCTAAGCAAAGGTTTGAACAAGTTGCCCCAAGCCTCGAGTGCTGTCCTCCTGACACACAGCTTGTGTGGAGTCTCCAGGGTGAAGCCACCTGGTGCAGGCGTGTTACATTGCGGCATGTGCTTTTCTTCTGATAGAGAAAGATTTGAGGACGGGGCCTTATTGTACTGATTATCATTTCGTCTTTTAATTCCTGATAAATGAAGAACACTCAAGAAAATGGGGGGTTTTGACACTGAAGGTTAAGCACCCCGTCAGCTCACATACCTCCTATGTCATGAAATCATTGTTACTGCTTTTGACACCCCTGTCCTGAGTGTCTGTTTCGGCCCAAGCACTGGACCTTATATGCTCGTTCTCACGACTGGATACGCAGCTCAACGAGGCTGTCAGAGACCTTCAGAAAAAAAATAAGGCAAGCTAAACAAAAAAATAGAAACACATAAGGCAAAAATAAATAAATAAATAAATAAAAGCCCTAGAGTTCAGTACAGAACTTGGTGATGCTAGCCCCAGCCATCAGCTGGAAAACGCCTTCCAGAAAGTCCACACAAGCACTCCACCCAGGAAGGTGACAGGACGCTTGTGGAGGGGTAGTGAAGATTTTGGAGGTGGAAGAGAGAGACGCATCTGTTTCTAGAACAAAGGCCAGGCCATCCCCAAGAAGTCCGTGACATTTCACAGCAAAGCTTTGCAAATATTTGTTTTTATGAGGAAAACAAGACTTCATAAGAAGAGATGATAAAAGTCTAAGGATTTACAGATAATTTTGAAATCATTATAATGACGATAAATGAGTCGCAGTTTGGCATCTTTTGTCTGCTAACAATTGAAAGACACATATACACATAAAATATGTGAACAAAAATGGTTACGAAAGTTGGTAAATGCAAATAATTATGTAAGCAACATGGGACAAAGATCCTTAACAATTTGACTCTGAAATCCCTGGTGGTCAAGCCAAAGAGAGTCACTTGTTACTTCCCAAGGACAACACAGTTCCCAAGAAAGGAAGACGTGTTTCCTAACAGCGTTCTGCACATAATTTATTCAGCAGCTCTGTGACATAAAAGACACCATTCATAGTCTTTCACAGGTTTTTTACACTATAGAAAAATGGCCACCTCCTTTAAAACAACCAAAAGTCTAGTTTCATTTGTGTTTTTGTACAGTCCAAAAATGGTGCCTATTGTTGTAAAAGGTTCTGACACTGCAGAAATGCATAAAAAGATTGCTGTTTTCTAAGACAAGTTTTAGATTTAGCTCAGTAAGATATTCTTAGTGAGTCTTTGCTTCCCAATGAGCTTAGAAAATTAGACAAAGGAGCATTCCCAAACCTATCTGCCTTTCTTCCTCTCCAGCCCATCAGAGGGACCTCATTTCTGACACTGTCACGTTGGCTCACTCTCCTTAAAATGAAAGAAACAGCAAGCATTATGCATATGTGAGTGTGTGTGCATATGTAACATCAGATAGTATATACACTTGGTGTTTAATATTAATATGCGTCTATGCATATATCTAAACCTAATTCCTACTCCTGACCTAAACTCCTTCTCCACTGATACCTGCAAATTGGGGCAGACCCAGATTCTGACAGACGCACAGCTAGGTCTCAAAGATTCCAGAAACTGAATGAACCCTTCGATAAAGCCATGTGGCTACCCGCTGATCCTGATGTGAGACAAGTATTCCAGGCACAGGGTGATGAACAGGAGGCACAGGTACATTTCCCATAGCTGCCGCTTTCAACACCCTATGCCCTGTTTCCTGCAGTCAGGCCGCCTTCCACAAGTCTCTGTCCACTCCATCCATTTCCACCTGCCACACTATGCAAAGATGAGTTGCTACTTGCTTTTCTGGTCATGCTGGCCTGTCCTTTGCTCTCACCCCATTCTAGCATCTGTACTGCTCAGTGATTGTTGCCTCCAGGGAAGAGTTCAATTGAAGAGGAAGGAGATGGACTGTATGCATTCCTGGCTTGTGTGTTTCAATGGCAGCTGATGATGTCTACTCTGTGACAAGTGGACAGAACAAGCCATGAGGTCCATGCTGCTCATTCACAGATGGGTTTATTGACAGCTACCTCTAGGACTTAACTGGAGAATCCAGCACACTCCATGAGATCTCAGGAAGTCTAACTTGCCCAAAGTTGACCCTTTTTGGAGCCTGGAGTTCTTGGATCCAGAAAGTTCAGTTCTTTGTCTCTTCCAAATACACCAGCCATGGCAGCCACCTTGGGATGGGCACACAGGAACCAACAGCAAGATGCCTCCAAGGGAGGACTGAGAGCTCTGAGCAAACTCCATCTCTTAATCTCTACATAAAATACAACTTTTGGAAATGGCACACAGTCTGTCCCAAGGAGCACTGGGGAAGAGGACTGAGTGGTAACTCCAGAAGAGTCCTGCAAACCAATAGAAAGTCTTAGTCCTCACCTCATTCAGTGAGCTCACAAAGTCGGGATATTTGGATCCATACTGTCCATTGTGTGTTTTTTCTTTTTGTGTGTTCATTTCGCCCCTCCAATAATCATCTGCCCACTCTCCTCCTTCTTGCCATTCTTAGGCCTGAGCAGTCAATCAACGTGACCATCACTTTGACCTTGGATTCCAGTGACAGCTTACTGGGCTGCCGCCAGAACCCCTGCCATGCTTGTAGCTGGGCCATTCTTCCCAAACCATGTAAATCAGGCTTTGAACAGTGAGGCAAATCCCTTCTCCAGCCAGATAGCTCTGCTCCCACAGGGCCACAGAGAGCACTGCAGGTCAGGCACAAACCCACACTTGGTTCTCCAGGACTTGACTTTGCAACTTGAGTCCAGCGGCTTATGCTCCTGACTTCAGGATAACCAACAATGGATTTTCTCTACAAGGCTTTCCAGTCTGCAGAAGCAGAGGTACCATGGTGGGGCTTAGAGCTCCAGAATGGAAAGGGGTCCTAGCCCCACCACAAATCCCCAGTCTGGATGCCCTTTCCCAGATTTCCTGCTGCAGTTTCCCTGTTCATAAAATGGATATCACAATAATTCTCCTCTTGAAAAATGATAATATTTAAGCAAATGGTTCATTCTGATGCCTGACTCATGGTAAGATCTGTTAGGTGATTGCTTTACCATTGCTTCCATATTGTTATGATTATCTTGCCTTTACTTCCTTCAAACACCAGCCCACACCTACCCACCCCCTCCAGGAAGCCTTCTGTGACAACTGTAGTCTGAAGGAAGCTCTCCCCCTTGGGAATTTCTAACATTTCTTGCATGTCCCTTCACTAAGACACAAATACACACTCTTTAAATGCTACTGTGTCCTTATGTCATCTAACTTGTAATGTGATCCCCCCACCCAGACTTATAGAGGACCCAGTGCTGTCCATTGTTAATTCCCAAGTACCCTCAACAATGCCATGCCCATTGTTGAACAGCTGGGGTCACAAACATTGGAACCCTCTTCCCACCAGGGAAGGCCAAGAATCTTGTGTGCCCAGAAAGGGCCTGACAAGTGAGCTGTGAATCTGCTACTTCCTGAGGCCAAAAAACTCTCAGCTCCATGAAAGTGAGACTGTCACAGACACACTCACTTCATGAAGAGGCTGCAATCAGTCAAAGGGTCTAGGAAAATCCCCTTGGCTGCTTGACCCATCTATAGTGTTGAGCAGTACAGGAGCACTTCCAGTTTGGAGGTTCTCTTTAAGTTCTGCCTGTGGTTAGCATGGTTTGCCTTCTCTTAACTGTGAATACTTTTTCATTTACCAGCCAAACCCATCTCAACCAGAATGTGCCTGAAAGAAAAGAGGAGTACAAGCCCATGGTGGTAGGGAGGTGGTAGATATTGAAACTTAACCCAACGCAAACACACAACGCTGCATGTGTCACAATGGAGACATCAGTCTTAGAAAAATTCAGTCTCCAAAGACACTATAGCCAGGAATCAAGCCATACCATGTTAGCTCATGGCTAGGCTGGTTCTACTTACCTCAAAAGATCAAGTGCCCAGGATGTGTGACTCGTCTGCAGGTTGCCCCAAGCAGGGGATCAATGTGTGAAGACTGACAAGACAGAAGCCCAGTGTTCTGTCAACAAAGGCTGGACAAGAGTAGGCAGCTCCTGCTTCCCTCAACCTCAACTCTGCTTAAAAGAAACAGCTTAACAGAAAAACTCGCCATGCACTAATCTTTCCCATACAGAGTCAGAAGCCATGTGCACAGTGCCTCACAGGATGGAAGCAGCCAGTCATCCCTGAGGTGCCCATGGAGTGAACACTTTTAAGACCAGTCTGGTCAGGGAGCACAGGCAATGCCAGCAATCTCCTGGGAGCGAGGTCACACTGAGACCATTTCATTTTGGTAGATTTTCTTGCAGATCTCTCCAGATTATTGTGTCCTCACTGTATAACGTCTTAGAAGAAATTGCCATCCCAGAGATGATATTAGTGTCACAATAGGTGGCCGGATGTAGTAAGAATCCATTGTTTTGGGGATTAAAAAAAAAAGAAAACAACTCTGCTCTTCCACTGTGGTGGAGCGCCCGAAGCCTAGTCTGAGCAAACAGAATAAACCAAAGGAATTTTATGTTAAACTAAGCATGTAGGATGTCCTTACCCTCAAGAGCCAACCAGGAGCTTTCAAAAGATCCAAAAGAGGTATTTTGGAAACAATGTTCTCAGTCCTGGAATAACAGTAAGGTCAATGATTGGCAAAGGACCCCCCCCACAATCCTGGTCTTCCACCTTGGCACTATTGACGTTTAGAGCTAAATATCCCCTTGTTATGAAGGTGTCCTGAGGATCTTAGGATGTTTAGGTATGTCCCAGATTTCTTCCCACTAGATACATGCAATATCCACCAGAGTGACAATCAAATATGTCTGCAAAAATTTCCAAATGTCTGTGGGAGGGGCACAAATGTGCTCCCCATTGCGATCCTCCACCCTAAATTAACAGGAAGTTCTCTTTGGTTTTGACGCCAGATTGCAGCTAATGCTTGTCACTTTGCTAAAGGAACCAGCAAATTTTAGCTCTATCACACATTAGTTTGTAGTAAAGGGAATGTAAAAGCCATCCCCTGTGTTCCTTCAAGAGATTTTCCGATAGGAGCCCCTCAGAACAAACCCAGGTGGTCCCCTGGTTTCCGGGCTCCTCATGTTTCATGCATGGGATGTGACCCAGTGGCGCTCGGGTCTGGCTCAGGAATAACTGTTTCGTGCTCCTCAGGGAATGAGTGCTCTGGCTTTCGAAGGACACCCAGACAGGTTGCTTAATGATCATTGGGACATTGTGGCACCGACTTTTAAAATGAAATACACATAAATATCTGAGCCTGGGGGTTATTTCTCTCCAGTCTTGATGGCCTCTCTCATCTTAAAATAATTTACAGGAATTCTGCAATTATAGTAGGTCCAGGGTTGTTTTTCCTTGCATCACTTTACAGAGATACTTATCAAAAGCCCAAACAAGGCGCCATAAATCGCTCGCTTCCTCGGTAGGCTCGTATAGTTCTGGTCCCATGTGGTCTATCACAGGGTCACTTGGTGAGAGGCCAAGCTGCCAGACGTCTTCCCTCATTGCGTTTTTAATTTCCTCTCTTCCTTCCTTTATTCTCAGAGACACTACATCTTTAAATAAAAGGCAATGCGCAACTTTGCAGGGAATTTCATTTTAAAGAAAATGTTTTTGAATTTAAAAAAGAAGAAAGGGGAAGGAGAAGAAAAAGAAACCTGTTTCTTGATGACTCGCTGGGACTTCTTGGCTCGGGGTATTGGCCGGGTTCCCACCTCGTTCCACTCTGTACAATCGGTTACTTTCAGACAACTAGTCAATGGTAGCAAAGCCAAACAAAAAGGGGAACAGGCTCATTGACTATTTTTCTTAAGCCTTGCTATTTACAGAAGACGAGCTTAGTCTGCCTTTGCTAGCCGGTCTTTCTCGGTTTGATGGCTGCCTCCCTTCATTGAGGCTGTCCTCACTGCACCGGGCTTTGTCTGAGAGGTTTCTTGCAGGTGGCTAATTTCCCGTCTCCCTGATGCCTCCTTCCTCCTCAGAATGGTCTCTGTCCAGCGTCCTTCTTAGCCAAATGCATCTGTCGTTTTGGGCCTGTACTGTGCCACTGAACACTCAGGCCTTTTGCTGTTAACTCCTGAAGCCCCATCAATAGTAACCACACATTTGCCTGACAGCCTTTTTTGGTCTATGAAAACTCATGCATCCTGCAGCTTAATATGACAGCGACCTAAAAAAGAAAGGTTTTCCTCCTTCTGACCAGAGTTTACTTGGTACTCTCACCTCATGTTCCTTGGTATTTTGAGCTGGACAGACAGATGAACCAACGGACAGTCTGGAAGAGAAAATTTTATTCTAGAACTCAAATTAATAGCACACGTGGGCTTGAGTTTTGTTTCAGTGGAGTGCAGTATCCCTGGGGATAAGGATTTGCATGAAGCTCTTTATCCTTTGCCACAAGGTTAAGGTCACACCATCAATGTGTGTTTCTCCTAAATTGGGAGGTGGGTGATAATATGCTCATTCACGCGCTGGATTAGGCTCCTACAGTACAGTACTTCCTAAGTGCGGGTGCCTTCTTGTGTGTGGTTTTAACCCTGTGGTTAGGACAAGGGAGGACAAATTCCAGCCCCAACTCATGGTTATGGCATGAGGTGCTGGGACTGAGTTAATGTCTACAAAGAACTTGGATGTTTTCTTACCTGCTTGCTAAGCACACACTGGTGATGGAGGGGATATATTGACTAAGTCTGAATTAAAATGTAAGAGAGTGATTAGGAAGACACAAGGTAATTTCATGAAAAGATGTTTCACCAAACTGGGTGACGGCAGGGCCAGGACAGAGCACCACAAATTCCCAGCTGCCCAGCCCTACCCTCACCTGAGGTAATTCCTGCATCACCAGAATGCAGTTATCTCAAAGCAAGTCTGAACCCAATATTTCAAAGTATCTCAGAAAAACTCAAAAGAGAGGCGACATCTATGCCCTACCAATGAGCTAGTCTGGGGGCAGTGACCACAAAAGCTAATGCTAAAAGTGGAAGTTACTAAGATTATTCACACAAATAGAGTGAAAGTTAATAAATCACCATCTGAAACAGCAAAACATCCCTTGACCATTTACTCAAACTTTTTCTTCAACCTCACACTAAGGAAATGCACTGTATACCAGATTCTGCTGAACCAGGGGACATAACTAGGGTAAGAATTTTTCACATGATTTAGAAAAAAACGCAAACATTTTAACTTCAAAAACATTGAACAATAACTTCATTAATCTCTTGTGCTTATTACCTGTTCTGAATTCTTTTTGAAGAAAAAACAAAGGGAGCAGGGAACAAAGGAAGTTGAGGGCACAGAGGAGGGAGAAATGATAGGAAGGTGGGAAAAAGAGGGAAGAATGGAGGAAAGCAGGGGAGAACTTTCTTCTGAAGGCCATAAGGACAGCACACCAATCGGGAAGTACTGACCTCAGCAGAAGCTAAAGCAACATCATATGCTATTTTTTCAAAAATTATTCTGAGGAAATCCATTTCCAGAAAGATGGAGAGGACGTGCCTTTCCTTGCTCCTCTCATTCTGAACAACTGAAATCCCTACCCATGCATACAGAACACACAAGAAGCCTCTGAGGCCGAAGGGAAAAAAGTGGACCAGTGGGAGCTCGGAGCCCAAGGACACCATCTTGTTTCTGCTTCTATTTTTTGTTTTTCTTGCCTCTTGTATCCTAGACCAGACAGAGGAAAAGCCATAATCCAAAAATATCAAGACATGGACAGGAAAGCCCATTCTCCACAGCCAGAGGGACTGCATGATGAGAATAAAACGTGTAGATGAAAGTCCTCTACTCTCGTCAAAAGTCACAAAGCCTGTAGCACAGAAAAAGGAGAACTTAGCCCTTCCTAACTGAGCTGCAATGAGACCCCCAGAAGCCACATTGGGACCTGGACTGCCAGGCCACCATGGGCAGCAAGATAGCCTCCTGATCTCACTGGGGGTGTCAGTGGTGACCTGCAGAGCCAGGATTTTCACTGCTTGACAATTGGAGGACCATGTGGAGCTGTGACTGGACCTGGCCCCTGCCAGCCAGATGGTATCAGTGGAAGCTGGAGAAAGTTGAAGCCTCAGCTGCAGTGAGGAGCCCTGACCACCTTCCTCAGAGATCAAGCAGGAAATGTGGACTCCCATCAAGCCCAGATGTGAGGAGTGTCAGTGGAGGCCTGCTCAGACAGAAGATATAAAGTAATCCAGAGACTGATAACATGATACACAAAATGTCCAGATTCCAATCAATAGTTACTCATCATATCAGGAACCAGAAAAACTCAATTTCAATAAGAAATTGAAATCAATAAACACAAACATCGCAATGACAGAGATGTGAGAATTATCTGACAGAGTTTATAGCAGCCAGCATTAAAAATGTTTTAATGAGAAGTTAGGCACTTTGGAAACAATGAAGACAGCTTCAACAAAACAACAAAAGGCTTAAAGAAGAAATAAATGAAACTTTTAGATCTAAAAGAATGACTGAAATAAAAAAAAATGACAGATTGGTTCAAAAGTGGAGTGGGCGAGGGGCATCAGAGTTAAACAAAAAAAAAAAAATCAGTGAACCAGAACCAGCAATGGGTATTATCCAATCTGCACAGCAAAGCGGAGGCACAATGAGAAAAACAAACCAGCCCAGAGCCTGCTGCAATAACCAAAGGCCCAACATTCATGGCATCAGAGCTTGGGAAGAAGAGCTTTTTTTTTTAAAAAAAAAAAAAAGCAGTATGAAGAAGTGTTTAAAGATATAATGACGGAAAGTATCCCAAATTTGGAGAGATGTTAGCCTACATACTCAAGAAGCAGGGAAAACCCCGACAATACAAACCCAAAAAATCCATGACAAAACACTTCATAGTCAAATTCTAAAACCTAAAACAACACAAAAATCTTGAAGTATCAAGAGTGAAATAGCATCTTAAAATGATAGCAGGTTTCTGGTAAGAAACATGGAATCCAGAAGGAACAGTCTCAAGATTTTTCAGTTTCTATAAGAACACAACTTCCAAACCATAAACAGACAGGCAGGGATAAAGGAGAAACTAAGTGTCTTCAAATGAAAGAGTGTCTAGAGCCTTCGTGGACAGCAGACCTACCCTAAGAAATGGCCACAGAAAGTCATCTAAACAAAGAAAATACTGAGTGTGTGGAGCCTGGTGCATCAAGAAATAAGAAAAAAACTGAAAGAGAAAAATGAAAAAGTCCCCACTTTCCTTCTCCTCCTGAGTTTTCTGAACTATGGTTCACCGCAAAAGAACCACTGACGATGTGGTTCTCAATGTACGTAAGCAACAATTTAAGAAAATTACAGAGGGGAGAGGATAAAGGGTATACTACCTGCACTTCATTCTAACTGGTAAAACAACACTGGGAAACTTCAAGTTCTGTATGTCATGTACTACCTAGAACAGCCACTGGAAAGCTGTGTGAAGAAATACACTCGAAATCACCATAGATACTGCAAAACTGACTTCCTAAAGACATTCAAGTTACCCCATGAAAAGGTAGAAAAAAGACAACAGAAAAACAAACCCAAGACAAATACAGAGCAAAAAATGAAATGACAGACTTACATTCCAACACTTCGGTGACTACATTAAATGTAAATGGTCTAAGTGACCAATTCAGACTGAGAGTTCCTGCCTCTTGTGACAACATGGATGAGCCTGGAGGACAGTATGCTAAATGAAATAAGCCAGAGAACAAAAGACCAAATACTGTGTGAGCTTGCTGATACGTAGAATCTAAAATAGTCAAACTTCGACAGGCGGGAATATAGTGGTGATTTCCAAGGATGGGAAAATGGGGCAGGGGGAGTCACAGTCACAGCGTACAAAGTTCCAGTTACTCAGCGTGAGTAAATTCTGAAGATTCACTGTGCAGTATAGGGCCTCTCTATTCTATATGTGTAAATCTCATGTGAAGTGCTCTTACCACCCCCAAAACAAGGATAATCAAGAGGTGGCAGGAAATTAAATTTTAGGAGGTGATGTATGTGTATATGGCTTTGATGGTGGTGCTGGCTTCACAGGTCTCATTTACCTTCAAATTGATTGTATTGTGTACATAAAATGTGTATAGCTTTCTACATGTCAATCATACCTCAACAAAGTTTTTCTGAAAAAAAGATATTTCTAGGGTGGATAAAAATACATGACCCAAGCACCTGATGTCAACAAAAAACTCACAGTGTAGCCTGTGGTAAAAGGATGCAAAAGATATGCCATGCAAACATCAAAAAGGCAGGAAATGACTCTAATAATGTCACATAATGTAAACGACAATGCCAGCTCGTGTGTGTGCACATGTGATGACAGAGCACCAATCCAAGGAGAAATAACAACCTAAATGTGTGTGCACTCAACAGTGGAGCTGCAAAATACAGAAAGCAAAGACTTACAGAACTAACGGTAGAACAAGACGAATCCCCACTTTCTCTTGGAAACTTTGTCACTCTGCTCAACAATCAGTAGGCAAATAAGACAGAGAATCAGTAAACACATAGACAGACATGTCAATATTATTAACCAAGAGGATCTAACCAATACTTACAGGACACTCTACCCCAAAACAGAATAAGCATACCTTCCAAGGACACATTACCAAGAAGGACCCTACCCTGAGTCATGTAACAGACCTTGCCACTTCAAGAGAATTAAGTCACGGTCTGCATGTTCTCTGGCCACACTGGAATTAGAACTCAGATCAAATTAAGAGAGCAATAATAAGAACATCTGCAAACACTTGGAAACTAATTTTAAGATTCTGAATAGTCTGTTGGTCAAAGAAGAAGTTTCAGGGAACTTAAAAAACACATTGAACTGAATGAAAATGAGAAGGTAACATCAAGATTGGCAGGATACAGCCAATGCAATAAGAAGAAAATGCATAGCACGAGACACATTTCAAAGGAAGAAAATTCATAAACCAGGAACTTAAGAGCCCATGTCAAGGAACTGGAAAACCAAACAGCAAAATAACCCAAGTAAAGAAGAAAAAATAATAAAGAGAACAGAAATCAATGAAATTTAAAAGCATAATACATGGAGCCAGTCAGTGAAGCCCCTAGGTAGTAATGGTAAACTTCCAGTACAACTAAAATAAAAAGGGAAAATATCCATATTTCTTCACTAATACCAGGAATATATCAGTGCATATTATCACAGGCTCCAGAGACATCAAAAGAATAAGAGAAAGCCATCCACAACGCCATGACATGAATTTGACAATCCAAATGCAAAGGAACAACTCAAAACCTGCAAGCCACACAGTTCATGCACTAGGAAATAAGTTATTTGAGTGGCCCCACTATTAAAGTTATAAGATTTCTTATTTGAAAACTCTTTAAAGAGCTACCTCTACACCCAGATGACTTCACTAGAGAATTCCAGCAACACCTGAAGAAGAATTAACACCAACACTACAAATTCCCTCCAGAAAACCGAAGAGGAGGGAAACTCCAATAGTGAACTCAGAAGTTCTGTGATACCTGAACCAAATGAGGCACAAAAAAAGGAAACCACAGACCAAAGATACTTGTGAATATGGACATGAAGAGCCTTAACAGAATTCAGTAATATATACATGTACACATGTGTACTTTTTTGCTGGTACTGGGATTTGAACTCGGGGCCTTGTGCTTAATAGTCAAGTGGTGTACTGGAACCACACCCAGCACTCTTTTGCTTTAGTTATTTTTCAGGTAGGATCTCATATTTTTGCCTAGGGCTCAGAGTGCAATCTTTCTACCTATGCCTCCCAAACAGCTGAGATTGCAGGAACCAGCCACCATGCCCAGAATATATTTTTGGTGTGTAATACAATAAATGTATATTTATGAATATACATTTCTACATATTATGAATGTATATATATAAATTCAGGTGAGATTTATTCCAGGAATGCAAGCTAACTCAATATTTAAACAGCAGTCAATAGCATTGCTGTAGACTGAATGCATATTAAATCCTAATGCCAAGTGTGATGCCTTTGGGGAATTTATTACTTTGTGAGGGCTCTGGAATAAGGACCCAGAGACGTCCCTTGCCCTTCCTCCACATGAGGACACAGCACAAAGATACCTTCTATGAACCAGAAAGGGCCCCTTACCGGCTTCAATTCTGCCAGCACCTTGATGCTAGACTTTCCAGCCCCAGAACTGTGGCAAATACATTTCTACCACTTATAAGCCACCCAGCTTGGGGTATTTTGTTATAGCATACTGCATAGACTAAGCTAATAGTCTACCACATTAACAGGATTAAAAAAAACAAAAATTAAGTGAGTATATCAATTCATGTAGAAAAAAAGTTTTCACAAAATTCAGTACACGGTTATGATAAAATCTTTCATCAAATTAGGAAGGGGTTGCAATTTCCTCAGCTTGATAAAAAGCATTTACAAAAACCCTACAAAACATCATCCTTCATGTTGAAATACTGAATTCTTTCCCCAACAAGACTGGGAGCAAGGCAAGGGTGTCTGCACTTACCCTTATCATTCTCCAGAGTACTGGAAGTTGTGGCAAGGAAAAAAAAAAACAAACATACAAACTGGAAAAGAAAAAAAAAAACCCTGCCATTCTTGCAGATTTTTATTGTAGGAATCCGTAATATCAACAAAAAATAAGATGGGTGGAGCACCTGCCTAGCAAGCATGAGGTCCTGAGTTCAAGCCCCAGTACCCCAAAAAAAGAAAACAAAAAATAATTCCTAAAACTAATGGATTCCAGCAGTTGACAGGAAATGAGCAGCAGCAAAGCCAACGGTATGTCTATAGAGACAATGAGCATGTGAGATACAAGGCCATTTTAGTCACCCAAAAAAGGAGAGATTTTAAAAATACTCATTTCAAAAATGAAATCCTGAGGGGTAAAATATGAACAAAACTTGCGTGCTGAAAATTATGAAATGCTAATGAAGAATTCAGTCAACATCTTTTAAAAGGGAGTAACATACCATACTTACAGAATGGAAGACCCTACAGAAAGATACCAGCTCCCCCCAAATAAATACATTTAACACAATTCCCATCAAGATTCCAGCAAAAACAAGCTTAAGTGACAAAAATTATTCTAAACTTTATATGAAAAGACATATGCCTTAGAGTAATTAAAACAATCTCAAATAATAAAGTGAAAGTGATCACACTACATAATATCAAGACTTACTACAGTCTAGCTACACTAATCAAAAGTGTATGGTGCTGAAGGAGGTGTATATTAAAAAAACAGAAGAGAGGCTGGTGTCGGTGGCTCACACTTGTAATCCTAGCTACTTTGGGAGGCAGAGTCCAAGAGCATTGCAGTTCAAGGACAGCTTGGGCAAAAAGCGACATCCTGTCTCAAAAAAATCCCCAACACAAAAAGGGCTAATGGAGTGCCTCAAGTGGTAGAGGGTCTGCCTAGCAAGTGTGAGATCCTGAGTTCAAACCCCAGTACCACCAGGATGGGAGGGAAGGAGGGAAGGAGGGAAGGGATGGAGAGGAGATGGGGAGGGAGGAAGGAGAAAACAGAATAGAGGACCCCAGATTGCCTGCCATGAATATGGCCAATTGCTGGTCAGTAAGGGTTCATAGCAACTTAATGGAGTTTTAAACCCAAAAGGTGCTGAGGAAATTGGATATTCATGGACCAAAAAACTCAGATCTTATACTAAAACTAACTCAAATGTAGTACAGATTTAAATATAAATATAAAACTGAAAATAGAAAAATCTTTGAGACCTGGGGTTTCATGAAAAGTTCTTAGCCATGACATCTGCAACACAAAAGAAAAAATTCCAATATATTGGACACAAATTAAACTAAAAACTCCTTATCTGCAAAAGACTCTAGTAAAAAGATAAACTATAGTGAGGGAGACAACGTTTGAGAACACATTGGTCCAACAAAAGACTCACATCTAGAGCGCACAAGTGCTATTCAACTTACAAGGCTACATCCCAATTCATTCCATCTTGAGCTGAAAATAGCTGACCTACTGTGCACCATAGCCTAACCTGGCCTCGCCTGGCTTGAGTTAAGAACACTGGCATTGGCCCAAATGGGCAAAATCATCTCACAAAGCCTATGTTGTAACAGACTGTTGACTAGCTCAGTCAGTTGGCTGAGCACAGTCTGCTGTGGAGCACAGCACCGGCTGCTTTCCATTGTGATCGTGTGGGTGACTGGGAGCTGTAGTTCTGAATCACACAGCATGTGGCTCCTGGGAAAAGACCAAAATTCCAGCTACAACGTATGGTTTTCACTAAATGCATCTCACTTGCACATCACTAAATCAACAATACATTGCAAGACAACTTGGTAAGAAGGGACTGTCTTATGTGAAGACTCTCGAAACTCAACACTAGTTAAAAACCAAGTAGAAAACAGGCAAACACATTGAGATGTGTCAACAAATGATGTATGGACGTCACCTAAGCCCCTAAGAGGTGTTCAACATCACTGTTCCATAAAGCATGCAAATTAAGGCCATGACAAGACACTGCAACATCCAGAGTAATAATTAGTGACAATGCTGAATGCTGATAAGGATAAGGAGAAACTAGAACTCTCCCACATTGTAAAAGGGTACAGTTACTCCAGAAAATAGTTTAGTGGTATCTTAAAAAACAAACACAAACTTACTATGTTCTCATCTTCTGCCCTTCTGAGCATTTATCCCAGAGACACGAACACTTCTGTCCATGCAAAAATCCATCCAATTGTGGATGGCAGATTTGTTTTCACTCACGAAGAACTAGACTCAACCAAAAAGTGCTTCAGGAGAATACTGAACCACACAATGGAACAGACCATGCAATAAACAGCACAAGCTACTGACAGACACCACTTAGATGGATTTCAAGTGGAAAAATCCTGTCTCAAGGTGCTACCATTTTTGGAACATGCTCAAAATGATGAAATGGTAGATATGGAGAGTAGACACTTGGTTGCTAGGGTTGAGAGAGTGGGGACAGGAGGAGTCGCACTGATTATAGAGAAGTAGCACTGGGAAATCTTAGGAGACAGGTCACTCTGTGCTTTTGGTGAGGCGGTGTCCATGTGAATCAATAGGAATGGTAAAATGACACAGAGCTATACAAACACAGCACAGCAATGTCGGTGTCCTGGTTGGAGGTGGTCTGGGATAACCACTAGGGGAAACTGGGTAAAGGTCGCCCTCCCCATGGATTTCAGATCTCTCTACACTGTCTTTGCAAACTCCTGGGAACCTACGATTACTTCAAAGAAGATATTTTTAAAATTTTTTCTAGCTTTCAGTTACTGAACCAGGGTGTCCACGTGGTCAAAAAAAATCAAATAAAATCTGAAAGTAAAAAATAAAAATTGCCTTTTCTACCATGTTTATGTCTGACACATCCCAGATGGCCAACACAGGAAACAACCCCATTCACCTTCTTCCAGAAAATATTTTGTGTGTAAAATACGCATCTTTGCTCCCATAAATGAGAGCATACTATACAGATTGTTTTACACCTTGCTTTTGTTTTCTTGGTAATCTTTCTTAGAGATCTTTCCTTTTAATTAAAGACTGAGTCTTGCACAATTGTGCAGGCAAATCATAATTTCACCAGCCTCCGCCCTGTGGATGTCAGGGCTGCTCCTTGATTTACTCTGTATTTTGCTTTGTTCTATTTTACTACTGTAAACCAGGCTACAGTAAACAAAGGAGTGTCCTGCGCTCACACCTGGACACATCGTGATGTAACAGGCCTCATTGTGTTGCCTTTCCAGTGCCAACACAAGATACCTGAGGTGCTTAGCTTGTCAGGGAGGAAGCATTTAGTTTGGCTCCTGGTTTCAGAGGTCTCAGTCCACAATCACCTGGATCCACCAGCTCTGGGCCCATGGTGAGTAAGAACTCATGACACGAAACGTGTAGAGCAAAGATGCCTATCTTATGGTAGCCAGGAATCAAAGAGAGAGACAGGGAGAGGCGGGGCGAACATCCTTAAGGACACCCCCTAGGTGATTTAACTTCCTCCCACTAGCCCCACCTCCAAAAGGCTCCACCACCTCCCAGTAGCAGCACAGACTGGCACCAGGCCTTTAGCACATGACCCTGGGGAGGTTAAAAATCCACACCATAACAACACTAGGTTTTATCAGAATTTATAATTTTGACATCATTTTTGGAACTTTTTGGAAGTTCTGCCATGGCACTTCTTGACACAATCTGTCCTTTGACTTCAGCGACACCACACTGCCTTTTTCTGGGTGCCCCTACCCCACAGAGCCCTCCTCATCTCTGGGCTCAGCTGGATCCTTCAGCTGACCAACAATTGTGATCTGAAGGGATCAGCCCTGGGTTCCATCTCCTCCTCGCACAGGCTCCTCAGAGCTAGCATATCAGTTGCTGAGAATTTTAATCTCATTTTAATGCAGACAGGTCCCAAATTTTACCCCCAATCCCAGAACTTGCTTCAAATTCTAGATTTGTCTCTACAACTACACACTTGGTCTCAAAGCTCTTAAAAGGAAGGACAAGTGGACAAAAGTCTTGCATTCCACCATTACACTCACCCAGTATCACCTGACGTTCCTTCTCACTCAAAGTTCCTGCCCCATTACTCAAGGAAGACAGAGCAGCTCTTCTGTTTCTCTCTCATCATCCTTGCCATCTGACCTACAGGCACCAAAATCAAGACCACATGGGTAGCAGAGGACCAGTGGCTCATGCCTGTAATCTTAGCTACTTAGGAGGTTGAAATCAAGGATTCAAGGCCAAGTAGGGAAAAGAGTTCTGAAGACCCCCATCTCCAAAATAACTTCGAGCAAAATGGACTCGAAGTGTGGCACAAGTGGTAGAGTGCTTGCTTTGTAAACCTGAAGCCCTGAGTTCAAATCCCAGTCCCACCAAAAATGAAAAACACCCCCACAGATCTTCAATATAGTTTGTCCCCTACTTTGGACTGTCCTCCACCTGTTCCACCAGCTCAAAACGTGAATGGAACAGTCTTGCTCTCAGCCTGTCCCGTCCTTCACAGTGCCTCTTGCCTCTGATCCCACCATCTTCTCTTGTCTCTGTGTTCATTACTGTAACCGCCAGAACACAGCACCACAAACTGGGTAACATAAAACAGCACAACCTTGATCTTCCTCACAGTCTGAAGACTGGAAGTTCAAAACCAAGGTGTTCTCTCGAGAGGCTTGGGGAGGATCCTTCCCGTGTCTCCCAGCTCCTGGTGTTCTGGAAATCCTCAGCATTCCTGAGCTGGTGATCACATCCCTATAATCTCTGCCTTCATCATCACATTGCATCCTTCCATGAATCTTCTGTGTCTCCATTCAAATTTCTTGCTTAGAAAGACACCAGACGCTAGATTAGACCTCCCGAGTTCTATCGTGAGTCAACATTTGCAGAGACCCTATTTCCAAATAAGGGCACACTTGCCAGGACTTGGGCATTTCTTTTGGAGGGACACCGCTCAACCCACAGCATCAGCCTTCCAGCTTTTCTTTACGCTCTCCTCCTCACTCCCTGGCTTCAGCCCCACTGGGGTGGCCTGAGTTCCTTGAAAGCACCCACTTTGTCCTAGAATCTGGACTGCTCCCGTCCCCCACCCCACCATTCCCATTCTTCACACGCCTAGCTTCTTCTCTTCTGCTAAGGCTCAGACCCAACACCACATCCTGTCCACCCAACAGTGGTGAAAACTTAACACTTCCTGCCCGGGAAGTGCCTCTTGCTGGTCTGCCGCGAGGCTCACTGTGTCTTCAGGTGACTTGCATTTCTTTGCTGCTTGCTGAGATTTCTCTCTGTCTGGAGCAGCACTGACCAGGCAAGCAGCCTGGGATGATGGAAATGCCCCCAGCTTTGCTGCCCAGGACGGCAGCCACATTTACACGTGGCCATTAAACACATCAAAGTGTGACTAGCGCAGCTAAAGAACTAATTTTTGCCTTTAGTTGATTTATGCAAATTAATATTCAATTTTAGTGCTTGTGTGGCTAGTGTTCTTGAATCCTGGTCACAGATTTCCAGGACCTCAGCTTTGGACCAGCAAATGCAGGGTCTGTCTCACGGATGTCAGTGACCCTGACAATGGTGCGGGACAGGTGCAAAGGTCTTGTTCAATAAATACTTGTAACAAAGGACAATGGAACCTCATTTTATTTGTATTTGTTCAGCTATAAGGAATTTGAGCATTTTTATGCATTCATTGACCACTGTGTACATTCCTTTTATCTCTGGACTATCCACATTTCTCTTGATTTATCTTAAACATTTTCACATATTAGGAAACTTGACCTTTGACTACTGTGTATGTTGCAACTATTTTCTTGCAGATTGCATTTTGTCTTTTTATTTTGGCTTTTGCCATATAAAAGTTCTAAATTTACATTTTATCAATCTATTCTTTTATGGCTTCTGGGTATAAACTCTTTAAAAATCCCTTTCTATTGCATGCAAGTTAAATTAACAGTAAATGGAGATCTTTATATCCTTCCTCTCCCAGAAGAAAAGAAAAGCCCAATCATTGGTTAGTATTTCTAGATGCACTGAGTTCTTTTTTCAGAAGAGAAACCAATTTCCACGTAGCAAACAGCAGTAACAACTACTAGAAGAAACAGCATAAAATTAACACACAGTTCTTGAAAAGAAAGCTTCTTACTCACTAAATTGAAGTTTTATTAGATTGGTTTTATTTGTAGTTAGGAAGACACCTAGCATCTCTTAAGAATCCTGTTCACCAGTACAGTTGCTCACAGGGTGGCCAAAAGCAGGGTGTGAATGATGGGATAGTCATTTTGGAACGGTCCCTGCAGCAGTGACAGCCTGAAATAGGCACCCTCTGTGTGTTTGTTTGGCGGGACTGGGGTGTGGACCCCGGCTGCTCCACTGCTTGAGCCACACCTCCAGATCCCACCCCCCCGCCCGACACACACACTGTCGTAAGAATTAAACAAAGGCTTCCCGTGATCTGCTAGCCTTACGTCCCCATGTGTCTTCACACAAAGGAGATTCTCTCCGTGATCCATTTCCTGTGGCCCCAGACACCCTGTTTGAAAACATGACGAAAGGCCCATTACAAACTCCAGCCATTGCACCGGGATATGTAGAGAGATAGCGGGTCATCGTGGGACTCTCGCAGCCCCATCCTGGCCTCAGGGAGCTCCTGTGTTGGGGACTGACTTCATCAGCGAACGCCAGGTGCCTTTCACATCTTATCCTCCGGGCTACAAATTATCGTATTTCTGCTTGTCGCTTAATAAGTTTTCCTACTGTTGTGACACCTGCCAGGCACTGCCTATGCTGGTGGATGATCCAAAATCTGAACAATTCATTGTTGACTGTAACAAATACTTGTCAATTTCAGACTGACAATTTCTACATATGTTAAATTGCAGAAAAAAAAGATAAAACACCCTCTCGTGTGGTATCATAAAAGAAATAAGGAAATATTTGATATGTGCTTTTACAGGTTTGAATAAAACCTAAAGCTTTCACTTTCATATTAAAAAAAGAAAAGAAGGATGAATAGGACAGAGCAGGCAGCATCTTACATCAGATCTATGTCTACACCTCAGGTTTTCGCTTCCTGTGGATTCATTTATGTCCACAAACTCCTCTGTAGACATTTTTCTATTTAGATTTCATCACACCAAAATGAAAAAAAAAAAAAAAGAAAGAAAGAAACCACTCTAGATCTTGCTACCAATAAAGTGAATTAGGGAAATGTTTCTGGCTCCGAAAGTCTCTGCTTCTTAAAAAGAGCGTAATTATTAGGGCTCTAAGCGTTTTGATCATTTCCTTGGACGTGCGGCCTGGTGACTCTTCCAGAGGAAACTCCAGTCCTTTCCCTAATGGCGCGTTTTTTTAATGGCCTTGCTGTTTCTGAGTTCATTTCGCTGCACTGTTACTTGTTATATCCGACATGAGTTAATATCGCACTAAAAATATTGAAAAGCATTTCTCTACCACATCAACTCTCCCCACCTGCAGAGGAAGGGAGGGAGAATGAGACCAGTCAGAAGGCAACCCACTGGACCCAGAATTCCTGGGAGCACATTTAAAACTTAAATTGGAGGAAGAGGAGATGTAGCGGTATGCTATAAAGAAATGCCTGTCAAACACAGATGAGAATGTCCTTGAAAACTGCACCCTACAAGTAACAGAAAAATGAGATATCTATGGTGCTAGACTAAACAGCAAGAACTATGGGCTGTTGGAGGCCAACCCTGGTGTCTCCTAGGGACCCTGGAAGATGTACCCATTGCTCAGAAGCACTGTGGGAGATAGCATTGAATTGACAACAAGCCCAAGAAGGGAGACTGTCAGCAAACTCCACGAACACACACGTGCATTATGCAGTGTAGACTGTCGCCCAGCACAGATCACTCACTTAAGTGCTGTCAGCCTGACCTCAGGAAAGTCCCACAAAACTAGGACTTCCATTCAGGTCATCCATGCCGATCCAGCCTGCCCCAAATCTGCAGATGGGAAAACCAAGGTCCAGAGGAGTAACTTCTCAGAGTCACAAGCAGTCAGTCTTATCAAAGCCAGCACTAAAACCAAGGCCTTCTAAGCCCCAGAAGGTGGCTGCCCCCTTCCAGCATATGGTAATTCTCGTTGGATGGAAAACAGAAATGTTTAGCAGGTCCTAGGAGGGTCTTATTTCTTGAATGGAAAGAAGGGACTTAACATTCTTTGAGACTCCTGGTCAACCCTAGACAAGCTGTATTAAATAATGAAGTGGGAAGAGGGGCCTTGAAAAATCTAAAGAAAAAAAATAAAAACCAATTTTTTTTTAACATTGTAGATTTCAAAGCACTTAGAATTATTATTTTCTTTTCATATCTTTGGCTCCTTCTTGGATTCTGGGTCCTGTTCAAATGTTAGTTTTACTGGAGTGTTTTATTGAGGCCAAATTAACACCCAAACTGGAATTAATGCTCACCTTTGTTCTGCAAATTCAGACTCAGAAGAAGTCAGGTAGATGTTGAATACACTTTAACACTCAGGGACATTTCACACCAGAAAAACACATCAATTTACCAAAGGCCACTTGTAAAGCTGGTCGCATCGGCTGAGCCCCCTCCCCTCAGCCTTGTCCTCTGCGCTGCACCTCCAAACCTGCCTGGCAGCCTTGGCCTCTCCTTCTTCTGGACAGGCCTGTTGGAGGACTGGAGTCTTGGTACAATGCTCAAATTCCTCAAACGTGTCCCCTCTCTTTATGTTAACCCCAAGACGGAAGAAGGAAATACATCTTGTTCCCAGAGGGTTGTCACATCCCCGGCATTCTGGGGCCTCCACTCCAGGTCTCTGAGCTCAACGTGCCAAGGTGCAACATGGCTGAATGCGGGTTCTATTTCTTCTTGGCAAAGGCCTTCCTTTCCACACACAAATTAGCATTGTTTCATCTCATTCTGACACCGTGATGTCCTTTCCACACACCTGCTCTGACACTTTCATGAAATCATTGCATCCCAATCAACAGGGGAGAGAATTAGCATTGTTCCCCAAATGCAGAGAAGCAGGGGCCTTTCCAGAGCTCAGAGCTGAGCAGCCCTCCTTCTTGCACTGTGTTGGAAAGATAAACTCAAGATCTCTCACGCCCTGCAAATTTAAAAATCTGAAGCATGCACTGTGATTTTACAATCCGTCTAGCCATGGTGTTGCGCCTTGCAAAAGTGATTTTCGGAGTGACCAAATGGATAACTGTTCAATTAAATTTAGGACCGTCACAGAAAGTGACCCATTTTCTTACATGGTAGTGCTTTAAAATTCAGAAGTACTTCTGGAAGGTCACTCCTGAAATTTGACATCGTAGCCATTGTGATTAATGTTAATAGTAGTAGTCTTTGTTTTTTAAATGCTTTCACATAACCTTTCATATACCATTTAAGATACAATGAACTCGGTATTGACTTAAGCAGAAAACAGGGGCTCAGAGACCTGGTGTGTGGGGTGTGAGGCACCCGCCCTACTGAGGAAAGGGAGGGAGCTGTCACATCATAAAAACATGCCAGACAGCACTGCTCCAACTGGCTTCACGTGCTTCTGTAGCTAATTGTTGCTAAAATGAATTTCTACTTCCTTCTGCTTATTTTATTTTTTAAGCAGTGTCGTCTTGTGATCCAAAGGCTAGCAAGCCTACATCGTCCGTGTACGGTCCGGTGCCACTCACTGATTGTTTGGAAGGGCCCATGCCGGGAAGATTTGGGTCTGATGGTGTGACCACAGAGCAGGATGTTGTTTTAAGGTTTTTTGGGTGAAGTCTCAAGCTGCGCTGCCCCCTAGATGGGCCATGCAGGAACTTCCAAGACTTGCTGGGAAAAAATGGCAAGCAACCTGAGCACCAAGTACTCTCATCTGTGCAAAACAGCAGCAATGCTTAGTTCACCTGGGCAAAAATGTGTGACTTGAGATGTAAAGTTGATGCTCCTCTGTCTAAGTCGTGTAAAACCAGACCACTTTCCCTCCCATCCACCTCCAGTATCGCTCACCCCACAAGACCCCAGCCACTCGGGGTTCTCTATTAGCCCTTCAGACCGAACTAATAATTCACATCCTCTCGTGCTCCCATTTCACCACATTAAACTACCATAATACACAGTACAACTCATTGATTCCCATATTCAATGTCCCGCCCTTTCCACTCCCCAAATGCAGCCTGTACAGTCCTGCAGGGCAGGAATAGTGTGATACAGTTTTCAAATCCACCAATGGGCACATAGAAAGCTGTGAAATGAACAGAGTTCATAACCATTCACCAAAGTAAAACATTCCCCCAGCGAGCTCCTGACCAAGATGCCACAGTGGAAAAAGTACTAAACCAATACTTGTTCAAACCAGTTAAACAAAACTGCCTTTACACCCGGTCTCAAGACTTCTTGCAACTCACTGGCCACTTAGCTCTCGCTCTTTCCCTAGTGACGTGATACCTTTCGTGCGATTTGGAAACCATTTCATAAGATGCTTACCCATCTTTGTAAAGCAGCTCATATGGATCCCACGAGGTAGACTTACCCTCTTAGGTTCACCCCAACCCTAACTCTCCTCCAGGCTCAACTAGTCACCCACAACCCCAAGAGGCTCCATTGCCTCTGCTGCCCTGTTAACTCCTCACACTCCAGAGAGTTCATGAGCGCACACTTGATAGTTGATGGTTTTACCTTCTTAAAGTTTGCCATCAATAGCCAAGTGCTAAAGCACAGAGAGGTCCCCCTCCCCTACTTTGGGTGTCAAACATTTTAAAGTTGAAGACATTAAAATTGGTGTGTTTAAGTCATGAGTAACTGGTCATTCTCCTAGTTCCAGTGAGATAATTTCCAGGTTCTGGTGTGGGGGGCGGGGGCATGGCTTTGGGGTTGAGGAAGTAGGGAGGGACCCCCTGCGTGACTTACATTTTCACGGATGTGTGGCAGGGAGCTTGATCTGAAGCTGATACCCCTGTGTTGGTGACATCATGCAGTGCTCTGTCAGTGAAATCTCCATTTCTGGCCAAGTTCCCCAGGTCCTCAGGCTGCAGGGTGATAACTGAGGCATGAGGCTCAGCAAATCATCACAAATCGTAACCATCTGATGGCTTGTGGTCCCCATTGCTAGCTCCACCAGAAATCCCAGCTTCATCTCCAGCCCCCTACACATGTGCTCTGAGGGGGCAGGGAGGCTCTGGCATGGTCCCAACACCAGTACCAGAGCCAGTTTCCAAAGAGTAGGGTTATCCAACAAAACTCCATCCAGATTCCAGCTCACCAAAGCATTGGTGACTGCTGGGCCTTCACCTCTAATCTGATGTCCATTGGACATTACACATGCCTGAGAGGTCATTTGGGTTTTAATTCCAGTGGATTGGCAAGGGATGACACTTGGAGTTTTAGCAATGTAAGCTCCTCTGCTTGTGTGTCCATAAAACACGAAATAATCAATCCACACGGCTAGAAACCCAGTTGAGAGGCTGGCAGCTCACAACACAACATTCCCAGTGAGTCTGACAAAAGTTCAGACGAGTTGTGCCACTTAAGAGCCTTGGTTCTTCTTGGGCTCATATCCCAACCCACGCCAACCCAGTGCTGCCCACTTCACAGGTCCACCAGTCACTATTTAATGAAAAGCTATTGGTGGACAATATCGATGGTTGTCACAGCACACACACACTCAGCAGGAGGCCAAGCCCACCTGACTGAACTTCCCACTGTCTTCCTTCCAGATCTCTCTGCCTTCTGCTTGTCTAAGATTTCACTAGTCTACTGATTGGCAATTCCAAGCATCAGACAGGCACAATGGCAGACAACTACTGGCCTGATGTCAGCATGTCTGTGCTGAATTCCTTGTCCCTGGGTTGAGGTTGGTGTCTTGGGTTTTCTCCTGGATCCCTGCTCCCTCACAGGTAGCCCGTGGTGAGACAGGAAATGCACACAGCTGACGGCCCCCTCCTGTTCGACTGATTGGAGCTGAAAGCCGCTTGGTGACCTGGGCCTTCTGAAGATTATTAATGAGAAAGCTATTCAGAACAGTGCTGCCAATTGTCACGGTTCCTTCATCTCGAAAACTAACAGCACAAGGTCACCGCATGGGAATGACTCCTTTGAAAACTGGCTCTCGTCCATTACTCAGACTTGAGGCACTGGAGGACCGGAGCCTGTCTGTGTAAGGAGCCCGAAGGAGAGAGAAGGGGGCAGATTTGGGACCCATCTCACGCCCCAAATGTGGGCAGGCTTGGAACTGTACAAGTAAACATGGTCTAAATCCCCTTCCTTGGGAAGGTAAGTGCTCAGAGTTCTGTGAGCTACATGCACAGGGCTGAAATTTGATTGAAAACTTTGTGATGTGAAGACGGAAAATCACAAGGAGGCAGCCACCCTTAATCTCCTGCTGGATGACAATTCGAGATAGACTGATAGAGCTATCTGCCACCAGATAAGCCAGTCAATAGTGCAGATGGCAGATCCTCACAGGGAACAGACCCAGGAAGGAAAGGGGGAAGGGGACCGCACTTCTGCATTGCCATTCTGCCCTCAGCTCCAGCTAAGCAAAGTGAGGCTTGAGCTTTGCTGGGCCGTGCTCTCACTCCATGAGTTCCAAAGCACCCAATTCCTTCCAAGTAGACCCTCCAAGTCAGGAACCCACACATTTGTCCATTAGAGGTGACACGTGTCATCCATCCTAGAAATGGAAGTGGAGGTGGGCTGTGAAAGAAGTCTCTCAACTTCAGAAACAGCCAGTTTTCAGGAAGAGGTTTTTCTAACTCCCTGTGCTTTTAATTCTTAGTTGTTGTTTTGATACACTGGCAGGAACATACTCAAAACATTCATAAAAGAACCGGGAGATCATTGCTTCTGCCCAAATGATTACAACACACACCTACAAAGTAAATAAAAAGAAATAAAACTGTGCCTAGATCTTTTTCATTTTGTGTGTGTACATGTGTGCCTGTGGGTGTGGGTGTAACATGTGTGAGTGTGTGAGCAATTCCTCAGTGTGTGTGTGATGCTTGTATGAGTGTGTGCGTGTCTGAGTGTATAAATCAACTCCTGGTCATGCATTGATTGTTAGACTTATTTGAGATGTCTTTGAATATGGTTGTCTTAGCGGATTTTACTTATTAAATAATTCACTAGGCTGTTCTTCTGGAACGATTTCCAACCGTAACAGAAAGCAAGCCAAGACAGAACGTTTGTAGCCAGGAGGGTCTATGGAACAGCTTTGCTCTGGACTCTTTAGTAAGTAAAGCTATGCCATGCTGCCATTCCAGTTGCAAACTTCTCATTTAATCTTTTGTGTTTATTTTGTTTTCCCCTAAATGTCAGTGTGTGCTGGGGAAAAACTATTTTTGGTTATTTCTCTGGAAGCTTCTTGCTGTATGCCTCCACCTGCTGGACAGAATCAGACATTGTGTGGAGGGAGCCAGGGCACCGTATGTTCAAGAATGTCTTTTCACAGCACAGAAGAAAAGCGAAATTATACATACGTAGAATAAAGGATTACTCATAAGCATCACGTGTAAATTAAATATTATGCACGCCCTCCTGCACAATCGTGTCCTCGAGGTTTTTTAACTATAGTTTGGAATGAAAATAACTGCGTTTTAGGGAAAACAGAGTTTATGTTGATACAAGTAATCCAGAGTATTTATCAAAATATAGCCAATTAAAGGTGAAATGTAAATTGTGGCATTAAACTTGTGAATATTAACAGACACTTCCATTCCCCAGCTGCAGGGTATCATTCTATCAGCACTTGGGAGAAGCTGCAATTGGTCTGCACAAGCGCCTGTGTTACACAGCACTACATCCCAGTGGTGTCTGCGTCCGCTGGCACATGTATAAATTCTAAGAATTCATGCAATTTACCTGATAGATCAGGAGCCATTACAGTCTGCTGTATAAATTCATATTTTGGCACTCTTTAAAAAGGGATTATCATTGACCCAATAGACCATAACAGTTCCAAAGAAGCCATTACTGACTGTTGTGTAAATCCTTCATGGGGTGTGTTTTATTGACCCTTTGAAGCCATCTGGGTCTATCTTGTCAATCTAGCTGCCTTGTGTGTGTACCAAATGCACATGCTACAAATGCCTGGGAAATTGAGGCTGCAATCAAATTACCCTTGCTCTTGTGCAATAAGCCTTGGTGTAAAATTGGACATTTCCAGGCAGTTTCTTTCTCCACCTCCAGAACTCCAGTTCCCAGTATTCATAAAGAGGTGGAAATTTCGAAACATGGATGAGGAAGCGTTTGTTTGATTTCAAGTTCGGGGGAAAAAAAGAGGGAGAGAGAGAAAGTACAGAAAAACCTGGAGACAGGGTTTGCTTTGCTTGAGAAGACATCGGGAAGGATAGATGGATTCACCAGCTTCTAGAAAGCTGCAACAGTCACAAGAGAGATTCCTCTACTTTGGGCTTTGGGGGAAATAGATGAGACTTTTACCTAATTACATACAGACTTACTTTGTGGCTTTCCACCTCCCTGCCCTCTCCTTACACTTAAAAAAAGGCCATGGAAGGAATATTTGCCAAGGGAAAAAAAATCCTCTTCAGTTATTTGTGACTTCAGCAAAAAAATAAAACAAGATACTCAGCAGGCAGCCTCAGCTTCCGGGTGAGCACGCTTGCTGTTTTGCCAACCCGGGAGAGGGTGGGCGAGCTGTGCTCATCCACACCACCAAGTCAGGGAAGGAACTGACGGTTGAGCTAATGTGTTTGTTATCTGCTCTGGAATCTGGTGTAAACTTCGAGCGTCAGTGGGCATCCCCATCGCTCAGCCAGAGCGTCCACTGGAAATCATGCTAGGAACACAAATACAGGTCAGGATTACTTGAGGAAGACTGGAGGCTGATGTCACTAAATGTGTGTTCTTATTTTGGGACTTGGAGAAAAATGGTTGCTAAATTTTTAAGGTAGGGAGTAAAAGCTTATGGAATAATATTTCTTAAACATCTGGTCAGAAAAATACATCTCCTCAAAGAAAACAATATTCTTTCAAATTATAAAAGAAAAATAATAAGAAGAGTGAAATTAAATGTTATACAACTTTATTCTTTTCCCCCTAATAAATAGCAAGGCCATGTACTTTTTACACAATGTTGGTTTGATCCATAATTGTTCGAACCGATGGCTGAAAAGTCCCTAATTTCAATGATAACTTCACGAGTGGAAGACAGAGCGAGAGCAAGTTCTAGGGCAAGTCAGAGAGTTGGATGCAGAGCTAAGCACTGCAAATTTGTAAGGAATCACAGGTGTAATTCTTTAGGGAAAATACCATTCACTTTCATTTTGCACATATCTGCAAACAAGTGCATTGCAACTCCTTGGGCTCCAGAGAAGAGAGCAAAACGTGTTCCTGACGCCATGGAGATCAGCTCTGAGAAAGCTCTTCCCAGAGTCCCAGCCAGACTCCAGCAGCCAGGATCTCAAAGGCTCCACCCTGTGTCTAGGGACAATTCATTGGAACTCATCCCTAAGAGCTGACTTTCTCCTCTGGGGGGCCTCCAATGGCTACCACAAGAAGAGAGCGTGTCACAAAGCAGTGACACAGACTGGCAGCCACTGCAGAGAAGCTGAATATGGATGACTGGGCGTCTTGCAAGGGAATCCCACCCAGCCCCTTGCTGGCACCCACCCGGCAGTCCACGCCTGCAGTTTGGTCAGCAGGGGGTTAACGCTGCCAGCTGCCAGCCAAAAGCAAATCTGCTGGGAACCCTCTGTGCCTCCCATGCCAGCAGAGAGGGCAGCCCCACACCACAGCGCGGGGCTCACTTTGTCTCCTGACCCCTTTGCCTCTGGCCCTGAGTTGAATAGGAAGTTCCATTTCTGAACATAGTGTTTTCTAATAGGGCTATTTTTGTGTCGAGTTGTTTCCTTTAAAAAATACTTTTTCACACACACACACACACACACGCTGGTGATCCTGCTTCTCACCAAAGGAATCCCTGGGCAGACACTGCTCTGAGAACAGAAATGCCCTCTGGTTTTGACAGTCTGGCTGGTCAAGGCCAGCTGAGATCACGCAGGGGCCAGCAGGATGCAATCGGCCGCTGCCCGAGCAGCACCTACCCACGGCTGGCAAGTGCCTCCCACTCGAGGCCGGCGTGAGCATTCGCCCACCTGCTTCCCATCTGAAAATGAAACTTCACTCTTCCTGCGTGCAAAAGAGAAGAGGGGCCTGGATGTTCATTACTGGAAATAAAATGGAACTGGAGAAGACTCCTCCAATCCCCTTTAAGTCCCTGTTTTCTTGTGAAGTCTAGCCCGTATTCAAGGAACTTGGCCTTTGTAACCAGCCTCCCTGAGCGTTTGCAAAGTTGCAATTTCAGCTGCACACATGGCAGCCTAAAAAGAGTCACAAACGCAGGGGAGAAGCGGGGTCCCCTGCTTCCTGCACCCGAGGAACCCACGGCTCTGAGGGACCCAGCGCCCAGGCGTTCTGTGCACACGTACCCACCCTCAGCACACTGCAACTATGTTTGTACCATCAATAAATCATATCGCTAACACCAGACTAATTACAGGGGCGACAGTGCATATAATAAAAAGTTTATGCCATCCTTGCTCAGCTCACACCCCTCTGAGACGTGGCTGAGCTCCTCCACGCTGTCTGACTGGGAAGACATCAGCCCCAGACATGCCTTTAATTTTCACGTCAAATCTTCCAGAAATCAGAAAGGCGGCTTCCCTTCTGATCGCTTCTGGGCAGATTCAACTTTCTGTTCCATTCTTATTAATTACTCTGTTTCATGCACAGAGGTTAATTTGGTAGATGGGGAGAATGGAGCTGGTGTGGGGAAGAGAATTCTAAGTGGCTCATCTCCCCCAGGAAAGGAGAGGGAGTGGTAAAAGTCGCTTCCTGGGAAGGAGCAAGAGACCCACAGTGGAACTGGTCGTGCATGGAGCAGAAAAGCAGCCTGGCAGCTCAGCATAACAATGCAACGCCCTGCCCTCCTCAAACCCAACTGGAGGGACCAGAGCCACTTCCCAGGGCACTGCACAGTGGGTACCGGGCACAGTGAAGCTGACCCAGCCTCCACATGGGTTTCTGTAGAGGCTGGTTTGGCTTCTTGGCTGTGGAGGCCAGGGCCTGTATTGAAGAAGTTGTAGAAGGAGGAAATACTTGGGACCCAGGAGGAAAAACCTTGACTAGATTTCCTGTAAACACCTAGGGCAATGGAAGATTTTTAAGGCCTGGCCAGGGGTTGGTCCTTGTAGAATTAAAAGCAACCACAACCAGGTGTCTCCCCGTTCCCCCTTCAGCTAATGGCAGGCGCCTATCGGTCAGGCTATCAGGCAGCTGGATCGCCTCCAAAGAGACAGGGAGACTTTGTGGCTGAATTTGGCCTGTGATTTCTGAGTCAAGAAGAGGAAGAGGCTCTGAGCGTATGGGGACCCCACTAGCAGCTCAGAGATATCCTTGCCCAGGGTGTGACAAGCTCTGCTCATCCTGTGCAGGCTGTCAGGCTGGCTGGAGCCCTGGGAGGGAGGGCAGGAGGGAGGCAGAGGCAGCCAGGCATCACTAAGCAGTGGGAAGTGGCACTTCTGCCCCACACACCCCCGCACTGTATGACCCCGCAGCACAGACGTGCTCCATTAACCTGAACCAGGCTGGCACAGCAATGACAGAGCAGCCCCAATGCCTGGCCCAGCCTTCCACAGGGGTTCCCTTTATCTGGCCAGTGGGAGAGGGGACAGGGCACATCTTAAGGTTCACAAACAGGCAGCACAAGGGACTTGATCCACGGCCTGTAATTATCTGTAAGGCCCTAATAGTCTGGAGTTCATTATATTTGAAATAAAAAATAAAGAAAGGAGTCAGAGACACCCATAATTTCAGTTTATTTATTGCCCTGTGGGAATTAAAAGGGGAAAAGAACTCTGACAACTTCCCTGTGCAAGACAAAAGGGTAGGGGCCTGTTGAGAGGCTGATTGAAGTTTTAAGGACCAGAGGAGATCAATGATTTCCACCTCACCCAGTGGAAGGCGGTAAGTGGGGGGGTCTCCAGGACATGGCACCCTGACGCCAACCCAAAGGTGATGGCTACCTCTGGAGACAGAACAGCCTAGAAGTGAGTTCATGTGCGTGACTGTTTCTCCATGTCAGGCCACAGCTTTTCCTTGATTTTTTTTAAGACGCATATTTAACTTTTATTTTTCAAACATTTTTATTAGCATATATTAGTTGTACCGGGAGATTCATCAGGGCACAGCATTTGCGGCCTGTTGTGTAATGATGTAAGTTTGTAAACTAAAAAGATGTCCTGTGTGTCTTGTTCACACATGTCTCTAGAGAATGACGGGAGCCCACGCTCAGAACCTGGTTTCACCCTCCCTTGCCTTGCAGCTGGGGGGTAGGGAGAAGCTGCCCCCTGCTTGGAGGTCCCTGCTTTCCTTGGTTGTGTCAACTGTCCACCCACCATCTAAGGAAGAGACAGAACTGGACAGGATGAAGGAGATGAGGCACGCCTGGGCCTGGGCCCAGCCCTGGCCGGGGCAGACTGGAGGACACACACCAGCTGACCTTCCACGAACATTCCAAACGATGTCATTAGCCACTTTCGTAGGCCTTCTCAAAAGAGGATTCGAAAGCCCCCTCTTTGCACCTACAAATGCAGTCATGGGACCCATTACAATGTCTCTGCCTCGTTCTGTGTGACTTCTCCCCTTCACCTGAGCCTCTAACCTATATTAAACATGCCACCGCCACCCCCAGCATTGAGAGGATTCTTTTTTCCCTTTCTGTCTTTTCTCCCCTCTGCCAATGAACTATGAATGCAGTCCTGCGCTCCTCCTGGCTGACCCTCCTGCTGTGAGCAATTGTCTGCTGAGAATAGGAGAATCTGAGCGCTTTTGTGAAAGGGAGAAGAGCAGACAGACACTATTACGATTTCCAATTCCAACCTCTCCTCTTTCCTTTCTTTCCTTTTCTATTTTTTTTTTTCCTGGATCTAACAGCTGTTTCCCATCACAACTGGTGTTTGAAAGACATTGCAAAAATGAGTGTATCAGTATCCCAATTAGTTTCACAGGCACTAATAACTTACTTGCCATCCATGCCTGATTTAATCAGGACAGCCCTGATTTATGGTAGTTTGCCTGGTGTCCAACTCTGCTGCCAGCTCCATGGAGGGGAGTCTTTGGGGTGCTGGGGGAGGGAATGCCCTCCAGAGCCCCTGCTCCGGCGGCGGGGGGGGGGACCCAGGGCTCCTCCTGGGGCGGACAGGAGAGCCATCCCCAGAGACCAAATGCCCAGCCCCTGCTGGCTCCCCCTTCTCAGCACCGAGCCCCCCACACGTTAAGGTCAAGACAGTTCTAAGCTTCACATCAGTTCAGACATAAAAGCCCGGAGCCTTTGGTGGGGAGGCCGCTGTCGATGGTGCCAAATTATGCGTGTCTAGTTTTTGTGATGTGATCTACTGCTGTTCATTAGGAACGGGCTGAGCCCATCCACTCATTTTTCTTAGGGCTGTGAGCTGGTCTGCAGGGAGCCCCGGCTCAAGGGGCCCATTTGTCCTCTGCTCACTCAGCAACTTTGCTCTTTGGATTTTTCTTTTTTTTTTTTTTTTTTTAATGAAAAATTTTCATGCAAACTAGAGGAACCTGGCATTTAACACGGAAGTGAGTGGATCCGATCTTGTTCAAAATAAGCACAGGAACCCAGAGGCAGCAGAAACAACTTTGCAGCGTTTAAAAACCTGCATCTGGCAGGGCAGCTTCACAGAGCAACTGCTGGGCCTTAATGACACTCGTAAAAGGCAGGTGTGGGGACGCGCCACACTGTGGCATGCTGGAGACACGCATTATTTTGTACATGGCACCTCAGAAGGCTATGCAGCCCACACGGGTATGGCAGGACTTCTCTGCCCTTCTGTGCACACACGGAAGACTCGTGCAGAGGTGACAGTGGGACTGCACCAGGCTCAACGCCATGCTTTTCTATTTCTGAGCAATCAGAACTGGATGGACCAAAGAAACCCAGAAAGCCAATTACCCACCCTGGTGATGCAGCAGGGAAGAAATGGCGGGCTGATTTCCACTTCCGTGGCCAGGCTCTTTGCTGTACCCTGTCCTGGCCACCTCTGGGGGCAGGGATGCTGGATCACCAGGCAGAGGAGGCAGGGAGTCCTGGTGGAGGGACTGGGCCCTGTGGTTCTCAGGCCTCCCCTGCTCCTGCCCCTGCTGTCAGTTAGGGGGCAGAACTTCCATCCTTGACTAGCTGGGCAGGACCAAAACCAACAGGGTCTTACAGAGCCCCCCAGAGAGTGGAAAACTGGGTCAAATCAGACCACAGTCTTCCCCAGAAACTCCTCATCACAGCAGCCTGGCCACCCTGCTTCAAAAGATGACCAAGCAAAGCCTAAGCAAAAACCAACATGGGCCCTCACACCCCATGTGTACCATGGGGTCATTGGGTGACAGCCATGTCACCCAAATCCAAGAGAATTGCCTCCTTTTGAGGCAGAGAAAAAGAAAAAAATGAAAACCCATCATCAGGTGAGACCTGTGGGCAACCCCTGTGTCGTCTGCATAGGAGGCTGGGTAGGTCACAAAGGTCCCAGCACCCACAGGGTACATGCAGCATTGCCACCAGTCCTCCAAGTCGGCTGTAGTTGCTTATCTGCAAGATTGGCCTTTGTGGTGTCAAGCAGGTCTCTTAGCTCCGGATCTGTGGTTTGCCTATATTTCTGGAGAAGCAGAGACCAGCCAGGACTTGAACTCCCTCTGGTCTTGTGCTGTTTGTTGAATGACTTCTACATAGCAAATTTGGTGATCCAGGATGTTGTCAGCTGGTTTGTTCGGAGGGCCATTGAGCAGAAAGAAGTTTCTTGTTTCTTCTACCCACCACTTCGTAAAAAGTATTTAAAGAGAAAAACCAACCCTTCCATCCAGCAGTGATGGAGATGGAAGAGTGAGGCGGGTGCCCAGCTCTAATTTGCACTTGGCATTATTTCTGAATTTTTCTGCACTGCTTTCTCTGCGTGGGCAGAGGTTGGCCCGACATGGAGGTTTTAGGGCAGTCTGACGGTTGGAGTCTGAGTGGTTACCACAGTCAAAGAGAAGAAAATGAAAGAGGAAAGTGGCACCCTATCCATCTCACTTGGCATGTTTATATGTTCTTTTAACCAAAAGCAAAAAAAAAAAAAGAAAAAACTGTTTACCAGATGGAGTGCTGGGAACATGGTGTGAAGAACACTTATCTGGGGCCTTTGATCTTCTCTGAAGCACCATTAGTGGAGACAGAGGGAGAGCCAGAGCTTGGGGCGGGGGCAGGGGAGGAGGGCATTTCAGCAACAAAAGTTCACTGTGCTCCTCAGGATCGCACTTAGAACAACAATCCTGTGAAACCCCGCAGAACCAGCCAGACCAGGCCACTGGTCCCCAGCACCCACGGAAACCGGGAACCGGAAGAAGGCCACGGCCTATGGCTGCGCTCAGTAGTGACAGCCATCCCGCCACACCCAAGCCCAGCCTCAGTGTTCCTGCTGCTCAGACAGGAAATGAGAGCCTGTAAAACATCCAGCTATTTTCTGTTTCCTCTGCTCTGATGAAGCAGTCAAAAAAGGAGAGAAAAAGAAAGGAGAGAGGGGAGGGAATGCCGATTCTGTCAGGATCTCTATATTGTTTTATTTTTTAAATTTTTGCCCCTAAAGGAACAAATAAAACTTGTACCTAGAAAAGCCGGTGTTGGAACTATGTGTGTTCAAACTGGAAAATCCAAGGGGAACAGCTGAGCTAATGAGGGCACTAGAGACAGGACCTTGTGGAATGGGGAAAGGCCAGGTCAGGTGATCCTGCAGCTCACAACACTGTGAGGACATCCCCAGTACATTTCATAACACAATGCAGGTGACAACTGTGTGAGTTGTGTTGTCCCGAACAGTGACTTTGACAATCCAGAATTCACCTGAGTCTGAGTTCTTCCAATGTTGCTGATGATATCACCCAATAAGACATGCTTGATTAAAAAAAAAAAATGGTTCCATTGGGTCTTGCTCATTCACCTCCTCCACCAAGTGTCTAGACCTTTCCTGAGATCTCCCACCTTAGGACTGCAACGGACTGGAGGTTTCGGTATGAGTTCTATGTCTGGCATCGAAGCGTGCAAGTTAAGCCCTATTACAGGTTGAAGTGGGTTAACCACAAGGAGAGGCAGAGCCTCTATCCATAGAACAAAACCAAAGAGCATTCTAGATAGAGAGGCCAAGTGCCCCTCACGAACCTTTAGTGGAAGAAACACTACTACAAGATACACTGTTCTGAAGAAGTGTGGCACAGCCATTGAACATACTATTCCATGGCCACTGATGGAACTACCACCACGAGGTGAGGACATGGGAGATAGGGGGCTTGAAAAGAGGAAGATGCATTGGAGAGACCTTTAGAACAGCAGGTAATTGGAAGACCAGAAATTCCAGACCAGTATGGTACCTTGCCCTGCATACTCACTTAACACTGCCAGTCTACCCTGCACACTAAAGCCATGGAGCAGTATAAATCAAGGAAACTCAAGGGCCCATGAAGAAATGAATCGAGAAAAGCCACTTGACCCACTTCAGAGGTGGAGACGTGGATTCATTTCTCTGAGCTCTAGCTGTACAATGGTAATTCCAGGTGCTCCTGACCTCCAACCAGTACTACTGAAAGATGTCACAGAAACAGAAAGTGACAAACATTTTTTTATTTAAGAGTCAACTTTGGGAACGACTATAAATCAGGCTCTTCCACTTACCTGAGTTTGTGCAAACAAGCCAATGTGGTTGGGTTTCTCAGCAGGCATGCTGCACAGGAAAAAATAAGTTGCCCAAGAACCTCCAGCCAGTGAATAAAGGGCTAGACATTGGTTATCTCCAAATTCCTTTCACAACATTTTTGTTTTGTTTTGTTCTATTTATTGACACATAATTGTACACACTTTTGAGTGTCAGTGAGATAATTCAATACATGTACACAGTGTATAATGATCAAATCAGGGTAATTAGCCTTCCCACCTTCTTCTACATTTATCAGTTCTTTGTGTTTGCAGCCTTTGAACTTCAATTTTCTAGTTCTTCATAAAATACATGATAGGTTGGGCTGGCAGAGTGGCGCAAGTGGTAGAGCGCCTGCCTAGCAAGCATGAGGCCCTGAGTTCAAATCCCAGAACTGACAAAAAGAAAAATTATGATAGGTTGTTATAATCAACAGTCACACTCCTATGCTGTACAGCAGTACTTTTAAGAGTCAAGTTAGACTGTGCAAGAGCTAAGACAATTCTACATTCTAAGTCATTACTCGGAAGTGACATCACTCAAGTACTGGCTGTTCTGAGCACACAGTATGCTTCACTCTGTCCCTCTGCGGGGGGCCCAGGAGCAGCTGATGCTATCCTTGCCTTACACATGGGGAAACTAAGGCTCAGAATTTTTAGCAAAGCTCCTGGAGTTGCACATCCAGAAAAGAGCCAGAATTCAGAAACAGCTGTCTTGGTGTCCAGACCCAAGCCCTGCCTCTGGATGGAGCCACTCACAATCTCCATGACATCTGGGTCCTTCTGCAGGAGGTCACAGTCCACCATGTGCTTGGGATGTGGCCTGGAAACACATGACCTCCTGAGACTCCTTGTCTAGGAAATGGGGACACTAACAGTACCTGCCTAAAGCTGGTGTGCAAATTAAATCAAGTTTTTCATTTTAATTTTTTAAATTCATATTAAATTAAAAGGTGATTCAGTTAAGTAAATCAAATGCATTTAAATTAGCTAGATTAAATTGACATTCAAACAGACCTACCTGATGCTGGTGTGTGTGTGTGTTAAAGGAGACAATGCCTGCAGACACAAGGCTCTGAGGATGGCATCAGCGGGCGTGCCAGCCTCCTGCTTATTCTCAGTTTCCACTAGTTTGTTTCCAGCTAGGAGAGTTCACTCGGGGTTCTGTATGGGTTTTCACAGAACGCTCAAAAGAACATGACTTTAAAATCTTTTTGCAATGTGCTGTAAGGCACGCTCACATTTTGTATGTGTAAACATTCAGCAAACTGATTGAAGTTTATCAGCTGCCCTCTGTATTACAATAGCACTTCTCTCAGGGCATTTTCCAAGGGCACCATGCCCTGCCCTGGGGTATGCTGACCTGCACACTCACCTGCAGCTGGAGCCCCAAGTGACTCCATAGGGCTACTTTACAACTCTGCTCAGAGGTACAGCACTTGCCTAGCGCAGTCAAGGTCCTAAGATCCATCCCCAGCACCAAAAAGAACACCGCTCTGCTGGGCCCTGGGCCAACCAAAATAAATACACTACACTCAGACGTGTGTTGTTTCTAGGCTGGTAGTGCACTGGACCCTGCCCAAGCATGCTCACTTCAGCAGGAGGCTCTGCGAACTCTCTTCTCTGCCAACCCTAAATCCCACCTCTCCTGCTCTTCTCATGGTTCTAACACCATCCCACACCTCAGACCAAGAATCACCCACTCCCTCCCTGGTCTTGGACCTCTGGACTCTCTGCCTGGATGGGGTCACATTTTTAAAACTTCAGTCACTCAACACCCAACAAAACTCAGGTCCTGTCAACTGCAGCTTTCCAGGATGTCTGACTGTTAGCCTTCCCTCTCCCGTCGTCACATTCAAGTCACATTCATTATTGCTCATCTAGACCACTGAGGTAGCCTCATAGGGGTTTCCCTGCCTTCAGGATTGCCCCTTCCCTTCAGATGCAGCCCCAACACACATATACCCACACCTGCACACACGCACACACGCGCACACACACGCATGAACACTGCCTCCCTACATCAGGAGCATTTACTGAGTGCGTGTGGCCTTCCCTGCTGAAAAGCTCAGTTTGGACGATCCAGAGCCTGGTGTGCGTATGTCAAGATCATCATCCCCCTCGCGCTGCCCTGACCTTTAAGGTTTGATAATCAGAAAGCCACCAGCACATCTGTCACCGTTTTAGGTTTTCATGGCCTTGTGTCTCCCGCCATCTGCCTCAACACCCACACCACTCGACATGGTGGCTGCTGGCTACAGGTGGCTATTGCACTTAAAATGCAGCCAGAGTCGTGGCTTCTTGAAGGCGTGGCACCAAATAAAGGTGAAATAGGCCATTATATTTTCCTAATGATTTTATGTTGAAACGATAGGACTCGATACATCGAGGTAAACTATGATATTAATAGTTATTTCACATTTCTTTTTATTCTTTTAATGTCAAAATGCAATCATTTCCTGGGTGCAGCGTGCATTCTACTCCTACCAGACAGTGTGGTCCAGACCCCCTTCTCTCCCTTCATGCCTCATCCTCATTTCATCACCTAGCTCTCATGGATCTGCTTAGAAATCACCTCTTCTGGGGAGAATTGCTCGCCTTCCTCACGACCAAGCTCAGAGCTGGCTCTGTGCTGTTAAAGACACCTGTGCACTTTTATTCTTGCATGGTTCACACTTGGCTCGCCATACCCTACTGGACTATTAGCTCCTTGAGGGTAGGAATTATGCCATAGTCACGTGAGCAGAAATGGAGCCACACCTTCACCAAGCATCCATGGACATTTGCCACGCCCAGAACTGTGCTGGGAATTCCATCCCGGTGCTTAACACGGCACTAGCCCCACAGGAGGGTGGCTGTACTAGGTAGATCTGGCTTAGTGAATATTCAAAGAATCTTAGTAGAATTGATAATTTCCAAATAGCAGTCCATCTAGAATTCAACACCTCCTTCCATGGCACAGCATCCTTGATGCCTTTCAGCAGGTAACAATTACACCATGCTCCATGATTCGGGGAACGCATCACAGAAAACTCCCACGATCTTCCCTCAAACTGACAGATCTCCAGTGGAGAAAAGATTCAGGATAAATGACTGTGACAGAACACAGGACACACCTGCTCCAAGGAAGCACAGTGTCTCGTGGGAACTCAGGAAGCCCTTCAGCAGAGGCATTGCCTCAGTGCTAATGACATGAGGTGTGTAGGGTATGGGGGATTCAGAGGAAGGAGACCTGGGTGGAACAGTGTGGCCCGGCCGGCAGACAGGACAGACCGGGGGTGTTCATGTGTGTATATAGTAGAGAGGGTTAGTTTGTTGGAGCTGGTGTAACAAAATACCACAAACTTCATGGCTTAAAAAGGAAATGGACACTAGCAATCTACACTCAAGATGGCAGCAGGGCCAGGCTCCCCTCAAAGGCTCACAGGAGAACCTTGCTTCTCCAGCCTCTGGTGGTTGCCAGTGTTCCTTGGTGTTCCTTGGCTGGTGGCATCACCCTGACCTCTGCCTTCATCTCCACACAGCCAGCTTTTTCTCAAGTCCATGTCCAAGTTACCTCTTCTTACCAGACACAGTCATGGGACTTGGCCCACCTTTTCTGTGCAGCCTCACCTTAACCTGATTTCATCCACAAAGCTCTTACTTCCAAACAAGGTCACACTGTAGGTATGGGTGGCCAGGACTTCAGCAAATTCTTTTGGGGGACACAATCCAGCCCACCAGGTGGAGGTCAGGAAACGGATGAAATGAGGCCTGGGGCAAGGTCATGCCATGCATGGGGAAGACGGCAATGGCAGGGGCACCTCCATCTCTGGGAAGAAATCTCTGTCAGGCTCGAAAGCTGTATTGCTTCTGCCTGACCCATGTCACCTCCTCCAGCTACCACCAACCACCCTTGGTGGTCCCCAGTTCTGTAGGGAAGGTTCTAGGCCCTTGGAAGACAACCAGTTCTCTGAAGCTGTATTATGAAATGACTCACAGTGTCCAAGTGAAGACAGGTCCCGTGCAGATAACACTGGAGTGTACCAAGGACAGCCAGGGTTCATGTGGCAGAATCATCTCAATTCACAGCTGCACCCTGGTGGGGTGGTGATGGGACCACAGAATGGCACAGCAGAGGCCTACTGGCCTCTTTCTGTATTCTGCTACGCTCTCACTGTCCCACTGTCAGGCCTAGAAGTACACACATACTAGAACGTCTAAAACCTGCACAACTTTTCATAAAAATAAATCCCAATCAACTTCAAGGGCTGCCTCACTTCTAATGAGCAATGTAGGGATGCCAGGAGGCCAAAGGTTCAGAAATGAAATAAGGCAACATGAAAATGCTCTTAGTGCTTCTGATGGTTGGATGGACTTTAACCAGAACACACAGCTTAAAGGTGAAACCCACAAAATGCAGAACAGCATTTTACCTGGTCCTTCTTCCCCTGGGAAGGATGTCACTGTGCACCAGTGCTGTATCTGCAGCCCCAGCTGAGCGGACACCGAAGTCCATGCTCTTTCCTGAAGAGATGTATAGATAAGCACGCAGCCATTTTTTTCCAGAAGTTCATCTATTCTGTCAAAGTGATCTGCTTCAAAGACAGTCATGGGGATGTGAATTGGATCCTGTTGCATCTGGGGAGGAAACCAGGAGCCACATTCCAGCCTTCACAACTCCATCACACAGTGATGCGCCCTGCCCCAGCGAGTGCGGGCCCCACAGAGTCCCCTGACACACAGCTGTGCAGCCCACGCCCTTCCTTAGCATGGTCTGGGAAAATCAGGCTGAACCTTTGTTCCCTTGTGTGAGATAAATACAGCTGTCTGTCATTGCTGGGACCAGAACACTCTCCAGGGTGGGACCGAGAGACGCTGGGGACTGAGAATAAGAGCCACCAGGCAGGAAGCTCACACGTGCCAGCAACTCAAAAGGTGCCTCTCTGACACCTTAGGACACTTAGAGCAGAGTTTTGTTTCTAGTGGAGATTTGGTGTGTGTATAATAATAATTCCAAATTTGAACACCCAAGGGAAACGAAACAACCCCCCCCCCACTTATGTCCATGACATTCGAAGGTCATCGGAGTGCAAACTTGGGCAGATCTGGGCCAAAGCATGAGCTCATGGTGACCAGCAACCTGCACACAGGTGTGCCTGCTCCACCTGAGTGCACACCACCACCACTAAGCCTTCCCAGTCATCCGGCTCGCCTTTTCTTCCCATCTGGACCACTCTTTGGTCCAGGGTACCAAGGAATTCTTAAAAGATGTCATGGTTTACATGAACTTCAGCAAGGGCAGGCCCTCTCCACCCATCTCCCCGCCTTTGATAAAGATGGGGCAGAAGTATGTGCAGAAAAATTAAAGGCAACCCTGCCCCCCAAATGAGCACAGAGCTGCAGCCATGGCAAATTGGGCACCAAGCAGCACTAGTGACATCTTGTGGCTGGAGCTGGTGACAGCAGCTCCTCACCCCTCGCCCTCAACTGCACAAGTTGTCAAGCCCTGTCGTTACTCATCCATCAGCAAAGACACATCTGGGACTGTGTAACTGCTGCCAGGATCCACTGACGCACCCATGCGAACTTTCTCCTCCTGCTTGGCGCAGCCTCAGAACACACAGACCTACAGCTTCCCTCGCTCCAAAAGCCCTTGAGTTGGGGAGTGATGTGTTTGCTTTTAAGTCACAGAGGTGCCCTTTGCTGAAATTTGTACGAAATTACATTCTTTCCCGACATAGCTGTCGGCAGTATTTGTGAGCCCTGAGTTCTGTAGTGAGAACATTGCTGGAAACATAGAGAAGACTGAGAATGAATTAGAACTTGTCCTCTGAGCAACAAGGAGGCCTGACTTATCCCAGACACGGAGCAATACGGGGCCTTCGGGAACTGAGGCACAAAAGGGACTTCTGGGGACACATTCATGTCTCCCTTTTGTGATTCTTCCTACCACTAACATCTTACCAAAATGGTTTTTAATTTTTTTTTTAAGTACTGGCTTCTGGATTGAGATACTTTCTGAGCCTTTGATGCACAGAGAAAGGTAAAATTCATTGAAGCAAATGGTATGATTTTTTGAGAACCTTATTTTACACTTGAAGCACCAAGTCATGGAATGCAAAATGCATTTACTTTACTCTGAGTGTTTACTGCCACCCTCTACATCTGATCTCCTGGTCGTTCACATTGGGCTCCCTATGTCCAGAGTCAATGTCATACTGAGTCATCTGGACTGGACCAAGTTTGCCTTTTGAAGAACTGTCAGAGCTATTATGTAATGTACCTGAAAGATACGTAATTTATGTTTAAAGGTCGAAGATGGAGGTATTTCCAGAAACACCCCCCACACACGTACTATAAGACAGGAGTTAAGAGAGAGAAGCAGAGAAAAGAGTTTCCCACTGACATTACATGACTAGTGATGTATTAAGAGCTATAGGCAGTCCCTCCCTAAGCCCAAGTTCTGTCTCCCAGCAGCCCGAACACAGACGAGCTCAAGCTGGTGCTCAAAAGAAGGTTCTGCAGAGCTGCAGGAGGTACCTGCACCACGTGTGCTGGTTCAAGTTAGAGCTGCACAAATGGGGCTGTGGCAACTGTCACACGCTGGTCTATGCACACAGCACCTCCTGGTGTGGCTCCCTGCACAGTCAGGGACAGCAGCCTCTGGGTGGCATTGACATTGCTGCCTTCTGAATTCTTGGGAATGAGACGCCTTGGTTGGCCCAGGCTAGGTTGTTTCAATCCAATACCTTCTCGGCTAGTCAAAGGAGCTGGTCCCCAAATGAAGGTTTGAAAAACTCAATAGCTGGTTCCTCAACAGAATTCTTTCCTACTTAAGTTTAAAGAGTCAATGGGAAACAGGTTCAGAGGACACTCAGGGAGTGTCCTGGAAGCCAGAATTGCAAGGTGCAACAATCTGTTGTGTGCTCCAGTACCGTGTGTCCCCTGCGTTACACAGATTGGGCGACTGTGACACCCCAAAATAGCCACCCAGTACTCTGACAGTCATCATCTGATGACCCCGGGGCAAGAAATGATGCTGTCTAATGGAAGATTCTACATTATGGGCCTTTTATTTCCCAGCACCTGAGTGAGTAGTAGCCCATGTCTACCAAAGAAACTGCAAAAGCACATACAAATGTCAAGGATTCACACACGTCCTGTCCCCACCACCGTCTGTTCTGACCGTCAGCCTTCACAATGGAGTCGCAGCTGGGTACCTCAGGACCCCAGAGCCCTGAGGTCTGCAGTGTTGACAGTATTGCCAGAGGAGCACTGGGCGTTGGCCTTAGTTGCTTTGTCAGCGGGCCTAAATTTCTTCTACTCCCTAGATATAAATTTACAATAAACCAAAATGACTCTCTTGGACAAAAAGCGTTTTGAGAATTGTGCATTGCCTCCCTCACCCCTCCAGCAGTCCCCTAAACACAGCTGTTATGCACACAGGACTCCACCTCAGCGCATGGACGACCGTGGACAGCCCTGCCGGTGAGGGCCTCTCGGCACGAACAGTGCATTGAACCACAAGGATTCGGTTAAACTGAGAGCTGACACTCTGATGGATAACTAGTCAACATTACCAAGAGAAAGGGCTCCATAAACAATTTCTCCTATCTGCCATCAGTTCCAAGAGTGATGGAAACTCAAACAAAAAAAAAAGATCTTTAATTCTCGTGCACCAAATTCTGTCCCCAAAGCATTGTTGTCACTTACGCATGCAAAACACTGAGCTCAAATCTTCACTAAAATTGAGACGATACAGCCATTGCCCTTAAAAGGCTTGAACTCGAGAGGAGGGAGGTGAACACATGAACGATTTAACAAGGACTGACAGCGGGAGGGGGGATCCTTGAAACACAGCAAGAGAAAACAGCAGCGGGACCAAACTCAGACAAATGCAGCACTTCAGGGAACCGAGGAAGCAAGGTCCCACCCCACCCCCACCTCACCAAGACTCCACTCCCAAGCTTCCCCCTGGGTGAGTGGGGGAGAGAGGGAAAAAAGATGAGGGAGGAATTAAAAAACAGAAGCTACACACCTCGTGCCGCCCTCCTTATTTGCACCCGTAAAATAAAAAGTTCTGCTGTGTCCCCCCTCCCAGAGCCTGTCAACCTGGAAGGCACCACTCCGCAGTGTTGGACGCTGACCTCCCCCTCTCTGAGTTGCTTCATTTCATGAAGCCCAGCTAACTGAATGATAGATGGTGAAGTCACTTGGGCAGTAGCCAGTAGCTATCTCCTTCTGTTCTGAGACCTGCATCCAAATTTGAGCCTGTGAAATGGCTCGGGTGATCTTAATTTGACAGTTGTCAACATTTCAAAATCATTGCCAAGTTCAACCAAATGGAAGTCTTTGATCAGGCCTGGCTCTCCGTGTACGTGTGCGTGTGTGCGCGTGTGCCTGTGTGGTAAATATCAGAGAGTTGCCAATCTACGCTGGGATAATACACCTGTGCACCCTTCTTCAGTCACATCTCATCAGCACCGCTCCACATGACGGGTTCTACAGGAGGGTGAGAAAACACGGCACTTCAACTTCAATAAGTTTGGGCCAAGAAGAATTAAAATGGGCAGACAAAAACGTCTGGGTAGTGGATTAAACTCGACATTAAAGTCTGAAAATAAGAAAATGACTGAACAGAATAAAAACTTTAACATAAAAAAGAAACAGGGTACAATCAACAACAAAACAGTTCACAGTAAATATCATTTAACCCTGGCATATGTTCTTCAGCACAAACATCCCACTTTCAGCTTAATTTGAGGACAAATGAATCAATTCAGCACCAGGAGAAAATGCAACAAAAGCAACACTAGCAAACACATGAGCCAAATATCTCATTTGGAAATAAAACCACTGCCCAGCAAATACAGGATCACCAAAAATACCTGAAACCACCCCATAGGGAGAATTGGCTGGCCTTGGGTGACTCCCTTTCAACTCTTCTGTGCCAAATGTCCAGAAAGCATGACAAGCAGAGGCAGGATGTGTCTTTGAGATTTTCTTTCCTTTTTGGTTTCACTATGTTGGAATGATAATCTCCCCCAAATTAAAGTCCTCCATTTAAAAGTATGTACATATAAATAGAAGGCCTTGTCTGATCATAAATCAGAATCATCATAAGTAATAAGTACTTATTCATCCCCAATTGTGGATCCCCAATGAGCACAAACAAATCCAGAGAGCTCCACAACGAGAGAAATGTTCTTAAGCTGAGGTAAGATTTCTGGCTAACACTAAAAGCATTTCCCAAACTGTCACCAGCTGCCTTGTGCCGAGTCCATAAGTCATGAGGACATTGCCCATTGGTTTCCAGACCCTGTAGCCAGCTTTCCTGCAATGGTAACCAGGCAAAGTCTCTGAAAGGCCTTGAGCCCTGTCTGGCGATCCTCGTCAGAGCCTCTGGGCAGCTCAGCCACCAAGTCACAGGCTCACCTGTGCTTGTCCTGAGGTACTTCTCACACCACTGAGTTCAACACCAAGGAGCATCAGTCCTAAAACAAGAGAATTTTCTCTACCACCTTTCTCATGTGGCCTCTCATAGGTGGACTTGGGATGACCAGAGCTTTGTAGAATTGTTTGGCAACCAAGTGTCTCTGCCTTGTGTCCAACAGCGAAGACTAAATTAAATTAAGTTTTGTGCAGGGAAGGGAACCCAGGCACCACTCCACCAGTGTAGAGAAACAGTGACCTCGGGGCATTGACTCACGTCAATGGGCCACTCACAGCATGCCAGCAACAGTGAGCAGAGGTCAGGATGTCCGCTGGCAGCATGAACAGATGTGAAGCAGCCTGTGAGCATGATGGCCTGGAGGCCTCTGCTCAGGCCCACAGGACTTGCAGTTTAGAAGGGACCATAGTTCTTGCCCTCACAGTCCCACAAATGTGCTAACACAGTTGTTGCTGCTTTTTACCGTGGGCAGTGACAAATGTCTTGCCTCTCTCTATGCCCACTTTGTACCAAACCAACAGGGACTGGAGTTGGTTGGAAGGGTGGTCTCAAAACCCCTCAGGCAGCCACAGCAAAGTATCGCAGTCTGGTAACTAAAGTAGCAGGCATTTATTTCTCCTGATTGTGGAGGCTGGAAGTCCAAAATCAAAGTCTGCTGGGTAGGGTTTGACAAGGGCCATCTTCCCACTGTGTCCTCACACAGCTCTTCTTCCTGCCCCTCTTCACCTCCTCTCAAGGACACCAATCCTGCAGGTCACAGCCTGCATTTAGGAGCTCCTTTAACCTCAGTTATCCCCTGTAGGCCCTGGTTCTGAACCAATTACACTGGGGTTAAGACTTTAATGTATGAATTTGGGAGCTGCAATCGAGTGCATAGCAGGGGTGGAAGTCCAGGAAGTCCACTTGTCACAGTGGGGATGAGAGTTACCAGTCCCCACCTGGCTTCAATAACACCATTCTGAACAGTTGTTCTGCATCCTTTTTGTTTGTATTTGTTTAGTGGTTTGGGGTTTGGGGTTATCAGGATTAAACCCAGGATCTCGCATTTGCTAAAGAAGTCCTTTAGCTCTGAGCTAAACCCACAGCCCTCCCCACCTTGAAGGAGAACTGATTCACCTCCTTACAGACTCCAGGTTCCCCTTAGTGCCTTTTCAGGTGGTGGGGGAGGGAGAGCATGGTTTTTCTATGGTATTTGGCTGAGCACAACGTCCACTGTCTGGAACTCTCTTCCCTGCTCCTTTGGCAGGAGACCGCAGACTTTATTAGGCTGTTTTTGTCAAAGCATGTTGACTTTTCTGAGTTGCCAGCTTCTTCAGTTCATGTCTGGGTGCATGAGGCAGGGGAAACCACTTCCTTGTCCTTCCTTTGGTCCCAAGGCCACCAGATCACCTGCTTCTCCTTTCTGCCTGTCAGTCTTCCTGTGCGGGCTACAGATACAGGCCCAGGCTTGTTAATTGTACTAAGTGAGAAGGGACAGGAAGGTACCTTACCCCATCTTCCCAGACACAGAAGTGGTTTTGAAGAGTTTCATTTAGGAGCAAGATGGCAGCTGAGTGACAGCCCTTAGCATCCCCTCACAGACACAGCCTACTGAACAGCTGTTCTCACACGAAACCCCCTCCAGAAGGTACAGGGAAGTCAGAGTGAGTGGCTCAGCAGATTCAATTGCACTCGAATATCATGAGCACGCCTGCAGGTGACAATGGGCAGGGAGCCATGGACCCGTTAACGGTGCTGGAGCCATCTGTGATCAGAAGACTTCCAAATTCTTTGTATCCCACCAGAAAGAATCCATGGCAGGACACGTGGGTGTAAAGGGAGTTTATTAAAAGTCAGGGAAGAGAAATACAAAGGGAAGCATGTGGGGCCCAGGTGGAAGCCGGAAGCTCCTAGAGAGTTTTTCTGCTCTTCAGGTGCTTTTAAAACCTACCACAACCCATGGGTAGGGGAGAGCCAGGTGATTCTCATTCAATAATCAGTGAGTGGGGAGGAGCACAGACAGTTCCCGGCCAGGTGAGGGTGGTTCCTGAGCCAAAGCATGGTTATTCTAAAATGTAATCTTTTTTTCTATGAGTCCCGAACTTCCCCTACTTTAGCCTTCCTCAAATTCCCCCTGAGAGACAATATTCCAAAAAATTCTTTTTGGGGGGTTGCTGAAAAAGGGCAGTCCATATTCGGTATCTGCTTCAAGCTGACAAGGGGCAGCAGACCTACCTACAAGGGGAACTTGTCTCTCCTATTTTTTTCCATGGGACTCATTTGGACGCAAGGTGTCTGAATTATTGTCCTTTACAATTAAGGTTCCTCATGGAAATCTCATTTGTTGGTAGAGATCAATAGCCCTGTTGCCTCATGATTTGGGTCCTAAAGGCTTTTATTCTTCAAGAGAGAAATCCGATCTAAAGGCACGACCTGTACATGAACAATGGTAGGAGCATCAGAAGGGGCCCTGCCAGGTATGGCAGAAGGACAAAGAATGTAACTTTTCATTTTGAAAAATGACAGTCTTATGGTTACTTTGCCCATAGGTGTTCATCTCTGTAGCTATTTTTAACTCTTAGATGGCCCGCTAGTTTGGACTGTCACTATAGTGGGCAATTAACGGCTGACTATATTAGAGGCCAGGTGTACCAGGGAGCAGGTGTCAGTCCAATTAGAGCGTGAACATCAACGAGTCAGTTCTGTACAGAAAGAAGACTCACGGTGTCCCCAGGCAGAAGTTAGACACCACTGAAAATTATGTTGCCTTTCCTTAAACAGAAGGCCTTAGCCAAAGACATGACTTTGCCTTTTGCCAGAAGCCTAGAAGGCTTAAATACTGGAGCACATGTGTAAGTACCTCTTTTTAAAAAAATCTCTTGCCTTGGTTACTTTTAGAGATCTAGCGTAATTGACTCCATCTGGATCCGGAGACCTCTCCTCATTTGTGCAGTCCCTTTGAACTGTCTCAGGTGGCCAGTAACAGCATCACAGTTTAAACCTTGAATTTTGGTTAGGTAAAGTAACAAGTTAGTGGTTGTCAGTACTATCAACATAGTATTGACAATTAAAAATCCTAAATTTTCCAATGGTTGAGGGAAGGCAATGCCAATAATTTCAAACAGCCCCTCTGTTGATGCTCAATTGCACATTATATATATATATAATATAATATATTATATATTATATATATAATATAATATATATATTATAATATAATATAATTATATATATATAATATATATATAATTATATTATATGTAATATATTTTATATTCTCTATATATATAATATATATATATATTATATATTATATATTTTATATATATATATAGGACAAAGTTTATCTAGCCAATGTCAGATCACCAATGTTTATCAGCTGAATCAGATAAACCAATGTTTACCTGACAGACCTAAATGGTATTAGATGGAATGTACTTTAAGTAAAAGAACTGTAGCTGTTTACATGTATACATTTTTAACTCTATAAGTGATTTTATGACATTTAGATCCACATATAAGGCACTAGCACTATTAGAACCATTTAAAAGAAATTTTACTTAGTTTAAACTTAGTTCCTTTAGTGTTATCAGAAAAATACCTTAGGATTTTTGTGCCTGGCACCAGACTAACTTAAGCAGGATGTAAAGAATAGTAAGTAATCTTAAATGGGCTCTGAAGAGAACTAGTCACCTTATTTTGGTTAGCAGGATCAAAGCATCTCCCAGTACTTAAGGATATACCAAGTGAATATGCTGGCTTTCCCTAAGATGGCTGGTGGAAAGGGGAGGGGGAAATCCATTCACTCCTCCACCCCTGCAGAGGGCTCCTGAATGGATTTCCCTATGCTGGCTAGTGGAGAGAGAGAGAGGAAAAGGGAAGGAGGAAAGCTGCCCTTTGGTAGAGAGCAAGATCAATTCCAAGATCCTCAGGGTGTCTCCTTATATCCTGGAAGTCTCAGTTGCAGGTCCTCTCAACCTGGCTTGACCCAAAAGGCTTCCTGCAGACACCTCTGTGTGAACAAGCTGTGGGGTCCCTGACTTCCTACCTTTCTTCAAAGGGTCAGTCTCTTGCACCACTGCATCAGGGTTCCTAAATGGGATACTGATCCTGAGTGCCAACCCAACTATTAAAACATCAGAACCATTATACACTGGGCAAAGAGGCTGACACCAAAAACAACATGTAAAGGAGGACAATCTGTTGGCTGTGAAAAGGAAAGCATCTTAGTATGAATTTCTATAACCAGTACAGAATCCAAACCATACCAAGGTGAGCTTGGCTGATACAAACCCATTACTGGTGGTCAGTTTTTCCATCAGGCCATGGGGTTATAGTCGGTTTGTAAACTAAGAAGACTAGGGAAACAAGTACATTTCTAAAAAGATAATAATAAACCAACAAGATTAATCTCTCAAATGATTAAATAAAGAAACAGAAATAAGGGAATATGCATAAAGTTAGGAAACCCAATGACTGAGAATCATGGTTTGGATACTGATAGGAAATAAACCACAGTATCCCATCTGGAGGGTGAACTTTCATTTGGTTTTGGTGTAAATTTTGTATCAGCTTATAGCACCAAAAATCCCCAACAGTTGTTTTGATAAAATAGGAACTCATTTTTAAATACACATTGGTACCTTAAATTTTGACCTCAGAAAACTTTTAAGCAAACTTTAAATTAGAAACTTATAAGCTATAAGATCTTAATTTATATCTTGAAATAACCTTGGTTAAAACACAAATTTAGATAACACTGTTTTAAATAAAACTCTTAGTAATCTTATGCTTTCAAAGACTTAAGAAAATTAAATTAAGCTATACTTTTAATAATAACAATATACAAGAACACATGGGTCAATAAACCTAATTATAAAATAGTTAAATGTAAATTACATTCATGATAGAATGATATAGATTGAGATTATTGTCCATAAATTTTTTTAGTCCTAAGGCAGAGAACAGTTAGACCTGGTTGGGATTAGAACTTTAGATAATTTTTGAGATATTTGTGTACATTAACTTTATAAAAGTAGCTTAAGAATCATCCTAAAGACACCTGTATACACACACACACACACACACACACACAGATGTTATGACTGAGACATGCCAAATATAAACACACATGAGATAAAAAAGGTAAAAAGTAGGTGGCCACAATTGGTAGGAGACAAAGACATACACAGAAAACACGCATGATGACACACAAAACAATCACGTTAATTCAGAGTGCAATCTTAAACCATTTCTTTGTCATTCTCTTTAGAACATTAGTCAGCTAGATTCCTAGGTAGTTTATAACAGATTTTTAACATAACTACTCTATTCTTGGCCCAATCCTTAAAAGATTAATGTATCAAAAACAATGCATAGAAAATGACCCAAGCATTGTATGCACATATGAATAATAAAATAAAACAATGCATAGAAAAGCTATGTTAATTTAGAGAATTTTAATCACAAGTTAGTTATAATTTTTCTGGAGTAAGGCAAAATGGCATCACCCATGAGTTTCCTGTTCCTAGGGAGTGTCAAGTTGGTGCTAGACTCATGGTGGTTTTATCATGGTGACATCATTTCCTGTAACCACATGGTCTCTCAAATGGAACACAAAGACATGTTACAAACATACAACATACAGGCTCAAAACAGCAATCTATTATAGGAGTAAAAGACATCTCCCCTGAGAGACAGGTGTCCATAAGGCCTGCTAATGAAAAGATCAGATAAATTGTCTATTTAAAACACCCACACGTAAGCACCCCATTCTTTTAACCTCTTGACTGTAAGCCTAATTTTATCAACAGAGAACAGTTATTTAAAACTCATATTTTAGTGTAAAATAATGACATCTTATCAATAGAATAAATCCCTCCTTTTAGTTTTGCCTTTAGAGTGAATGAATTTTAAATATGGGTGACCAATCTCCAATTCTTAATTAAATAGCACTGCTTTTGCTTAGACAATTTAAGTACATTTACAGCAGCAAACAGCTGTACGGCCTGAGGTGCCAGGGAGCAGCAGGCCCATGCTGAGAGAAGGGGCTTCAGAGCCCACGCTGAGACGTGGGGCTGGCTCCTGGGCTCACCTCGGTGCCTCTGTTGCTGCCCCGGTGGGTGCTCGAGCTTCCCAGCCTCTGAGCTGAAGCTCCCAGGCTGACACTGATAGACAGGGCCAGCTACCCGGGCACAGGTGCCTCAGATACCCAGTTCCTCTGATAGGCAGAGGGTGAATGGCGACCTCAGGAAGGAATCACTAACTTTCCAACTCTGCTAAGATAAGGTAGCCAGAGTCCAGAGGTCATCACAGGAATTCTAGTTAGAATTAGACTTCTTTAAAGCCTAATTCACTTTTTACCAAGAATAATTCACATCTTAAACAACTATATTTTGGAGCAGGGAGTTTTTTTATAAGTGAATTTAAAAGGACAAAGCTAGGAATTTTGAACAGAAATTCTATATCCACTAGAGCACAAACCAGTAGATTACTCAATGTCCTTCTTAACAAGACAATGAACCAAACCCAGAAAACCACCCCAGGGCCAAAAGAATACAAACTAAGAGTTTCTTAGTAAATATTTTAACCTTAAAATCTGACCCCATTGTTCTCTCTTTAGAGACAAGGCCTGAGGCTGGTCGGGTGGGGCAAGTCCTGTCACTCACTGGTGCAGCCACCATGGCTGAGGCCCGCCATTGATAGCTTGCTTCCTAGGCCACATGGCTGTCTGGGCCCAGGAATTAGAAAGGGAGCAGAGAGAAGGGAGAAGGGAGAGGACAGGAAGGAATGGCTTGAAAGAAAACAAATCAATAAACATAGCATTTTACCTTTGTAAATCCTTGGCTGGCTTTGCCAAAAATGTTAACAGGTGCTGGTGCAGTCTGTGATCAGAAAACTTCCGAATTCTTTGTATCCCACCAGAGAGAACCCATGGCAGGACACGTGGGTATAAAGGGAGTTTATTAAAAGTCAGGGAAGAGAAATACAAAGAGAAGCATGTTGGGGCCCAGGTGGAAGGCAGAAGCCAACAGAGTGTGTTTTTCCTCTTCAGGTGTTTTTAAAATCTATAATAACCTATGGGGAGGACCAGGTGATTCTCATTCAATTATCAATGAGTGGGCAGGGCATCAGCGGTTCCTGACGAGGTGAGGGTGGTTCCTGAGCCAAAGCATGGTTATTCTAAAACGTAGTATTTTTTTTCTATGAGTCCCTAACTTTCCCTACTTTAGCCTGCCTCAGACCCAACACACAAGGATGGAGCATGGAGTCCAAAGGCAATAGGGAGGGAGTGTAGTGAAGGAAGCCAGGCGACAGAGATGCCTCTCCAGAACAGCCAGCTCTGCAATGGGGAACTTCCAACTGGCAGGACCAGGCCAGCCGCCTCACAAAAAGCCCCCTGAGTCAAAAGACAGAGTCCCGAGGCTCAGCACATCCCTACTACTAAGACCAGTAGCAGCATGGAAATCACAGCACAGTCCTAAGTGGGCAGGAAGCCCAAAGCACCTTTCTGCAGTCTTTGGGAACCAAACCCCTCCAGCCTAGAGAACAGCAGTGAGTTGTTGAGGAGATGTGAAGCAAGGTCAAGTGAGCAGTGTCTGGTGTCTGGGAGGTGAGAAGCCCGACCTAGGAAGCCAGCACAGGAACTTGCAGTTAGGACTCAAGTCTACATTTCTGTGCTGAGGCTTCAGTTCAGGCCCTAAGTAGCTACTCTTCTGCTGAGCTAAATCTCCAAACCAGATGGCCTAACTGGTTCAGACTTTCAAATATTTAAAAAAAAAAAAAAACAGTTGTTCAAAACAGCAACAAAGAAAATATTGACTGTTTTTATCTTTGTCTTAACAATCTTTTTTTTTTTTTTTGTAGTCCTAGGAGTTGAACTCAAGGACTTGTGCTTGGTAGGCAAGTGCTCTAACACTTGAGTCACACCAGCCCTTTAGCTTTGGTTATTTGTTAATTAATTTATTTAGTTTGCAGTACTGGGGTTTGAACTTATGGCCTCATTCCTGCAAGGCAAGCACTCTACACTTGAGCCACTCAACCAGCCCTGCTTTGGTTATTTTTGAGATAGAAATCTCACTTTATGCCTGGGACAGGCTGGACTGACATTTTCCTACTTATGCTTCCTACATACCTAGAATGACAAGGTGAATGCCACCAGGCCCAGCTTTTACTGGCTGAGATGGGGGGGTCTCATGAACTTTTTACCTGGACTGGCCTGGTACTGTGATCCTCCCAGTCTTTGCCTCCTGAGTAGCTAGGATTGCAAGCGGAAGCCACCACTCCTGGCCATGCTTTCTTTCTTGTTCTTTTTTCCTTCCATTTTTTTGCAGTCATCTTTGTGAGCCACAACAACCACCTTTCAGCATTCAATCTTTAACCATATCCTTTCTCTCCCTCTCCTATAACCCTCCCCCATTTCTACTCTCATTCTGCACACAATGAGACTTTTGGGTCTGGAGACCTAAGGCAGATGAGTGAGTATCCCAGCCCCCCATGGAGAGCACTATGATTCCTGCATCCTGAGGAGTTATAAACCTGCATTCCTATACCCTGAAGAGGAGATACAGGATCTCATAGATCAACCACAGGGCTGATGAGCAAAATGCTCTCAAGATTGTTTCCCTCCCCCAATAAGGGGCAAACAAACCAGTTCACCTAAGAAAGCCTGGGAATCCACAGCCAATGAAAAGAAACCATCCAACCCTTACCCAAACCCAGAGTTAAAATGTCCATAAAAACCCCAGCCTTCACCTGAGCAGAGAGCCACAGGTTTCTGGTTCCACTGCACTGCTCTAGCTGTAGCTTTTCCTTTCTCTCTAATAAATCCTACTTCATGGACTGGCTTTAGCTCACAAGTCAAACAGCTGCCCCATGAGCCAGTTCTCTGGCCTGTGAAGGCAAGGACCCTCGACACCAGCCCACAACACTTCAAACCAGCACATAACAAGACTACTTCTCCCTCTTATTTTTTTCTCTGTCTATTCCCAAGCCCACAATCTTACTTTTTTGTCTTTATTTTAGATTACCAGATAGGTCATTTTTCTTTTTCTTTTTAATTCTCCCTCCTTTCCTTTTGATATAGTTTTAGATAGGTCTTTTCTATTTATCCCCTTCCTCTTTCTCATTTCCCCCTTCTATTAACTTTTGCTGCCTCCCCTCCCATCCTTATAATACCACATACCTTGTACTATTCATTAGTATTATCCTTTATCTGTTTATCACCATTGCCCTTATTACTAATACCTAGTTCACAAAGTATTATCTTTTTTCCTTTATTTTTTAAAAGATACTAGAACTCTGATGGTGATTATTCTTAATTAGAGATTATTATATTAGCATAGTGGGTGTGTCTATTCACTGTGATTGCTTCTGCAGCTGATCTTCTTCCTCTTGAGTGGAGTAGGGGCCAGAGTCAGTGTCTTAAGTACTGTGAGCAAATATTTAACTACTGAACCTCACCCTGATGAGAAAATACCCCATGTGGCCACTACCCACACATTGTGAAGACTACAAATGAAAGGACACAGGAGATTAAAACCTTCAACGAAGAACTTGGCCTCTGATATGTAAATCCCAAGACAGAAACACAAGTAATATTAAGAAAACAAGGCAACATGCCTCCTCCAAAAGTCAACAATTCCACAATAAGGGACTTGAACAATCATAAAGTATATGAAATCTCAAACAATGAACTCAAAACAACAATAGTAAGAATGATAATGAAATTAAAGGGTTCATGTCTTAACACCTGGATAAATTCAAAGAGAATACAAAATAGTGTTAGGGAAACACACATGTAGAAGACTGAAACTAGGATCCTATCTCTAACCCTGTATAAAAATAAATTCCAAATGGATCAAAGATTTTCATGTAAGACCTGAAACTTTGAAATTACTATTGGGAAATACTTGAAGATGTATGCAATTATTTTCTAAGCAGGGCTTCAATTGCCCAGGAAATAAGAGCAAGAATTAACACATGGAATTGCATCAAATTAAAAAGCTTCTGCACATCAAAGGAAATAATTACCAGAATGAACAGACAGCCCACAGAATGGGAGAAAATCTTTGCCAGCTATTCATTGTACAAACAATTAATATCCAGAATATATAATGAGCGCAAAAAAAATTTTAAGAGTTCAAAAATCAAACACTAAAAGAACAAATAACCCAATTAATAAATGGGCAAATGGACTGAACAGACAGTTATAAGAAGTACAACTGGCTAATAAACACATAAAGAAAGGCTGGGGGACTGGCTCAAGCAGTAGAGTGTCTGCCTAGCAATGGCAGGGCTCTGAGTTCAAACCCCAGTGCTGCCAAACATAAAAAAGAAAAGAAGAGGACGCAGGGAAATACATGAAGAAATGTTCAGCATCCTTAACCATAAAAGAAATGCAAATCAAAATGGTGCTGAGATTCCATTTCACTCCAGTCAGAATGGCCATCAAGAAAACAAACAGCAAATGCTGGTGAGGATGCAGGGACTGTTGGTGGGAATGTCAATTAGTGCAACCACTATGGAAATCAGAATGCAGGTTCCTCCAAAGACTAAAAACAGGACTATCATGTGACCCTGCACCACTCTTGGGTAAACACCTGAGGGAATCAAAGGAGCATACAATAGAGACACCTACACACGCATGTTTATTTTAGCATTATTCACAATGGCCAAGCTGTGGAGTTAGCCTAGGTGCCCCAAAACCAAAGAAAACATGGTATCTACACACAATGGCATTTTACTCTGTCATCAGGAAGAATGAAATTGTCATTTGCAGAAATTGTTTAGAACTAGAGCTCAGAGTATTAAGAAAACCCAGCTCAAAAAGCACAACATCACATGTTTTAGCTTATCTGTGGAATCTAGACCCTGTCTCTGGGTCTGAAGCACCTGCAGCAGGTCAGGACTTCATATGTGGGGACGTCAAGTGACCTGTCCTAGGAGAACTGGAAGTCAGGGGGAGTCAGGGCAGGGAGCTCACTCTCAAATATAAGCTCTCTCTAAAGACTTAAGTACTTCTCCATTAAGTTGAGCAACTGAGAGGACTTCAGGAAATAGACATAGTTTTTAAGAGAAAATAAAGTCACCCATAATTTCTTGCTGGTCAGCTTTCTGCTCACAACAATCTGATGTCCAAAGGGACAGAGAATAAAGCTTGAACCAGGAGATCCAGCAGCACCTCACATGTCAAGGAAGGGAGGAAGGAAGTCGGTGGGAGCACATACAGCCAAGAGCCCACCATCGCCCTGCCCCGTGGCCCTTCCTGGCTGTGCAGGAACATCTGTGGCCCCAGGAATAGTCAATAGGAGCCTCTGGAAAGAAATCAGATCAGGGCCTAGTGAAGAGAAGGAAAAGGAGCTCATCACAGGGCAGGAAGCAGATGCCCAGACATCTGGGGAAGAAACAGGTCACTCCACTGAGGTGGTGAGTGCCTGCCAGGTGCTGTTTGTTTCTATTATGCCCACAACTTATTTTACCCCAGGCTGGGGTGACACAGATGCCATACAAATGTGTTCTTTGTGTGAGTACCAACCAGGGTGCCACCTGGTGCTCTCCCAAAGGGAAATGATGACTGACTGGGGCTTGGGGCTATGAGGCTCCTTACTCAAAGCAAATGTTGACACAACCTGGGTCCCATTGGTGAGCAGAGTATCTAAGACAGCAGAGATGTGACAGGGACACTGAGAAGGGCTGGCTTGGAGATCAACATTTGCATTACTGTGTCTTTGAGGGATTTTAGTTGAGAGCCACTTTGAGTAGAATGAGGGAAGAGCTCACAGAACTGGTCAGGCTGTGGGGTTTCCCTGTTTCCAAATAGGATTCTTCTGTTACTACTCCCTTGACCACCTCAGATAGTCAGAAGTTACACTATTTCCTAAAGATCCCTTGGGATGGATCCTCTGACACTTCCCTTGATAGCACCTTCCCAATCTACCAACACTCAGTACCACCACAGTGATTGTTCTGTTCCTCCTAATTTAATAATTTTTGTTTTACTTCTCAGGGTCTTTTATTGTTATGGAAAACGTTGTGATCATCTCAACAAGTTAACAAACTAATGATTACCCACTTTTTTTTGAGACAGGTCTCACTGTGTAACCCAGGCTGGCCTGGAATGTGTAACCCTTCTGCCTCAGCCTCCCAAGTGCTGGGATTATAAGTGTGCACAACTATGCTTGACAAATGAGGTGATTTTGAGCTGTTCTAAAAACTAATAGGACTTTGATCGTCTTGCTCCTTGGAAGTAGGTAGAGTGAAAACTATTTTGTTAACTCTGAGAGAGGAAACTTAGGAAACTGGTGCTTATACTTAAGTGATAGGTTTCCTCTGTCTACAAATAGACATCTGTACACATTCTGCAACTGGCAGAGCCAGGTGTGTAAATCACTGTACTGGGAGACATTATCTGCAGAAAACTTCTGTTCTGCCTGGGACTAAAACACCAGAAAAGTTAACTCACCTTTCATTGTTCATGAACAGCAAAAAAAAAAAAAAACCCAAAATTCCCATTTCTAACTCCCATTTATTCTAGGTGCTTCGTCTGTCATCTTTAATGCTTACAATGACCTGCAAAATGAGTTTGATCCCATTTTACAGAAAGAGAAGCTGAGCCTTACAATGCCCAAGTATCCTTCACTTCACCTTTGGAGGTGTGTTACCCTTGGCGGGGGGCAAATGCTTGCTCAGCAATGCTCCAGGGAGGACCAATGTTGGTGACAGAGCAGCTGGCTGGCTTTGACACTGAGGAACTCAACGTCACCACTGACACACGAGATCTTCCTTGTACTTTTCTAGAGAAAGTAGGTGTCTGCCTCTCTTGTTTCTAAAATTGCTCAAAGTCAATGCTTGTTCAAGGCTAGAAAAACAAAGTAACCCAAAGGATACAAAGGTAAGTTGCTATTGAGTTTAATTGTACATTTGTTTGCTTTGGTTTTCAAACTATGTAGATTTTTCTTCCTTTCTATAATTTTATTAAATTAAGATAAAATAGAGTAAGAAAATATTTATAAATATTGTAATTAATATAGTAGTTAAAACAGTCTTAGAGTTCATAAAATAAAGGAATTCCTTTAAATCACTGAGAAAAATCCATGCAAATAGATGATGTAATTTAAATAAGTTTTCAACCAAAATAGTATAAATTGAACAAAAGTTGTGAAAATTTGCTTGATAAAATACCAATAAGAAAAAAAAAGTAAAGTAAAACAACATTATAAATTCTGTCCCTAGTAATGACAGAGTAGCTTATGTTAGACTAACCTTCTGCAAATAAAAAAAATGCAAACTGTGAAAATGCAAATGGAAAGCTCCAGGTCCAAATCAGTCGCAAAGTCCGCAGCTGATTCCTGATCTCCATTGCTCAGGAAAAACTTCAGGAGTTGCCATGGAAACAAGAGCTCAAGGGAGATGCTAGCTGGTTCGTAACAGAGAAGGCAGGACTGGGACTCTGAGTTAATTGTTGGGATATTCTTTAAAGGGTTGTCATCACATCCAGAGTCTCTGTGATATAATATCTGCACTTTCAAGTATACAAACAAAAAGTAGTAGACAAGCAAAAATCTATTTATTATCATAGTTGAGAGAAAAAGCAATCAATGAAAAACTGGCTCAAAGATGACCTAGATGTTTGAAATTAATAGAAAGTGACCTTAAATCAGATATTAGAATGTTCAAAACTTGAGGAAAAATAGGGTCCTAATAATGATACATGGGAGAACACAGAAAGAAAGGGAAGCATTTGAAACAAGAACCAAGTGGAAATTTTAGAACTGAAAACTGTACTGATTGAAATGAAAACTTTAATGACCTTGGCTAAGCAGCAGAAGGATCAGTAAACTCGGATGAAATGATGTAATAATGCAACATAAAGAACACAGAAAAAGAAAAAAAGAGAACTATCTCAAATAGTCTATGGGTCCAACACACATGTCATTGAATTCCAGAGGGACAAGCAAAAACATTAAGAATCAGTGGCAAAATTTTTTCCAATTTAATGAAAAATACAAGCTTAGAAATTCAAGTCTCTCAGTGAACTCACAGCATGAGAAATACAAAAGAAAGGGGAAAATCTTCAAAGCAGTTGCTATGTCATATGACAGAAAATAGAAATATTAATAATATTTACTTTGTTACAAGAAATGTTGGATGCAGTATCACATCACTGAACCTCTGGAAGAGGCTGTTAACCCAGACTCCTTCGTCTGGCAGAACTATTCTTTACAAATGAATACAAAATAAAAGCGTTTATTTCTTGTTCTATACACCTGTATAACAAGAAATGCTAAATAATTTCTAGAGGGCTGAATGACATACTGGAAGTGTTAATTATATGGATTACCATTAAAAGTTATAATTTTATTTAATTCATTTAAGACATGTGACTATTTAAGGAACACACTGTAGCAAAGTGTTGTGGTCCTAATGACACATGTAATTACAATGTATATGACAGTGGCGCACAGGATGAGAGGGAGCTACGCGGTGGGAAATGTCTTGTTTGTTACATGAAATACCACGAGCTCAACCTGAGCCGAGTGTTACTAAAGATGCATTGATCACCAGCACGAGGCAAAGCATGACCGTCAAGAAGACAGATTTATATTACTATCTTAAATGTGTTTTTATTTTGATTTTTTTGTTTAGTGGATTCCTTGTCTTTGATTTTTTCATTTTATTTATTTTTAATTGACAGCTATGTACTTATTATTATAACATGAAGTTTGTAATAATGGTTAAAGTTAGCTAATTAGCAAATATATTGCCTCATATACTTATCATTTTTGTGAGGATATCGCTTAACTTCCGTTCTCTTTTTTTATTTCCAAGAATACAAATACTGTTGGTGGCATGGTGGACAACATGCCTTCCTTGGCTGTAGCACCATCTTGTCTCTAGAGCTCTGCACCTGCTCCCCCTGTCTGCCTGTAACTATGGAACCTTCACCCCCATCCCCCTCCCCTTCCTAGCCACCCAGCCTTGGTAACCACCCTCCACTGTCAACGTCTGCCACATCAACACCTCAGACTCCATCTGAGGGAGACCATGCAGTGTTTGTCTTTCTCTGCCTGGCTTGTTTCACTGAACGTAATGTCCTCAGGCTCATCCACATTATCACAAATGACAAGGTTTTATTCCTCCATATGGGTAAGTAGTATTGGATTTTGTATACATACCACAATTTATTCATTCATGTGTTGATGCGCAGCCCAGCTGATTCCATATTGTGACTTGTGAATAAAATTGAATAAAGACCATAGGATGCTGTGAGCAAAAATGGGACACCCTACCTGAAAAAAATCTAAAATAGCACTAAAGAGCTTGGGGCCTGACTTGGATGTTAGGGAGCTCGTTAAAGTGCAAGTCCCTTTGTCCAAACGACATTACTGTCAAAATAAGTAAATAAAAGAAATACCATATTAAAAAAAAAAAAAAGACCACAGGAAGGCAGAGATCTCTTCAACATGCTGGTTTCACCTCCTTTGGCTACAAACATGGTAGTGGGATTGCTGGATCAAGGGGCAGCTTGACTGCTAATACTCCATGCTGCTCTCACAGGGGCCATACGAATTTGCAATCCTTCCAACAGTGCACACAGGTTCCATTTTCTCCGCATCACCGGCACTTGGTATCTCTTGTACTAAGAGACCATCTAAATGACTCAAAATAAAACAAAAGGGAGAATATAGGAAAAAACAAAAGATACAGAAAACCAGAAACAAAGAGTAAAGCTTCAACTGCACTATATTAATAACTCACTAAATATAAGTAATAATTACTCCAAGCAAAAGACAGGGATTGACTAAAGCATCTACTCTCTGTTATCTCGAGCTGTAAACCCAAATATAAACACACAGAATGGAAGCAAAAAAAAGATGGTACCTATGTATCAAAATTAGCCACAAAAGCTATCTACATTAATATCAGAGAGAATGGACTGCAAAAGACAAGAAGTGTCATCACTGATAAAGACAAATCTATCTTCATGATAATAAAGGACCATTCTTCAGAAACACAAAGCCACCATGAATCTGTGGATTGGATTATCTAATATTATTAAACTACCACTTTCCCAAAATTTATATGTAGACTTATCCATTCCCAAAGGCATGTCTGTTATGGGTCAACTGTGACTGTCCCTCCAGAAAAGGCTCATGCGGTAAAGGCATGACCCCCACTGGTGGTGCTGTTGAAAGATTGGCTGGATTATGGGGCATTAACTTCACCAGTGGGTGAAAAGAGCCCCAAAGTGCCTGCAACAGAAACTCATGAAACTACGTGGAGAAATGGCACACTGCACTCAGAGTTGAAAGTATCAACTCCCCTCTCTCCAGTTTGGACAACCAGACTACATTGTCACGTGAGAGTTGTAGACCACACCCATTTAACTACATGCAGCAAGTTCAAGATAGAGCTACACTGAGCCATGAGACAATCTGAATACAGTTAAAGAGGCCAAAACAATGCAGAGTGCATCAAACCAAAATGTCACCAAATGAAAAACAGGCATAGAATCTTAAAAGCCCTCATCTGGAGAAAGCGAGGGTGGTGATTAATTTGCTGTGTCAATTTTTCTGTCACAGTGCCTAGATGTTTGGCCAAATACTATTCTGAGTGTTTCTTTGAGGGTGTTTTGGATGATGTTGACATTTAAATTGAATAAAGCAGATTGCTACCCAGAACATGGGGCCTCAGACAGGCTTAACTGGAACAAGAGGTGGCCCTCCCCAGAGTAAGGGGGTTCTCCAGCAGAGTGACTTTAGACTCCTCTGCAACCCTGTCCCCCCACCCACACACATCCCATGGTTGTGCAGCAGGCTACATTGGAACTTGAACCATAACCCTTGGCTTAGGCTGCAGCCTGCCAGGTCCTTGTTCAGGCCTTGGACTTGCACATGTACACAAGCATGTGCCCCATTCTTCTGCATGGGTGCACACACACAAATGCACGTGCACACGCTCCCTATTGGTCTGACTACTATAGTAAGAAATGTACTCCAACACATGTCTTAATAACAAAGAGGAGTAAATATAAAGAGAAATTAGAAAATATTTTAAAGTGAATGATAATTAAAATACATCACATCGGAAACTTCTGCCTATAGGAAAATTTATAGATTAAAACATTAATCTTAGATAAGAAGAAAAGCTTAAACAAATGACCTCAGTTTCTACCTCAGCAAGCTGGGAAAGGGTGAGCGGAGTAATAATTAAATAAGTAAAAGGAAGGAAATAATAATGACAAAAAGAGTAATCAATGATATAAAAAACTGAGAAGTTTAACAAAGCCAAGAGTTGAAAAGGTTAATAAAATTGATCAAGAAAAATGAGAGAGATCACAAGTTACTATTATCAAGAACAAAATCTGTGATCTTACTACATATCTTACAGAATGAAAAGCATAATGAAGAAATATTAAGTTTTTTATGTCCCAGAACCATAGAATTCACACCACCAAGAGTGAACCCAATGTCAACCATGGGCTTTGGGTGGTGTCACTGAGGGTTCATCAGTTCTATCAGGTATAAGAAAACATAACAAATGATAGTGGGGGAGGTTGAAGAGGGATATAGGAACTCTGTACTTACTCCTCAATTTTGCTGTCAACCTAAAACTGCTCTAAAAAATAAAGTCTATTAAAAAAAAAAAAAACTCCAGTGTCAAAAAAAATCCTTTGATACTTGAGGTGAAATGAACAAAGTTCTTGAAGCACAACTTACCCAACTAACAGAAGATGAAATAGCATGTCTGAATAGCCTTGCATATATTAAAGAAATTCAATTCATTAGCAAAACCTTCTCATTCATTATCAAAACCATCAAATTATTTTACCAGAAGAATTCTATCAAACATCGAGAAAGAAATGATCCCAATTTTATATTTCAGCATTCATATCTAGACAGGTCTTCATCATTTCCAAATGCATTTTACGTGGTCAAGAAAATTATAACAAAACTTGACACAGCCATTTGAATAAAAGAAAATTACAGATCAATATCTTCCACTCAACATAGACACTAAAGTTGTTAAGCCAATATGAGCAAGTTAAATCCAGAAACATATAAAAAGTGGAAACATGCAATGTTCATGAATCTCAATACTGAGTATTGCTAAGGTATCAGTTTTCTAAAATTCATACACATATTCATATATCCCAATCCCAATCCCAGCGTGACTGTTATTGTTTGTATATGAAGTGTCCCCAAAGAGGTCATGTGTTGAAGTCTTACACACCAATGGTGACTAGATTATGAAGTGACAAGATTACCCGTTGATGATTTCATAACTGAGTGGGCTATTAGGAGGGGGCCTAGTTGGAGGGCGTAGGTCAGTGCGGCCATTCCTTTGAAGGTGTGTCTTCTCCCCAGACTCTTTCTCCTCTCAGCTCCCATCCACCATAGGTGAGCAGCTGTCCTCTGCCACACTCTTCTGCCATGATGCTCTGACTTTCCACAGGCCCACAGCAGTCGAGCAAGCAGTGGACTGAACCTCCAAAACATGACCCAAACAATCCCTTCCTCCCTTAAGTTGTTCATCTGCAAGCAATGGAGACCTAATTAACATAGTGCCTTTTAATAGAAATTACAATTGATCCTAAAATGCACACAGGAATTGAAAGAGCCTAGAATAGTCATAAAAATCTTGAAAGTGAACATAGTTGAAAATCTTTCAGTGTATGGATTCAAATTTATCACAGAGCTACAGTAATCAACATAGGGTGGTATTGCCATAAAGAAAGAAAAAGATTACATAAAAATGCATAAAAGAAAGATCACATGCATGTGGTCAAGTAATTTGGGGAAAAGACCCCAGAAAAATTAAATGCAAAAGAAAAAAAGTCTTTCAAAATAAATGCTTCTGCAAAAATTGAATACAGCTAGGTGCTGTGGCTCACAGCTGTAATCCCAGCTATTTGGCAGGTGGAAATAGAAGAATCATAGTTCAGGGACAAGCCTAGGGCAAAAGCATGAGACTCTGTCTGAAAAAAATAACCAAAGCAGAAAGGGCTGGAGACAAGGCTCAAGTGGTAGAGGGCTCACTTACCAACCCAAGACCCTGAACTCAATCCAAGACAATTTTTGAGTCGAGTAGCCCCTCCTCATCTATGAGGGATACATTTGACAGCCCTCAGTGGCTGCCTAAAACCTCAACTAGCACTGGATTCTATTACATGATATGTTTTGCTGTGCACGCACACCTACGATAAAGTTTAATTGATAAATTAGGCACGGTAAGAGATTAACAACAGTTAACAATAAGAATAATTATAGCAATATTCTGTAATAAGAGTTATTTAAAACTTATGAATTGTTTAGTTTGGGAGTTCTCATTTAACTTTTTCAGACCACAGTTGACCAAGGGTAACTGAATCTGCAGATGATGAAACCACCAATAAGGGAAGACCACCAAATACATATAGGAAAAATAAGAGCCCGCCATCCTTAATTTACACTATAGGCAAAGACTAATTTGAGGAACAGCAGATACCTGATCACCAAAGTTGATAACTTCAACATTCCGGGAAAGACAAAAAGAATTATCCTCAGAATCTGGAGACAGGAAAAGAATTCTCTGCAGGCCATGAGGAAGTGAACCCATAGAGGAGAGAGAAGACAACATGAAAGCATCTGCCCATTGGTCTCCGAGTCAAGCTACAAATGGGGAGAAAGGATTTTAAAACCAAATATATGATGACGTATTTATCACCAGAACATACAAGTAAGTCCACCTCAATAAAAAAAAAAAAAAAAAAATATATATATATATATATATATATATAAAAACAGGCAAAAGACTGGAATATATATATATATGAGCTACAAAAAAAGATGCATTGGGCTGGCAGAGTGGTTCAAGAGGTGGAGCGCCTACCTAGCAATCATGAGGCCTTGAGTTCAAACCCCAGTACTGCCAAAAAAAAAAGATGAATTAATGAATAACAAAGACATGAGAACTTGTTCAACACCATTAATCATCATGAAAATAAACATGAAAGCAAGTGATATGTCACTAATCACCCACTATGATGGCTTCTATGAAAAAGACTGACAAATCAGGTGTGATGGCCCTGCAATTCCAGTATTCAGGGGGACTGAGGTGGCAGGACTGTGAGTCCAAGGGCTGCCTGGGCTACAAAGCAAGACCCTGTGTCTAAGTAAATAAATAAACAGGACTGACAACACGAACTGTTGGTAAGGTGTTGAGCATAAGAACCCGTGTACATGAGTGACAAGTGATGGAATGGGGTAACACTTGGGATCAGTTAGTGGTCTTGTAAAACTAAACCTACACCCCATGACCTGGCCCTTCTGCTTGGATGCGTGCACTCATAGGAGCAAATGGTGGGGTATTGTATAGGAAAATTTCATTTCCTATGAGTCAAAAACTGCAAACAACCTAAATGGGTCTCAAGAGAATGAGTAAACCAACAAATGTGGCATATTTGCATCGTGGAATTCTGTCAGCATTAAGAAGAAATGGACCACTGGTACATGTAACAACATGGCGCCTTTCCCCATTCACTGGGTTAGCAGGAGGGGATGGTCCAAGCCACACACCTCACAACTCCACGGAGAGGAAGCTCTCCAGTGAGCACCTGTGATCTATCAGAAAATCACAAAAGTGGTCGCCACTCACTCACTCAACCGTGTGGAATGGAAAGGGGCCCTGGGGACCTTCTGGGGCTTTCTCTGGGGTGTCTGTTACACTGGTGTGTGCAACTGTGAACTTAATCTGTGTTGTACTCTGTTTAAAAGAAACCATATAAATGACTAAATGCTACGTAGATTCTTTTCTTATGGCTTAGCAACTATGAAACTACTTTCTGTGCGTCTGGTTTTGATTTTATGTGTGAATACATTAAGGACGGTGGTAGCCAGAGTCCTCACTCTTGGGGAAGGGGACAGTCAATGCTGGTGGATTGGAGTTGGATGTATCAGCTTCAATTCATGATTTTCGGCACCTAGCCGTCTAAGAGGAGGGGGGAGAGAGGAAGGGAAGGGGAGAAGGGAGATAAGGTCCTTAAAACAGGTGCACGTGTAATCCTCAGGGCTCTCAGCTGAGAGGGACCAGAGACTGTGACACGCCCACAGCAAGGAATATCTAAATGCTTACATCTTGGCTTCTGAATCACCAGGGACCCCTGGAGGAAATGTTGATTCCGGGGCTGAGACAGGAAAAGACAAGTAGAAGATGGAACTTCTCGTTGCCCAGAAAGAAAGAAAGTGCTCAACGGATGAAAAGGACATACAAAAAGACAGAGCGACCAGCTTGCTCCTTGTCAAATTTGATAGTAATAAAATTCAACTCATTGAATAAATAAGAATCCAAGAGATAGGTTAGACAGACAGATCGGCAGGCAGGCAGGCAGGCAGACAGGAAATGTCTTCTTACAGTGCAATGCACACTAAACAAATACAGGTTTGGAAAAGCACCAGGGGATGCTCAGTCTTTGGGTGGCTATCCCACGAGGAGGCCAAGGAGGTTACATTGTCACAGCATCTTTTCCTCAAATGACAGGAGAATTAGCGATTGTATAGTCAAGAAAGCAGGACCTCACTTTAACAAATTATACCAGGACAATCTAAATCACATGCCAACAGGTGTGACACCCAGAGAAGGACACACTGATTCTGTGATGTTTGTGCCAGAAAGCAGAGACAGAGAGCGAGAGGAACAATGACAATGCAAGTAGGAAATGCATAAATGATTAGTTCTACATAGAAGACATCTGGATGTCACTTATAAAAATCTTGCAATTTTGTCAGTAAGTTTGGAAATGTATTAAAATTTCAAAATACCTAAAAATAACAGATCATAAATTTTAAAAATAGATGAAAAGTGAGTCCATTTTTCCCAGGTATTTGCAAAATTTTAAGGAAGAATTGTGCAAAATGAACTTTCCCATCACTGTTGATTGGAGCTTAAATTATTCCAAGTCCAGTTTGGGGCCGTTTATTAATATGTTTCAAAATCAGATCTTACAATTGTAATGATCTACCTTAAAAAGTAAACACGCGTGTGTGAATTAAGGGTAAGCACAGTGGCACTGTTGAAAACAAAAGCAACGTTAATAACAGAAACTTGTAAAGGGAGGCGGAAGGCACAGGAAGTTCTCCGCAGGAACGATGGCACACCATCCCTTGTTTTCATGGCGTCCTTTAAAATATCCTGCACTCTTTGTGCACGACAATAAGCAAACCCTAAGGCCCTGAGGCAGGAGAGATGAGGGAAACTGAGGCACGGGAAACAGGAACCAGGATCTCAGAGATGAACCTAACACTAATGAAGAGCTTTGCTGAAAGGAAAGGACACTGGCATTACTTTCTCTGCGTGAGTCGTCACACTCCCTCACTAAGCTGTGACATCCAGTTAAAAACAAAGAGGCAGCTCGCCCCTCTGACCTTGCCCACTTGCCCAAATAATTAGCACCCTCTGGGAACTGCAAGGGTATCTTAAAGAAAGACAATTTTCCTGGGGGAGGGGAACATTTTGAAACAGAGTCTTGATTGGTAGCCCAGGCTGGACGTGAACTCTTGATCCTCCTGTCTCAGCCTCCCAAATACTGGGATTAGAGGACTACAGGTGTGCACCACCTGTAAAAAAAAAAAAAAAAAAACCAGAGGAAGAAGAAAGAAGGAGAGGAGAAGAGAAAGGAGAAGGGAAGGAAATGGAGGGGAAGGAAGACTGGCATGAACACTCAGGTACAAGATTTCTTTGTGAGTGTAGCTCTCATTTCTCAGAGCTAGATGAATTGCTGAATTGTATGATAGGTTCATGTTTTAGTTTAATTTTGAAAAACTATCAAACTGTTTCCCAAAGCAGCTGCTCTACTTTCCATTAAGAGCAGTGTCTGACAGTTTCCCCCTCTGTGCATCCTTGCCACTCTAGGAGGTGTGGATGGGGCACCCATCGAGGCTTTTATCCACACTTCTTCCAGGTCCTTTGTAGTCAGTCATATACCTTCCTTGGTAAACATCAGTTCATGTGTTTGTCAAGTTTCAGATTGGGTTGCTTGTCTTTTTCCTGTTGACTTTCAAGAGATTTTTGTAAATTGAATACAAGTCTTTTATAGATATGTGCTTTGCAAATACTTTCTCTAACTCTATTTCTTGTCTTTTCAATTTCTCATTGATGTCTTTTTGAAGTGGAAAGGCTTGAAATTGTAGCAAGGTCTAATTTGTCTGCTGTTTTTCTTTGATGGACTGTGCTGTTACTGTTGGATTCTAGAAATCTTTGCTTACATCATAGTGTTAAAGACTTTCTCCTATGTTTGCTTTTGACTTTTCCAGTTTTGAGTTAATTTTTGCGAATGGTGTCACATGAGGAACTAAGTTCATCCCTTAGATGAGAAATCAAATTCTTCCAGCATCTTTCCTTCAAATAAATGACTTGTCACATAAGTCAAAAATCAGCTGACTCCAGGGAGATAAATGGAGGGGATGAAGCAAACCGGGGTACAATACATGTGTGTAAGGAAATATCACACCAAAACCTCCTGCATAAACATCACGTACTAACAAAACCATTAAAGAAAACCAGCTGGCTATAAACACAGGGACTTAGTTCTGGACTCTCAATTTTGTTCCTTTCATCTGTAGGTCTGTATTGTTACCCTCTTACTGTCCTGATAACTACAGGTTTTGGAAAGTTTTGAAATTGGGAATTGATAGTCCTCTATCTCATCCTTCAAACTTGTTTTGGATATGCTAGGTATTTTGTATTACCTTATAAATATTTAGGATTTGCTTGTCAATTTCTGCAAAAAAAAAAAAAAAAAAAACCTGCTGGAATTTTGAGTGACTAGATCAATTTGGGGAGAATTGCCATGTTAGCAACATTAATCTCTAAACCCATGGACTTGGACTGTCTGTCCATTTATTTAAAGCTTTACTTTCCCTCCGCAGTTGTGTCATTTTCAGTGTATACCTCATGTGAAATTTACTTCTCTGTGATCGTTTTGGATGCTCTCATGAATGGAATTGAACTCTTAGTTTCCTTTTGATTTATTGTGTGTACACAGAATGCAATCTGTCCTGGGATCTTGTTCGACTTATCTATTAGTGCTGTTAGCATGAGAGTGTGGGTGTGAGCACACGTGTGCACATGCGTGTGGGTAGCTTAGAATTCACTGTATAGAAATGTCATAATGGATAGACACAATTTTACCTTTTCCTTCCAATCTACGTGTCCTTCATTTCTTTTTTCTCATCTGACTGTGTGGCTAGAACTCCAGCACGTGCTGGAGAGGAGAGGTGTGGACTCACGTCCAGGCCCGTGCGTGAGCTCAGGGAAGAGCACACTGAGTCTGACCAGTAAAGATGACATCAGCTGTGAGTTTTGCTCCCAGGAGACACTGGCACATGGAGGCACAGACACCCTTCCCAGGGCAAATTTGTTATTTTTAAAAAAACACATTTTTTATTCTAAATGTGTGCTGGATTTTTTAAGTGGTTTTCTGCATCCACCATGGTTTATTTAGTTGGATATTTTGGGTACTTTATTCTATTATAGCATTTGATCTTTTTGTAGACCCACCTCGAATTCCTGGGGAAAGCCCCAGGGGGCTTTTCGGAGCTGTGAGGCAGATCACAAGGTAGGGGTGGGGACTTCGGGGCACCTTTTCTGCCCCACCTCCTTGGTGGCTGCAAAGGTGCTGCTTCCACAGCCTTCGTGGCATGCTCGTTTTCAAGGTCTCTAGTTGCTCGGGAAACTGATGGAGTAGGCCATGCTAAAACACCCAAGACCAGTTTTAATGGAGACTTGGCAGTTTTCTTTAATCAGTCATCTTGGGTTGTGGCAAGCCTTTGGCTAATCTCCAGAGTTCTGAAAAGTTGATGTCGATAACTTTGCCAGGGTTTTTCTTGCTTTTCTTGCTATGTATGAGTTTCCTGTTGGACTGTAACAAATCACCACAACATGGCAACTGGGAACCACACAAATTTATCATCCTACAGTTCTGGAGCTCAAGAGTCTGAGACAAATGTTACAGGACTAGAACCGAGCCACCAGTGGCTCCAGGGGAGCCTCTGCTTCCTTGTCTTGTCCAGCTACCAGAGGCCCTCGAGTTCCTCAGCTGGTCCTCCCCTTCCATGGTCACGGTGAGTGTCACCTCTCCAACTTCTGCATCCATCATCACGTCCCCGCTTTGTATCTAACTGACCTGTCATAACATTGAGCCCCCAGATAACCCAGGATCTCCCCCACCTCAAGGTCCTTACCTCTGATCACGTCTTTGAAGTCTCTTTTTCCAAGGAAAGTGACATATTCCCAGGATGCAGGGATTTGGGCATAGACATGTTTGGGAAGTCACTCCATTCCAGAAGCCCCTTTCCTCCCCCACTCTCAACCCCCTGGTTGTACGGTGTTGACTCTGCCCACTGTACCTGTTGGCATCACTAGGTTATTTCTCATGACAAACAGCCAAAAATCTCAGTGGCTCACAACAGTGATGAGGAGTTTATTGATCATGGTACATGGCGGTTCTCCTTTCTCTGCCCAACTTTCTTCTTTTACCCAGCTAAAAATAATTCCTCCTCCAGAACATAGCAGACTTGTCATTTTTCCTTGATTTAAGACAATAGTTCACAACTGGAGATTATTTGACACGTAGACCCAAATTTGACCAGAGGTTCGTTGTGCGTCGTGTGCAGGGGGGACTTCTGAATCTCTGAGAATACTCACTTTGCTCCTGGCTCTGGAGGATGAGTTTGGTAACCCCTTAACAGCCAAGGCAGATTTTCTTTCTAATGACTCATTCAGCATTTTGTCCGTACGCTTAAGAACTTCCAGTACCACAGTAAGTAGATCTAAGTTTAGGGAAGACAAAGTTGAAGGGAAAAGGCGAACCTGAGATGGAGCTACCGTCTCCTGCTAGCCAGAAGACAGTCTACCGCATTAGCGTTTGAATTGAGGAAGGATGAGGGATGGGTAATAAGTGTGAGGTTCTCCTTCTCAACTCAATTGCCCTGAGAAGAACCTAGGAGATTAGCACAGCCACCTCTGGGTGTGTCCAAGAAGTTTCCAGAAAGAATTAACCAAGGGGAAAGACCTGGGCAGCACCATCTCAAAGGTTGGGGTCCCAGATGGAATAATGAGGGGATGAAGCAATGAAGGGATGCAGCCAGCTACAGCAAAGGAATTTCTCTCTCCCTCTCTCTCTTTTTCCGACCTTCTACCTCACGTTCCTGCCACCGTGATATCTGCTTCACCATAGGGCCAGAATAAACGGAGCCAAAGATGAAGTCTTCCTCCCTTGTGCCAGGTGTGTTGCACAGAGATGAAAAGCCTGACTAACACAGAAAACAAATGTGAGCGCAGAAGAGATTATTCAGAGAGAATGGTCTAGATTTTCTTCTGGGAAAAGAATACTATAAGCAATACTGTTTGATCAAAGCATAGACTCTTCAAATAGTTGGGAAGACCCACATGCACAATCCCAAACTATCCTGAGACTGTACTAGATTGAATTTTTTTAACAAAATATCATCAGAAATTAAGTTTTGTAGTCATTGTGATACACGACTGCAATCCCAGCACTCAGGAGGCTGAAGCAGTAGGACCTCCAGTCTCTAGTGTGAGGCCATCCTGACTATATAGCAAGACCCTGTTTCAAAAATCAAAGCAAAAACAAATTTATGTTTTACTGGAGCTAATGGTAAAATAGGCTTTTGTTCTTCCACAACGAAGATCGTGAAACCCTCAGCTGAGGTGCACACTGCACAGTGTAGACCACAGCAAGCTCATCCATGCGCTGAAGTAGGACTTCATTTTTGTCTCAAAACAGACAGTCTTGGATTGAAGTTTTTAACAGTGTCAAATATGTAGGTTTTGAATATTATATGTTATGATGTTTTACCAATAAATTCAAGTTTTAAAATCAGAACAAATAAAATGTGAAGATGATCTCACTACGGGTGGTGGAGGTTAAATCAACGTCCAAAGATTTTCTTAGCATTATTTTGGTAAAATGACCATTTTTCCCTCACCTCCAGTCTCAGCAATCAGCCATTTGGGTCCAAGAGAACAAGAAGTTCGTTCCTGACCCAGTCGAGCTTGCTCGCCCTGGTACCAAGTAGGCCACGAACCTTGTAATGTTCACAGACTCTGAACACCAGTCATGACGGGGGTGTGTGCTCTGCATGGTCACTTCCTCCTGCAGACACAGCCCGCGAGTGACTGAAGCCAACCTGGCCATTGAATTTTCATCCAAATGTCTAGCCAAGAACTCCTCATTGAGCACAGAAACGACAACCTAACAGAATGACACTCTGTTACTCCTACTCCGACACAGAACATGCCTTCCCTTCTGCTCCTGAGCTATGTCTAAGTCAATTGGCTCAAAAATGGAGACGCGGGCTTGGCTGAAGGCTGTAGGAGTAACCCCAGTTATGTATTTACACACCAAAGCGAGATGGTCACCGAGCTGGTGGCCTCTGTGTTTGTTTTGATATTCGCTTTCTGTCTCACTCTGTCAGCCTGTCCTGGGAAATGTTTCCAAGGTGTCAGAATCAAAAACTAAACTTCACATAACCAGAGGAGAATGCTGTTTATTTAACCTTGTTTACATTTTGGAGGCTAGCCCACCTAGCTGCCAAGGAAAATGAGAAAACCCTCTAAAATCTGCTTTGGAAGATGGGAGTGTCGCCTCCCGGGCATGAAAGTGTAAATAAAGCCCACAGCACAGAGGAACTGAATAAGCCTCAGGAAGAAAGCGGCCAGGTGGTAATGACATTGGGCCAGCAAACAAAGTGGGTCAACCCAAAGATAGACATGTCCACCTTCCTCTCGGGCAGCCTCACAGCAATCTCTCTCTCAAGTCACTTGGGACTTTGATTTCAGGACCCAGCAGCACAGCCAGTGCATGCCCAGTGGGTGGACAGCACAGGTTTTGGAATGAGATGCCCCTCGAGGGGACTGCAGGCTGAGACGGGCCCAGCAGTCCGGCTTCCAACGGGCAGGTAGGAGAATGGAAATCACCAATTCATCACCAAACACAAGACATCCAAGTACAGGATGGACACTCGTGGAGCAAGTGACCCTTATGCCCAGCCCAGGTGACATTGTGGCCTCTTGCCATCCATGCAGGAAGTCCTGGATGCTACCACTGCCATCCTGGCTAGGACTTTATCAAGAGCTGCCTTCCACCGTCTGGGAGCTGTGAACCCTGCTTGCAGTCCAGTCAGACAACTATGGAGTCAGCTTTTGTTTCAGTTCCTTCCAGGACGCTCCCTGGGTGCAACATCTTAGTCCTCAGGAGAGATGCACACCTGGCTGCACACAGCATCCGCCACACGCCCCACTCTTAGCCCCGTCTCCTGGCACACCAGCCAGGGCGCACTCTCCAGGAGGCGACCAGACCCAGGAAGGTAGTGGTGTCCAGAGAGCAAATAAGCAGGAAGCAGGCTCCAAGCCCCTGTAGGGCCAATAGTGAGCACTGGGATCTGTCCTGCAGGATGACTGACATTGTGTCTCCCTGAACCATGCAGTGTCCTGGACAGTTCCGGACAGTGTACTGTACTGATACACTGAAAACTAGGCTCCCACACTCCCGGGCAGCTGGCCATCCAGTTGGAGCTTAGATTTTTTGCCACTACAAGTATTTTGCCGAGGACCTCTGAATTGCAATGTCACTAGGTAGGGCAGAAGGCTGATGTCTCTCACTAGAGCGGGCTTCACATGTCTGCAAGACTCTGGAGTCTCGGTTCATCCTTGGATGTATGTAGGTTTTGTCCGAGGGACAAAGCCATGGTGACCTTCTCCTCTACAGATGGTGTCTGAGGTGGGTAGCCCTGGAGATGAAGAAGTAGTAGCTTCCTGACTGTGGCCAAGGGTCTTACTCCACCGTCCAAGGGTGGCCTGGGTTTGCACCTCAGCTCTCCACAGCTTAGACGCATCCTCTCCCTGTGTGAAGCCACATCTGGACGGGGGCCTTTGGGGCTTTCCTCCCTGTCACTCAGCCCTTTCTGACAGCATCTGACATCAGAGGTCACTGCAGGTGGCCTGCTCTCAGCCTGGGCCTGGCCTGGCCACCTGACTCTGGTCCAGTGGGGAAGTACGTGACCTGTGTGGAGACAGTCATGTCACTCTCACCTGCAGTCACCTGCTGTGCCTAATGGCCAGAGCCTCGATGGACTGCGCACATGCCTGGGCACATGGCGCTGAGGACAGGCTTCTCTCCTGCTCAGCACACCCAAAACAGAAAAGAACGAGAGGCCAGGGCTTTAAGTCCCCGGCCCACTCATGGACAGCCACATGGTTTTAGGCTTTGGGATGGTCTTCTTCCCAGCCACAGGCCCTTGTGTGTGGTCTCAAATCACAGCATTGCATATGATTAGATGAGTGTGACCCTGAGAATCGGGGTGGTGGCACCTGCTAGCAGTGGTGTTACACAATCACAGGGAACCCCAGAATATTGCTGAGCTTGCCCCATGGGTACCGCACCTGATCACTGACTGACTGCTGGAGTCCCGTCCTGTCCCACCCAGTGCAGACACAGACAGGAATACACCTTGACCCTGGCCCTCAGATCCGTGACCTCACAGATGGCTGCCTGTGCTTGGAGAGGGTGTAAACAGGTGCAGTAGCAGGGAAGGGGAGAGGGAAGGGGAGGGGAGGATCAGAGCTAATTTGTTTGAGTTGGCATTGGAGTTGGGGTTGGGTTTGGAGGTGAGGACTGGGTCTCAGTGCTTGGGGGGTACTTTATAAAGATGGGGTGCTTACTTTAGCTTTTAAAAATGAGCAAGGAGTTTTGAGGTTGGCACATGGAAAACCATATTAGAACAGGCCGACAGAATGGCAGGTTTAGAGAATGACACATTTCTGAAGGCTGGGTCCTGAGTCTCACTGGAACACTCAGGGGCGATTGACATAAAAGCAGCCTGACACAGGGTTACTAATGATGCCTTGCACGAGTCAGGTGCACCCAGCGTGTGGCACATACAGCAAGTGATGCACAGTCGGTTTTCCCTGGGGTGACTAGGCGTTAGGCCAGCACTGCAGGAGAGCAGGCACGAGGTGCAGACGACCACAGGGGCCTCCAGGCTGAATGGACCTGCTTAGGTAAATGGTTAGTTTTGGGAGGTGCAATCCTTTGAATCCTAAAAGCTTGGGTCCTAGTTCCCACCCCTTTCTTGGGGTCTGAGGCCACCCTTTAAATCCAGAAGGCCTTATGTCATTCCCCCAAATCCCACAGGACCCTCCCACTGCCACCTTCAACATATTCTCCTCAAATAGACTCAGATCTTATGCCTGGAGGATGGTTTCAGGCAAGGAAAGGCATGTGGGGTGTTTTCCTAAATATAGAAAAGATGGCCATTGAACTTTAAGCAGTGTCATTTTAACCAGTCCAGGAGCTCAAAGTGTGTGTGAGCTTGTGAGAGTACAGATAAACCTCAGTTCCAACAGAGGGTACAGAGGGCGGGCAGGGTGGCTCGAGTGGTAGAGCACTTGCCCAGCAAGTGCAGAGCCCTGAGTTCAATCCCCAGTGCAGCCAAAAAAAAAAAAAAAAAAAAATGAGGGCACAGCTGAGGAAGACTCAGACCAGGAAGACATAGATGCAGAGCAGAAAAGGAAGCGGGAACTGGGTCGGGTGCAGACAAACAGCCAGCCGAAACTCCAAAAGCCTCAAAATAGGACAATCATCCCACTGGAGAAACTACAGGATCAAATTCAAAACAAGGAAATTGGTAGCAGCCAGATTTGAATTTTGTAAAGGAAAATTAGACCAAACACCACAAGCTTTTTCCTAGAAAGCTCTGAATATAATCACAGCCTTGGGAGTGGGGCAGCTGGAAACAGAGCATTGGTCAGTGTCTTAGGCAACACACGGCAGCAGAGTAGCTCTTTCCTAATAGAGTTGAGATTGCTGTCATTTCAAAACAGTATTAGGAAAGACATTGTCTCCTTGAGAGAAGCGTACAGGTCCATTACTTAAGGGAGTTTTTCTGATACTGATGATGGAACCCAGGGCTACACAAGGGCCCCACCACTCTAAGCTGCACCCCCAGCCCTTAGACGTTTGAGACAGGGTTCTACTATGTAGCCCAGGCTGGCCTCGAACTTGAGATCCTCCTGTCTCAACTTCCCAAGTGCTGGGATTACAGGTGTGGCCACCATGCCCCGTTTATGTAATGTTTTCTTGATAAAGCTGAAATCTGCAGACATAGCAGGACCTCTTGAGCAGATGACAGCCTCCCAGAGAGGGCAGGCTCTTGGCGAGGACTCCAAGTGACTGGACTCACCCTGCCCACCAAAGAGAGCTCTGACAGGTGAAGAGCCTGGGCCTCTGAGCAAGAGAGGTTGGATCCTCATTCCACAGATTCCGCACACCTCTAATAAAACAAGTTCTTGAGAAAAAGAAGCGGTCATTTGTGGATGTTTTCATTTCTTTCTCTTTCCGTTGGATTTCGTGCGGAGCCTGAAAGTGAGCAAGACGAACTTGACTCTGAGCAAATTCTTCCCTCTTTCTGGATGAATACCAGCGCTGCAGCCAGACGGTCTGTTTAGGTGTGAATAACACAGGATGTGTGAGATGCTCCCCTTCCCCTTCATGACTGTCACCGGTGTGAAAAGAAAATCGCAGGGGTCATTTATGAGAAGTTATTTTTCATGCAAAACTCAGCATATTCTCTGTCATTCGAGGGGCGTCAGCGTATGCCCTCGCTCGCATATTAACTGGGCTTCCGGTCATAACCTTTCATGGCCTTTGGAATTTCAGAACCTCTGATTAGTGCCATATTTACATATCCTTCAGTAAAAACAGTCCTCCACAGAGAGGCCTGTGTGCTGCAAATTCATCTGGCCTTTAGTCTTGACTGCATGATCTCTGCATTCCAAGCAGGGTGCATTAAGCTAGACCACTTTGTCTTGTGATGGAGTTTCCATTAGCAGGACGCCAGTTAACCCTTTGGAGATGGACCAGCCTTTCAAATCAGGACCATCAATTGCGGGAGGTCTTTTCAATAAAATTAATAGTTGCCACTTACTTGAACTACCTTGACCGTCTGATCCCATTTATATGTTTCTGTATAAGAGAAATATTCGTGTCCAAATCAGCCGTGATTTAATGGCCACAGTGGGATTTGAAATGATGGAAATTTACTGGAAGTTTTAAGAACATCATTGAATTATTGCATCACCACCTTATAGGAAGAGATCACCAATCATGGACTCTTTGATCTCCAACAATAAGACAGCATCTTTTGTTTCCAGCACATGACCAATAGATGCCCTCTTTGCTTAATTAGCCAAATTATATTATTCTACTGGCCGAGGCTGCCACTTTGTGTCTTACCCTGGCTTGCTGATTTAGCCAGGAGGAGCTGGCTGGAGCCGGCCAACTTCGATGTCAAATATCTGCTCAACAATCTATCGAGTCAATGTTACAGGGTAATTTCTAAAATGCAAAATTTAACCTGGAAAATACATCCGTAAGCTGTGGCCGAGGTAATGCCAAGAGGCAGACTATGGCCTCTTATTGGAATTCCTGACCACTCACACCGAGGAACACTGTGCTTATTCAGAAGCAGGGTTTACAAGTCTCCCATGATGAGACTCTCAACTTCAACACACCAGGTCTCTTCCACTTCACTATCTTCTTCCACACCCTGTCTCCTCCTGTGAAGATGGATGTGTGGACAGCTATGGAACATCCAACTTCAAAAAGAATTTCCTCTTACACAGCCTACTTCCCATCTGGAACTGTCGGCCAGCATTTAAAATGCTTGGTTGAGAGAGTGCTCAATGAAGAAATAGCTGGGTTTGTTAACTGGTGTTTTTAAACTGAGTCGTGGGCCCCAATCGTGAGTGTGGACATCTACTCTCCCTAGGTAGAAGTGAGCCCAGAGAGGTAGGGAGCGGAGAGGGTTAGAGAACCTGCCAATATGCACACATTGATCCTCATTCCACACCCAGAGAACCCATGGGCTCGAGGTATTCAGAGAAGGAACTTCCAGCCCTCTTCCTCTTTCTGACTGATTGTCTGCCTAGAGCCTTGTAAACAAATGCCTTGCCTCCAACGTAGGTGCGTGTTCAAAACACCAGTGACGGCAAACAGTACTGTGTGACTCTTCACTCCATGGAACAGGAAGAACAGCACTGCTGCACTTGGTTAGTGAAGAGAACAGGAAGATCAGTGGTCCGTCCTTCCTCACATCTGGAAATACATGATGCTTATAGCTTGGTTAGAAAAAGAAGCATGGCTAAAATTTTACGAAATATCCTGGAAGGGAGTCTTCACTTCAGTGCAGGAGGCATTCGGACTGTTTTTACTTTTGCATATTTGTTGCAGTCAAGAACTTGATTTGTAAAGTGAAAGTAGCAGCTTATCATTTATTAAGCCCAACATCAGAGCTACATAAGTAACATCCAGCACATTACCTAATGCTCACTGTTAATACCGTCAGGGTGGGGACTTTTGCTTTCAGCTGGAGCTCTGATGCTTGGGGACAGAAATTAGCTCTTGTAAAGTCCTGGCTAGGTTTAGTGGTGGCAGGAAGGGGTCTGAGGCCAGCCAATGCTCTTGTCTGTGAGGAAGTTAAGTCATCTCTTCTTTCTCTCCATCATCCCTCAACCTGCAATTCAGCTGGACGGACAACCCCCGAGGAGGGCTGCCCTGGAAGAGCCTCTCCTTCTGAAGAGGAGCTGAGTCGACACCGCCCTGGCCTTGGGGAGGCAGTGAGCAGTGTCCACAGGAGAAGCACAGTGGAAAAGCTTGCTCCCCTCCTGTTGCAAACAGACTGGCCGTATCCATTTGGTTATTTGATCCGTGGTCTAAGCAAATGCAAGGGGCCTGAGGCTTACCCCAGTCTGGGGTTCTCCACCCCATCGCTACTTTTACTATTGTGGGGACTCACAGTAAAAAATGGTCATGCAAAGAAGGATACATATCCAGTCAAATGAGCAAACCAAGACCTTGGTAAGCCACCAGGATCAGTCCTTACCGCCACCTGAGGCTGTCATCACAGGCTTCCGTGGCATCTGGAGTTTCATAAGTGGTCAGTGCATCAAACAAAACCGGGCTTTCCAGGACAGGCCAAAGCCACGGTCTGAGAGGAAGGGGCGACAGGACTCCCTCAAGTGTCAGCATTACCTCTTCAAAGTAGGTAAGACTTGAGTACCACAGGTGACCCTCTGCCGAAGCGTCTGACCATGGCTGTGACAGCCATAAATTGCAATGCAACTTCCATCAAAAGCCCGACATGGACGTGCAAACACATGCCTGGAGTTGGGTCACTTTGCATCTTTAGGCCTAAAAGTGAGTTTCTAACATTTTGTTAAAAAAAAAAAAAAAAAAAAAACAATCATTTTTCACCATTTCTATAGAATGAGTTTGCATCCGTTGTCATGAAAGCCTGTGTAAAGGGGGCAGAGAAAAGCAGCGGGTGTCTGCAGAGCCCTGGGGGACAGCTTAGAGAGTGTGGCCATGTGGCAGGGAGCATGGTGACAAAGGTGTCATGTGCTCACCGCATGCTCCTGCAGCAGAGATCCTGAGCCAAGTATGGAGACCACGGCTGTCGCTCCATGGCCACCTCCGCTTGCTGAGGGCTGTTTCCCTTTTCCCTGGGGCAGCAAAGATAGGGGGACCTGGAACCCATTCAATAGTCCCCCTTGTCGGCTGAGTTTGTTTCTTCGTAGCCTTGCTCACAAATGAGAATGGGTTCGTTCTGCACAGCACTTGGGAGTGGTCGAGGGGCTGCCTGCATGCCAATGTGGAAAGTGGGGAGCTGTGGTTACCCCGTACGTCAGCCCGACACGGGGGACGGCATTCAGAACAAGTGCAGTTCCATCACACACAGCTTTGTCCTGCACGATCCCTCGCGTCACAGAGAGAAATGAGTCCTCCCGGAAGGTGTGCCTGGCTGACCCTCACCGTGTCAGGAGCAGACCCGGATGCATTTGCTTCAGAAAACAAAGCCACATGCAGCCTTAACCGTTCCGATGACTTAGCCGAGGCTCAGTGTTGCTTTTGGCCGAGTGCACTGGAAGAGGTCCCGTGTACACAGACTCACGTCATAGACTGATGCTTTGTCACCCCTTCAAAATATTCCCCATCAGAGACCATGCCCCAACTCCTACGGAAGAGTTGCCTGGGTAAGGATTGCCCTGTCAACATTTGCCAGGCCGACTTTAAAAATTAAGTGCAAATAAATATTATTTTACCTAGGGGAAGGGAGTGAAACAACCGTCAGAAAGAGGCTCCTTCTCGTTTCGTATGCACTCAGCTATCTGCGAAGCAAACGCAAATGCCATGGTGGCAATCACATTATTGTAGCAAACGTACCCTTTCTCCAACTTTTGTCTCCTTTCCCCGTCTCTGAAAACTGCCCACACCTAGGAAGAAAATGGCCACGGCGTGAAAGCATACAGCTATTGTATAAATACGGTCCATTCCATGAATGGGTTTTGTCCCTTCTTTTGTCAGCTTTTTGTGCCAGAAGATATAAAATTCATCTTTGGGAACTCCATGAAATAACTTTACTTATGCTCAAATAGCCCATAAAATGCACAAGGAGAACCAGATAATTTTTATTCCCAAATTGAATTCCGAGCCTATGTGGCTACTGTGCCTTTGACTGGTTGGGTGGACTGAAGTTATCCTGAGCAAGCTGCACAGGGACAGGTTGTGGACTCCAACCACGACAGCTCACCTAAGGCCCCGGGAGCTTCTGCTAAGTGGATGTCATCAGTCCTGAAGCATTTGGGGAAGAAAACCGGGAAATCCGCAGCCTCGTTTCTGCAGAGAGCTAGTTCTACTGGAAATTCAGCCCTCGAGTCATCCCTGTGTGCACATAGGGGCGTGAGTTGAGTGAATGTGTAAATAGTGAGCCTCGGATGGTCAAGTGCCACACAAATGTAAATTATGACCAGAGACTGAATCCAGAAGGTCTGACATGAACAGAACCCAAACGTAGCTTATATGCCTGCAACACGAACCAGATTCACTATCACGAACCCTTCAAGGAAGTTATAAATGGTTTGTGATTAGGTCGTGAACCGAACTGCGGCCTAGATTTACAAGTCCAGAGTTATGTGGCACCTGTGAACTGATCTAAACCAACACCTCAGCTTACCTTAAAAAACATTAAATCGTAGCAAGAGCTCAGAGAACTTGTGCACCCGAGGGGCATGTGACACCCAGCCAACGTCCCCCACACAAGGGTAAGTCCCTGGTTAGGTTACACACTTCACAACACCTGATAAATACAGCAAAGTGAGTGGTGCATGGCACTGTGCAGCTCCATGCTGCCATCGCCCGAGTTCTCTCGGCAATTTGCTTTTCTGCAAAGGAAGACCCTTGCTCCCATGGAGAGACCCTGGGCTCCCACAGCACTGGGCGTGGGAGAGAACTCGCAGAGAACTGCAAACTTCTAATAATTATTTCAGACACCAAAACGCCTGCCACTCAAGTTCATGAATGCATTCAGGATGTGAGAATCCTCGACGTTCAACTTACAACACACACAGGACTTCGTTGTGTGGAGAGCTGGCATTCACTTTGTGATTGGAGCAAATGGGTTCAAATCGTGCCACGACTACTAGAAATCTACCTTGGTCTTACCTAGAGGGGACTTTCTTGAGAGAAGCAAATGACTGTCTAGCATGGAACACCAGGCATGGTGGGATCCCAACTACATAGTTTGACTCTAGCCAAGGCAAAAAAGTTAATGAGACCCCATCTAAATAAACAAACTGGGTGTGGTGGTGCACATGAAAGGCATAGGATTGTGTCCAGGTTGGCCTGGGGAAAAAGTACAAGACCCTATCTGAAAAATAACTACCGTGAAAAAGGCTGGGGGGTGTGGCCTAGAGGTAGAGCACTTGCCTAAAAGCACAAGGCCCTGAGTTGAATCCTCAGGACCATCAAAATAAAGAAAGAAAAATAACTGGTACATATCTTACATGCTAAAAAAAACCCAGTGAACAAAACTGCATGTTCTTAAACTTTACTGTGAAATAGTCTTCAACTCATTCCCAGTCACAAAGATCTTAAAACAATATTCCCTTGCTTGACAGTAAAACAAAAAAGGTAACTGTTACAGATCCATTTTTTTTGTTTTTGTGTGGTACTGAGATTTGAACTCAGGGCTTCACACTTGCTAGGCGGGCACTCTACCACTTGGTCTATGCTTCCAGCCCTTTTTGCTCTGGTTATTTTAGAGATTGGGTCTTGCTTTTTGCCCCAGCTGGCCTGGACCTCGATCCTCTCATTTTTCAGTCATTTTATTTTATACTTCTTGCCATCACTGGGATGACAGGCGCATACCACCAGGCACAGCTATTTTCCCTTCAGATGGGGAATTTTGTCCAGGCCAGCCTGGAGCCAAGATCCTCTCAACCCTCAGCCCCCCCAGGTAGCTGGGATTACAGGGGTGAGCCACTGACGCCCAGCTACAGCTCCATCTTCTTAAGAAACCTAGTGAATGAGCATTCATGATGTCTTCACGACTCAGGAAAACATTTTGCCATTTAAGTTCTCCAGGTGTCAGTTCCAAGAGACAGCCATTTGAGTTAAGCAACAGCACACGCTTGTTTTTAAAAATAGCTCTAAATTTGACGGGTGGCTCTACCTTTTATGGAAAATGCTCAGAGTTCATTAGAAACCAAGGAGAGAAAACCGAACCCTTCAGAGAGGAATTTCTCTTTCCTCCAAGCCATGCCATTTAATTTGAGACTTTTTCTAATTGTCGGCATTTGTTCGAAAGTGGCCTAACACAGAGTTGTGTAATTAATTGCTGGACGTCTGCGCCAGTGCAGGGCTGATTGCGTGGAGCTCCTCAGATGTGGCCACACCATCGCCAGCGATGTGAAATATCCAGGGCTCCTGAGCAGGCACGGTCACCATCACTCCACCACTCTTCTCCTGCCACTCACTGCCGAGAAACGGGGAACAAAAGCCTGCACTTTAGTCTCAATTTGTGACACTAAAAATGCAAAATTAAAGAAAAATGAGGAAAGTTTAATATTATCAGGGAATGTGATTGATAACACTGTGTCATTTACGATTCTTAATATTATAAACTGAGTTTTATGCTACTCTCTTCTAATAGTGACATATTTAACATTTTAAGACTGGATATAATAATTTTATGGGGTAAAATGGATATTATGAGTTGATTATAGTGGAGTACTTTGTCATATTCTTGTATATTAAATTCAAAAGAATTATAATAAAAATAAGAGGCACTTCTGCCCTCAACTGAGTGAGGGAGACACGCACCGAGGTTCCTATGCTCGGGCTTTCCAGTCCCGTCCCGGGGACCTGGGTCACGTTGTGTGTGTGGCACCGTATAAACGCAGGCGTTATCTTTCATCTCCATAAATACTTGCACGTGTGTTGCTGGCATCACGCTGCACCTTAGCTTTGTTCTCGGTCGCCACTCCTCCCGGATCTCCAATCCCCGGATGCGTGTCCAAGGCAAGCCGGTGTCTCAGCCTCAAAGGACAGTTCCCACACGGCCAGTGGGGAGCCGCAGAAGAAGGCCAAAGGACACTCTGCTTCTAGAAGTGTCTGCTGAGGCAGTGTCACTTAAACCTTGAAATGGTGGCAAAAGAGGATCCTGAGTCAGGAGATGCACACAGCAGAGCAAAAGTTTCTTTGGGGACAACGACATCACATGGGTCACAAGACAGGGAGGCCAGAGGAGACCCAGTCAGGTGCTGTCCACCAAGGGCAGAAACAAGAGCAGCCGGGGGATCAGATGGGGACCCACTCGTTACGAGGAAGAGTGCCATCAGGGCATGTCATGTCCTGCTAGGGCAGCCGGGCGAGCATGCTGGTGACCTGGGGAGGTCCCGGCCCAGGGGTACGCAGTGAGGCTCTGGCCGCAGGCATCCAGGCTGGCCGGTCCCCTGCTCAGGACATCAGCGCTCACACCCTCCCTGAGCTCGCTGCAGGGTGCACGTTCCAGGTGTATTTCTACTCGGCCTCATTGCCTTCAAGTGCGTGCTGTTATTTCTCTTGCAGATTGTGCCATGCCTCTGCTGTCCCCCCCTTCTCAGCCACAGGCTCCCTGGAGAGCGGGAACTTGGGTGACTGAGCTTTATCCAGCCAGACGAGCACGGACAGCAAGAGGCACGGGTCCTTTCTCTGTTCTCTTCCTTTCTGAGTAGTAAGTGGCTTACAGAGCAGAGGAAGATAAAGGTGAGGATGTCCCTGATGTCATATGATGTGGCACAAACTTGAGGGCTGACAGGGACACCCTTAGAGAAAGAAGCCAGACTGTCCTCTGAGCAGTGTGGGGGACCATTTGAGAGGCACTGACCTCCACCAAGGTGAGGACACAAAGAGACAAAGTCTGGTGTCTCAATGGCAGTCACCTGCTGGTGATTCTCCAGAATCCACTGTTGGAGAGAGGTCGTGGGCTGCCTGCAGATCCACATCCATCATGCCGGGATCAGTAAAAGTGCAACCCCAAACAGAGCTTCACCTTGGAATGCACCCCACACAGGTACAGCTGCCCACCTTTGCACAGTTTCTGCTCGCTGCCCTCTTTATTCTGGAACACACACATTCCGTGTCTACGGTGGTGTTTACGTGGAAACCAATACAGGGTCAGGAATTGCAGACAGCAGAATAGGGAAAGGAGTAGCTGTAGACCTGGGTTTAGAGGACACAGTGCATTCTGGTTACATTCTGCTGCAGTTTACAACGTAAACATCCATGGTTGTGGTAGCGACTTCTGTATTGACTGAAAAATCCAGGAGAAATCCCTCGGCCCGGCCGGCACCCTGACAGTCTCCCACGACGCTTTCCTGCGCCATTGGAGAGGTGACGACTCAGTGACAGCACATCTCGACATACACTCAATGCATCAGTAACAAGACCAGGCCCTTGGACTCGGAAGCATTTGACTGTTCTCACTCGTAGGGTGGAAATGCAGCCCAGAGTCAAGTCCATGCTGAAAAAAATCTCTACAAGTAGAGGCACACGTCCACCACCATTTTGGGTCCAAACAATAGATTTTGAGTGTGGCTTATTATTTCAATAATTGAAGTTCCCTGACTCTGAAGATCTTGCAGAGCAAAGTGACCAGATAGCCCATGGAATAGGGTTTCCTCCACAAGCTCACAGCAGCCAATTAAGGGACCAAAGCTGCCCCGAGAATATTGGAGTGAGACTGGCCAGGTGCCACCTCATCCTGCTTCTTCCTGTCACCTGATGTCAGAGGTTCAAGGTCAGTAAAAACTGCCCACTGCCCTCTCCTGATGGCCATTCTTGTTCAGAAGCCAGCCGTAAGCTCTGGCCCCTGGAGCAGCCAGCAGCAGAGCGGTGTCATCACACTGGGGCCCACATGGCCAACTCCAGAGCAGTGGAACTTGAGAATTCTGCACACGGTGTGTTTTACATCCTGACCCGTCCTGGTGAGGCCTGTCTGTCGTACCTATCTGGGGAAATTCTCCATGTCGGTCCAGGCCACAGCCCTGGGTCAACCCACAGCTTTGAACTAACCATGGCATATGTAGCTGGAGGAAGACTTTATTTACAGTTGTTTCTTAATAAAGGAAGTTGATAGCCGAACAAACACATTTTTAAGATACTACAAGTCAGAACTTCACTCAAAAAAATGTATGAATTTTTTTGCGTGTGTGGTACTAGGGTTTGAACTCAGGGCTTCATGCTTGCTAGGCAAGTGCACGGCCACTTGAGCCACTCTCCCAGTCCTTTTGTTTTCAGTTTGTTTTTCAGATAGGATCACAGAGTAACTTTGCCTCTTACCACTGCCTACAGAGTAGCTGGGATTACAGGCGTGTGCCACCATGCCTGTCTTTTCATTGATGTTTTCTAAAGACTCACAGTGTTGGTCTGGCTTTTCAGTTGCTTGGGTCTGCTCATACTCACTATTTAAGGCTGTCAACTTCCTGCTGTCAATGATACTGGAGCAAACATTTCTACATTTGGTCACTGGCTGAAGCCCTTCCTGGAGACCTGGGCCCACTTTTCAGGTGATGGGCTTTACAGGGCAGGCCCTGTGGCTTTCTGAAGACCCCATCAGCAGTTGGAAAGAGCTGGAGCACCTCTCCACTTCGCCCACTTGCCCCAGCTCACTGGTCCTCATCCTCGAGTCCCTGCTGGTTACCAGCTATCCCTGCTAAGGAAGCCTTCCCTGGGGCCCTGGTAGGGCCTGGGGACTCCCACTGTTCATCACACCCATTACAGTGGACATGGACCAACCACAGGGTCACTGTCCATCCGGACCTGGCTCCCCGAGGGCAGGAACCACACCGTCTCCCCTGTGTGCTCTGTGTCTTAGTGAATGGTGAGAAGCCCTTTCAGTCACACTCTCTGACACATTAGCCCCAAGAGAACACCGGCAGCCAGCAAAATGAGTGAGAAAGGGAACAAGGCTGATGGTCTCTGAATTAATTAAGGGTGAATTTTATTTTCAAAAAGTAGGCTAGGTTCAGTGGCTCATGCCTGTAATGCCAGCTACTTGGGGGGCAGAAATTGGAAGATAAGTTTGAGGCTAGCCCAATCAAAAATGTTAGCAAGACCCTATGTGAAAGAAGCAGCCAGGCATGGACTCATCTGTAATCCCAGCCACATGGGAGGTGCAGGAAAGACGACTGTGGTCTGAGGCCATTCCAGGCCAAAAAAAAAAAGCAAAAAACGTGAGACCCTATCTGAAAAATAACTAAAACAAAAAGGGCTGGAGTTGTGGCTCGAGCGGTAGAGCGCCTGCCTAGATGTGCAAGACCCTGAGTTCAAATCCTGGTGCCACCCAAAAACAATGAGGATCCAGGTGCTAAAGGCTCTTGGGCCTGTGATTGAGAGGAGGGAGGTGTCCACGAGATGAGCCCGTTCCACAGCAGTCCCTACCGTGGGAACAGGCAGCCCAAGGTCAAATCCCGGTTCTGTCATTTCTCAGCTACGTGACTTTGATATGTCAGTGAACCTCTCTCAGCCTGACAGTGACACCAGTAACATCTGTGAATCCCAAAGTGCAGAAACCAAAATCATCCTCAAAAGGTCGTAAGTAGATAAAATGAACTTACTTCAGCATCTCTGGAACCCACAACCATATGCTTTAGACCAAAGTAACTCATTAAAGTGCCACAAGAAGCCAGGCAAGTGGGAGAGCAGCTTGAGCTGGGGGGAAGTAACTCGGGAGGACGCTTAGTGGCCGGCTGCACTGTCATCAGTGCTAGTATTTACAAAGCCTGTTAAGTGGGGAAGACGTTTTGCCAAACGCAGACACTAGCACGGGCTCTGGTTTTACTTAAGAGCTGCAAAGACGTCTCAGTCTTGCTTTAAGGCAAAAGAATGCACGCTGCTGGTGCTCTGCCCCAAGTTACACTGGCGAGGTAACTGAGCTATGATACACGGTCCCAAAAACCAGGAGGAAAGGTGAGGACAAAAAGAGAAGGGAATTTGTCATTGGCAATGCCTTATCCTATAACCTTAAGAAAACAAGAGCCTAACTGAATGGCACCAGAAATGTCAAGAAATTTCTAGAAATACAAGTAAATACACAAAAGACCTGGCCTGGTCTGTCGCTCGCTCAGAGGGCTTGTTCTGTACTTTACTGCTTATCATCACAAGAGATGGCTGGTGACCTCAGCTCCTGCCCTAGTGACACCAAACACTCGTCAATCCCATACGTGAGGCTGTTTATGAGGAGCACTGTGGATGAGTTTAGAATTGTCAAAAAGGATAAAGCAGCCATTTCTTAAGTCATAGTACCACCGAGCTAATGGCAGGGACTGTTTTATATTATGGCTTGTTTGTGGCACGACACAAAGGCAACACATGAACTTACAAAACTAATAAACCCTTTTTTTTATTTAGTGAAACCTGTTGCTCAAAAGCGAAACAAATGACAAGGTAGAAGCGAATGTCTACCCCCACCATCCATTCCCACGCCTGTGGGAAATCCTGCAGACTTTCAGACGTTCACTGGAAAAGTAACTGAGCACAAAGGGAAGGCCCAGCGTGCCGGAAAGGCAGCAGTGGTGCGGGCAGAACACAACCCAGAGGTCCAGCATTGCTGCCAGAGGCACGGCCACTCAGGTGCAAAGGACTGTAAGGTCTCAGAGCAGAGGCCAAGGCCCTGTGGCTAAGAGGAAGGAGAGGGAGGACTCTCAGATTGCTGGAGTGACCTCGTTCATGTCACTCCAGCAACAGAGATGGGGTTAATGTCCAACTGCTATGGTCTTGTTTCTAGCCAGAGATGAGACAGATGTCCCAAACCAGAAGACAAACGGACAAGAACTAAGCTGGCCGAGCAACATAAACAAAAGAAAAAATCTATTTTAGAAGGACGTGGAGGAAAATGGGTGCAGAGACCCCAGTGTGGGCACAGGGATGGCCCTGGGTCAGGAGTAAGTGACAAGACTGGCTGCAGCTCTAGAAGGGGCTGTCTCCCATGCCCTGTGTGCCGGCTCAGAAAAGAATGCTTCTCAGAGCTTTGTGTATATTAAATTTTTGGAAAAAATAGAAAATAATCTATAGGCCCATCAGGGCAGAATTGGCTAAGTAAATAACCCATCTGTAAAATGAATTGCTTTAGAACCATTAAAAATAATATTTGTTAGCATGGAAGATGTTCACATAGTACATTAAATAAACAGACCATAAAACAGTGTGCAAAACATGACCTCATTTGGGGAAATACAGTACATTAAAAAATCCTAAGACATGCTACATCATATCACAAACCATATATAAGAAAATACGCGGAGTCATATTTACTGAGATATTAACAGTGGTGTCACTTCACTATGGGCCTTTTTCTCTCTGCTTACCTAACTTTTCTGATTTTCTAAAAAAAAAAACCCAGCAGATTTAGTCTAACATTAAAGGGAAAATATTTGGAATAAGCAATATAGCAACATTTGGAGGAAAACCATTATGAACAGAAGAAGAAGAAAAAGAGGAGGGGGAGGAGGAGGGGGAGGAGGGGGAGGAGGAGGAGGGGGAGGAGGAGGAGGGGGAGGGGGAGGAGGAGGAGGGGGAGGCACTGAAGGAAGCAGGCACAGAGGTGCTGCTGTCCGGCACCAGCTTTCTTCCTTTGCTCTCTGATCGGCCGGGTCCATCTGCTTCAATCGTGAGAAGCAGCCCTGACCGTGGCCTCCAGCTCTGTTTCTGAACAAAAGGAAAAAGAACTGCACAGTGGTGGTGACAGAGAGGACACTCGACTTTGGGAGCCACACTCCAAGGACTTAATAGCTCAGCACTAGCTAGAGATGCAGGACACATTGATTTTTCCTAGCAATTCATTTCCAAGAGCAGTGCTGCTCAGCCTGAAATAAGGCGAGCGGGCCGGGCGGCAGTAACTCATTAACAGGCCGGACTCCCCACTGTGACGTGTCCTTAAAACAAACATGGTGTGAGATGCATCAATGGCCACACGGACCTGTAATTAGACCTCAGCGATGGGATGAGGGAGACGCCGGCAAGTGAGGCAGGCATTATTCATAGGTGACACCAAGTGGCTTCACCAGCACTTGGAAATGGGAGGCGCTGGGAGATGGTGGCCCCTCTGCCCAGAAGCCTGCTGCCAATCCTGCAGGTGGAACCTGGCTCAGTCCTGCTGCCTCACAGCCACTGGGCTCCAGAAAGTTCATGGCTGGGATTTTCAGCCCTGAGCGTCTCATCCACAGGATGTCCACTACTCATCAGCTCTGACAGCTTAACTCGGTTAATGTCATAACCTGCCTTACAAAAAACTGTCTTGGCCCGTGTTAGTCAGCTTTCCACCACGGTGACAAAATGCCTGAGACAAACAACTTAAGGGAGGAAAGGTTTATTTAGGCCCAAAGTCTGAGAAGTTTCCAACCGTGGTGGCTGATTCTCGGACCTGTGACCCCGCAGAAGTGTCATGGAAGAAGGGCAAGGTGGAGGAAAAGCCACTTGCCCCATGGCAGCCAGGAAGCAGAGAAAGGAAGAATCTGGGGACAAGGTACACCCTTGAGGGCACACGCTACTGTCCTAATTCCTCCAACAAGAGCCTGCTCCTAACAGCCCACTCAGCTGTGAACTTGTCAATGGCTTAATCCATTGGTAAAGTTAGCACCCCATGATCCAATCCCTCTCAGCACCATCTCCATCTGGGGACCCAGCACATGAGCCCCTGTGGGGGACAGTTCACATCCAAACTGTAACTGTGTCTCACATTTTTACCTAGCATTTGGACCAGAGTCCTGGTCCTGAGCTAGTCCATGGTCTATACTCTGAGCTGACTTAGAGCCGTGCTGACCCCATCTCACCATTCTCCGCCTGCACTTGCTTCCTCTCATCAGCTCTGCTAAGCCAAGTCTCTCCTTTGCGATGCTCTTCCTCCAGCCACACCCTGGAAAATCCCAACTCTGCCCATCGCTCTCTGCTTCAACATTCTTTCAGGTGAGAATTCTCTGCTCCCCTCCCCCAAGCCAGAACTCCCATTTTTAAAATGTCAATGTGCTATTAGAAGTGTATCGGTGTAGGTATTTGTGAAATGTCTTTTGTGTGACAACACAGCTAAGTCACGAAGAGCTCTTCTATTTGCGCTAATGTCCAATTCGTTTTTCGTTTTCCTGCAAGAATAGCTTCTCTGAAGCTTGCTGCAGTCCAGACTCATCCACCCCTTTTCTTCCCCCTTACTAATTTTGCGAAGCTACCCAAGGAGGAAATGCACTTAGACTCACGTACTGGTTTCAGATCTTAATGTCCTCCGTGGACAGTTCCAGAACACAATCCGATGAGAGATGAAGGGAGGAGGAGCCCGTCGGCCTTGCTCATGGTGAATTTGTCTCTCGGGAGCTCCCTGAGCGTCTTTTGCTAACGTCCTCCAGAGGAGTGCTCAAGCGGACCAGTAGATGGTGTGTGCATCCACCGACTTCTTTAAAAAAAAAAACCAGAGCTACATTTGTCTATCCCTTGGCACTTCCTCAAATTTTCAAGTCCCTCAAAGGTCACCTAGAGCGATCTTGTCTGCAGTCTGTTCTCACGCCTTCAGATGGAAATGACCTGGCAGAGGACATCTGAATGAATGTCAAACATTGGAGACATGGCCACAATTTCCTTGTCCCCCTCCTGGTCCTGCTTTCCCTCCCTGCCTCCTTGCTCCCTTGGTTTCTCATCTAAGTACTACCCATGGAGTCAGGTATCAGGTGCCTAAAACACAGCCCTGCCCTCAAGACACATCTTCCAACAAATGAGCTCATGGTAATCTAATCTAGAATGCATCTAAAAATAAAAAGCAACCTGGTGCATTCAAGATATTGTTCTGTAATCATTCATTTGCCTTGCAACGAAGATGGTAAGAAAATATTTCGATGACATTGTAAGCTTATCACAACGTTCCTGAACTGAGTTCACTACTTTTCCCTTTTGTGGTCTGACGTTACTGTAACAGAAGTATCCTTGTTTTGTGAAGCACTTGTATTATATAAAAAACACTGTGGAAATCCCCAGTGACAGCTTTCTTCCAGCAAACCATTTAAAAATTACGTAAACGACTTAGAGCAGCTGCTAAAACCCTTCCACTAATAGCATAGATTTAAGTTTTGGTTCTGCAAGCAAACTTTCCAGAAAGAGACTTCTTATTTTGCAAACCCAGACAGTGTCTAGCGAGGGGCTGGCGTCTGAGGGCTTCACTGAGGTGAAAAGGCATCAGAGAGGTGACAGTCAGTGATGCCTGGTCCCCTGCAGTCTGAATTGTGACCTCCACTCCAGGCCACTCTGCTCTCCCACATGTGCACAGCTGGATTCCAGTTCCACACTTGCTGTGACCTCACCCAAGTGAGGGTGAGAGACCTTACTTGTCCCTGGTTGTTCCAAATCCAAACCTGCCACTAGCCATATGTCCTCCTCGTGAAGAGCCCATAAGAGCAGGACACCTATTGATTCTTTGATTTATTTGTACATTTCTCTTTCTAAGAAAGCCCACATATTTTCCCAGTCTTGGCCCTAAGTCTAAACTACACGAGAATCTTTGTTTTCAATCTTACCTCCCTCAAAATCTTCTTGTGCTCTCAGCTAATTTTAGGATGACGTTTTGACATACGAGCATAAAGGTGATGATGCTGGTAGTGACGTCAGTGACGATGAGGTCGTGCTTAAGAAAATGGCTATGATAATTATGGTGTTGGGGATAGGGACGGTGGTGGAGATGACGGTGGTGAATTTAGGGACAATGGTGATTACAACAGTAAGGATGGTGTCATCAGAACCTCAGCCCTGTCCAGGGTGGACTCCTTGTCCAGAGTATGCTCACTCAGAACTTAGAGCTGGAGCAAGACAGACCGCTCTAATAAACTTGCTGATGTCAGAAACAACACACTATCGAGCCCCACGTCTGGTGGAAATACGTGAAATAACACGTGTCCCAATGCTTAGTTTTTAGAAAACGCGGCTGGTACCCCAGGCAACGCACAGATGAAGTTCTGTGTGAGAAGTGACGAAATATCAGGACAGGCCTAACCACTAGATCCCGAGCTCTCTAGGGAAGGCCTTCGTTACGCGAGAATGGGACTATTTGAGTGGGATTTAGCCATCCTTTTGATCACAAATTGCTCGATGAGTTCATCTTTTACATTACGAAGGTCTATGGACAGACACACGGGGTGCCTGAGCTGTCTCCAAGAGTCTTCCCTGTACCTGCGGTTTGGTTAAACATTCCTCCTCTGTGCTCCAGGGTTCTGTGCTCTCATATTGTTGCATTAACATATTATTCACGGTACAATGATTGCAAAAGGAGCCCTAAATCTTAGCTGTCCCTGTGCTCACATTATTTGCTGTGTGACTCACAGTTCCTCCCACGAATGGGGGGAATCTATTTTCCCGTCCTTTGAGTCTGTGAATGTCTCTGGCCCACAGAATGTGGTGGCAGTCTGCATCTTGCTAATCTCTGCTTTCTGTCTTGCTTCCGTCTTTACCACAGTTGGCCTGCTAGAGAAAGAGCAGCAGTTGTAGCAGCTCGGGCCCCCCAAAAATGTGAGAAGGCTTAGTCATAGACACCTCACTGACCCACCGGTGCCCCTGGTACTTGAGTGATCCCCACCCCCAGCCCTGCTCAGGTCAGCAAGACCAGTCAGCTGCTCGATCCACAGCCCCGGAGCAGGAGGCATGGCTGCTGCTGGGCACCACCTGGTTGTGTGGACGTTGTCTTCTAGGCTTGGAGCTGGGGTGGTGATCAGGTCAGCCTCTGCCTCAGTGGTGTTTTTATGATGGCGTGGGAGTCAAATAATAAAATATACACGAGTGGCACCTGGGGGCAGTTCTGTACAGAGAAGCAACAGGTGAGAGTGCAGAGATAACAAGGGACATTTCTGCTTTGGATAAATAATGGGGAGGCCCCGGAAGCAGCAGTGTTTGAGTGAGACCTGGATGAAGCGAAGGAATGAGCCAAGCAAAATGTCCACAAAAGAGCACCCGCCAACTTCCCAAGACATAAGTGACACCGTGCAGTTGTTGGACTATGGAAAAACAGGTTATACGGGCTGTGGCAGCATTTCCAAATGATGCCAGCAATGAGATGAGTCTTTCCCCAGACCAACATATTTCCAGCTCTACTGAAATTAGTTATATTTTAAGGTGGGATAAGTATTGTCAAGCTTTCATCTAGAAAAAAATGCCTAAATTTGAAAATCTAGAAATGCCTTATAGCGCTAACCTGCCTGCACTTGACTCCTCACAGCTGTTTCCAGAATCTCACTGTTTTTCTTACTGTTTTGAAGGCTGAGGGCATTCCACAGTCCTGGAATCGTTCCTGACCGGACGAGTGGGCCTCACAACTACTCAGCACACAGGCCGTTCAGTGGTCACTTGCTGTGACCAGGCTCAAGGGGCCTCCCAGGCAAGTCCTGGTGCTGTGGGACTTCCTGCCTCTTTCCTATTCTGAGGGATGTATGCGCCCCCCTCCCTGACCTGCACTGCACTGCCCTGATATGGGTGAGGTTTGGTTAACCCTGTGCCACACCAATCCAGCAAGAAAAGTTAAGTGGGCACCACCAAGCTCGTCGGCAGCTTGGAGCTGGATACCGGCAGCAGGTTCCTGCCGAGCAGACACAGGCTGGCGTGGCCACTAGCCAAGGCAAGTGGGCAAGTGAGCAGTGGCACCCACCACGGGAGGGCAGTGGGGCAGGCACGCAGCAGACATGCTGTGTGCTGCTAAGACTGGGACAGGTGTAGCGAGCCCAGCACTGCCCATCGGAGGCTCGCCTGCCCACTGAGGGCACCTGCACTTCCTCTCCCCCAGTCCCTCCAGCCCTCACTTCAGGCCATGCTAGGGAGCCAGCTTGAAAGCCTACAGGTGCCCTCATTTCCTTCAAGGGAGGCTGGCTGGCAGGCACAGGCACAGCGAGGCAGCATGGGGGCCTCCTCTCTCTTGTCACCAAGTTTTCTCTCCACTCTCTTTGCACCTTTGAAACAGTGTGAGAACCTGCGTGTTCTCTCAGGCATGTGAGAGTGGAGGGTAGAGGGAGCTGGCCCAGCCCTGCCTCCTGGGAGCCCTGGCCTCTCCAGCCCAACCACCTTGTGCTCCACTGCTGGGTTGCGGGCTGGCTCCCTTCCTGTCATCGTCCACCCTTGGTGCAGCTGTGGCCCCCTGGGTGCAGGGCTCAGAGCCTGGGCCTGCTGGGTGCAGGGTGTGGTGGGTCTGGGAGCAGAGGGTGGGGGAGGGGAAGGAAGTCGCTCATCCCCCGCATGCCCTGTGTCATTCCCTCCTCCTCCAATGGCTGCATAGCTATTCCCTTCTCCAACCTCCCTACCGCCTCTTGGACAGAAGCACAAAGCTCTGGGCTGAATTGTGTCCCCAGATTCCCAGATGGAGGCTCTGACCCCAGTGTGACTATAGTGAAGGTAAGGCTAATGAGGTCACTGGGTGAACATCCTTAAAAGAGGAGACCAGGACAGTCACATGGAGGGACGGTCATGTGAGGACACGGGGAGAAGGTGGCATCGCAGGAGAGTGGCCCCTGGGAAAGCCAGCCCAATCGATACCTTGATCTCAGCCTTGCAGCCTCCAGGGCTGTGGGAAACAGTATCTGCTGTTGAAGCCGCGCCGCCCACCGTATCCCATTAGGGCAACCAGAGCTGACTAGGATGTAACCAAACCAGGAAAGTCTGCATCCTCTGCCAGCAGTCCTCAGCTGCCCTATGCCCTACGCCATGATGGGCCCAACCTGCTTCCTGGTCAGGCTATGCACCTGTCCTTGTGCAGATCGTCCTCCACTGCCCCACTTGGCCACACCTTCGTTGCTGTCTCTGCCCTCTGTCCCCTCATCCTGAGCACAGATGACTGTGTGGCCCGCGCAGAACTGCAGGTCCCTTGTCCCCAGCCCTACCCCTCCTCCCTTGCCTGTGCTCTCTCTAGGAGGGGAGCCCCAGTCCAAGGGGGCGATGTGTCAATCACCAGCATCTCTGTCCCCAACCCCTGTTCAGATGCAGGTGTAGGGCAACCAACTGTTCCTTGAACACTCAAGAGTCTGAGGTTCAATGCCCAAACCTCGCTCTCCTCTCCGTCCTCCCCATCCACTGAGTTGCTCCACCCCCCTTCACAGCCCTGGCCTGCTCTGCCTGCTGCTCCAGCCTGCCCCAGGGACAAGGACACAGCAGAATGGGGCGATCCATTCTGCCAGCAGTGAAGAAGTGCTCTTTTCTCTTGCTTTTTCTGCAGTGCAGGAACCCAGGCCTCAGGCTAGGCAGGCAACTCTACCACTGAGCCACACCCCCAGTCCCAAAGGAGTGTTGACAAAATAACCCGATTATTTCACCCACTCTGCTGCCTAAAGCCACACGTCCTCATCTGCCCCCTCCATCCCTGGGCTGAGCCCACCCACCTGCCTCCCGTGCTGTGGGAGGGAGGGGTCCCCTCCAGCCTGCTCATCTCCCTTTTGATGCTCGTCTTCCCAGGTGAGGGGGCACATCCCCACAGGGGGCCCGTGACAATCTGAAGTTCTCTTCTTGGAGCCTGCAGCCCCTCTCTGCTCAGGGCACTCATCTCTTTCTGCCACGTCTGCGTGTGTCACCAGGAGAGCGGGAGGCCCCCAAGAGTGGGCTCTCGACTGTCTGACCCGAGTGGACTGGGCAGATGCTCTGTGGAGCTGCGTGGAATGAAGTGACACATACCATGGTCGTCATAGGCTTCTGTGCCCTCCCCTGCCCAACGCTGCATAGTCCCAAGGGCCCATCCTGTCGCTCTCACCAGAGTAGCCCCTGGGCAGACATAGGTGCTCACCATGTTTGCTGAAAAAAACGACAAAGTGAACGAATTCGAAACCGGGGTTGTGTTCATGTGTGACCACCATCCACCATCTAGTGGTGGGTGAGGGTAACTTCAGGATGGCGAGCTTTCCCAATGGTGATCAGCGGACCCTGGGCTTGTGCCACACCCCCGCTCTGCCTCCCAGGAAGCCCTCTGTGCAGCCAAGTTTTACGCATTATGGAGGGGTAAACAGAGCAATGCAAAGGAAAAGAAACCGGACGGGAAATGAGAATTGCTGTGTCCGGAGGGTGGCCCTTGGAGATGGAGCAGTGCTGGGCAGGTGACCCACTGGGGCCTATCTGGAGGGACTGCTGTGTTTCTGAGAGCTCAGGCCTTAGAGGGTGCGGAACTTTCCACGGTGGACACAGGAATGTGTGTCTCACAGTCCCTCGGTAAATGTAGAGAGAATTGGAGAAAATCAAAGCAAATTGAGGTGTCATGTAATAAAACTGAGGGAAAAAGCAGAGAAATGTAACAGAAATGAGAAGATAATATAGTAATCATTATGTAACACCTTAAAAATAAAATAAAACAAAACCGGAGATAACCAGTAAGTGCCTGTGAGATGTGAGTCCATCTGCATGAACAAGAATCCAGGACTGGATATTCTTTGCAAGGCTTTCTAGCTGTCACATTTTATAATTCTGATTTTAGAGTTAAGACAATTCCCTAGCAAAGAGTTAACTGTGCTTATGACAAGCATGTGACATTGGACCACTTCCTTGAGTGACTGTGTGTTCTGATGTAGCTCATGTCACACTCAGCGATGGAAGCCTTGCATCAAAGGTGACACAATTGGTTAACACGGGCTTCTAGAAAGCTAAGCGGGCAAAGATCCCAGGGCACTGATACTTGCCAGTGGGTCTGACACAGTGTGGGGGGCCAAGGGCTTCTCAGCACAAGGAAAACCAGTTCCCACAGGAGCCACCAACTTACAAAGCCAACCACAGTCATGTGTACAGCCCTGAAAAGGCTTTCCATCTTCATGGGTCTCTTCAGGCTGCAGAGACGACCGTGGATGGATCCAGCTCCTCCCGGGGAACCAGTAGGACACCGCAGGGCTGCCCCAGCTGCCTCCCCTCCTGGCTCACCAGCACTCCTGACACACCTTGCCTTTCTGCCCTGTGTCGTTCACACTTGTGCTGTAGAGTGGGGCTATTTTAGATGGGGACCCTTGACCTGCCCATTCCAGGTACAGTCATGGTGGCCCATAAATGGCCCTCTGACAGTAACTGGCCACTTGCCCATTCTCAGGGAAGCTTGTGCTATGTTTGGACTTTTGCCCTGCAGTGGGCTCAGTTCACAGCCCACCATCCATAACCTCCAGCCAAGACACATCCAGAAAGTCATCACCCTCCACAGAGACTCCATGAACTCCACTTCAGTGGTGCAAGAATAACTGCTCTACCCAGGCATGGTGGCACAGGCCTGTGATCCCAGTGCTCAGGTGGCTGAGACAGGAAGATCATGAGTTCAAGGCCAGCCTGGGCTACAGAGCAAGGGGCACAGCAAAGACCTCTTTGGGTTTTCCATTTCAGAATGGCCAACCAAGTCTGAAGCCACCAAGGATACTTCCAGGCCCTACAGAGAGCCAGGTGACTTAACCAAGAAGGGTTACAAGCTAGTGAGTTGCCCTTCTGTAGCTGTCCTGTCAAGGGCTGACAGTGGGACTTGGCAGCAGGGCTGGGGTGCCCCACACTCTGGGTCTGAACAGCCCAGGTTGTTCACGTGGCTTCTGTGCAGCCATTTGTCCCACAGAGGCTACAGTCAGCGTCTTTAATAGGTGCTAGTCAAACACATTTCTATCTCACTCAGTGTCAGCGTGCTCAGTCTACCTGACGCCTACACCTTGGTGGATAAAAGACAAATTTTAGCTACATTTGGCTGGTCAAAAAACTCACTGAACAAGGGACCTTACTTTTTGCATTTCATATGCAATACAATTTCCTGATTCAAGAATGCAGTATTTTTTTTTAAGAGTGTGTGGGGGGGGTCTGATGTCTAGAGATCATTCTACTTAATGAGACGTGAAGAAACATGGTATGTAACTCAAGTGAACTTCTTGGGAGTAATTCAAACTACACTTACATATTCCACTAAGTCTGCAAAACGCAAGCCACATCGTCATTTGCCACAGACGCAGAGGCCGTGCCTGGGTCATCCTGGTCTAGGAAACAGGCCCCGGGCTTTACCTGTGGCTTGAAGACAGCCATGGAAACGAAGCATGAGCTTCTCATTTGGGCCAGACAGAGCTCAGCTTTAGGAGCATGACAGGTTTTGTCACTCAGCTGCTGTGAGAAGTACAGGTGGACAGGGAGCATGGGTGGGTAGCCACCCTGGAATGGGACGGAAGCAGGAAGAGGGTGCGGTAAGGGCTTCCCAGCCGTCTCCCTGGCTGGAGTGTTGGAAGGAAAAGGTAAAGATGGTGTATGAGCAAGCACCTTTGCAGAAGTGTGTGGTGCCCTGCGTCAAGTCGGGAAGTGATTTCCACATCACAGGAAGCATTCAGGAATTACTGAAGGCTTTTGATCAAGGGTGTGGAAAGGTCTAACCTGAACTCCAGACAATTCCCGTGGTGGCAATATAGGAAAAGGCAGAAAGACCAGGTAATCATCACCAAGGGGCAGCAGAGACTGGAGCAGTAAGGGAGGGTGCGGGGTGCCACATGCCCGGTGTCTGTCGTGTGTGAAGCGCCGATAGTCAAAATGCTGCAATATGTGGGGATCCGGTGCACACAATGAAGAGAGGGGTAGAGACGAAACTTGGCAAAAATGCTGTAATTGTTCAATCTGGATGGTGAATATCTGAGTATGTGTGTGCAACTTCCCATGGAAAAGGCTAAAGCAAACCTAGAATAAAAAACAATCATGACATTTTAAGGATGGGTCCTTGGTCCTTGAGAACCTTAATGAGACACACCCAGTGAAGTAGGTGGTGGTGGGAAGAAGTCAAGAGGAGCAGAGATTGCAAACAAGGTCTCAGGAAGCTGGAGTCTGCAGTTCGGAGGACTGGAGGAAGAGCTGCATGGTGGAGGGTTTTGGTAAGGAAGTGCCTTGAGCACGTCTACGTGAGTAAAGACCCAACAGAGGATGAGAAACTGGAAGAAGCCAGTGTTCACGTCCAGCCCACAACACCCCCAAGCCAGGTCTTCAGAAATCCCAGAGTTCTCACCCCTATGCACAATGGATCTAAATTTATGTTAAGGCCAGCCAAGAAAAGCCACTGGTCCTCTGAGGGAAGGGCTCAGAAAGTCAAAGTATGCTGGTCTGACCCAGGATGGACCCCAGCTCGTCCACTGAGTGGGCTGGCAATGTGCCACACTCTTCAGACCTCACAGGTGCTGTGCCAATCCATGAGATACTGATGTCTCCGTGCTCCTGGCCACCTGTCACAGAGAGCATCCTTCCTAACTCCGGGCACAACAGGCGAGGGATGCAAACAGCAGCAGGTCTGCAAGCCCCCCACCCTGGGTCCCACTGGTTTCTGCAGGTTACTGGGTCAGGTGACTTCAGCTCTCCATCTGTAAGATGGGTTGATAACGCCTACCATGAAGGGTGCTGAGCGAGAGAGAGAAAATAGACGAGGACATACATTCCCAGCACAAAAGTGGCCTTTTAAACACTGGCTTGTTGCTGCTCCCCATTTCTCTCCGTCACGACTTGGAGCCTCATCAGCTGGTTCTAGACAGAGACAATCACCGCCCAACGGTGCCTCTCCAGTTTGCATTTCCCCTTGCCCAGTCCACCGAACGCTTCTACTTCTTTGACTGAGAACAGCCACACACACTCAGGCACACACAAACTCCTGCCAGCTGCTCTGTTGACCATTTTCCCTTGGTACCGTGCCGGCAGACACACGTTCTGTTGTTCTTTTGCCTGAAGCCTCACTTTGAGTCAGGGTCACTGAGGAGTAATTGACAATGATCTTTCTTCTGTCAGTTTGGACAATGCAAATAAGTCCTAAATGCATGGCAGGCACTTGCCCCAATCCACTTCCTTGGGCTTTTCCTCCAAGAAACCCAGGTCTCACTCACTGCCCCCCACCCCACACCCCCTCATCCAGGTCTTCCTTCCCGTGTTGCCAGGCTGGCTAAGGTTGAATGTCGGACCCAAATTTTCAGTTCCACTTAATTACTCCATTTGATCAAATCCTCCCCAAGTGTCAGGTGTCTCACCTGGTTCTGACGACACGGGCATGCAGTTTTTGGATCCCAGGCCTCTCTCCAGGTGGATTCCGTGCCCTGCACCAACATCACCACACAAATATGTCCCACTGGACTGGGACCTGTCCTTCCTAGGTCCTTGATCCTCCAGCACCGTGCCCCAGTGCAGGTTCCTTTTGGTCTTCACATGCTGAGGCCAACACAGTACTGTGCACACAGCAGGGAGCTTGCTGGGAAAATTTACATCAAAGACTTTCTGCACAGTTCTCCAAAGGCACTTATCTTTTGGTGATGCTTTTCTCTGAGGATTATGGCATTGCTTAAAGTAAATGGGAGGCAGAGACAGAGGGTCTGTCACTTCCCAGGGAAGTCACCCTGTCACAGGGCCTGAAGCACAAGTGACAGTACCAGTGCCACTCACTCAGGCCTGCTGAGCGGACACCTGGGCCTCCTGACAGAGCTCCGGGCCCATGACAGCCATCACCTGACTTCCACGAGCCTTTCTTCAGTGCAACCCCCTCTTGGGACCCCAGAAACTGCTCTGAAACAGGTGACAGATGCCCTTTGTTAGGTGAGACCGTCAGCAACCAAATTAGGAGCTCACGCTAATGCTCTTGCCAGTCAGAGGGCCTGGAACGGGAGCCTCAATTGAAGAACGAACATTTGCTGTGGTCTGAGTGTCCCTCAGGTTGTATGATGAACTCTAATCCCACTGTGGTGACAGAAAGGGGGCCTTGGGTGTTGAGAGGGGCCTTATGGGTGGAATTAGTGCCCTTATGAGAGGCCGGCAGGAGGCGGATCTGTCTGTCCTCCACCAAGTTAGGGTGCGGCAAGCCAAGTGCCACCTAAGTGTCACCACATGCCAAATCTACGGGCACCTTGATCTTGGGCTTCCCAGTGTCCAGAACTAAAGGCAGTTAAGTTTGTTGCTTGAAGATCATCTGTACTTTGTTACAGTAGCCCAGAACCACCGAGACCTGCTCTCATAATAACCTGCATTTCTCTTCATTCTCCCTTTCCCCATAATGAAAGCAAATGGAGGGCTGCATCACAGTCACATGCCCTTCCTTGAGGCCACCCTACAGCCACATGTGCCAGTGGACAGTGCAGATATAAGACATTCCAAGAACTTGTCCCACAAACAAAAGCAGGACACTTCACAGTAATTTCTTTCAGTAATTCTGCAGGTTCTTTGAACAGCATTCACCTGGTCTTCAAAATGTAATATTGAGCACACAAATTAAGAATGCCCCACTGTTGGTTCCAAAGGAGAAATGAGGCTACTGTCAGCATTTTAGTTTAAGCTTTCCGCATGTGTACATGCATGAGATATGAAGCATGCCTGGTTCCCGCATCCCAATTACCTCCAACCACTGCGTCTTACCTAGTTCCCAACAGCCAAGGGGACCTGCAGGCCGTTTGTACATGGTGCCATGTCCTTGCTGTTAGAACAAGAGGTTGGCAGAGACGGCAAGGCTGCTCTCTTGGAGGAAGGAATGAGGTTACTTGGAGAACACCCTAGGACTGGGGAAAGTGTCTGAGATGTGAACTCAGGCGCATCCGTGCGCCCACAAGATGCCATCTGTGGGTACAGGGATGTGACTAGGCTTGGTCTGTCAGTTACCTTTTAAGAATCTGTCATTCCGCATCTTGACTTTCTTGTAGGAGAGGGAAGTTCTGCAGGCGTTGAGCCGCAAACCTCACTGAGGGAGATGAGGTCTGTGTAGCAGTCTACATCATCCAGCCGCCTCCAAATGGCAACTCCTTCCAGAGCAAGTGGGAAGAACCCAAGGCTCTATGGTTACCCTGCCAGAGGCCAGGCAGAGCCATCGTCAGACCTCTACCTCTACCTTTGCACGTGTGAAAGCTATGTTCGAGTACTTACGTCATCCCTTTTCTTCCCAGAGACACAGGTACATCTTTTAACTTCAGAACACACCCTGTCTTTTTAAGTTAGAATGGTTACTGTGCCTGTCCCTTGTTTTGTTATCTGATCAGCAAGCCACAGCACACCAGAAGTTGGTACCAGCCCAGCATATCCCCAAATTTTGGTGTAAAGATTCCATTCAAGCTGATCCAGGACTCCTTTTTGTTCTTTCCTGCCCATCCCATATGCTCAGAATGCACATATTAGATACAACACTGTGCACATTGGTGGGGGACTGACAGGTGGTGTGCTGTGAAAAAAAAATGAGACAGACCTTCCATTTAAAAAGAAAAAGTGTATATCCTAGAGTCCACAAAAGGTTTGGGAAATATGGCGTTTTAGATGTGAATCACTGTAAAACTCTTATGCTTATGCAAGTACAGCACATTAACATTTTGGTTTATGTTCAGCCAACAAAAATAAATAACTGTAGATCAAGCCAGCATGTGGAATGATTTAAGCCACCTTTTGAAAGAGGGGAAAAATGTCTTACAAATCTCAGGAACTCCAAGTGTTTTTATTTATTTCAAATTCCAATAGAATGAATATGTTTTATCTAAATATTTTTATCACACAACTGAAACATTGAATTACTTTTTCAGAAATAGTTAAATACATCAATCTAGTTACAAATTCTAATATAAAGAGTACAAAATACGTTATAAATTGGATTTTAAAAAAAAGAAATACAAATTCTATGGTCTTTTGCATTTTACTGCCTCAAAGTATAATTCGCAAAGCTGACAAACAGACATCTCCCTTGGCAGGTGACCACACGGTCACTCCACGTGGGCATGTCCCAGGGCTCTGGAGTTTTTGTGAACCACAGCAAACAAGGGCGTCGCTGGAAATCCTCACCTGGAATTTTTGCTTTCTTTTGCTCAGTGGATAAAATGTTCTCAATTGGAAGTTGCCCAAGGTACAAGCAGTAAAACAACGAATGCCGCTTCAGAAACATGAAAGTGGACCTTCCTCTCCTGTCTGCAGGTTTGGAACCTTGTGCTTTGCTAGGGTGGGGGTTGGTAGTCTCTGCAGTGAGAGTCCAGGAGGTGCTGTCTTCCCGGTGGACAGAGCACTGTACCAACTTTCTTTGATTGCAGGACATCCCCACTCACCCCATCAACTACACTCGCTCTACTGGTAGAAAGAACTTAAAAGCAACCAGAGCCACTACTCCAGGGAGGTACCAGAGAAAGGCATGGCCTCTGCTGCATCCCACACTGCCACCTAAGGGGGAGTTGGGGAGTGGTTATCGCCCTACTGTCTGTGCCTTACAGAGGTGGGATCGTGTTCTCCAGAGATTTGTGCACAGCAGCCAAAGCGGGGGGTGGGGGGACCTCCAATCCCAGTGGGAAACCAATGAACTTTACTGAGCTTACTGAGTCACTGAAAGCAGCTCTCACTGATTTCCTAGAGAGCCTTAGTATCAGAAATAAAAAAAGAAGTAAATATTGGGGGCAACCCTTAAAGCATTTAATACTTTTCAGAACCAGAAAGGCCCACTTGGCTTGGAAATCTGTGCTGCACTGACAAGGGTGGAACCAGGCGGGCATGTGGGCAGGTACACAGGATGCACCCCCGGGACGACAGGCAATGTCTGCCTCCTCGGAGAATCTAAGCGTTCGTTCTTTGAATTAAGGACTATGAGTGAATAACCTGAAAGATTTTGAGAAGCTCACTATTGGTGTACTGACATCAACAATGAGGAAGAGATGAGAGTGGGGAGGAGGAGAGAGCAAGAGAGAAGGGAAGACAGGGCAGAGAGGGGCCAGGTTGTGCAAGCAAGGAAGGAAGCAGCAAGAGCGCAGGGTGGAAGGGCAGGGGAGACACAAGGAGCAGCTGGATGTAGACACCAAAGCCTTTATTAAGTTACATCAGATCAACACTGTAAAAATCCCGTTAGGAAACAAGGAGACAGCAGAGGTAGTAGAAAGTCTGTAACAGTCAAGAAGGGCCTTTCACAAGTGTGCCAAGCGGAAATTATCTTTCAAAAAAAAAAAAAAAAGAGCCAATGGAAACATACTGGCTAAATAAATAACAAAACACAAATCGTATTAAATACCATGGAACTGACATGAATGAATGAACAAACCAGTCCAATACTGCTCATCAGTGAGGGACGGAGCCCCGGACCCAGGCCCCCGCCCCAGGCTGGTGTCGGAGGGCGCAAGCTTGGCCCTCGCAGCTGTGTCACTACAGGAAAATTGCATCCAAGTGGCTGTCCTCACTGCTGCGCTCCTGGACGCGTGCGCCCTGCTGCAGGGACCCCAGTGCACCCCTCTCTCCCTGCCAGACTGACTGTGAAGGGGACTTGGGGGGAAGAAAGACACTTCCAGCTCTCATTGCCAAGTGCCGCTCTGGACACCGTAAAAATGTAGACGACACCTTGGTGTCACTTTGGGTACAGAATTTCTTTTAATAACTAAAACACAGAGAGACAGGGATGAATCATAAGCCACCGCACGTTCCTAACTGTCACGGTTTACGTTCAGCCAAGAAAACAAAAGCCAGACAGACGCAGCCACGAGCACTTGCAGCGAACTACGCAAATGATCTCACGCAGGTCAACAGAAAGGTGTGCTGTTTCTCAGGGGGACAGAGGACTGTGACTCTGCAATGTGTTCAAAGTAACTTCACAGAACGATCCAGAACACTCCCTCAGTGATATCTGCACACCAACATGACAGATCGTTCTCATACATACCTGGTGTAAGAATATTAGGAAAAAATAAGTAAAAAAAAATCATATATATATATATATATATATATATGTATATATATATATAAAATATAAGCTAGCCAGTTACACTGCATTGTTTGCAAGTGTCCAAAAGTCACCTGAACTGTCAAGTAATTTAAACTCAGTAACAAGCAGAATCAAGAACCAAACATTAGAACAATAACAATAACAATAATAATAATAATAATTAATAATAATCCAACAGGTCATCAGAACAGGAGAGCACACTTCAGGGCGTGTGCCTGTGTGTGCCTGTGTGTGCGTGTGTGTGTGTGTGTGTGTGTGTGTGTGTGTGTGTGTTTAAACAAGTCTTTGTATCAGAAGCCCACTTTCTACAAAAACTGCAGTAATCCATTACTGTATCAAGTAAACTGTCGCCCTCACCAGTATTAAAGGTTAAGATAATTTCTGTACATGTAAAATTATTGCTTTTTTTTTTGAAAAATATATTTCGCATGCTCATTTTAATCCATTTCCTGCCTTTACAAAATTTTCACAATTAAAAAAAAACCTAGTAAAGCTTTTGCAAAAAATTTCACAGAACATTTTCATTCAAGGCAGCAGTTAACTTCTGATAATGCATAAAATCATATATGTGCAAAACTCTGAAAGACTCAGAAATATCACCATCACACACAGTGTCACGGCAATAGGAAAAGAAAATATTTATCTGTGGAATACAATTTCAACTGTGTACACTGCATGGTTTAAGATCTTTTGTTACGGGCTTTCACCCCCACCACAAAACTTGCATTTGCGTTACTAAGGAAGAGGTATATAAAGCCATCCCCCCGCCCCGGCCTGCTGACCCCACACATCTGTGAGCAAACTTACTTGTCCTGTGGAGGTCACCAGGCCCAAGGAGAAGAGACACCTACTTGCTGCGGTGGTGCAGGGGAGAGAGTGTAGGGTGGGTGGGGTGCAGAAGGTCTCAGAGCATCAGGGCCCTAGTGATCTAGGGTCCCCAGTCTGCTCAGGGACTCTTCTGCCAGTACAAAAACAGGCTAAGTGACTGGTTAAGACATGAAGTCTTCCTTTGTGAGCAGTTTGCAGAATGTAGCCCTGTTACAAAAAGGTCCTGAGAATAAACAAAGAAGCCGCTTTTCTTAGTGTTCCACTAGCTCGCTTTCCCAAAGCAAATTATCCGCATTTCCATAGCCATGTGTCCTCTGCCAGACTCGGCACGGACAGCGGGAAGGACAGAGTGAGCACGAGGGAAAGGCCAGCCCAGGGGGATTGCAGTCACACCATGAAAGGTTAGGGTCGTCATGGCCCCTACTCCTCCACGCCTGATTTCCACAGCACCTGAACGCCACCTCCTTCCTCTCCTTTATTTGCTATTTTCAGTACCCACTATGACATGGACATCAACCTCAGGTCCACTGCTGTCCTGACTTCGTCACTATTTCAGGCCCCCTACAGTGCTTAGCTTCTCCACTCTGTCCCAAACACACAAGTCTCTTTTCCAGTGTCTCAAACTTGTCTTGAGTGACACAGATGCCTCCGTCCCCACCTTCCCTGCCAGCACCACTGCTTGTTGGGAGAGTCATGGCTGTGGTCAATGAGCACAGACATGCGTGTCAGAGCTCATGGAATTCTAGTCATAGCATCTTTGCTGTCCCTAAATGGCTGGGGAGGAACAGGGACTTCCTCAGTCTCTGTTCCAGCGTGGCGGCTCTGGGGTGAGAGGCGTCAGATCAGGAGACTCCAGCTCTTCTTCCTCGAGGTGGTCGTGGTCACTGTGGTGAGTCTGCCGGGACACCCGTGAGGACACTGCCCAAGCCGTCACGGACGCCGGGGCACTGAAGGCATGCCTCTAGGTCCCCTTCCTGAGGGGCACTGTCCCTGGGTTGGCATGGTCTCTCCCCTACACGAGAAAGGAGACAAGAAGAGAGAGGTTGAGTCCTGCCTTCTGGGTCCCAATGCATTCTTCCCATTTTCTTCTCAACACACAGAAGCACGATCAGTGACCTGTCCTGAGCACAGGAGCCAGGTAGGCGGAGGGCCCCGCCTTCAGCAGTGGCTCTATTTGTGGGAGCAGTAAACATTAAATTTGCCTTGAAGATTGTGCCAAATGGGTAGGAAAGGACCATTAGGCTTCTCCAGCTCTTCCCACATAGGAACGGCCAAAAACAGTGACTACACCTCTACAGAGAGAAGGTTAAGAGACGGCATGATAGCAAAGACTCCCCAGGGAACTGTAGTTCCCACATAAGAGCCTCACAAACAGAAAGAGAAGCACCGCTCTCACACAGGTCTATCAACTTAAAAGAGTGTCCTCAGTTTCCACAATTACCTTGCTGGAAAAGAAAGCAGGTATCTTCAAGAAGTCAAGTGCACGGCAAGATTAAACACAAGCATGAATGTGACTGACAACTCTGGTGGGTGCTCTCCAAGTGATGTGTGACTCATCCCTGCCTGATAATGGCATTTACCACCCCAGGACCAAAAAAACATGGGCAGATTCATCTTACTTAACTGCATTAACCTTCAGCTGAATCCTGATGAAGTGTAACCAACCAATGGAAATTAATACACATACATAAACTTCAGCCCTTGTGGGAAATTCTGGTCCCCAGCTGTGCCTCTGGGAACCCCAGAAATAGAAGGAAGGGGACCTGGTTGATGTCATGAATTAAGTGCTTCTCTTTAGCTACTACTTCAGAAAACTCCTGTGGAACACTGGGTCTGCACGTGTGACACCGCCACCACTAGACACACAGCACAAGTCAGAAAGAGGTCCAGAGAGGAGTTTGGAGGGGCGGGGTGGGTACAGAGGTGGAGATGGCAGGGTATCTGAAATGCAGGAAACAAGGCAGAACTTCCTTAAGCAGATGGGGAATTTCCTGCCATAGATTTCGGCACAGTGACGGGAGGGGCAGAGATCTCGGGGCTCTTCAGGGTGTCCATCATCAACAGGGCTGACTGGGACTAGTTCCCCCCACGTGCACAAAGACAAGCGAGAGAAAAGCAGAGCTGTTTGCTATTTAACTCTGAGCATCTCCAGGAAGCAAACCTGCTGGTGATGACACCAGCAACACGACCCCCAGGAGATATCCATATGGGGCCTCCTACCTGACCAGAACACAAGGTTTGCACTGGGCATATCCCCTTCATGACACAGGGACAGCAGACAGCCCTCTCTCCATGAAGGTGTGAAGTTTTAAACTGCAAAGTCAAAACAACCCAAATGCTGACGGGTTTGCTGAACTGTGTCATAAACCCAGACACCCGATGCCCGGTTTTGTAACTAAAGAGTCGTTTTAAATTACTGATTCCCTGGGAACATTATTTGATTATTCAATACTGCAGTCCTGCAGGGTTTTTAAGAAATGAATGACTCAAGGAAGGAAAGAGCCCCAGAAATACTTAAATTAAGTGCACCTGCTTACTTTAATATTTTAAGATCAAGTTACTTTTTCCTCCTACAATGAAAACAAGCATGCCTCAGAAAACGAGGGGCACGCTTTTAGAAAGTGTGGCTTTTCTTCTCAGTAGCTGGACATCATGGGCTTTTCAGGGAGGCTGAATATCTGTCTTTAGGCATCTCAGTACTATGGGGTGGGTGTTGACTTCTGCAGCTCTATGGGGACTATTCGTTCCTTTTTTTCTTTATAAGGCAAGGGAACCTTTAGTACAGTCATGGTGTGTAGATGACATGTACACTAACGAAGTGACCCAGACTCACAGGACATCAGCCATCAAGGGAGGTCAGCTAGGGAAGAAGGCTTGTGCCAGACATGCAGGGCCTGGTGTTGGATGGTGACTACCAACTGCATTCCAGACCTCGGTGACTGTGACCTTCGGCTACCAAACTGCCAAGTCAGCGGCGGTTCATAAGACCAGGTGGCTTTGGGGAAGTCACCAGCTACATTTATGACTTACAGCATTATTATACTCAAGAGAAAACGGATAGCATGTTCTAAGATGCTTACTTGGTTCTATGAAAAAAATGCTTAAATGAATGAACCCTTTGAAATTTGACATGTGATCCTCAGAACCTAAAAATGTTACTGAAAATAGATTATGCATACATTCAAATATCCCATCATTTGCACTGGAATATCCAGAGCTAAATATGAGAAAAATTAGGTTGCCATTTACTTTCTTCATTTCCTGTTACTTTGATTAGTGGAATTATTTCTCCAGCTTAACAATTTTAAAATAACATTTAGAACAATAACAAATAAGCTATTTATCATAGTCTTTGAATTTCGGTGAGGAATCCAACCAAATCAAAATGCCAGGTTGTATATTTCAGTAGTCAGTCTGCTCTCTTAAAACCCCACAGATAGAGAGGTGATGGGGATGAGGATGGAGATTTTTCTTGATTACAAAAGTAATTTTAACTTCTAATGTTTAAACACAATAAAAAAAATTTCTCTACAACCTGACACACACCTCCCAGTTTCTATTTTAATATCCATAGGTCAATAATACACATACATTAACATGTTTTTTAAGGTATTCGTTCTGATGATGAATAGTGGAGACTACCAGAACCCAAATCACTCAGTCACACTGTAAGTCCATGAACCCATTTGTAAAATGACACGTGTACGCAGGGCTCCCCTCGATGAGGACGTGGAGGACTAGCTATCCTTGTGAACGGGACCGTCAGCAACCAAACCACAGCAGCCCCCAGAGCGAGGGCCCTCGGTGGCGCTAGGATTCCCCGCAACCTGGGGGCTCCCCTGTGAACACAGTGCTTCACGCCCAGTGCCTGCCATTCTTTTATGTTTTCTAGTGTTGTTTTTTTTTTAAATAGTACATGCAAAAGAATAAGCTGCCAGAGGTACTGTGGCCAGCTTCTACCTGCTCAAGCCCGTGCTCACCCTACATCTCCAACTTCTAACGCTTAGTTGTCCTTTCCCCACTCCCTGGCTTGCAGAGGGATGTGTCCAGGAAGAAAGGACAGCGTGGACAGTGTTCTAGGGTCAAGGATCTTGTGGAGAGCACACCTGCGACGTGGAGAGATTTACACAAAGCACGCACAGAAAATGACTGCATCTCCTCCTCGAGTCAGTGTGTGCTGACAAGGCCTGGGTGCTGACCTACGATGAACTGAAGCCACGCAGGTTAACCCAGACCTCATGCCCGCTGAACTGTCTCACTGGGAGATGTGACACCACTGGCACATTTCCACAAAGCCCGAGGACACCAGGTGAGGGCTGCAGGGCTGGGCTTGTCTACACAGACCCAAACATGGCACTGACACGCGTGCGCTGGCTACGCAAATACTCATCACGTCGGTGACTGTCCTGCTATCAGGACAGAGCTCACTTCAGAGTAACTGAAGCAGCACCTTACTGAGTGGGCGCCCCTGCCAGGCATGGCATATCTCACTTCACTTCATGAAGGGCGCTGTCATTACCTCACAGACAAGGAAATGGGTTGAGTAACCTCCTGAAAGCAGGAATCAAGACTGGAGCCTCCTCCTCAAGAACCTCAAGTCTTAACTGACATCATTCTGTCCTCGGAGGAGAGCTAGCTGGCCTTGATCAATGTGACATTGATGGCTATTAAATAGAAGGAAACCTTCCTCCACTCCAAGTCCACACATTGCCCAGTTCCATCCCCAGGAGCTTCTCACACGGAACCTGAATTTAATCTGAAGGTAGCTTCAGACTACATTCCCCTCCCGCCAGGTTCAGGGAAGGGAGCCTCAAGCCAGAGCCCCAAGTCAACTCAATTCCTTCCCTGCCCTCGTACCCCACAGCCAATCCCTTCCTTCCGCCTCCTCCTAAACATCTTTCAGCTCTACCCTTCTCTTCCACCCCACCCAAACTGAGGCCACCCTGCTTCTGAGAGCCTCCCAGGGGCTACTCAAGACAACTGCCTGGAACCTCCACAAAGCCAGTGTCGGGATGGACCATCACAGCCATCGTCCTCCGCTTACAGTTCTACCGCCCTCGGGATGAAACTGTCGGGGGCTCAGTGCACAGACATCGCGGGTGTCTCTCCAGACACCTGCCCCACACTGCCCACCCATCCCCCATCCCCTCGTTGAGCCACAGTGACCTTCACACAGCTCCTCAGACAGATTCCCTCTACCATGTCTAGGTCTCTCCCCATGCTGATCCCCTGCCCTCTGCCCCACCCTGGTCTCCCGGGCACCAGAGCCTGGATCACTGGGGTTCTAGCCATGTCAAAGCATGTATCTGCTCCCTTGTCTAAACCACCCACCAGGAAAATCACTCTCTCACCTACCCAATCCTACACAGGACCTGGCACAGAGTGAGTGTCCAAGAAACATTATTCATGAGTGAGTAAGTGATGATTATAAAACTGAATCTCCAAATATTTTTCCAGTTAGATAATTTAGCATCTATTATGTATGCAAGTAAACGTCCATCAACCTTTAAGTGTCACATCAAAGAATTTCCGCCTGAAGACTGCATTGTGTGATCCAAAAGAGAGACCTCAAGAAGGGAATCGGATTTAAATATTAATTAGCTGATGTTTGCAAAGCATGCTAAAGAGAAAAATGAGCATGGCTGAGAGATGACATACAATGAAGTATGTCCTAGACACAACTCCAGGAGTACTTTTCTAGAAATCTGTAACACATCCTAAATTCAACACCACAATTGAGATTGCCGTAAACAACTCCCAAGGGTCAGACAGAAGATCTCAACCTCCATCTATTATTGATGTGTGGGTTTTTTTTTTTTTAATTATTCTGGCTGAGAAATCTCTGTGATATTTAAAGATATAGTTCCAAAGTATGTGAAGGGAAAATGACATTACCTTAAAGAACCAGAATGCTCAGTGATGGACTGAAAGGTAAGGAAAGACAAAAGGTACCATGACCTCAAACATGGAAAACCAAGTACTTGTCACAAGACAGGAGTGCTAACCAAGTCCAGATTCAACGCCCTGACCTGAGCCACCCCTGTCATTGGAATGAAAATAAAGCTGACATGCTGAGGCATTCTACCAGGAGCTATGATTTGAGCTGGGGTGATCCACACTAAGCAAGGTCACAGGACTGAGTTGCTCTGAAGATGAAATCAAGAGGTGAGCTGGGAGTAGGTTCAACACAGTAGCACGTGGGCTTGTAAGACAACGTGTCAGTGACCTTTCCTATATCAGAATCAATGAGGAGAAAGAATGACTACAAGTTCCCAGCGTAACTGAAGTAACACAGGTAATTTAAACCTTACTGGTTTGCACCTTTCATCTTTTCCTATGGAAAGAGGCTTAGGCAGAATTTAATGCAGTCAACGGTTGAGAGACTTAGAACTGCCTGGTGCCCGTCACACCCACCAAACCCATTGTCAAAAGCAGGTCTTTGGTGGATCTGCTTGGTCACCAAGCAGGAACACTTGGACCCACTTTAACTGTGATCACAAAATTCCCCAATTATGGCTTGAGCTTGCTGTCAGTGTGACCCACAACCTTGGCACTGTGGCTCTTTTGGGGCAAGGATTTTATTTCTGTTAAAAAGATCAGTGCTATCCAAATCAAGGGGAGGTCCCATGTGTTGGGAACCTCTTAACTCAGTATTCACTGGGAAGTTATATTTACTTCATAAATTGTCACAGCATCACAAAGTAACTGCCAACTATGTATGGGTTTTATTGCAAGAGACAGAGTCACTCACAAAAAAACCTCCTAAGTGTGAAGACATCTCGCCAGCAACACACGAAGTTTAACACAAAGAGAAATTCTGACATGTAAAACACAGGTGGACGTTCTAAACACACAATAAAAAAGAAAGAAAGGAACTCCTGACCAAGTAGCATGGGCTCTGTGCCCAGCCCCAGCACTCACTAGCAGCAGCCCTGGGAGCCGATCTGACTTGAGTGTCTTGTTTTTCCCTCAGGTGAAACACACAGAAAAGATTCTTGAGGCTCCCTGGGCATCCAAATCCCCTGTCACCCCCAGCTGCTGAGCTTGTCAGGGAGGGACTCTATAGCCTGACTCCACCAGCCAGGTAAGACTTGGGTGAAGGGATGGTCTGCAGTCAGAGACTTCCAGGGCAGCAGCAAAAAGCCATCAGGCTGTGTAGAGAACATAAGAGTGAGAACAGGATGACAGGAAGGCTGGACAGGGGGACACACACATGGCACCAAGTGCTGTCTGCCCAGGACAACAGGAGAGATGACCTACGCATGGCTGTGCTGCTTCCTAGAGCGACACTATGACCCCAACAGGACTCGGCCTCCAGCACGTTGGGGCACAGTGAATGTGCGACAGCCTCACACCTGTGGCGGGTGCATCGGAAGCACAAGCACACAGGAATTTTGATGCGTGTCCACCATGTCTGTGGTGAAACACCACGGTGAACAGGAAACGCGTCCTATGAAAACCACTCTTCAAGGCAACGGTTAGCATTTATTCTTGAGCAAACTCAGACCCTAAATACCTTGAGGAAGAAGTGTGAATAGCAAGTGTTTTCAGTCACCACCAGTCTCCACAGATCCCCTCATCCCCAGCACCACCAACAGACACCGTTCCACCGTGACCCTCTGTAACTCGTGGCCGAGGCGGGCTTCAGTGACCACAGACCCACGGACCACCCACCGGCCGGGCCACGGGGCGGGGGCTTCTGACTCACAGCCACGCAGACCTTCACTGCGGCGAGGAAGACTGCATTTCGGCTCTCTCCAGCCACCGTGCTGGAGCCCAGACCCCCAGTTACTCATAGGACCTACTTGTTTGGGGGTATCCGCAGAGGCCGTGTGAACTTCAGAACCTCGGGGACCGTCACACTCAAACACCACTGTGGGAACAAGGGGTCCGTTAGCACAGGACAAGCAAGTTTCCCGAGTGTGCATTTCTGAGTCCGTCACAGGTTAAGTAAGCACGTTCACGAAAAAGACACCGGCACCCAGCCCTGGCTGGAGCGTCCCAACTTCCCAACACTTACAGCAAGAGGCTGCGGTTAGGCTGCCTGGGGCCACTGCCTCCTTAAATCTGACATTAGCTCTCAGTGTGTGTACAAGGGACCCTCTCTCTGCATCACTTACCATTCTGCTTCACTGTGTCACTGCTCAGGGTCACACAGCCAAGGCGGGTGACTGTCCCTGATACTGCTGTTTCTTGACACACACTTAGCAGCACTTTCGGGTCTCCAGCCAGTGCTGAACAGGGAACAGAGAGGCCTACACGACACCACTAGGCATCAGAGGGGTCTGGGCCTATCCACAGTCCAGCCCTGCCCCTCGGGACGTAAAATGAGCCGTGCCCCGGGCTGAAAGAATGCTCTGATTTCCATCAGTGCTGGTCAGCATATTCATTTCTAAAGCGTTTACTCTAATGGGACATCTGCAAACAGGCTTATTTCAGATTAAGCCATATGGCACCCGGATGCCAAATGTACACATACACTTCTATTAGGGGAACCAGTCCAGAGGTCGATGAGGCTGCCGTACCTGACAGCCACACCTGAATCTAAACATGTCCTCCCATGCCCCGCGAGGGCCAGGCCCAGGGCACGGGGCTGCATACCTGTGTGCGCCCGTGTGTGGGCCCTGAGGTGGCCGGGCTGGTGGAAGCTCTTGCCGCACTCCACGCACACCAAGTCTCCCGGGTGGGCCTGCGTCCGGGGTGTCCCTGCAGTGGCGTGGCGTGGCGTGGCAGGGTTGGCATGGAGGTGAAGAGGCAGGAGGGCGAAGGAGGGGGAGAGGAAAAGATCGTTAGTCCATCTGATGTATCAGCATGGGAAGTCACCTCCAAGCCCTGGTGACAACTGTCAGCCTCCATCTTGGCTGAGCTGACAGGTCAGGTATGCGCCCGACTGCAAGGATGCATAAATTATAATGAATTAAAAACCACTCCCAGGACAGGACGGGGACAGGGTGGCACTGCCAGGCTGCACAATGGGCATGAGGCTCTGGGCAGCTGGAAGCAGGGCTCAGCCATCACCTCGCTCTGTCAAGCAGCACAATGAGAGAAGCAGTGACACCAGCGTGACATGGAAGTGACACCCATGGTTGACCAGGTTCAGGGCCCACCCATGTCCCCAGCTGTGCTCCTAGGAGACAGATGCACAGTGAGCCATCCCATGTCTGGCCCTCCTACCTTTCTGCCTCCAGCCCAGACAAGACATGGGGGCCCTGGCAGTCAGCAGGTGACAGCTGCAGCCCCTGGCAGGTGTGTGTGCTGGGCCAACAGCAAAGGCACTAACGCCCCACCTCTCCTGAGCAACCACTTGCTACACCAGACCACAACATTGGGCTTTGTACTTCCTTCTCATCCAGCACTTGCTCAGCTTTGACCAGGAAGGGGATGCAAAGAGTGCTGGCCACCATCTGTGCCCCGCTCCTACCTCACTGTGTCCTCACCACAGGAAGGACATGGCTCACTGCAATGGGAGCCCTAAAGAGTGAGTGTCCCAAAGGGTTTGAGTGTCACTGGCATGCTCAACGGGTTACTCAACCCAACGGTGGAAAACAGACAAAAACACTCACTAGCAAAGTGATGCCTGCAGCAGTCATTTGGCCGGGTCCTTATATTTGCCCCTAACACCTGACATTTGAACATAAGAGACAAAAGAAGTGGATGGCAGAAGGACAGCTTAGTAAGGTGGGTTGAAAAGCCCATCTTCAGCACTGTTTTTCTTGCCCTAACTCACAGTGGCTCAGCAGATAAAAATACAGAATACAGATCATGTTTATGGAGATAGTATTCAGAGAAATGAATGAACACGAGGCAGAACCTGGCAGGTTTCTTAGGTGACAGACCATGTCTAGGATCGTTGGGGAAAGCATAAATACATGCTTTCCTGTTGCCCTATTCAGGAACACAGCTCAGTAAAAAGCTTTAACCAACACTTGTTCCATAAGGAGAAGTCACTGGCTAGATGAACAGGTGCTCTATTCACAGCAAAATGACAATGACTCATGACACTATTACTTCACATGTCCTCTTTCTAAGTCATCTGTGTTTTTTTCTTAGACATGACCTTAAAAGCTCAGTCAACAAAAGCAAAAATAGACAAACAGAAAGCTAAGAAAGTAAGTCAAGAAAACAGTGCAGAGTGAAGAGACACCTATGGCAGGGAACGTGTGTAAGCCACACCTCCAAGGAGGGGCAACATCTGGCAGCCACAAGGACTCATCCCTTTCAACAGGGCAGCATGGAAGAAAGAAAAGCTCAGGGAGCTCCCCTGGTGACCCACGTGGCCTCTGATGTGAGGGGACGGGATGCCATCAGGTCCTCTGGATTCTCCACGATCAGTGAGATAGCTGCTACTGCCCGCTCTGTCAGATAGCTGACACTTAACCTTTTAGACGCGGTGGTTTCTCTTGGTACGCTGGTCTAGGAAGGCCTACAGCTGGGCAAGCAGTGCTGTTGTCACTGTCCAGCTGACCTCCAGGTAAGCACCTCTGACAACCCTGCACCCCTGAATTTTCTGGGGTGGCCTCCATGGCATCTCAGTGCAGAGTTCAACTGCGCCCACAGAAGATGCCGCCAGTGCTGAGGATGGCAGACACTGTGTGTTGTTCCCACGTTTATGCCACCCAACGGCTAAGTAGTTCCTAATCCTTTCCTGTTTCTGTTGGCTACTTCTAGCCCAAACTGGCAACAGAAAAATCACAGCACTTCTGCACACCCGTTCTTACTTCCTTGAAGTAACACACACTGCTTTCCTCTGCACCACACCACTGCTTTACTGTTACTTGTCCTTTATGGTCACCGACACCACGTCCAAGCTACTGCAAACTTCTGAGTGAATCAGGCCAGGCATGTGATCCCAGCTGTGTGGGAAGCATAAGTAGGAGGATTGCAATCTGAGACCCTATCTGAAAAATAATTAAAGCAAAAAAGGGCTGGGGGCATGGCTCCAATGATAAGAACACCTGTGTAGTAAATGCAAGGTCAAGTTCAAACCCCAGTACCACCACCAAAAAAAAACAAACAAACAAAAACCAAAAACCCTGAATTAATCAAAAAGATTGTAAATCTCCCTTTTAAACTACCTGGTGAGCAAAGAGCTCAAATATACTGACCTAGAAACTCCAGGTGTGGACAGAAGGCTGAAAGAAAAGTTCCTGGTCATCCTCAAACAGACACATACAACCTTGCAGTGCTTTCACTGTACTGCCCTGTAACACACCATCTACCCAGAGAAAGAGAAGCTGAGAAAGACTGACCAAGCCAAGGGATGTCACTGCTCGGGGAGGTGCATGCCTTCATCACCATCACACTGACCCTTCAAAGTTCCAACTATACAGACCTATATTATTTCACCAGAACGATCTCATCCCATCGTCTTCAATTACTTCCTCTGAAATCCACACGACCATGTACTACAGGCAGGCGGGAAAGTCTAGAGACACACATAACTTACTGTTTTATTTACTTACTGCAGTGTCAATAAGCTATTAATGTCATATGTGTTTCCAGACTTGGGCAGTAACACTGGAGAAAGACTGTAGACAACACCATGGCTTTTATTCTTAGAGGTGAGTCTGTGGCCCCTACAAGGAAGCAATGCCACCCTCTCCTGCTGGGGTTCCATATGGAAACACCCAGGCTGACCCATGGGTGGGTGGGGAGGTGGGAGTGGTTGCTGAAAAGGAGCTTCCTTAACCTCCAAATGTAGTCTGCTATCAAACACGTTTACAGACAGAATTGCCCGTGTGGTAGCCACAGCTATGTCACACTCACAGACCCACTGAGAACTTGTGTTCCCCCCAACCACATGGTGACCAGAAGCTGTACGATTCATCAGTGCCCAGGGAGAGAAGTGAGGCCCCTTCAGATCAGCAGGTGACAACCAACTGGGAGACGGTAGTAAACATATGGACAGGCAGAAGGAAGATGGAGAAAGTGCTGGCTCCCTCGTGTAGTTAAGTCAAGAGATTCATTTCTCCAGGGATGAACAACTCAAAACTCAGCTGTGTCGGTACACAACACGGAGCAATGAGCAGCCGGAGTAAGCAGGTAAACAAAACCTCTCAACTTCAGCTTCTAGTGTGCTCAGCAACACGTCCACAGTGACACTGTTCTCAGGGGCAACATTTCCAAGGCCATGGTGACAGACACAGAGTCCCCATCACACGAAACATCAATAGTCTGCTGACCCCTGGAACGGTCAGAGCTATAGCACTTCACAACAAGGAGAAAAAGCAGGCCCCAGACCAGGTGTGGCTCTGCCACAGGGTAGGACGCCAGATTCAGGAGGACAGGAGAGCAGGTGAGGATGCCAGGGGTATGTCACAGAGGGCTTGCTATGCATGGCCCAAGGACACACCAGCCACCAACGGAAGGCCACCAAAGCTAACGTCATGGGGGGGGAGGGAATGGGAGGACACGACACAAGTCCTTCCCAACTGGGGCATCTGGTCTGATCTGAAATGAATCGACATTTCTCATGGTAAGTTCTTTTCTAAACCTGGGGAGCTAGGACCCTAAAAATGCACCCATTAGCAAATGTATTTCCCTTAAAAAACTGAAAAATCAGGGTGGGTTTAAAGACCATGAATTTGCTGACTTACGTCTTAATATGTTTTGCTGTGCATTTAAGGAGGACAAATAGTCTGAGGAGCACATTTGCTTTCTGGACTACTGAGCACTTTTCATGTTGGAAAGATAAATATTTAACTTCTCTCATTTAAAAAAAAAAAGGCACTTAGAACCACTCATTTTAAAACTCTTTATAAGGAAAAGGAAAAGACTTCCAGCTATTTGATATTTAAAATTCTGCCATCTAAAATTCTCAAGGATCACTTCTACTTTCTTAGATTAAAAAAAATAACAGCTACGGGCCAGGCCCACTGGACAGCAGAGCCTGCCCAACTCACCCACGGTGTGTGCTGCAGGCCCAGAGCCACTCAACTCACAGAGGCCACCAGCAAGGGTGGCCAGTAAATAATGAGTCTGGTCCACTGAAGGAAAGGCGCTAACCCTGTGCACCCGAGAACAGGGCCAGAGGAGGGAGGTGCCTAGAGCCAGGCCCTTGATGAGGCAGCCCTCGTTTCACTTCGGTGGCTCTGCTGTGGACTCCAAGATGACACAGACCTGGAGAACCGAGGTCAGCAGCTGATACCATCAGGCCATGGGCCAACAGCCCTCATGTATCACCGCGGCCTGTCCTGAGAGGATGCAGGTCACACCATGCACAGAGCAAGGCGCCTGCTCCTAGAGGCCCTAGGCTCTGTGCACTCCCAGCACTGCTGCACAGGTGACAACTTTGCTCCAGGCCTGTGGTGAGCACCTGAGGCCAGGCACAGACCCCGGGTGCCATCTGCACCACCAGACCACACTGCAGCCTGTCTGAGGATCTAGAGGCGCCATGGCCCACGTAGGCCGGGTGCTCAGCAGCGGAGCCCATGCGCCCAACAGGCAGCTGTGGCCACTAAGCATCATCACACCAAAGAGAGGGGGCCTCTCTGCCCCTACCAGTTCCCCCCACCCCATCCCACTTCCCCTAACTGCGTTTCCAACTTCCAGGAGCCTGAGGCACCGGAGTCACAAGCCATTCCAAAGAGTAACCTATTTCCAGGAACCGGGGTTGTGAAGCTCCCAGACGGTATTAGGATCGTCCGGTACTGAACTGAGAGACAGAGCCCCACAGGGGGGTCTCTGGTTTGGTGTTTTGAGGCAGGTCTCACTATGTAGCCCAGGCTGGCCTCAAATGTGTGGTCCTCCCACCCTGGGCTCTGGAATGCTGTTTTGTTTTTAATAGGACCTGTGTTTCCCAGTGTCCCTGAGTGTTCCCACTGTCACATTAAGTGAGAGTGACCTTCAGGTTATGTTCAAGAAAAGGGCACACACCATAGGCACAAATCCAATGGGTGTGAGGAAAACCACTGGCAGGTTGTCTGGTGAGTATTCCCAAGCTGAAAACCCAAAATCTCAGATGCTCCAAAACATACAAGTTTCGAGCACTTACATGAAACCACATGCAGAAAATTCCAAGCCTGATGGTGTAGTGCTTACAGACTTTGTTTCACGCACAAATTTATTAAAACTTCTGCATAGAATTACGGTCAGGCTGTGTGTAAGGTGTATGTGAAATGCAGATGAGGTGTCTTTAGTCTTGAGTCCTATCTCTAAGATATCTCATCATGTATATGAAAATATCCCAAAGTCCAAACTCAGAACACTCCTGATCCCAAGCACTTGGAGTGAGAGGGACCCCACCGGCATTCCCTAGTTATCAAGACTGAGATGGTGGCAGGAACGGGAGAAACATGGCAAGGAAAACCTTGTTAGGAGTTCCATCACAGCTGCACCCTCAGCCTGCGATGTTCATTCACCTTCCACAAGATTTTCTTCACTACTGCCAGGCACTGTTAGGTGAGCTTTGAATTGTCACATATAAACATAGCAACTAATACTCCCTTCCAATGGACCAGTGCAATGCTACCTATCGATTTTACAATGACAAAAAATAAACAAAAAAGTGAAGTATGGTCAAGTCTAGCTGCTCTCATTGCCACTGTTTCAAAGTGGAGGAAACATAACTGGCTTTCCAAACCAGCATGGCAGAAGGGCGTGTCCCAACGCTTGCCGGCCTGCCACAGGGTCCCTGCAGGGCAGCACTCTGGGGCTGACAAAAGTGCTCACGTCCATGGTGCTCCCTGCACATGGTGTCTCCTGGGACATGGGGAGACAGCAGCTCTGCCAGAAAAAGGAACTACCTGGAAGGACTGGCAGGCAGGTGGGCACCCCATGACCTTGCTGGGGGCTCCTGAGTGCCGGGGAGGAGGGAGCCCACACATCTTACCTCTGTGCTCCAGCCCGGGGCCGCTGACACCCCAGCCCTGGTAGAGTGTGGCAAAGTCCTTTGGAATGTATGTCTTAAAGACACTGAGGATGCCCAAGGGCCTGTCCTGGCCCTCGGTGGCCGGTTCCTGCTTCATGGAGTGTACGACGGGGGGCGCCCCCGGCATGCCGGGCTGAGCCTGCGGGGCTGCATCCCCTCTGGACTCCGCAGCGCAGGTGGCCAGCGTCCTCAGCTCCTGGGCCGTCTTGGAGGAGGGCTCTCGGGGAGGTAGAGGAGGGCCCCCTTCGCCTTTCGAGGGAGGCTGACCCTGAGGCTGAGGGCTGAATTTGGCTTTCAGGGAGTCTGGGGCACTGTGCTTGTTTGGAGGGGCAAAGCCAGCCCCTGCCAGGGGGACCCCATACTTCTCCGCCGGCTTGCTGTTGGCTGAAGGCTGGGCGCCCACCCGGGTTATGACGGAGCGTGTAGGGGTGGCACTTCTGCTGTGGCCTCCGCTGCCTGGGGCCGGCACTGGCTTGGAGCTGGCCTCAGATTTGGATTTGGCCAGGGTCCCCTGCACAGTAGCATTAGGTGTCTCCTGGCCATGGCCAGGTCTGGTCTGTCGATAGCCGTCGGGGCCAGACGCCCACAGTGCACAGGAGCCCCCGGAATGACTCTCCTTACTCTTAGGCATGCTAGCGGCTTTCGTGGTCACCCCTAGAGGGGAGGCGCTGCCTTTGGGTCCTGGCACCCCGCCTGGCACCTGAGTGCGAGAGAAACGGGCCAGTAGCAGAGGCTGGCACTCTTTGCCCCCGAGGGCAGGCGGCGGGCCCGTGCGTCCACTCCGGGCGAGGAAAACTAGGTTGCTCCTTATGCTCTTGAAGCCGTTGGGCTGGATCCACGGAGGCACCATGGTACTGCAGCTGACCCGGTGCCAGGCTCGCTTGTGCATCCACAGGACCTCGGGGTAGTAGGTCTTGTGGTTACAGTAAGGACACGGGTGAATGACCAGCGCTGCCTGCAGGGAAGAGGCTGCTTCCTTATTGCTGGCGTCGTCCCGGCTTGACCTCGCACTCAAATCCAGTGGGACCAGGTCTGGGGCAGGCGCCCGTCTTCCTCCGCCACAATGCTCCTTATTGTGCAAATCAGACAGCTTTTCTTTCGGGTGAGCAGCCTGGCTCTCCACGGCGAGCTGCAGGCCAGTTCCTTCGGTGCTCAAAGGGAAGTCCACCCCATCACTGGAGCCCAGCACCTCCTGCTTCGGGTGGAATGCTGGCATCTTTAAATCAAGAGAAAGTCTGTGTTGTTCGGGACATTTGGAAGTCTCTCTGCTACTGTTTTCAAGTATGGACACCGACGTCAGGATCCCTGCCTTGGACTCGCGGGTGTCTTCTTCGGGTGGGTTTTTTCCAGGTTTGTGACTCTGGCCTCCGCTGGAGAGCATAGTCGATGCTCTCTCTTGGGAAGAGCAGCAGCGTGGTGGCTGTCCCCCTAGAGGATGCAAAATGTAAAAGGGGACGTTACCATTTCTTATCATAACAGACCAAGACACAGGACACGGAGTAGCTAGAAGCACGTCCAAAACACGCTCGCCTCGCACTAGGGACAGGGGCTCGTCGACAGAGGAGCAGGTGGTTCTCGGGTTGGGTTTGCTCTTGACAGTTCTGTCAGAAGCCAACCACGCAGGAGGGAGGTGATGCCACTTTGGGCAGGGCTTGTGTTTTAAACCAACGGAAAGGACTCAAATGACTGGAAGAAACAGAACAGCTGCATGAGCTGCTCCTTGGAGCCACACTGCTCCTGGCTAGCAGGTGGCAGTTATTTGAGAATTTAAGAAAGGGCTCAATGGAGTAAAACCACATGACACTTCACGTGGCTCTTGGAGAGCTCTTTGTGCGAGGCTCACAGGATCTAAGATCACCGAGTACTTCAAGGTGAAAGCCACCATAGCCCTGGTCACACAGAGGCAAGATGGAAACTGCTCACTCTGTCCAAGGGCCCCAGTGTGTCTCTCAGAAACTGTGGACCACAGGCAGACATCACCCCAATCCTATGAATCCCTGTCATGAAAGCCAATTACTAATCCCACAATCTTAACGTCGAGTTCCCCTCAGAGGTCGGTCACACTGCTCATGTCTACACCGTCACTTGCGGGTTGTCCTGATAACCCAGCACACCCTGGCTGCAGTGCTGAGCTCGGGGGCTTCAGGGAGCCTCGGATGGTGGAACCCCTGCCCACCAGGGTGTGTATGAGGTCTGTGCTTTCCCTGTCACCTAGGAAAGGTCACATGACAGCCATACCATCGCCACCATGAGGATGGGCTCCCAGGCTTCAAAGCCTCAAGGCAGAGGAGACAGCACTGCCACAATGTCACAATGTGAAACTTCACAGAAAGTCTGTTCTGAGTTTGCACCGAGGACCTTGGACTGGCTGATACCTAGAACTCAAACTTCAGGAGCTGTACCGAGACCCCAACACCCCCACCCTCAACTACAGAGCACAGCAGGACTGGTCATCATCCACAGCCCTGCAGGTCACAGCACATCACTCAGGGCACACGAAAAGCAAGCTGTTCCTTCTGAGAACACCCATGTCCGAAGTTTTCAAAGACTTCTAGAGAATTTTAACATTCAGTGGAAGGTATGTATCTTACTTACACAGAATGTTCTTTTACAGTGTTCTACGAATATATTTTTGGTAAGACTTAGGAGTTCTGTCAAACTTGTGCCAAGTGGAAAGGCACCCAGATGAGAGGGAGCAGGGTAACCGATAGGGGTTTTCAGTTAGGCACCAGTCATGCACAGAGAAAGGTGACCAGTGTGACTAGCAGCGGTGGAGCTGGGGAGGAGGTGGACAAAGGAGGAACGAGTTTTCTCACTGCATTCTGCTCAGAAGAGCTGGGTGAGGCCTGCCCAGTCAGGCACATTCGTCCAGGGTGGGCAGACAGTGGCTTGGCTCAGAAGGCACAGGGTGACCAGGGCAGCCCTGACACAAACAAGGAGAAGGGGACTTGGACTTTGCTTAGTTGGTGCTCAGTATTCACAGAGTAAGTGATGTGGGGTGGGGGTCCAGTTCTCCCTGCACTCAAGGAGAAAGATTTACAAACACATGGGCCAAAGACCAGCAGCTGAATTTGGAGTGGAAACACTGAACATGGAGCCAACGCTGCGTGGGGGATGGGAGAGGGAAGTGAGTCCGGAGCAGAGACCAAAGCCTTAAGCTCTAAGAGGGTCGCAAAACATCTCCACCCAACACCCAGCACCCCCTAAGGAATACGTTAAAAGCAAATGGCATACCCCTGACTTCTCCAAGTTGCTGATGGATAAACTGACCTGATGCCTTGGGGATTGGCCTGGTGTTTAGGGGCCACGTGGACCTCGGTGAGGGTGAGGATGGACAGCCATGGGACCTGTGGTCTCCACAGGGCAGGCACTGGTGCTGCCGTGGGAGGAAGCTGACAAGAAGAGACACTGAACACCGATCCAACATCCTCCCAACCTGGGGTGGACCATGAGGGACAGGAATGGGGTAACCTGGGTGGTGAGCCCAGAGCCATGTGGCTTCCCAATCCCTGTGATGGCTGAGTGATGGGAGCAGTTCACAAGATCACATCCAGAGCCAGCAAGTGACCCTGCACGAGCCACACATAGGCTCGTTTCCTCTCCCGATCCCAGTCTTCCCACCACTGAATCCACTGCTGCTCAAGCCAAGTGGCCTACACCTAGGGCTGTCACTTTGCATTGTCACAGTCTCATCCCAGCCATGCCAGCATTCTTGCAAATGCAAGAAGAGATGCCTCCCAGGTGGCCGCAGGGGCCCTGACCAGGTCTCCATTTCCAGTCCACATATGACTTACGTGTTTCCTTCTCTACACTTCTCGTTCCATCTACTGAGTACAAAGGTAGACCTCCCAAAACACTAAGTCCCCCAATCCTATACCCTGCTGGCAGAGCAAGGCAGGCAGAGCACCCCACTCCCTTCCCAGGCACCAACACCCCACACTGGGAGCCATGGGGCTTTCTGCTACCCCAGGTCCAGCGCGCTCAGCCATTCAGAGATGCGATGTCCACGAGGCACCAAATAAGAATCAAGCCAGGATGAGTTCCCCAGGGCTCTGAGCAGGAAGCAGCTCCCACAGCCTTGTGACCAGTTTGCAGGGGACACACCAGGAGATGGAAGACTCCCTTCTGCACAGAGGAAGCACCTTCTGACAAGCCTCCTGTTCTGAGTGTGCAGTGCACACCAGGCAAAGGGCCCGCCAAGGGGCAGCAAGCGTGGAGAATGGCCTTCCATGCACACACACTGCACAGCAGGGCACGGCCCACCTGGACCCTGAAGAGGATGCAGGAGACCAGTGCAGACCCGTCTCCTCATTCTTTCTATGCAGGTCTTCCTGGATGTAATGTTAAAGCTCAAACACTGACAAGGTTTGGGCCAACCTGACCAGGTCCCTTGCTGCCACTGTCCTGGCTCACTGTGCACACAAAGACAAGCGTGTCTTGCAGCAGCATAGCGGCCTACATGTCCCAAGTCCCCAAGGGACACCTGTGTGAGCGCACACACACGGAACTACACATAAACACACAGAAACATGGCGACAGCACTTTGTATGAGAAACTGCTCCTTTATTTCTCCCCTATCACCTGTGGTGTTTATGGTTACAAGACATCTGCAATGTGAAAGTCACATTTTGAATTGCAGGGAAGTGGTCTTTCCATGCCCCAGCTCTCACTCTCAGTCTGGTTATAGGTTCTCAATCCATTCCTAAAGCACTTCTTTCTCCGTGCACTTTGTGCTTCTTTCCCCTCACTTGAAACTTGCCCCAGATGAGACACCCACTGTCCTTCAAAAGGAAGAGCAAAAGCTGCTCTGGTCTCTGCAACACTCACCAGGTGACCTGGAGCCTGGGCTGTGGGAAGGAGCCAGGCCTGCCGGGGTGCTGAGCTCTCATGCTGACCCCACACACTGACCACACCAGCACCCACTTCCTCAGCTGCTGTTCTGCAGAGAGACCATGCAAGCCACCAGAGTCCTCCTAAAACACAGCTCCTGGCTCCATGCAGGGCACTCTTCCTGCCAGCATCTTCTTCCTCACCCACTTCTGTTTGTCTCATAAAAGTCATTACCTATCTTCATAAATAAAGGATGTAGTTATTCAATTCCACAAACAGAAAGGGTTTTTCTGGTCATCCAGCTTCTCTGGGTGTCTGAAGGAAAGCTCATCAGTCCTGCTCAGAGCCTGGCACTTTGCCTTGCAGGGTTTGGGGACATACAGGGGATACATACACAGCACCCACTCTGCAGCGTGTAGAGGCATGTCCCTTCCGCAGTTCACTGTCATGCTGCAGTCTGAGCCCCTGAAATCGGGGCTCCCCGTGTTCACAAGGAGTGAGATGTGAAGGAGCAAATGGGTAACCAAACACCAGGTCATTGGCGATACCCTTGATCAGACTTCAAGCTAACAAGAATGGGGAGCAGGGCAGGGAATGGCACCATTTCTGACCTGCTGGAGTGAAGGTCAAAAGGACCATGCTATTCAATGACACTGGGGAGAAAGTGATACTCGTCACTGAGGCTCTTTAGGGGGACAAACATCAGCAGAGGATGACAATCAGGATACAATTCTTGGGGACCCTGGAGTCACCACCTGGGCAGTGGCCCCAGAACCGCCACAATCAGAATATCCTCAACAGGTCCTTCTACATCTGTGACCACATGTGGAGTCACCTATAAGGACATTTACATGGTTCTGAAGTTTTCAACTCTGTCACATTTACTTTCTTTCTAACAGAAAATTAAGAGCTTGACTTTCTGACACTTTTCAGTGTTAGACACTCACTGGGAGTGACAACTTCACCCACATGTGACATTTTCTTTATGTAGCCGAGTATCTTGAGTATTTTTATCATGCACGGCCCATGCAATAACTCAGCTGCACAAACTCACCCCTCCTTCCCTCCACAGGACGACAGAGGAAAAAACCTGCCGGGGCTCTGGGAACCTGTGACATCCCAGGTCCTCAACTGGACTGGTATGCCCACACTGTCCACTCAAGCAGAACACCTACTGCCCAGACAACAGAACCTACCAGAGCCCTGGTCACTAGGGCAGGGAGCAGGGCTCCGGCCCCCCCAGGTCAGGTACCCACGAGATTCCACTCTGGGACTTGGTTTTCTGGACAGGAAGGGTTTGAAAACAAGAAGATTCAAAACAAGACGCAGCCAGTGACATTTTCACTTCAGAGCCACCTGCCCAGGTCTGACACATCTGTGCAAGTGTGGCCACACTGCACAACAGACCACATGGAGGCCACCTGCCGTGGTCAGTACACTTTGTGGTGCGTCCTGGGTACCACCCTCCAAACACCTGTACATCTCGGGTATGACTGGCAGGAGGACCACATGAAGTCATTTACAGATGTCAACACAGACAGACACGTTTGCAAGTGACCTGCTGAGAAGGCAGGTTAGGTAAGCTCTGTGCATCTACGTTCTGGTTTCTGAAATACAAATGGCTTCAAAATATTGTATCCCAGATTAGGTAAAAACAAATATTTTTGTACAAACAATCTGAAAGCCCATCAATTCTCTAACACGACTTCCTTCTCTAAAAGGACTCTCAGCTGGGGACCCAGGGAATGCATAGATGAGGTGGATCCCAACAGTCTTGGGGACAAGGAGAACGTGGCAGGCTCAGTACAGAGGCCAACTGGGAGCCGATGACTTCTGGATCCTCACAGAGGGTGCGCGAGGAAGGGTACCATAGCACCTGTCCTCAGGTGGGCACCCATCACTTTTACTAGTGACCTGGGCGAAGGAATGGGCTCCAAGCAGCTTATGAGAACAGGGCTGGCACGCCTGAGGGAGCACAGAGATTCAAAGGCTGGCAGGGAGATGGAACAAACCCCCAAGCAAGATGGACACCATGAGAAAGTATGAGAAGAGAGAGGCCCGGATAGAGAGCTGTGCCACGAAACAGTCCTAGGCACATGGTCACAGTTCATGTATAATGAAAGGGGTTTGAGCCACGTCTCAAACACCATCATCTCAGATACTGAAATCCAAAAGACTGAAATCACTGCAGTCTAAAATTTCTAATGCCTAAAATCCTAAAGCTCACAATCCCAAATAGAACTCTGGAAATTTTTTTCAGTTCCTTAGAAGACATTTATTTACATTTTTAAGGCGGATTTATTTATGAAACAAATAAAAACACAACAGAACACTACACAGGCCACTTTGCACAATGAAACAGGTCATAACAAAAAAATTCCTTGGTGGTACTCGAGTTTGAACTCAGGCCTCACGCTTGCTCCTGGCCCTTTTTGCTTTCCTTATTTTTCAAATAAGGTCTCACACTTTTTGTGGAGTTGGAATGAGATCCTTATATTTCTGCCTACCACATAGCTGGAATCAACAGATACCACACCCAGCTTTTGGTTGAGATGGGGTCTCTCTAACTTTTGCCCACACTGGCCTCAAACCACGATCCTCCCAATCTCCACCTCACAAGTAGCAGGGATTATAGACATGAGCCACTGCGCTCAGTTATAAAAAATACCGCTGCAAGCCCAAACACTAATGACGGTAGCATGAATAGAAGTTACAAGCAGATGAACCAGAGTTGTAGAGAAGTAAGTCAAAAGTGAAGTGCACGAATGCATGTCACTGCAGATGGTGGCGGTGGCACCCAGCTCTGTAACTTCATCTAAAGTGCCGTGAGGGACAATGTGCCTTTTATGTGATTGATCAGAAACCCAAGACATTCACCACAGTGTAAGCAGCTGCCCCAAGACTGAGGTGCAGGAATGCAAAGGGGAGTTTCCTCACGTACTGAGGACATTTCAACATTTAAAAAAAAAATGCGTAAAACAAACCCAAACCCTCAAAGGTCTTCACGCAATTTATGCATCCAGTATAAACAAGGTACAGAAAACAATCCAAGGATGAGCTACACAGCACAGCAAACTGTAGAGAACAATACTGGCGAAGGGCGGGGGTGACCCAAGAGGTAGAGCACCTGCGTAGGAAGTACGAGGCCCCGAGTTCAAACCCCAGTGCCACCAAAACAACCAAACTATAATGCTGACACAGAGAAAAACTAAAAGAAATTCAGTAGATGAAAACGTGCCCTGCAGGGGGCTGTGAGCAACCCCACAGAACGGACCACAGGCACTGGCCGCCTTCCATGACCTGTAGCCGTGTCTTGAAATCACCCATCTCCACGGACAGGTTCTGTTCCTCTCTGGGGCAGAGCCCCTCTGAGGTTCACGTTCACTTCCGCGTGGTGCTGCTCTTTCTGAAGCTGTCCTTGGGCTCAGTGCACACGGATCCCGCTCTGGGAACACTCAGCGGGCTGGATCAGAAGGTCACTCAGTGGGTTGAGTCTTTTGCTCTCTGATGAAGGTGCTTCCTGAAGGCAGGCAGGGTGCTGGTGTGAAGGGCAGGAGAGGCACAAAACTGAATGATCCAGCAGGGATTTCTTTCAAACACCTGCTGTGCTTGCACCTAGGCGAGGCTGTGGCTCTAGATTCGGAGTGTGTGCTGTGTTTGAAAGCCTGGATACTGCATGGCCACTGCAGTTAGGAGGTTTTCCATCTTCACAGCACCAATAATGTCTACCTTCTGCCGTAAGCATCTGCTCCGTCTACCAAGACAGACCCCGTATGGGTGGGGAAACACCCAAATCCCTCCCCAGAACTCAGCCCTTCAAACCCCTCTGCCAGCCTTTTGTCCAGTAAGAATTGTAGTTTTCAAGATGTTGGCTTTCAGGCATTTCTACAGTTAGGGTTTTAATCTTTCAGGTACGTGATTTTGGGAGTTTTATACTTTACGGATTTTGATCTTTGGGGATTTTAACATCCGGCACTATGGCATCCAGGTTTGTGTCTTTGAGGAGTCTGATCTGCCCTGAACAAAAACATCCCAGCACACAGGGAGCCAGAGACAGGCCCACACCCGGACGTAAGAGAACACTGGACTCAGCTCGAGGCAAGTGGGTGGACGGATGGGTGAGTGGACAAATGGATGAGTGGATGGCAGGCTAGGGGGTGGATGGATAGATGGGGGGGGAGGGTGGATGGATGAGCAGATGGGTGGGTGGGTAGATGAATGGGTGGATGGGTGGGTTGGTGGATGGATGGACAGATGGGTGGATGGATGGACAGATGAGTGGACTGGTGGATAGATGGATGAACATGAGAGGGTGGATGGGTGGTCAAATGGATAGATTAGTAGGTGGGAGAGTAGATGGATAGGTGGGTTGGTGGGTGAGAGGACAGATGGGTGGATGGGTCTGACGGTCAGATGGGTGGGTGGGTGAGTGGGAGGGTGGATGAACAGCAGTTGCTTGAGGGCAGCCTGCTAGCAGAACATCAGAATCATTTTTTAAGCACATGGGCATCACTGGAAAGAAGTCACCAAGCCCATTCCTACACCAAGAATCAGCCTTCTGAGATAGCAGTTGACACATTAGTTTTTTCCTTAGGAAAACAAAACATGACCCTTCTGGGTGATTCTAACCAGAGTCACAGTTGAGAAGCACAGACCAAGATGGGACAAATAAACAGGAGCCAGTGAGGATGAGATTTCAGGGGAGGCCAAGGAAGGAACGCTCAGCTGCCGTATGAGCAGCGGATCCTCCTCGTGGGGTACAAGGCGAGACAAAGATGTCTGCTCTGAGTTCTGTGGTACCCTGGGCACCTGCACAGGTTATCTCTGTTCTTCCTTTGACTAAGGTTCTACACACTGTGGAGAAAACAACCTGGCATCCACTCGCCAGCCATTGAGTAGTTGGAGTCTTAGGCACAGGAGACCGCTGGTATCTGCGGGTGTCTGGCTGCGATGAGACCATGGCGGGAGTCTGCACAGGCTCCGATGCACAGAGCTCAGTGCTGGGTGCAGACGCTTGATCCATTTTCCCCATACCACCACCCACCTCTGCTAAAGACAGCCGCCTTTCGACAAATCTCAAACTGTCACTTGAGTTAATTTAAGAACGTTCACTTTTTACCTTGCTTTTTGGGCACCATTTGGATTTTTTGGGAGGCAGATTTTCTTAAAATGAAGGGCAGGGAAGCACTCGGCAGATCACACAAGGATTTAAACACTGCCACGATAAGGCAGGGCTGACGAGCTTCTCCACATCCACTGAGCTGTGTAATATGCACGGGAATTTAAAATTTCATTTTGGAAATTTCTTTTGACTTTTTCTTTTACTATTTTTTGACTGTGCTTGTCAAAACCACATGTAATACATCCACAAATCAGGAAGGTTTACTGTATTCTTCCAAGTCATTTCAATTCTTCTGTTCAATTTTGTGCTTTAGGTGATTTTGCACAGGTGTTTTTCAGTGAGACAAGGTGAAGCCACACTTCTCTTTCAGAAGAGTGCTTTGTCATTGCTTTGCTTATACCTTCAAAAATAGCAAGTGACTATTTCAGCCCGCGCTTCTGCAGCCGTCACTGCGTGACCTTGGAATCCGGGACGGTTTGAGTCTGGAGAAGGTAATTCTGCAGGGAAGTCTCATTTCTGAACTGGTGAGGCTGCCTTCTGTTACCTTGCTTATAAGAGGAGCTACGGTCTACGTCCGTCATTCGCGCATTCTGTGCTGGTTGTCTACCTGTTTCCAGGTGCATTATAACTTCATAGCACTCCTCGCGTGGTTAAAACAAAAACCAGAACAAAACTGTGTCCACATCGACACGGCACCCAACCCAAATCTCAAATACCCTCACTGCACCGCACTCTCACTTCTACAGACACCTCACCAACCCGATGCTACCCTCCAGTCACTGTGGGGACCCCCCCTTCTTGGGGGATTGCAGGGGGCTGCCAGCTTCTCACCAAGCAGCTGGGCTGTGAACAGAGCCCAGCTCATTCTGACAGGAGAATAAACAGCCACTACTGCAGCTCTGTGTCCCCAGCACACCCATGTCACTGTTGTATGCCCCCGGCACTGACACAAGACTGATGGCTCCCATGCTGGAGCTGGAAAGTGACCAACCAGGTAGGGGGCATGACATGTAAGGCAATGACAAGACAAGTGCAGGGTGGTAACATGCAGGGGTGACAAGCTGGGGGTGGTGACATGTGGGGGGCCAGCAGCTACAGTGGTGATGGGAGCCTCCAGCTCTCAACAGCTGACACGTGACCCTCAGAGGAGAGGGCTGGCCTTGTGTCACCACAGACCTGGTGCCCTCATTCCTCGTGCTATCTTGAGGCTTGCCAAGGGAAGGATGGAGGGGCCAGGAAGCCTTGGGTCGGTCTCTGTCATCCTAAGAAGAGGTACTGAGTTGACGGTTACGGCCTGGGCACCACATCCTCTAACCAGCAGCGCCCCAATGAGTGTCCCCCCAAGACATGCCACGAGCCATGGTGGATGCACAAACCCACAACCTGCTGCTCGCAACACCTCAGGTTCCATGTTGCACAGGAGGGAGCCGGGGCAGGCAGCACCTTGTCCGAGGCCATCTGGCTGGCCAGCACCACCTGCTGTATACGTGATGTGGAGGCCATGGCCCACAGGAGTCTGGGCACCCTGGGCACGAGGCCCAAGTCAGAGTGGCTGTCTCCAAGCATGACTCCCATCAGAAGCTCAGGCAACTGAGACACCACATTCTAGGGCCCTTCCCAAACCTGCGACACCTGTGTATAAAAACTGATGTCTGTAATCCCAGCACTCAGGAAGCTGAGGTAGAAGGGTGCGAGTTCAGAGCCAGCCTGAGCTACACAGTGAGACTGAGATGCTGTCTCAGAAACAAAACATAAACAAGGGGGCTGGAGATGGAGCTCAGCGGCAGAGCACACACAAGGCCCTGGTTCAATTCCCAGCACTGCAAAAGAAGAAAAGAACAGATTCCACAGGTGGCCAGAACTGAGCAGGAAGGCCTGGGCAGTGGCTCCACCTCAGCCCCAGCACCTCCCGGCAGGCCACGTGAACTGGCCTCCAAGGAAAGGCTACCAATCTCAAGCTTGTGCACCACACCCCCATTAAATCCTCTCTTCCTTCAACTAGTCAGGTGGACGAGCACTTGCACCCATGAGGAATGACAGAACATTTTTAAAACATGAAACAAAGCCACAGAGAAAGCTTTGGTGATGGGTCATTAGGCTGTAATAGAATGACTGCTAAACCACTGGACTGGAATTCCTGCTCTCACCCAGCCTCTCCATCAGTCAGCAGAGCAGGTTCATCAGTCACATTCATGCCTCAGGCCCTTTGTACTGGCTGTTTCCTCTGACACACTCTGCTCCACAAATTCACAGGCTTTACCCCCTCCTGAAGGACCTTGCAAGACCACTGAGGAACCAAGTTGTGTGCTATGCCAGCTTCATCACCACATCAAATACGTTCAGCAGGCGGTCACTAATAACCAGTAAAGGCAAGAGTTGTGGCTGCAGAGTGACATTTCAGTTTAACCGAGGGCATACATACACGAAGGTGTTCGCAGACCTTAGGGGTACACAGTCTAGGAACGCCGTAACTGCCTGTGGAGTGCACTCCCACGATGACATTCTAAGACAGCAGCGCCTCGTTAAGGGGTGTACACCATATTTATCAAATGGGTTAGATGAACAAGTCATTTGGTATCAAGGATCTAACATGTAGGGAGACAGCACCTGTGCAAGGGCTCAAAAAGCATCACATTAACTCAGTGCAGCTTTCCTACAGTACCCAGGGTGACCATGGTGCATCGCAGGTGGCCCTGGGTGGAACGGACCCTGGCAGCCCCAAGCAGCTTGCGACGTGCCTGGAACCCAGGAAGGCCAGGCAAGGAAGGGACCGCTTGTCTCTAGAATAGGACACAGGCCCAGGATGGTGAAGTAACACTCAAGACGACAAGAGACAAAACACCTCCAAAATTATCATCCACACTGGCCATGTGGCATCTGATGGTGGCCCCCACCCCATCCCACCCCACCCTTTCCAGGGGCCAAGTGGGTCCAAGCTGTCAGCTGGCACCACAGCCAGTGCTTCCCCTCCCTGAGGTCCATGAAGGTCCAGGGGAGGGAGGGAGAGAGAAGGAGGGAGGGAGGGAGAGAGGAAGGGAGAGAGGGAGAGAGAGAGAGGGAGAGAGGAAGGGAGCGAGAGAGGGAGGGAGGGAACAAGAGAAGGAGGGAGAGGGAGAGGGGAGAGGGAGGGGGGGACGGAGGGAGACCCGCCCCTCCCACACACTCCTCCTGACCTGGGGTCCCTGTCCAGCACCCAGGGTCCCTCCCAACGCAGGTGGCAGTCCCACTCCCTTCATCACCATCCAGACCCAGTGTCCGGCTGGTGCTCAGGGTGGACTCAGATGACTGGTCTCACTTTCCCAGCAACTCCAGTTACAAGGCAGGCTCGCCTCCCTGCTACTCCCTTCCTAGGGGCTCCCTTTCATTGAAAAAGAAAGATCGACAAAACTAACTTCACAGAAGCATGGGGGGGGGGGTTGGGGGTAGTGGATGGGTGTTTGGGATAGAAACAAATCTCTCCCAAGTTACAGGAGTAACTTTAGGCAGAAGGCGCCTACATGGTCCTCCTCCAACTGCAAGGGCTGTGTCCTGACGAAGTCTCAACATTGGACCTTCCTACATTAGGGGGTCAGCAGTTTACACTTGGGTGTTTCTAAGAACCTTTCTAACAAGCATCACTGGTTATCAAAACAGCCTGATTTGGGAGCAAGAATAACACAGTTGCTGGGCACCAGTGGGTTACCCTGCAATCCCAGCTACTTGGGAGGCTCAGACTGGGAGCATCAGGGCTCAAGGTCAGAGCAGGCAAATAGTTTGAAAGACTCCATCTGCAAAATAACCAGAGCAAAATGGGCTGGAGGTGTGGCTCACGTGGTAGAGTGCCTGCTTTGCAAGCACAGAGCCCTGAGTTCAAATCCCAGTCCCCTCCTCCAAAAAAAAAGATGGGGGGAGAGGACAGCACAGTTCTTAAATGTTTCTCAGAAGAACCCTCTCCACCATTTTTTTTATCCTGCCTTTAAAAACCGGTTTAAAAAAAAAATAGCTGGTAGAGTGGCTCAAGTGGTAGAGTGCCTGTTAGCAAGCCTAGCAAGCATGAGGCCTTCAGTTCAAGCTCCAGCACTGCAAAAAAAAATAGTCCAGGAAGGAGAAAGGGAAGGTGTGCTTGACACAGGCAGAGATTAGGCAGGAAGATCAGTTACCGCTCGGGAGTTACTAAGGCAACAGAAATGCAGGAAATTGTGACACAGAAAACTGCATAGGTGTCTGGGAAGAAACAGTCCCTGAAAAGATACTCTGCCACAGAGCTGGGGACAGGACCAGAAATGTGACTGCTGCCACAAGCTGCAGAGGGTGGCTGGGGACCCGCAGGCCACGGGTGGGGCAGGAGGCCAGGATGTCCTAGCAGGAGCTAGGCTGAGGGACAGAGGCTCCATGTGAGGACAGCCTGGGAAAAGGCTACCCCTGGTTCCATCTGGAAGGTCCCCCTCTGCAAAGATAGAGGAAAACAACCAGAGCCGGAGTGAGGACACTTCTGGTGTGCAGAGGCCACGTCGGAGGGCCAGGAGGTGGTGGCCAGTCCTCCAGAGGCATCTCAGGGGAGGGAGGGAGCAAGCCTCCAGAGCACCCCCCTCAAAGTGAAAGCAATCGGGGGGACCCACCCGCGCTCAGAAAGGCCAGCCCCACACAGAATGAGAGCTGCTCCCAGGGGGGCAGCCCCAACCCCAGGCCAGCAAAGGCCCAAGAAGAAATGCGTGCAGTGTGTCCACCGGATGTATACACAGACAGACAAAAGGCAATACACAGAAATGGTAAGGAAGGCCGGCTCATGGGGTAACTCAAGCTTGACGTTATCCAGGTTTTTTTTTTTATAAATGAGTATATATTTTATACTCCAAGTTGCTCGTCCTACTTTTTAAGTGTTTGAATACACGACCTCTTGTTTCAAATATCAACCTAGTGACACAAATAATTTACAAAGCTGTAACTCGCTCATGTTAATAGAAAACGTGAATATCTTAGCAGTTTAGAAGTCACATTTTGGGGGCTTCTGACTTTCATAAATTTATCATTGCTACACAAGAAAATGTAAAGCTTAAAACAGGAGGAATTGCTTTCCATGAACCTTTCTCGTTGGTGGATACAGAATCAACACATCAGAAGGTTAATCAAGCGCCAAGGTGGCTGGGATGACACTGGATGTCACACTGTAAGACTTAACCAGGCTCCACACGCCTGGAATTACTAACTGCTTCCTCCTCGACCTGCCATGAAAACGTCACCGGGGTTTGTTGTTTGGTGGAGAATCAAACCCTGCTGAAGTGAACAGAACTGGAGCCTTTCCTCACGACTACCTCATGTCCCACACACCTCCCTCCTCCCTAATCCTCATGGCCTTGGGAAAAACGCTAACTCAAGACTGAGAAGAAATTTCAAAACCCTGTTCAGCCATCCTCTGCCTACGTACCAGGGGACATCTCCATTTCCAAGCCCACGCTGACTCAGCCCTCGCCATGACTGATTCCTCAAATGGAGTCTCAGAAAGCCAGTTCCTGTGGCTGCTGGAGCCAAGGTACCGTGCTGTGTTGGGACTGTGGAATGCCACTGAGGAAATGCAGGAGAAGCAAAGCCAGGACAGCCTCCATCCTCGTCCTCCCTCCCGGCACTGCCCAGGAGGCAGGGGACCCAGAGTCACTCACGTGGTCATGACTACAAAGAGCAGGGCTAATGTAAGCCACCTGTGCCTTCCTGCAAGAAAATGTCTTAGGAGAAAAACCGGGGACCATGAGCGACTTCAGGAGGGATGGACACTGTGCACTCTGTCCAGCGTGACCTGCACTCACACGGGTCTGAAGTTTTTCAGTTCCGATGCATAATTATCAAAAAACAAAATCCAAGTGCTGTCAATCATGTCAAGAAACTGTAACGATCCCTTTTGTTTAAAAAAAAAAAGAAAATCTCAGGATTCTGTGTTAGCAGGGTCTTGGGATTTCAAATCTACACGTGTTGGACTTACAGACAAAGGCCATTTCACAACCCAGGCCTGGGTTCTGAGGCGGGGAGGCGGACAGCTTGACCAGAGCAGCTGCCTCAGGCCAGCGGCCAGTGCCAAGTGTGGGCGCGGCCACTAGGTGGCGCCTGTGCCCAATTTATCTCCTGCTCCCTGGCCCCGCGCTTGGTGTGTGGTCTGTTATTTTAGAAAAGCCTCTGCTTGGAGCAGGCATTTCTTAGCAGAACTTGGGTTAAAAGGTCGTCAGTCGTGCCTCTTTCTTCTGAAGCATCTGTCAGTCTTGTAATGCATCAATATTTTCAGATGCTAAAAACCAGACAACCTGAATGATTTGGCAAAAAAAAAAAAATTAATTTAAGCTAAATAAAAAAAAATTAATTTAAGCTAAATAAAATATCTATATGCATTAGACTGGGGATTACAGATGGCATGTTCAACCTTATTTATTTCATTTAATGAGACAGAAATAAAATATCCTAGTAATTTAGTAACTGACTAGAAAATGGTTTCCTGTAGGTATTATTACCTTGGCTTCAAAGTAGTTCCTTACAAAGTTAAAACCCAGAGAACACTGGAGCCCCGTTCTAGAAAGGGCTGAGCCTCCAGCCTGAGGTCGAGAGCTACACCCCCTCTAGACCGGAGGTCTGAGTTCCAGGGCCACCCAACACTGCGAAATGGGGAAAACCCCCATCCTCTGCACCCAGCTTTGGGACAGTACCCAAGGGACTAAGGACACTGTCCAGCCCCAGGAGTCAAGCCACCGCCCTCAGAGGGCAGAGGTGGAAAAGGAAAGCCTGTGACTAAGTGAGCCACTGGAGTGCTCACCCACATCTCCTCCATGGGGCTCCCCAGGGCCAACACAGCCCGGGAGGGAGAAACCATGACTACCTTCTGGGCAGGGGGCTGGAGTGGGGTGCGCCCCCTGCTGAGTGGTTTTCTTCTTGTGCCCACTTTGCAAACCAAGGCTGGAGGGCCAGGCAAGGCAGGAGGAGGCCTAGCATAGAGAGTTGGAGTGGGGCAGGGAGGAGGAAGGGGGAGAGGGAAGGAGAGAGAGATACCCAAGGTCTGTCTCAAGGAGCACAGGAAGAAGGGGTTGAAGGAAAGCCATTAACTAACTGCAAAACAAACAGAACTTTCTTGAAGGTAAAATTATTTTCACTCTTTGGGTTCGGCACCTGTTTTGGAAAGCAATTTTTCCAGCTACCTTTCTGCACTTGCTGGGATTTGCTACCTAAATGCCCCCGAAGCCAAACCTATGGCCTTAGTTTGAGAAGCACCCCGTCCCTCATCTGGCCTTCTCATGGCTGCATTGGCACTTGGTTTTGGTGGATGGCAGGGCTGTGAGCAGACAGACAGCCAGGTCAGACGCTAACCAAGCTGGCAATGGCTTGTGTGGCTACTGATCTTAACCATGCCAGAAAGCAGGACAGATTCCCGCCATTTTATGGTTATAAGCACACAAACGAATGCCACCCTCGCAGCCATCCCGCATCTCCCCTTGCAGAGCTGAAGTAGCATGTAATGCTCCATCTCGGCCCGTCCGCCTCACCACGGGTACTTAACGGAACTATTTTACATTGTACTGGAAATTTTAAGCACTTCTCCCCAAATCGTGTCCCTAAATTATTGCTGGACTCTCAGGCAGGCTTAACGGTTGTAATTACAGCACTATGTATACACTCCCCTACTCATCTCTTCCTTCCTCTTCCCCTCTTCTATCCCGTTTTATAGCGGAAACAAGTGTATTCACCTTTCTGATATATCTTAAGTTTCATTTCCAATTGACAGCTCACCTTTAATTATCTATTTTTTTTAATTAAAAAAAGAAGTTTCGGCCTCAACCCCCAGAAAACCCCACTTAAATCACCACACTTTACTTTCCCCAGAGACAGCTGCAAACCTCTGTCTGTGACTGTTTCAAGAAGTCTGCTGGCCAAGGGGGAGCCCTGAATCTGTGTATTAAAAATATCTTAAAACCACATCAGCTGCTTTCAGCAACTTCTATTAGCTGGCCTCAGGAGGAGGAGCCCTGAGTTCGTCCTCCCACCCACTGGCCCCTCCAGAAGGGCCTGGGCTGTGGTGTGGGAGCATGCCGGTGCCCACGCCCATCAGGGGATGAAGGCATGAGGATGAGAGGGCAAAGGGGAGAGAGAGAGGAACCAGCCTAACAAAACCCCTTCCTGCATTTCTCCACTGTTTCTGGTCCTGAAGAATAATGGAACTGTTACAAAAAAAAAAATTTTTTTTTTTTGGCCGTGCTCAGGGATCAAACCCGGGACCTTGGGCGTACTAAGAAAAAGCCACACACCAAGCCAGAACACCAGCGTTTTAAGCATCATTTGTGTAAATAATTTCTGATCAGTGACCGCATGTGTGTGCAAGCTGTTTGTGTGATGTGATGGTGATGGGATAGTGGAGGCAGATTTTCTGGCTGCTGTGCACACAGGTCTCGGGCCACGTGTGTTTGTGCAGCCACCATCTTGGTCAACACTAATGTCACGATCAGCAGCCCCTCCTGCTGCTGGAGTCGGCAGAGGTGAAGGAAGCACACGCCCATGGTCCCCAGAGGAGACCAGGTTAACACCACCCCCTGAGCCACCAGCCAGAGAACTGGAAGGCCCCAAGTCCCTTCGGCATGAACCATCTCAGGAAGTCCACTTCCGTCATTCACACGGCGGGTGTCCTACAATCAGGAACCCAGGTGAGTGGTGCCTGAGTCCCCTCTGCTGCCCTCATGAGAGGAGAGACTCTGTGGTCAGCAGAGACCCTAACGCCCCTAAAGGGGGCTAGAGGGATGGGGTCCATTGTCCTTCAGTAACTCCCCAAGTGACATGGGTCAGCTGCAGTGGCCAGCACTGTACAGGTATGATCTGGATACCTGTGCCTGACCTGAGCTCCATCACCCAAGGGACATCTTCAGAACCACAATTACAAGGCACGTGTGACAGCCCACGGTGCTTGCTCCTCCCTCAGGCTGCGGCACTCCCATCACTACTGAGGCAATCTGTTCTCTCAAACCGGTGCAGCTCAGTCTCACAACACGAAAAAATGTGACCTGCTGATGACATGGCAGATTTAAGCCATGGACGAGGAACCACAGGCCCCATTTAAAGCACTGTCATCAAGTTCACTTTACACATTGCTACTGAGTCACTCGTTTATCACTAAACTGAAAATCACTACACGTCACTAGGGCTGCACCCTCCACCACGCCAGGGTCTCCTCCTCTCTATTGCCTGGTCCGTCTCTTCTCGCACGCAGTGTTACAGGTGCACATACATGCACTCGGTCACCACACATGCAGCCATGCACACGTGTGCACACACAGAGTCCAGCATGCAATAATGTACACACAAATGCACCCAAGCACACAGGCATGTGCATGTGCACACATACAAGCTATCACACACGCAGCCACAAAGGAACAGCTGTGCACAGGCAGGTACACACGCACAAGCACATGCAGAGGCACACATGTGCACAGTCACACGTGCACCCACACAATTTCCTACAAGACAGTCACAGCACGGGCGGGGCTCAGCTGGCTGGGCAGGTTGCATGGGTCAGCCACAGGTCAGCTAGAATATTACGCACATGACGTTCTTTCTCAGAGTCACACAGTGTCTAGAACTTAAAACCCAGTGAACACACCAGTCTTTAGAGGGAGAAAAAGGGTGTGTGTCACGAGGCTACTTTTGAGGACAAAAGCATCAAGTCAATATCCTTAACAACTTACAGTGAACATTTGCCCGCGCCATGAGCTAATTAAACACAATCACACATCCTCAGGTTTGTCCTCCTGCGTGCAGACCTCTCTCGGTTTTGTGATGATGTAACAAGTGCAAGCCGAAACTAAAAGCCAGGACTGTGAAAAGGGACACACTTGCTTTTAAAATCTGGGGAGAATTACACAGTCACCCTCAGTAGTCAAAACACACAGCTCTGCCTGCAAGAGACACTGTCCACCATGGTGGCTGCTGCCACGTGCGCTGAGATCTGGGCACAGCCCCCACAGCCTGGAACCGGCAAGTGCTGGGCGAGCACCAGGCCATCTCACTCTGCTGGGGTGCTGGATGAAGAACCCCACCAACAACTGCACCCCACAACCAGAGGTCTGGAGGGGAGAGCCCTCCTTTCCACCTGACTTCAGTGCTCTTGCAAAGCACCCATGGGTACCTGGCAATTCAAGTAATGCATGCTACCAAAAAGTAGCCAAGTACACACAGTGTGCAAAGTATGGACCCACTGAGGGTGATCAAAGCCCAAGCTCAGACCACCCACAGCCAAGGGGACACTGCGTATCCAGAATGTGAAGAACAGGGACATCTGGCCACTGCACCGACCGTGCCCAGCTGAGGAGCCCCGAGTTCCAGGCATGGTCCTCCCCTCCCCACAATCAGTGCCCAGCTCAGTGCTACTCCCAGGTACCAGGAACCTCAGACAAGGCTCCAGGAGGAAGACACGGGTGACTCTAGACACCATTGTATGCCGGGGTGACAAGCCCCTCAAGAAACCCAGGGAGGCAGCTCGCTGCGACCTCAGAGAAGCGGTGCCCATGGAGCTGTAGCCCTTCCACTGTACTTGGTGCTGCTGTGCCCTAGCTCGGCTCTGTGCGCTGTTCACTGGACACCACGGGAGGCATTCATGAGTGACAGACAGCCACAGTCAAGGCCCCTTTAGGATTTTCACAAAACATCCCCTGTCAGCTGTGACTTGGAGAGGCACGTGATGAATACAAACACTGTTTAAAATGCACACTGGATGGTGCCTGTCTGCCAGGTGCATGTCTTCCACCCCTACACTGAGTGGCTCCGATTGATTACTGAGACACTCAAACACAGCAAATCACGTAAAAGTGATGTCCTGCCCTGACACCAGATCCACACAGGGTCGACAGAATCTCTACACAGACCCCCACTGCCACTGAGGAACAGGACCTGCCGGTGAAGGCCACTCAGCTCAGGTCCATGATGACACAGCATGCAGCCTTCTGCCCTCTATTCAGAGGGCGCCCACACAACTGGTGACATGCCTGTTCCTTTCAGACCGGGCATCGCAGCAAGGGCTCTGCGGGTGCCGATGGGTGATGGCAACTCCTGCTGTCCTGCCCCAAAGCCAGTGACTGACCTATCTATATGACTCTTCTTAGAAACAGGAACAGGGCTGGGATGTAGCTCAGGTGAGGCCCTGGGTTCAATCCCCAGCACAGCAAAAAAAAAAAAAAAAAAAGACAAAACTACCACAAAACCACAGGCCTTTGACAACAGCCTCCATGGGTCACCTCCTTTGCTCCTCTTTCAAGCCAAGTCTCCCCGGTTCCACCAGCCTTCTGCAGGATCCCGAGTTCTAAGCTTCGCCAAAATGAATTATGCAGACCCAAGCGATCTCAAAATGCAGGCCACCAAGCTGTCCTTTTTCACTAACATAGTGGCAAGTGCCAGCTTAATCTATCAGCCCAAGAAGGCACGGCCTCACCTCCGCAGAGACAGGACAGCACAGTGACTCAAGGACACCAGCCAAACCCTGTATTCAGCCAAGTGCCCCTGCCTGAGTCCTATGTCCCCTGGAAGGCACTCAGTGTGTCCCCTCCACTACCCCACAGGAAGCCAGGATGGCCAGGTGAGGTTACAGCTCCGGGCCTACCCCTCCTCTATAAAGTGGGGTGATCCTGCCTCGTGGGGACACTGAGAAAGAAAGCACCCCATATGTGAAATGATGGGACAGGATCTCAGTAAGCAGCTCCTGTGGCTCCAGGAGACAGGGCCACAGGGCTACAGCCAAACAGGACAAGGGACATGCCAGTCTCTCTCACCGTACACTGTGGTGACTAACCGTGGCTGCCTGGGACGATCGTCTCTGAGCACTGGCCAATGCCACCCACCTGTCCACCAGCGAGCGTCATCTACCCAGTGCCGCCAGTTTCAAGACTCTTCCATTTTACGGTAAACAAAACACAAATAGGATCACAAACCAACGCACAGTGCAATGAATCCTCCCGAGGCAAGCACCCTCGTCGCTACACCCGTCACAAAGCAGAATATGGCACCCAGAAACCCCTCCTAGCACTGTTCACTCGGAGCCCCATCCCACGAAGGCAGTCACCAACTCTCACAGCAGCAGCTCCAGGGGGTCACTATCCAGGCTGCCCTACAGCCCAGCACACCCCAGCACAGCAGGCACGAGGTCTCAGCCCCCATCACCTGCAGCGGTCCTTCTGCACTGTCTTCCTAAAACCTTGACCCTGGGCTGGGTGCCTCCTGCCCGTGGTGTGTGGCTGTGCCCACCTGCTGCAACCCAGCAGCCCTTCTGTCCTATGTATTTTTGGCAAGGTGGCCATGCCACATTTATAAAAGGACCAGAAGGCTTTTCACACCTGGTTCACTGGGTCATGTGGGTGGTCAACACCTGTTCAGAAGATCAGAGGACAGGCAGGGGTGTTTGGGGAGGTGAGGAGGGGTCTGGAGCCTTCTGGCACATGGAACTGGTGGACAGAGGAAGCTGACTTTGCTCAACCATGTTTAATCACAGGTGACAACAGCTCTTCGCTGCTGGCGGCATGCTAAATTTCTAACAGAATTAAGGTTTCCAAGGTGGATGAATCAATCAAGTCAGTTGTGAAGCCAGTCTGCCGCAGACCCTCTGGAGCCCCCAGCCTGGGTGAGCCCAGCCACAGACAGGGTCAGTAATCCTGAGAAGGACCACGTGACCCTAGTGTAGCTTGCGAAGTCCTCGGGAGTCTTCCATGGCGATGTGGGAGAGCCCAGAAGGGGAAGATGCCTAGACGTGGAAGGCGCAGATATCTGTCAACACCATCAGTGGTGTGTCGCCCTGAAGAATGTGTCGGCATTGTCACCATAGAAACAAGGAGGAAATCACAGTGACCGCAAGCAAAGGTGTGGAGGGGACTTCCACAGTGGCTGGGTGGGGGCTCCAGGTCGGCTCCTCAGCTCGTCAATTGGTCCGTGAAGAGTTACCACCACAGGCCATGCCTGCGTCCCCACACGATCCCCATCACAGTGGACAAACTGTTGCCCATGGGAGACCCAGAACCACAGGTAGTTGTCAGCCTGCCTTACACTGTGACATAAAGTGACCTCAGACGCCACTACACTGGAGACCACACTGAAGTCCTAACACCCCAAACATGAGCAAGAGCCAAAGACCCAGCGGGTCAAACGCCCCTCATCTGCCTGAGGGGACAGAAGCGAGCTGTAAGAAGTCTCAAAAGGCATGACATCAGAGACATGCACAGCAAACGTTGGGACGCAGTCATCTATGGGGGACGGGACCCACACACATCCCACGGATACCAAAATCCTCTGATGCTCAAGCGCCTTGTGTGAGACGGCGTGGCGTGTGCACAGAACCTACACACATCCTCCTCATCCCCAGACCGCTTGCCACACCTCATGCAATGCGAGCCTTGTGCAAACAGCTGTCAGGGAGCAAAGATGAGAGACGTCTTCACGTGCTCAGGAGAAAACAATGTCCTCTTAAATACTTCCCATCCACTGCTGGCTCAATTCACAGATGCAGAACCGACAGACACAGAGGACGGACTGTGTGTGTGTGTGTGTGTGTGTGTGTGTGTGTGTGTGTGTGTGTGTGTAAATGTGTATATGTAGATGTGTGTATACGTGTGTGTATGTAGGTGTGTGTATAGATGTGTGTGTGTGTAGATGCAGGTGTGTGTATACATGTGTGTGTATGTAGGTGTGTGTGTAGATGTGTGTATACATGTGTGTATACATGTGTGTATACATGTGTATATGTAGATGTGTGTGTAGACCTGTATGTGTATAGATGTGTGTGTGTAGATGTAGATGTGTGTGTAGATGTGTATGTATGTAGATGTGTGTGTAGATGTGTGTGGATGTAGATGTGTGTGTGTAGATGTAGATGTGTGTGTAGACGTGTATGCATGTAGATGTGTGTGTAGATGTGTGTGTGTAGATGTAGATGTGTGTGTGTAGATGTGTGTGTGTGTAGATGTGTATGTAGATGTAGATGTGTGTGTGTAGATGTGTGTGTAGATGTGTGTATGTATGTAGATGTGTGTGTAGATGTGTGTGGATGTAGATGTGTGTGTGTAGATGTAGATGTGTGTGTAGACGTGTATGCATGTAGATGTGTGTGTAGATGTGTGTGTGTAGATGTAGATGTGTGTGTGTAGATGTGTGTGTGTGTAGATGTGTATGTAGATGTAGATGTGTGTGTGTAGATGTGTGTGTAGATGTGTGTGGATGTAGGTGTGTGTGTGTAGATGTGTAGATGTGTGTGTATGTGGATGTGTAGATGTGTGTGTGTGTATGTAGGTGTATATGTAGATGTGTGTGTAGACGTGTATGTATGTAAATGCGTGTGTAGATGTGTGTGTGTAGATGTAGATGTGTGTGTAGATGTGTGTGGATGTAGGGGTGTGTGTGTAGATGTGTGTGTGTAGATGTGTGTGTAGATGTGTAGATGTGTGTGTGTATGTAGGTGTATATGTAGATGTGTGTATAGACGTGTATGTATGTAGATGTGTGTGTAGATGTGTGTGTGTGTAGATGTGTAGATGTGTGTAGATGCAGATGTGTGTGTTCACGCACACACACATCTCCAACATAAGCAAACACACACAAGTATCGCCTAGCCAGGGTGAAGAGTGCCCAGACAGCAGACCTCAGGAAGCTGACGTCAGGCTGCTCCTCACTGTAGCTGCTGTCCTGTTTCCTATGCCTGGGTATGGCCTAATAAGTTTGTAAAAACACCTTTCCTTTTTTAATTTAATCTTACGTTTGAATTAGCATACATTAATGATACAAGTGGATTTTGTGATAACTGCCTACATATCAACAGTGTACTCTGAACAAGTGCACCCCTCCCCCTCCTCTCCTCTTTTTCAATAAACTTTTCATAGATTAGGAATACCAGACTAGAACTCTCTGATGACCACATTTTCATTATCAAATATGACAGATATTTCATTATTAAATTAACTCAAATGTAGTATCAAAATTAATAAAATACTACTTAACTTTACCATCACAAGGACCACAGGAAATGCCGCTGTGCCACGAGTCATTTGCTAACTGAAGTTAAAAAGCCTGAGAAGCTAATTTCAAAGGTAACAGTAAAAGTTAAATTTTGCCTAAAAAAGAAAACAAGCCCTAGAATTTCATCAAACTAGACACTAAATGGACCACTGTGCATAGGCCCAGGCATTTTCCTGGTCAGAACAGCAGGAAAATGAAGAAAAGCCAACCTAACACCAATAACATGCCCGACAACGGGCACCAGGGATATGTTCTAGGAAGGATATGGGGTCCCCCAAATTGTCACCCTCGCCTTCAGTTCACAATTCATGTGGCCGGTGGGGCTGGGGAAGTAGAACTGCCCACAGCCAGGCTTGCTGTATGTCCATGGCTCTCATGGGAGGGATTCGAGTGGGGAGGCTCCAGCTGTGGCCGTTGCAGGCCATAGGTGGACACCTGAGGGTCCCCCAGCCCCTCAGTCCTCTCGGCTGTCACAGCAGTGGTACAGTGAGAGCTCCTTGGTGGAGCCTGCAGCTTCTGATCACAGCTTGGGCGTGTGTTCTGCTTGCCTGTTCCAAGAAACGGCTTTGGTTGACCATGACCCCCTCCTTTCAGCACAGGTGACAGCTCACATTCTGGGAGACTCTTCAAAGCCCAGTGTGACACAGGCCACGGCACTCACCCATGATGGCCATCCCTGGGCCATGTGTCTTCCTCTGCAAACACTTGGAGAGCTCCCACCGCACCAAGCCCTGACACGGGAAGCTGCCTTCTTCTTCAAGGGAAAACCCCCGTTCATCCTGACAGAATGGAGAACTTTCTCTGGTAAATTTATTTTTGGAGTCAAAGAAAAGCAAGCATCCCCTCATAAGGGATTTTTAAGAGGGACGGTGGAAGAGGACGAACTCCAAGCATGGACTGTCTACACCTTCCAGGTCACCGTGCGGCAGCAACACGGGTACCTAACTCAGCGACTCTGTGAGATTTCAGGTTGTCACCAATGAGATGCACACACTGGCCCCTGGTCACCTTTCAATACACCCGTGAGAAAAACTTACCTCATGGCCCTAACAGGAAAGAACAGTTTCAGGAGTCAAAGAAGAAATAAAAGCAGAGCTAGAATTCCAGAATGGCTTTCCCTCCCTGAGATGCTTCATTCTCTAAAGACGACTGCCAAGCGCCCTGGGTCCCTGAACCGTCGGGACCCTCAGAACTCCAACTAGAAATGGCAGTGTCCCATAGAGAGGCCAAGCCACCCAGGACGTGTGGCTTCAGGTTCCGTTTCTGTGGTTCCAACAAAAGTGTGCTGTGCATGTCCTGACACCTTCTAGAGGCTCTGACCACGTTCCTCTCCTCCCTGGCCTGGGGAGCACCTTCCCCAGGATGTATGTCAGCAGCGTCCCCTCCACACCAGACACTGGACACCAACCAGGCCGCTGCGGGCAGTTAGGCCAGCGAGGCACGGCTTTGACGAGATGCCTCTTAGCCTGCATCCTGCATTTAGGATCCTGACCTCAGCGTGCACACCAAGACCCCGTTCCGTGGCGTGCAGACAGTGCAGCGAAGGTGAGGAGGCAAGGCCAGGATCTCCTCTGCAAAAGTCCTCCGGAAGCAAGGAAAACACAAGTACTAAGCTCCCCACACTTAAGCACCAACCTCGACAACTCAGAAAACAACCTGCACACGGAGAAGGCACTGCTCTGGACTCAGAAGACCTCGGACCTAGTATCGACCTTTGTCAAGATGGAGAACGTGCTTCCCATGCATGCAGCCCTCTCCTGACACCAGGGGCTCCCCCAGGCAGCCAAGCCAGAGCTGAGAACCGTGCCATCCCGCCAGAAGGCATCTTAATATTTAAAATGTCACTTTATTTTTTGTGGTGCTGAGGATGGAACCCAGGGCCTTGTGCACGCTGGGAGAGCACTCCACCACTGAGCTCCACCACGCCCCTCACTTTTTATCATCAGACACTTTCTTAAAGAAAAGCAAAGCACACAGGTCACTTCCACATTAAAATAATCTTAATAACAGTCTGAACAGCTCAAGGAGGCAATTTTGACACTGTCCAAGACAATAAAACCCAGATCTTCTCCAAAACTGTGTTGACGGGTTACGGAGTATTAATTACCTCAGCAAATGCGCAGGGCAGCCCTGAGACCACCGTGTGAGTGGGAAGCAGTGGCACCGGTGCAGCCAAGCACCAGAATTCCTTTCAGAGGAAGCCATGCTCACATCCCTGTTCCCCCACTAGGCTGCACTCCTAAGACTGGGACCAAGACCAGCAGACATGGCTGCACTGCCAGGGGAGGACACGCCAGGTGAAGGATGCTAGCTGGAGATGGAAGGGACACAGTGCCCAAAGGGGTATCATTGAGCACTGAAAAGAGTCTGACCCTCAGAGGACAGACTCTGGGAAGGGTGACCCTGCCCTTTGACTCAGGGGCCCGACTGCATACATGTGCCTCCCGTCACCAGGAAGCCAGAAGAAAACCTCTACACACCCACAAACCCACCTGGCTGTCTGTGGGGTCCACCTCTGAAGGAGAGACCACTCAGGAGGCAGAGGAGGACAGGAGGACAAGACATGGCCAAGGACAGAGACACAGAAAGTCAAGTCTGTGCAACCAGGTGTCCGTCCCATGTGAGAGGGACAACAAATGGTATCCTCCCCTCCACACCCCCACCCCAGCTCTCTGGCTCCCACTTACTTCATCTCATGGAAACTGATTTTACACATAGATCAAAATGTTTTCTTCATCTCACCCACTGCTGGCATTGATGAAGCGCAACGGTGTGAACTAAAATTTGAAGAAGAATGTGAGCAAATATGAATGAAGAAGTAAAAACTGTCACCAAACCTTATGAACAAAATGTCACAGAAGTCTTCACATATGCAAGGCTAGCGAGGACGCGCTGTTTAAAAGGCTTTGCTAAGCAGCTTCTCAAATTAACGCACCTCAACAGTTTATTAGCTAAGGAACAGCTCAGAAAACTTTAACTTTGAGCCTCACCCCCAGATCCCTTCATGCAACTTCTTAAACTAAACTCAGAAACTTTTTTTCTTAAGTAAACCATGCTACCTCCTACCCTCAGTCTGAAAACGTCACTGTGAGGCTCCTGCTGTCGCTAACAGAGTCTTTGGGTTTCCTCGCACAGGCTCACACGGGCTCCCATGTCCTCCGGCAAACAAGCTCACTCGCTCGTCACTGCTTGGCTTCCAGCAATCCCAACTGACTCTGCAATCCAGCTGCTCAAATGTTTTTAAGTTTGGGAACAAGCCATTTCCCTCTTTTTCTTCAAAAGCATGCTAACACGCACTTATGCAAGATTTTGCTGGAAAACAGTCACATCCAAAGTTGCTACACCAATTCCAAATGTGATTTTCCTCAATCTTCTTGTTTGCATCCCTAAAATTTAAATTAAGGTCTTAAAATCTTGCCCATCGCAGACGAACATTCTCCGTCGCTGTGTTACCACCTGACAGTGAAGACTGCTGAACGCACACGCTGTCACCCACATGGCTCTTGTAAGAGTTAACATCTTAGCCACCACCTATTATTCCAGTCCACACAGCAGCCCCCCGTTCCCCTCAGCAGATCTCAGCCAACATCAGACCAAAAGTAACTGGGAAAAAAAATGCCATGAACATTTTTCCTTGGACAAATTTTTCCTGTCATCATTCTCTAAATAATAATTACGTAATAATCGATACACCACTGGTATTGGATCAGGTATTATATGTAATCTACAGATGGTTTAAAGTATACAAGAGGAGGTTCACAGACGATACTCAACACTTCACCGTGCTCCTGAAGGGTCTTGACCACACATGTTTTGGTATCTGAAGGTGTCACTGACCCAGTCACTCAAGATACCAACACTGCTGATCCAAGTTTTCTTACCATTTTTTTTACCCCAAAAAAGGTTGCCTACATCATCAGCACTAAGCTGTTTATGACAGTTTTCTTCTCACCAAACTGGCTTGCTTAAGAATAATTTATGTAGCCAGACACTGGTGGCTCACGCCTGTAATCCCAGCTACTCAGGAGGCAGAGATGAGAAGGATCACAGTTTGAAGCTGACCCAGGCAAATAGTTCAAGAGACCCTATCTCTAAAATACCTAAAACACACACACACACACACACACACACACGGGCTGGTGGAGTAGCTCAAGGTGTAGGCCGTGAGTTCCAGCCCCGGTATTGCCAAAAAAAAAAATAATAATTTATGTGAAACATACAGTAAGCCACTAAATTCTGAATGCTGGTTTTAAAGTATGGCCTGAAATTTCTTAACCTGACACCAGTCCTGAGATGTACTGTACTGAAATTCATCATCCCAGTATTTGGCATCGAACAGGAGACCTGGCTTTTGATCCATTTTTGACACCAAGTGACTTGTACTCATGCCTCTGAAATGAGACAGCTCGCCACAAAGAGAAGCTCTGTGATCGACTACGAAAAAAGAACTAAGAGCTGTTAAGTCAAACGCTCACAAAACCAACAGATAAAGCAATCCTGAGGCCTGACTGTGTGACCTGCAATGGCGACTGTCACTTCAGGCCTGTGACCATGATCACAGCAGTGCTGGCTCTGGCCTTGGCACCCGCCGAACTTCTTCACCATGTGTCAACTTCCCTCCCACTCAGGGACTTGTCTCCACTGTCACCTTACAAGGACACACGTTTCATCGCGGAAGACCTACAAGGGAGGAGCCAGCTCTGCAGCTCAGCAAGGTGAGCTCTGTCCCTCTGTGACATAATCCACCCCAGCTCTGCGAGGTTGGGCCTACAGAGCTTCAGGCCTTCTGGGGACAGAGGTGGCTCTCAACACAGCAGCGTCCGATCCAAGCTCAGAGTCCCCCCAGGCTCAGCTGCCATGCAGCGTGGGGTGAAGGAGGCCCTGAGTTCTTTAACAAAGCAATTCTTCAAAAAGTTAGTGCCCAGCTTTTACCATAAAAGGTCCAGCTCTAAACAGTCGCTTCAGATCCAACTGCCACCGAACTCACTTTGCAAACGAGGCAACGCACAGCTAGCGACCATCTCCAAGGACTGGAAATGAGATGCACTGACGTACACAGAGCTGTTTCGAACAACACATCCATCCACAGAAGGTACGATTACTCAGAATAAAAGGTCAACTTCCAGCACAGTGCTCTGAATCCTGAATCTCACTGAAAAGGCTCACAGAAAAGACATTTTAATTCAGTAAGGAAAGCCACGCTGCAGAAGACACGTTAAGAAAATAACAGAAGCTTCCTAGTCGGAAGCCACACTTGCCCCCCTCCTTGGAAGAAGACCACTTCCTGGTCGTGCCCTGGCTGCTGCCTCTTTCAGGCCGAGCTGGCGACGCTCCCACACCCGCTATGGTTGGGCTGTGCTCTGGGCAGGGTGACTTCAGTGATATTAATGACCAATGGCTGTGAGTTCCCCACGTCTGCCCCCGGGGAAGGGGGTGGGCTTCAGTCAAATACTCAATCCTGTGACTAATCACAAAGTGTGACCCAAGGCCAAATGTTAGACCAAGAAACTGTGGTTCTGCATTTTCTGTGGACAGCAAGAAGACAAGACATCATTTAGCCCTCATCTGAAACAGCTGAGTCGGGGACACATGTGCCACCTCCACACACCTGGCCTTGACAGCAGCGAGACGAAGGTGGAAGATCACACGGGAGGTACAACTTTGAGAGGCTTCATCGTTGAAAAAAAAAAGTTTTAAATACACATTATTCTTCTTACACTCTGCCTTCCTTCTTCTGTCAATTCTACATAAAAGAACAACGCTCTCTTGGTGGCTCCACTGTCCCCGTCCAAATTAAAGGAGGCAGAGGGCTTTGATCTCAAATTACAGCCGTTGTTAATAAGCAGAGAAGGAAGAAGAAAAATGAACGCATGGCTGTTCTCGTGGTTGGTGATCGACTCACAGACCTCCATAAATAACGGGAGAATACAGGATGAGCAGACTCTCACAGCCGCCCAGCCTGCGACCATTTGATGGCTGCTCTAAGTCCTGAACTGAAGCTTTGAAACTTGGCAGCCAGTCTGGGCGCTGCCTGTGAACTAGGGATGCCTGGCTACTATGGCTACTGGAGGGCTCGGTCCCCCGCCCCACTTCACAGAGGGGGCTCTGCCCATCCCGGGCGGGCAGGACTGGAGGCACGCCCTGTGCTTTCAACGTTTTATTACCCCAAGAAAACCGGGAGCCAGAGCGGAAGAGCCAGGCTGGGAACTTGAGAGACCCCTAAATGTGAAAGCCGGCACTGGCACCCAATCTGGAAGGCTCCTCGCTTTCCCCAGGGACGCTGCGAGGGGCGTGCCCAGCTTCCTGGCTTACCCAGGTGCTCAGTCCTTGGCGGATCGTCCTAAGTAATCCTCCGCGAGAGACTATTCCAGAATCCACATCTCTGCGTCTTTGTTACTTAAGAGCCCAGGGAAACAACACTGGACTCCCTCCCTTTGCGATGTCACCAGCTATACTGATCTGGCAGCTTAGAGGAAACACATACAGCACTGAAGATTTTCTAACTATTATCTTTACACAGATATGTACACTATTTTCTTACTGTATGTATTTTCTTATATTTTTTCTTGCATATACTATATGTATTTCTTATATATGCTATTTTCTTACTGCTCCATATATACGTGTACATACGTACACACGACATATACACACACAATACGTATGTGTTTACATACTTCTTGTCCCCTTTGTGGAATTACTGTTGTGAGTTTCTGTGTAAAAGTTTCCAAAGGCCCTAAGTTAATTAATATTTACGTCTCATACCTTGAAGGGAAATGGTAAATGTTCAAAAGGTGCTGTCCACCTCTTAATGTAAAACTCCCTGACTTTGCTTGTAATGGAGTTAAAGGTATCTCAGAAGGAGACCAAGCACAACTGTGAATGTGTACATTAAATCCGAAGCCATTTTTTAAAACCACTATGTTTTTAGATTTTCTTTCTCACTGGAGTCCCCAGTGTGGGGGTGACACCACCTCCAAAGCACCAGGTCACACGCTGACACAGACTGGAAAGAGACAAAGCCCTAAACGTGAAGAGTTAAGGTACGAACAAACACCCTTCAGCAATAACATCACTTACAACGCGATCATAAAAATCTCTACACTCTTTGGAAACCAGTTCAGTGTAAAGCCACAAGAAAAAGAACGAATCCCTTTGAAATATGTAACAACTTGGGTATTGAAGCCAAAATTTGAGCAAGTAATGTCAGAAACAGCTGCCAGTACGTGAAAATAAAAATGACTTCCTACTTAGAGCGGCTGGAGAAACAGCAGTGTGTATGTGGGTGGGGGGGGCCTGACCACCTCACTCCCCAAGTGAAAACACGGAGACACGCAAAGTCCACGCATGGGGAGTGGTGTCCAGCTGGGGCTGGAGCCCCCTCAGCCAGAGGGCCCACTGCCACCTTGCAGTCACACGAATAACTCATCTGCTACAGGACACCGCAAGCTGCAGCCACTGCCAGAAATGAGGGACAGCGCCACTGTCTGAGCCCCAGGGGAACCGGGTCCAGAGACACACACAAGGCTGTACACACAGGGACGCCAAAGCTCATCGTGTATTAAGCTTTTAAAAAATGGGGAGACAATCGTCGTCTTCCAGATGGGTTTGTGATTATGTGTATGCACGTACCAGAGAAAATAGGAGATACATAAACGAAGAACGGCTGAGCCAGGTGTAACCGCACCCAAGGGTCACTGTCACTCATCTCTGAGCAGTGACAATCTGCCTGTTTTATATAATGACATACAAATAAAGAAAATATCAGTTTCTTGTCTGTTTATCAAAACGTGTACAATAACAACACTAAGCATATCCTAATCATCACTCTTTTCACCCAAACCTGGTGTTCTTCAATCTGTGAGGTCCATCTGACCGCTCCACCTCCTCCAAAGCCGTTCCTACTGCTGTCCCCCCGACAAACACCATCTCTGTCTGTCTCTAGCTAACTTCTGTATGGGTGGTCTCCCCCACACCTGAATTCCAGAAAGACCTGTCCAGCTGCTGCAGCCAGTAAAACGCCGGAAGAAAGGAGGATGAACTGAGACCCAAGACCGTCCTTGGCCGAGTGAACATGCAGCAGTCTTGGGACCACAGGTCCGTGGCTCCAGGAGCCCACGTGGAGGAAACCCACAGACACTCCGGATGCACAGAGGTCGCTCAGTGGACTGTGGATGCCTGATTCATTTTTCCCAGCACATGGGCTCACTTCCACTGAACACAAACCTCTAGTTGTCACCTGATCACCTAAATTGAGCACATCACTTTTACCTGGCTTTTTGGGCACCATCTGCTTTTGGGGGAGGCAGAGTTTTCACAAAATGAAGGACAAGGAAACACTGAGATGACAACGATCTGAAGACGACTGACAGTAACACGGAGCTGACCGAGCGCTTCTCTCCACCCACTGAGCTAAATGTGTGTGAGAATTATAAACTTCGAGTTTTGAAATTCCTTTCGATTTTTTTTTTAAAGTTTTGACTGTGCTTTGTCAAAACCCCACGTAATAAACCAACAAATGAAGCACCATCTTGAGAACTAGTTCAACATCAGGAGGTGGAACAGGGGTGCTGGTTCATGGCACACGGCAAACGTTCCTTAAAACTGCTAAATACAACAGAAGATTGAAAAACTTGGGAAAAGGATGACTCGCAGGAAGGTTTTTGCTCAACATGGCCCTCAGCTCATCTGCCCACGTGTGGGTGAACACACTGTATGCTTTTATAATATATTTAAAAACTGACCACTCAAAAATAAAAACAAGGGACTGTGTGTGGTGCTATATACCTGCCATCCCGGTTGCTCGGAAGCAGAGGCAGGAGGAGCTAACTGAAAGCAAAAGGGTTGGAAGCCTGGCTCAAGTGGTAGCGCGTTCTCCTCTAACAGTACTCAAGACCCTGAGTTCAAACCCAGCACTGCAAATTCATTAATTTTAAATGCATTTTTATCAGCAAAGTCAGCAAGGCCATTTAGCAGGTGAACTCCCCTGCAGGTCCACTAATGAGCATCTGACTCATCTGACACATGCCGTTGAGTGACCGTAGACCATGGCATCTGTTTTTTGGTGGTCCTGGGTTTGAACTCAGGGCTTCATGCCTATGAGGCAGGCACTCTACCACTTGAGCCACGTCTCCAGTCCCAGGATCTTCAGAAAATGCTAACAGACAAAAAAAATTACATTTTCTTTTGTAAGTCATAGGTTTTGGGGATTCCCAAGAGGAGGTAACAGAAGAGCAGGAGCGTTTCTGGGACGATCCCATGGTGGCCTGGGCACCTGGACGTGGCCTGCCTGACAGCACAGGGCTTCCTGTGCAGAGCCAAGGTGTCCCAGAAACACTGCTCTATGCTCTTTCCCATGCTGGACACCAACAACTGGATCACAGTTTTCAAGATGACAATGACTTAAAAGGCTCTGGCCCTGAGTTTAGGCTGGCACATGTTGGAAAAGGGAGCTGGAGACATAGTTTGAGGTTCAGGCAGTCATAGACCTCAAGAGGGGAGAGGGGGCCCTGGCCGCTCCTCCTGTGGCCCCCACAAACAGCTGCCCTACCCCAGTCCCTGCACACTGGAACAGAAAGAGAATGAGGCTGCATCGGTAACGAGGGCACAGTGCCCTGGCAGGTCCCGTCAGGGGTTTGGGGTTTGCACATGTCGCCCTGGCCTGTCTCCAATCTGAGAGCGGCCCCTAGCCTGGGCCCCTGGTGGGTCTGCTTGCAAAGCTGCCAGTGGACCCCTCCCTGGGCTCAGGGGAAAAGTGGCCCTCTAAGCTCACTCTCAACACGGCCAGGCCACATGGTGCTGGATCTGTGGGACAGCCACATCTGGGCGCAGCGAATAATGCCTGTCTCCTCCATGCAGGAACTACTTGAAACTGGACCAAACGGTACCCGTGTTTGCGCAACGTGTCACAAGTCCTTGGTTTTGCTCACAGTAAGAGAGTATCAATAGCGTGAGTCTGGTCATTTTGAATCAATGGACTGTTAATCTTGAAAATTAAATAACGCACTAGACTCTCAGCATTTACTATTGTTATTTTACATAAAGCCATGGCTACCTGAGCAACTCACCATAAATCCCTGCACAAGTCAGCCAAGTTGTTCCAGTGACTGACACCACGCTGGTGGCTGTGGGGCGAAGAGCACTGAGGAGGTCATGTGTGCCACGTGGAAGTGGCACAGGCACTGCTCCCGGGGCCGCCTGGACTGGGGAACAGGAGCAGGCCACGCTGACAGTGGGACTGTTCAGGGAAGGGGTCAAATCACGGAGCTGCAGCATCCTGTCCAGCTCGGACAGACTGTGACCACAACACTGTCAGATCTGGACCAAGCAGAGGCAACGGACAGCACCAGCAGCTTTCTAGAGGCCAACTCAGGAGTCAAAGACACCAGCGATGCCTGACTGCGAAACCAGGAGCCAGCTTGGCACCAGATTAACTCCAGGACTCAAGGTCCCAGAGGACGTGAGACTCTGCACTCATACTCACAGACGCCCACAATACTGACCAAAAGGTCAGTGGGCAACAGAGGGCCCCGGCCAGAGCGTACACAAGGGGTAACGTGGACCTGCAGGGTCTTAGGAACCAAAAAATTGGTGCACCTCCAAATAAAAGTAATAAATAGGTTAACTTCCTCAATAATTATAACATTTACTACTCCTACATCCCCAATCCTAACATCTGTACCAAGCATACACAAAAATGAAAACTCCCCCAAATATGTAAAAACCTCAATCAATCTAGCATTCACTATCAGCGAGAGGCAAGACATAACACAGCTGGATTCCAGCTGTGTCCAAGAGGCTACAGGCATGGTTTACACTGCACAAAGGGAGGTCAGAAAGGACTCTCAGGTCACAAAAGATGACCAAGTCAAATAGGAAAAAACACCTAAACTAAGTCTTCTCAGTGCAGTCCTTAAGAAATGCAAATAATTCACCTTTCTCACCCACTTGTTGTCTTGCCTGCTGAAGGAAGACAAGGTGTGCACACAAAATCATACTGAGTTCGATGATGCCAAACACAGAAGCATCAAGACCCTCAAGTTCTCACGGGGACCCCGTGTGGCCCAGTCCAAGGCTCAACACCAGAGTCCTCAAGGTCCCAGGAGCTCCGGCCACGTCAAGCATAGAAGTCCAGTAAAGAGTCTTTAAAACAGGATTCCCACCTGGAATTTCCTCCGGTCATTCCACGGAGCCGTGTGGCCCAGCCTCCAGGAAGAAGGAGCACACATGCTACAACCCAGGGTGGAACACCGTGAGGTCTGTCCAGGGTGCCTGATGCCCCTCAGGGGAGAAAAGTCCCACACCACGCCCTTCCAGACCATCCCTTAAACCTGCACTTGAACTAGCCAGGACTGTGAGCAGGAAGCCATGAGCACTGGAGAGGGAGATGTCCTCAGAGTCACCTCACAAGCAACACCTCCTGCTAACTCAGGATGGCGTTATCTCACGGTGACACAAGGTGTCACACAAGGTGACACACAAGGCCTTGTGTGTCAGTGTCAGGCCAATCAACATGAACTTGGGCCCTCTCTGCATACCCTGGTGGCCTGGAGGGACACAAGGACACTTTCCACAGCTTTTTCATGTGCTCTAAGAAATCCACACCCATCGTGCTGGTCATTTCTTCAATGGTTCAAACACAGGACAGAGAATTCCCAGGAGAACAGGGATTGCTGTAATTTTTTTTTTTTTCGCACGTTAGTTTTTTTTTCTTTTAAACCACAACTAAATAAGGATAGTTCACAGGCAGACAAAACCAATCAGAACCAAAGGAAATACATCCACGGAACAAACCACTTCACAGTTTGGACCAATTTCCCCACCCTGCCTTGGAGGCTGGGGAGTTCAATCTGGGGCCACTTATTTTCATAAGCTACAGATCACATAGCACTCTGTGTATGAGACACCACGTCTCAGATGATCTCAAGGACCCTGGGGTCTTTTCTGACTTCCCAAGCCAGGTCTGAGGTCTTTTACCAACACCTCAGGCTCTTCGTAGGTCTACTCCAGCAAGTGCCAGCAGCACAAGGTATAAGAAACAAACACTGCGGCCCCATGATGAGCGGGAGCACACAGGCAGCTCACCAGGAAAACACTTCACATCACAGAACAGTCGTCCACAGAACCACCACTCAGACCTCAAGCCAGACCTTCCACCCGGGCAGTGACATGGATGCCACTGAGGCAGGCCCTGCAGGACTCTTCTTTCCAACAATTTCACAAAGTCCCCTTCCTTGCTGTAAAGAGAACTCAAATCCACCAGACCACCCTACCTCAAGAAACCTCACAGAACTGTGTTAGAAACGCCAACAGCTAGCATTTTTTTCCTCTTGGTAGAGAAAGAGGTAGTAAAGTTTCTTAGGGAAGGAATATACTTTCAATAGACTGAAAGCAGGTCATCTCTAGAGCAAGAATGAGAATGACAATTATTTTTACCCTGGCACCAGTTTTTATGGAAGTGCAATCAGCCCACATGGCTGAAGTCACAGTTAAGGACATGAAGCTAGGACAGGTCTATGGACATCCAGCAAGTCAACTATTACTGGTCTATGTGACCCCTAGGATATGGTTTACAGTCCTGGGTCTTTATTTTGTTAAGATCTCTGGTTCAGGAACTGATGTTAACCAGGGAGAATCAAAAGCATCTTGTGACATCCTGTGACCTTGGTGGGTTGTTTTGACCTTAACAGATGTTAAGGGTTGGAGAGTCTAGTTAGAATGGTTTTCTCTCAGAAGCCTGGAAGAATCATACGTTTTAGGTTCCCTTAGCATGTCCCCATCACTCATGGCTAACTGCCACCTAAGATCCCCCACTCAAGGGCTAGAGACTCTCAAATGTCTTACAGAACGGGAAGTCAAGGTCAGCCTTGCCTTTAGCTACTTCCCACTGCTATGGTGGGGGCACAGGCCTAGGTCAGGAGTCTCTTGTCCTCACTCTCTGTGGATGGGGACAGCTGGGATCTCTTGGAAGTCGTGACCAGCAGTATTTGTGTTTGCGGAGGAGGAGGTTATGAGAGTCAGCCCTCGAGCTGTATCATTTGTAGTTTTATAGCCACTCACAGAGCCAAGTCCTGATGTGGTAGATCTGATACCTGAGTCAAGATGTGATCCGAGTCACGGCACCAACAATTTCACTGTAAAGTCGGCACGGCATCCCACAAGCCAAGAATTTGGAGGAGAAACGGGAATGTATGAAAGTGACAGCCAAGCTTATTAGCAAAGGAATACACTTTCTGTACACTGAAAGCAGGTCATCACTGGAGGGAGACGGGGACCGACTACACAGCCAGCTGCTTACACAAGCAAACGGACCACAGGTGACCTGCGTCTCTTTCTAAAATCCTTCTCCACCTGCCCCCTCCTGCGAGGTCCTCCACAGAGCTAAGCTGCAGGCAGACGCACAGCCCGCCGGAAGTCCTCCCCACATCAGCCTCACCTCCTGATCCCTCAATATCTGCTGGCATGAGGTGCACCCTCTCCCGCCCTGCAGGAAACACCAGGGGTCGCTGAGCGAGCTGTCGTCTGCCAACAAGACCAGACATTTCCTGTACACAGTACCAGAAATGTCACCCAAGATTCACTCTCCAGGTCAAACACAGGACGCCCAGATGCCTGACGCACAAGACCTCCAATCAATACATTTTCAGCGTAAGTATGTCCCAAATATTGCATGGGATACACTAATCCTTCTTTCTAAAAAAAGTATTCTTTGTTTATCTGAAATTCAAACTTAACCAGCCGTACTGTATTTTTATTTATAAATCTGGCAACCTTAACTCCCAAAGCACACACATTATTTGGATGAATTACTTTGAGCAAAGTACCACAGGAGTGAGACACAGTCCAAAAACATTTGCAGAGGCTGATAGGCACACAGCAACATTACGGATAAAAAGGAAAACATCCCGCACCTACGAGCAGCCCCGTAAATTTATGGGGCAGAGTGGAATGTGTACACGGGTGGTGATAAGCCAGGAGGGAGCCAACTCCACCGCCAAAAGACCAAACCACGGACCCCTGCTGACCAAATGCATGGACAAGGCCTTGCACGGCTGGGCTCTCTGTCCTTCCAGGCAGGCAAGGATCCTGGGACCTGGGCAGCCACTCCTTCATCGTTCCCTACACAGTCATCCCTCCTCTCCAAACCACTGCTGGGGCCTCCTGCTGTCCAGGGTGGGCTTCAGGGCAGAGTACACCTGAAGAGTGGCTGCACGGGGGCCCAGGGAAGGGAAAGGGCAGAAAAGGCATGGGAGGGACTCTCAGCCTCCACTGCTCCACCCCACTCTCCACCCCTAGTGCAATGGAGCCACACCTGGGCTCCTGCGCTGATTACTGATATAATCCTGGAGGAGTTTCTCTAACCCTCTAAACCTCAGAGTTCCCAAAGATATTCTGAGATGAATACTACTTACATCCTACCATTCTGTGCAGAAGGTTTCTAAGAAACAGACATAAAGCACCCATGACACGGAAACTCAGTGTAGGAGATAGTCAGCATTTCAAGTCAATGGAGAAAAGACTGGTGTTGAATAAACCAGGTTGTAAAAGCTAGGTATCAATACAGAAAAACGTGGGTCCAGCGCTGTGGCTCATGCCTGTAATCCCAGCTACTCAGGAGGCAGAGATCAGGAGAATCACAGTTCGAAGCCAGACCAGGCAAACAGTTCGTAAAACCCTATCTCAAAAAAAGCTATCACAAAAAAGGGCTGGTGGAGTTGTTCAAGGTGCAGGCCCTGAGTTCAAACCCCAGTACCAGAAAACACATGTATGTATATATTTAATAAATTTATATTTTATGTTTATACTTTGTGTCTGTGTATATGTGTGTATATATATATATATATATATATACACATAACACATATACATATAAAAATAAATTTGGGGTGGCAGAATGGCTCATGTGCTAGAGTGTCTGCCTAGCAAGTGTGAAACCCTGAGTTCAAACCCCAGTCCTGTCAAAAATATAGAGAGAGAAATTTAAAAATGCCTCACAGAGTGCATGCAAGGCTCCACGTGATTATATAATAAAACAAGTGAATGTTTTTCTAAGTTGTGTGCAAAATTTAAAAAAAAAAAAAAAAGAGGAAAACAATGGATAACTGACTTTTAAGAACTTCCACCATGAAAGGCTTTCTAAATTGGAAAAGACAAGTTGAAAAATTCAAGGAAGACGATCTGAAGCGTACAGAGTCAAGGACTCAAATCCACAATAAATAAAAAGTTCCTATAAATTAAAAAAGACAAACGCCACATTAGAAAAATATGCGAAGTCCAGGAAAAACTAACCAATTCAGGAAAGAAATACAAATAGGCCAGGCACCGTGGCTCATAGCTGTAATCCCAGCCACTTGGGAGGCAGAGATCAGGAGGATCACAGTTCAAAGTCAGTCTGGGCAAACAGTTCAGGAGACCCTATCTTGAAAAAACCCAGCACAAAACAAGGCTGGTGGAGTGGCTCAAGCGGCAGATCACCTGCCTAGCAAGTGTGAGGCCCCGAGTTCAAACCCTAGTACACCAAGAAAAATAAAAGAAAGACACAAACAGCCGGTAAACATGAGCTACGCGGCCACAGAAAAATGAAATTGCGGACAATTAAAATTTCCACTTTCTTCTTCCCGACAGGCCACTTGACAAAGCTTAGGAGTCCGGGGATGACAGAGGGCTGACAACGTCCACGGAAGCCCACGGGCTGTGGCAGTGTCTGTCTAAACCCTGAAAACCGGCCGCGACAGACTGCCAAGCGCCCCACGAGCGACGACGGGGGCGGGGCTGCCTGGGCTCCACCCGTGTGAAAGGCTGGGACAGCCTGAACCTGCCCCGGGGCGGGCGGGTAAAGCGGGGGGCCGGGTTACAGGCCCAAGAGCAAGGCAGGGACGGCCAGCACCGAAGTGTCCAGAGACACGGTGACTGGGAGAAGCTGAGGCACCCACGTGACCTAAGGGTCAAGCCCAGAAAAGGACCGGCACACGCACTCTTTCTGAGGTGGGCAAGCGTGTTCCAGAGACCCGAGGGGACCCAGAGTAAAGCTCTTGAGGCGGTGAGGCACGTGGACAGAGGACATCGCTTTGGTTGCCTGGACTTGGTACACATTCATGAAAGCCCTGTACATTTTCCAAAAACTGGCCAGGACTCTACAGCCAGGAGCAGTGCTTGGCGTGGGTCCAGCCTGGAAAGGTGGGTCCCAGGGTCCCAGTGTGCCCCCACAGCAGTCCCCAACCAGGCTGACGGATGAGCACGGGTGGACTCCAGGCCCCAGGCCGCCTCGCCTCCTTCTCACCTGCAGGGCGGTGTGCACAGGCAGTGGGGGGGAGATGGGACACACTTGTCGTAAGGCAAGAAGAAGGGGCAAGGGGACCCCAGCCTTGTCACAGAAGACCCTGCCCCAGCACAGAACAAGCTGAGAAGTGGCAAATTCAGACGGAATCCAGGCAGTAAGCCTTAGGCTGCCCAGACAAGGAAAGAGCCAGGTCAGCTGCTATGGCGGATGCTTGGGGAGCCTTCCTGGCCTAGAGACCCTGTGACTCTAGGATTGTGTCTCTGACACAGGGCACAGAAAAGATGACAAGCTCAAGTACACTGTGAGAGCCACAGCCCCAAGATGTACTGAGGAAATGTCCCCAGCCCCCAGGGTGCTCAGTGTCCATTCTGACGGGGGGGTTGGAAGGAGGGCATGAACAGAGGTAAACATGACTTAGGAAGGGGACCACCAAGGTCACTGTGGGTGTGAAGGGTGTGGGTGACAGAAAAAACAGCTTCGGTTCCTCACTCCAGGAACACACGCTGAGCTCGCAGCTCTGCACACCACCCCAAAGACCAATGGCAACCGCCCCAAATCATCAGACCTTTACATCCAAAGAAAAAGACCTTTGGAAAGCAAGATGGCTGGCTCTGGATGGAAAATACTGGTATTAGAAGACCACAGGAACCTGAAGCAGGCCAGACGCTTCTCAGATTCAACCAAGACAGGTCTGCATCTGCCATCCTCCGTGCTCCTACCTCGCCCGCCCTTCTGTGACTGGACTCAAGACACGGGAAGCTTGGGTCCTGGTGGAGAAGCCGCTTCTGTTCAGAGCCCAGCCAGTACCTGCAACTGCTTCCCTCACACCTCGTCTTCAGGGGACACATTTATCTGCCCGTTGACTCTTGGGATACTTCCTTCCCAGGGCACGCCTGCAAGGCCGGGTGCGACTTGACCTCACCTCCCTGCCATCAGTTCGAAAAAGGCAATGCCCAGTAACGCTTTTCAAAGTCAGAGTGTTCAATCCACACCACTCTTGCCATCTTGTAAGAGCATACAAAGCGCTCTTATGAATGCTGTAGCTTAAAAACAGTAAGATGACTGATTACTTTTAAATCAAAAGAAATATGGTAACAAGAAGTCAGACTACAAACCTGCCATCACTTCATCAAAAATGCTCTCCAAGTGTTCAGTCTGATTAATGAACTCTTCCGATGGCATTTCTATTGCTGGATTTCTCTATGTACAAAAAAAAAACCCAAAACCCTGATTTTATGATTCTAAAGGCAGCTTCCCTTGTCATCAAACGCTGGACATTTAATTTATAACCTTCTACAGGATGGCAAACTCATCGGCCCAAATTACGCTTTCACAGGACACATTTCAATAACCAAGTAGGTGAGTCAATGAAAACAGTAAGCACATTAAAGTTAGAAAGCAGTTTATTCACGAGGTTGGAAGATTACTCTGGAGTTGAAAGAAAGAACAGGAGCAACCCAGGTCTGGCACATCTTCACAGGAGCAGCTCTCAGCCCAGAAGTCTCACTTCTCTGAAAACACTTCCTTCAGCTCAAAGGCTTCCTCAGTGAATAGAGCAGGAGACGAACCTCCTCCACCCGGGCGGTACTAACTTGGCCAGTCACAGACCAGGTAAAATTCCAGGAAGGCAAGTAGTTTTCTAACCTTTAATCCAGAGATCAACATCCCGCGTGTCTTTTAGTTCTAGTAAAATAATAGCTCTAAAACTGTCGTCATTTTAACATGCAACACCTTATGCAAGCTACACATGCAAACAGTAGATCCTAAGAAGCCCTCGTGAAAACTGGTCTCAGACCAGACCCAGCACACAGGAAATTATCTAAACACCAAAAAAAAAAAAAAAAACCATTAAACTTACATATGAAAACTTAAGAACTCGTACCACAGATGAACACACAAGATACTTATCAAATAAAATTTAAACACTTCTCATTTAAAACAAAGTCCAAACTTACTAAATAATTTTATGTATCCACATGAAAACACAGACCACGAAGGAAGAAACCAGTGAGCTGCTGGCTGCTTTCAGAGCTGGAGGACCCGGCCTACCCAAGCTTCAATAAGGACTTCCCACCCTTGAAGGAGGAGGTGGGCAAAAGGTGGCTCAGGGCAGTGCCCAGGCACCAGTCTTCAGTGGGTTCAGGCTGATGATACCGGGACGGGCCACTGTTCTGGGCAGCACCCAAGTCCAGGGCTGGGACAAAGCGAACAGTCTGAGCACTCCTTCCAGCGCAGGCAGGTGGAGAGCCTGCACAGCACCGCTCACTCCTGCGGCCAGCAGCCCTGGGCGGGAGGCCATGCAGCCACCAGGACTGCGCCCCTGTGCTCACGCCTGCCCTGCCAGCAGAAGCCCTCGGCTCTGGGCTCTGGGCTTGCTCAGGGGAGGCTCTCAGGTCTTCCCACAGCCTCTGATCTCGGCAGGTCACGGGCAGGGCCTCTGTCTACTGAGCTGGGAAACACCCCACAACTGAACGGCCTCCTCCCAACAAGCCTGCCTGAACTTGCCTGAGGTCTGACAGGGACTGTCCAAAATCAGACACGCCTGGGCTACTTGCTGCTCTGGTCCTCGGTAATCACAGGTCAGCAACAAAAGGCCCCAGCACAGGATGTGCAGGGTGGGAAAGCTGACATCTTGGAGTCCTGATTCCACAGCCATGAGCACCTGCCCCTGCCCCCAGATGGGGGGCACACCCAAGTGAATTTTCCCTAACTTTAGAGCCACTCCTGTCATGTCATCAGTCATTGTGCTGATGTCACGCACGATGACAAGATGAAGACAGCCAATAAAAATGACCACTGAGTGTTTTCGACCACTGTGGGCAAAATCCTCCCCGACTGAGTAAGATCACAGTAAAGGCGGAAGAACCGAATCCATTTAAACGGAGGCTGACTCCTGGAGGCTCATCACTGTGCTTCTGGACATCAAGGCCAAGGGGATGGAGTCTGCCTCCAATGACACTGGTGACATGCAACACGGGACAGATGAGGCGGGCCTTAATGCAAAGACTTCTGGGAAGGCTGGGAACAGGGAGGCCATTCTGCCTGACAGCGAGCAGGCTGAAGGGGACACAGTAGAGAGGAACAGGACCATCCCACTGTGCACAGGCTTACAGCAGGCAGTGGTAATGCCTGAACACCACCAAGCTCTGCCTGCACAGAGAGCGTCCCCGGGTGGGGCAGAGGGCGGTGGGATTGTTTCTGTGCCTTAAACAAATGTCAGAGTTGGAAGAAGTACAGGTGCCATCAAATGTGTTCCAGCTCAGACAGAAGACCCACCACAGAACCGAGGCAGCAGGTGTCTACACATTGGTGAGGTAGCTGAAACATGTCCAGACAGCTCTGCCACCAAGTACCACCTCAGGACAATGGGTGCCATGGCTCTGAGCCACCAAGTATACACACTGTCACTTCCCCAGGCCAACCAAGTGCATGAAATGGCCCTTGGCTACACCCGGCCAGGGCAGAGCATCTGCTGCTCCTCCTGCTGCCCCGTCGCTTCTTCCAGCTGATTGGTAACTGGTGGCTCAAAGGGACACCAGGATGCACCTCTTCACAACGCTTCTGTGGCAGTGACCAAGGTCGCTCACTCCACAGAATGTCATGTTTCATGGTGAAAAGAACCAATTAGTTGTTTCTATTTCCATCTTACAGATAAAATCTACAAAGACGACCCCTTCCATTTCAAGTCAAGGAGTAGCAAGGAACAAGTGCAAGTCTGATCTGGGGTTAGGGTTCATACCGATTCTTCATGGCAAATCAGCAAAGGTGACATTTAACCACAGATAAGCACCAAAAACTGCTGCTGGATCACCCACTTAGTAAACCAAGGGAAATGACGTCCAGAAGATCAAGAACACAAAGAACCACCTCAATTCCCGGATGCCAGAAGTTTTCTCAGGTAAAAGTACAGCACAGACGGAGTTCACTGGGATGTCACACAGATCTGAGCTCTAACTTCAACTCTGCCACCACAGGCAGGACTCTCAGGAAAGCAGCATCCCTGCCGTCCCTCAATTTCTGCAAACATGTCCTAACAGAAAATTGTAACCAGCACCCTATGGACGTCCTATGAGAATTTAAAATACCTTACATGTTTAAAGAGCAAGGTTGTTTTAGAAGCAAAAGGTGAGTGTTCTGCAAAGCTGGGAGCATTTAAGGAAAAGGGCAGAGAAAAGCGTGCTGAAGACCAGGTTTCTTTACAAAAGCTGCCATTCCAGAGCCCCAAGCCAGACCCTATAAACCAGGGTGGCCTTAGAGTAGTTACATCGTGTGGCCATGTGACATGGCTGCTCCCCTAAGAGCAGCGTGACTCGGTCACTTAAGTGTAAGCTAGACACAAAACAGTGCTGCTAGGTGCACAAAGCCTGCACTGTGAGAAGGAAAGACACTACAAGGAAAGGGACTTCTGAGACCTACCAGCTCCTCAAAATTTATGCTGCTGTTCTGCTATAGATTTCTCCCTCCTTTCAATACACCACAGTCTCCTATTTTTCTCTGTGGTCAACTCTCTGTTGAATTCAAATATGGTATGCATACATAATTATATAATCATGCAGGTCTATATAAATTTCACAAAAAGTTACTTACAGAGAAATTACGCAGTGTTTGTAAGAAAGAACGATGGTCTCCAAATCTGATGAACCCAAGGGGAAAGAGAAAAAGAAGAGTAAACTCCACTTTCAGGTGGAAATGCATTGGCCCTCCCAGCTCTGGATGCAAAACACACCCCTGGGTCAGCTCACCACGAACCATTTGACCCCAGCATGATGATGGGAGGAGGCTGGACAGCTTTTCCACCTGGTAACAGCATGTCTCCTCAAAGTGGAAAAAATTCATTGCTAGCCTACTATTTTATCCAGCGTGCACTCCTCAAAGCAGATTATTATTCAAACATAACCGGCAAAATCCACAGTTGTAAAAAGAGAAGCAAGAATTAAACTTCTGAAAAGCCAAGCAGGGATTACAGAAACGCCTTTGTGTTTGCATTTCTGTGGTCTCCGTGCATCTGTGGACAGCAGACCCCAGACAACTTAGGTGTACTGTGCAGAATTATACAAACAGCGTTTAATACAAAACACCGTTTAGTAAAGGGTAGCCATGTCAGCCGTCCTGAAGACGTGCACAAGGGTGCTCTTCCTCATGACACAATACAGACAGCTCTGTCCACAGGCTCTGATTTCTCTGTTCTCCAGCTTTCACATATAAGGAACACTCACAGGAGTGAATGCAAGGAGAGAACACCCCATCACCAACAAACCTTCTACTCACAATTACCCAAGCAAAAATAACAAAGGACATACTGAAGTGTTTAGCATTTATAGAAAGTAGGACAATGATGAAAACAAAGGTAGCCAGGTGTCTTGAGATACGTATGTGGCTGCTGTTGGGAATGTAATCTGTTCTAATGAACTGTCTCAAAACCCACAGGGTTGTTTGAATCCGAGGAGATTAATTATAACTGTACACCGATTCTAAGCTACCCTGCAGCCCAGCTGTCTGGTGTAAAGAGAGAAGAGCACAATCGTGTGGGTGCTCACGTCTGAGGTGTCTGTGTCTGGAGGCACGTGTGTGCAAGTGTGGAAACTACACATATACAAGTGTGCTTGTATGTGCATGAGCAAGTGTGTGTGCACACGTCTGGGGTGACTGCAGACGACATGCACGTGTGTGGTGATGTGTATGCACAGTGACCCTGGGTGTACGCGTGTGCACGTTTGTGTGTTGTATGTCTATGTGTTACATGCATTTGCATGCAAGTGCACGCCTGGTGTGTGTGTGTGTGTGTGTGTGTGTGTGTGTGCATACATCATACTGTATGGTGAGAGTTGGGTCTGGGACAGAAATGGAAGAGGGGCACATCTCAGAGGGTCCTTGTTCTGAAGTTACAGAGAGACCACAGACTCCAGAGGCCAAAGGTGTGAAATTCTACAGTGCATGCAGGTAAATAACAAAGGAGGAACAGTGGAGCTGACAGGCAGCTGTGTCCCCCATCCCCACCCCACCCCACCCAGCACAGGCCAGGTACAGGATATCTGGAGGCCAGGCACGGGCTGCCTGGGCGCCAAGTCTCCAGGACACTGGGCCACCTGACCCCAGGCTACTTGAACCTGCTCCACCGGGGCCACCCACTCACCTGGTGCAGGTTCAGGTACAGTCTCTTCACTGCTGTCATCCGCAGCCTCATCAGCCAGGCCCGAGCCCGGGGAGTCAGTGATGGCGCAGGCTGAGCCAGGGCTGCTGGGCTGGGAGGCCGAGTCCCCCTCGCTGAGCGAGCCGCAGCGGGCACATGCCGCCCTGTCCCCATGGGCGTCCCTGTCTCGGCGCGCACGGCGGTGCACACGCGAGTGCAGCACCATCTGGTGATAGGTGCGGAAGATCTTGCCGCACTCGAAGCACTCAGAGGACTTGCTGTGACCAGCAGTGGCCGCAGCTCTACGGCTAGGACGTGCAGCCGGCCGGGGGTCGAGGTGGCCGGCCAGGATGGGGTCTCCAGGCATGCCGGCCCTCTTCCTGGGTGGGGCCTGTGTGGCCGGCGCGTCCTGTTCGCGCTTGCGCTTCTCCTGGCTCACCAGGATGTACTCGCGCCTATCCTTGTCAAAGGCCACGTCCCCAGCCAGTGCCTCGTCCCAAGCCCCATACTTGAGGTACTCAGCGGGCTCAGCCACCTTGCCCCGGGTGGCCAGCTGCCAGGCCTGGTAGCTGTTGACAGGGTCGAGCTCGGCCACCCGCCGTCCAGCCTGCCCACCGGGAGACACGTCAGCAGCCACGGATGGTCTCAGGTTGAGGCACTGTAGGAAGAACTGCTTGGTGTCCAGGGGGCCCTCTGCGGCCCCCTCCTCGGCCGGGGCTCGTGTCCGGCTGGCTTCGACCTTGTGGTGTATGGCGTTGTGGGCGTTCAAGCTGTCCAGGTTTGTAAACAGGTTCCCACACTTGGTGCAGACTTCATAGAGGGACAGGCCGGCGACGATGACCTCCTCCTGGACCACGTTGTTGATGGTGGCGATGGGATCCAGCTCGCTCTTGGGCCGGTTCTTGCTCCCCGTCTTGGGGCCGTGCGCCTTCATGTGGTTCTTAAGGAACCACGGCTCTTTGAACCTCCGGCCACAGATGTGGCAGCCATGGTCGAAGGAGCCCCGGTGCTTCTTCATGTGCGCCTTCAGGAACCAGGTCTGGCTGAAGGCCTGGCCGCACACCTCGCAGGGAAACTCCCCGGGGCTCAGCTCGGGCTTGCCGTTCTCCACGCAGGCCTCACCGCCATTGGGCACCTGGGCGGTGATGTGGTCCCTCTCGATGTGGTTCAGCAGCGACTCCTCCCGCAAGGTCACGAAGCTGCACAGCCTGCACTTGAAGGGCTTGTGCGCCTGCTGCACGTGCAGGTCCAGGTCCTTCTTGCGCTCGAACTGGCTCTTGCAGAAGGAGCACTGGGCCCCGGCCTCGGCCTCGCCGTCGTTGTCCTTGCGGCTGCTCCGCAGGAGGATCTTACTGCTGTCCACGGGCGCCGCCCCGTTCAGCACGCGGTTGCAGGCCGACGTGCTCTTCGTGGGGCTGGCGCACCCGTCCAGGCCCTCGGACACACCCAGCTCCCCCAGCTGCGCCTCGCCCGCCTCCGCCTCCTGCCCCTGGATCAAAGTCCCCGTGCGGTGGCTCCGGATGTGAATCTTGAGGTTGCCCTTCTGGGAAGCCCTGTGGTCACAGTAGGGACACTTGTAGGGCTTCTCCCCCGTGTGCTTGCGCATGTGCTGTGACAGGGAGCTCTGGAAGGGGAAGCTCTTGCCACAGATGCAGCAGCTGTGACACGCAGTCTTGTCCCCGTCCACCTCGTGGCTCCTGCCAGCCCGGGGTGGACTGGGCCCTCTCCTCAGCTCCATCTCGGCCTCTCTGTGGCGATCCATCAGGGCACTGGCAGCACAGCTGTCTGTCTCACGGGCCTGAGCAGGGGACGTCTTATCTCTCCATCCTCAGGGGGACTTCTACAGCCCGGAGACGAGAGATGTGCCTGAGATGAGCAAGTGCATAGTCTAGTAGAGCATGACAGACGGCAGCAAGCACCTGGAACAGAGAAGGAAACGCATGAGCACAGCATCCCGTGTAAACGACAGCACAGTGACGTCATCCAGCACACTCCACCGCACTAGTTATCGGTCCAATCCAAACTCAAGAAAAATGGCCGGGCGCCAGCAGCTCACGTCTGTAATCCTCACTACTCAGAAGGCAAAGATCAAGAGGATCATAGTTCGAGGCCAGCGCAGGCAAATAGTTCACAAGACCCTATCTCAAAAATATCCAATATTAAGAAAGAGCTTGCGGAGTGGCTCAAATGGTAGAGAGTCTGCCTAGCAAGTGTGAGGCCCTGAGTTCAAATCTCAGTACTAAAAAAAGAGACAGGAAGAAAAGGACTCCAACAAAAATTTAAGCAGATGAACACTGTGTGCCTCCTGAAATATCAGTCATTAAGCCAATTCCTGGCAATCAGTTGTACTGATCAGTTAAAATAAGCAATTATGATTTTTTCCCCCAAAAAAGACAGAGGATCTTTAAGGGAATACTACAGGAACAGGTCTGCAGGAGCACAGAGAAACACAGGCCACCCTCAAGGAAGATGTGTGGGACATGAGGGACACAGCGAGGGAGGACAACGGCGGTGGCCAGGCCCTGAGTCATGCACGGTGAGCTGAAGAGGCACTGATGGCTGTGCACAGCAGGTTACTGACCATATCACCTGTTAAGATATTCAGGAGCCAGGTGACTGAGTAAAGGAATGAGAACGGGGTGCAGAAATGACCCGAGCTCCTGTGGAAGGGGCTTCAGGGACCCAAGGTGGCAGCCACCCTGCTGGGGCCACATGTACTAGTACTGACCATGAGCTCGGATGCAGACCACGTCACCACGCCTCTCTGGCCTGCCCATCATGCTGTTCCTTTCCAGGACCCCCAATCCACATGTCCCCAAAGGAAAGAGCCAGGCTCCACCGCAGGACCAAGTTCTCTTCCCAGTTCAGAGTTGCTCCCGCCCCCCCACAAGGCTGTGCAGTCTCGTCCTCAGCGGGTCAGGCTCCCACAGGGCCCACCCACCTACTTAGGCAGACTGGCACTGTCCCCAGAGGTGATGCCTGAGCCCTGGGTACTGCACACATTGTCACATTGGATGATCACTCCGCCTTCATGCCCACGGCCCACCAGAGAGAAAGCAGGTCCATCCCTGAGTCCCTCCTTCTGGTGACAGCCAAAGGCCAGCCTGTCCCAGGTGGCCCGGGTCCAGTGCAGAGCAAGCAAAACTGGGGATGCACCTCATACAGCCTCAAGTTGAATTTAAAAGAGGCCAGAACATGAAGATCTGCTGCGTGTGCCAGGTTTGAGTCATCAGTGTTTCACACCTGTCTTCTATTCAAAGATGGAGGGTCTCTTCCCAGAGCCTCGGGTGGCAACTCCCCGCTTGCTGTGGGTGATCCATCCTGGACCTTCTCACTGAGACGGGTGCGGAGCAGAGCCCTGACAATCAAGCAGGGGTGTGCGTCTGCAGCTGTGACAGAAGCATCCCCCAGCACCCTTCCAGGGACTGGGGATTCTGGGCACAGCATGGCCACAAACACAGCACCAGTGGGAGTCTGTCAGTAGACAGTTACAGGCTTTAAAACGCCCCTGTGGGAAGCCCCTCCTACCAGTTTCCAAGGAAGGGAAGGAAACCCTTGCAGGCTAAGCAGCAAACTCCCCAAGAGGCAGTGCCTTCCTGGTGACTCCACAGATGCACACTGCCCAGCGCACTGAGCCAGAAGAGAAAAGCAGAAATACAAACTTCTCCTCAAATTGGATAAATAACAGGTAACCAAGACCCTGTCTTAGTAACAGTTTATGCTAAGCAAATTTAAATTATTTGGCCAAACTTTTTTGGTCTTGGCTCAAGTTTTGGATGTCTGTGTAATTATTCATAATGATTTAATAAAACAAATGATTTGCATAAAGTATTAATTAAACGTATCAATGATCAAATATAGTATTATAAAAATCTTTCAAGTTTAAAGAACCATATAGAAATGTTTATGAAAAAAAATCTAAATCCTGGACACTGGTGAGTCTGAAGTAATGTCACGACTCCCTGTGCAGCTAACACATGGCCACAGTGGACGTAAATGTCACACACTTCTGCAATTCAAGCAGAGTAAGAGCCCTGATCAGGCGGAGGCCAGAGTGGTGGCTCTCGGGTACACGTGGAAGTGCAAGTGAACTCGAGTGAAGACAGACAGGTGAACTCTGAGCTATGTCTCTGCCTCCCGCAGCTGGGGTGTGACATGGAGACCCCACCTCCCCGCCAGCACAGCACAATGGGCCATGTCCTTCATCAGGTGGCCTTGCCCGTCAGGTGGCCGCCCGAGTGGGAAAGGACATAAGCAAGGGCATGCCCAGGACCCCGCACGCCCCTCTTCTAAAGCCCTCCTGGCAATGCCAACGACGGTAAGGCCCTGCCCACCGCACCCGTCTCTCCCGATGCCGGACAGCTTCCTGGCCTGCAGGTCCCTCAGGCCAGAGCACTAGCCACAGAGGTCAGGAAACGACACGGGCCTCTCCCACGGAGCTCGGGCTCCGGAGCATGGGGCCACACCCTCCACTGGGCTGTAGGACGCACACACTGCAAGGCCTTCCAGAAAGGGCTTCATGGGGCCCTCTTTGCACCCAAGATGTCTCCGTGAAATATAGCTTGACGCCTTTTTCAAGTGTCCTTCAAACAGTCTGATTCCCTGACGACCTGACCTGATCCCACACTGGCCCTCACCTGCCCAGAGACCATTTAACAGTTTCTACACTTCACTGAGTCCCCCGCCAAGACTAGCTTAAAACTCTGCCCAAAGCCAGCAGGGCCTGCGAGGGACAGGAAAGTGCTTGGAGTAGGCCTGGATGCTTGCACTTCTCAGCCACCCTGTCTTTCAAAAGCAGTGGCAGTAAATTCCTGTGAGAACAGCACAGGCTGTCCCATTAAAAGACTTAAGGATGCTGGAGGGAAAACACAGAAATGTAAAAATGGAAAGAATGCTACAGGGGTCATGGCAGTCCACACCCAACACCGCTATCTTAACAGGATCTGGTCAGGGACCTGGGTGCCACAGAGGCCATCAAGTGCTCCCTGCTGATACCCATGGGGACCAAGAAACAGTCAAAACTTAACTCCTGCAAGCGACCCTCGTGGGGTCACTCGGGCCAGGCAGACAGACCTTTGTCACTGTTCTTTCAGCAGCAGGCAAATTTTGCGAACTAAGACAAGGACGGCACCAGAACCATGCCATCCTCAGAACGTACAGCTCAAAGACACAGCAGTGGTGGCCACCCACTGGTGCCATCAGGGGGATGTTCGTCACGGGCACCAGCCTCAGCGGGCACACAGGAGTCTCCAGTGGTTTCCCTAGCCCATTCTGGCCCCTGGCTCACACATGCATAGCCCCCTGTGACAAAGTATGTGACTGTCACCCTGTTGCCCAGGTTTTACTTTCTCAAACACAGCACACGCTTGCCTGCGACCCTAACCAGGGTGACAGAGGAGGCGGCCACAGCCACACAGCCAGCGTGGGGCGTGTGGAGGGTGGCCATGTTTTTGAAGACACACATGAAGACACACACAGGAGCCTGTGTACACAGATCGCCGAGCCCATGAGGAATGCATGGCGTGTCCGCAATGAGTTACAGCTTTTTGTGAGAAACACTACGCACTTTTTTCAGGGCTGAGCTGAGAACTTGCCAGGAGAGCCTGTGTGTGAAGATCACTTGCACAGTGGGGTTTTAAACGTTTCCAATGGTCTCTCACTCTCTCTCCAGATCCAATGACAGTGTGAAGCTGTTTCTGAAAATGCCTTGTATGGTTTTCAAAATAATAGATTTCGTTTTGAAAAATAATTTGGTCACGTTTGTAAAAAAATACAGGGAAAGGAAAAATGTTTATTAAGGAAAGCATGTCTTTTTTTTTATACTGTAAGCTGATTTTTTTTTCCGTTTATTCATATGTACAATGTTTGGGTCACCTGTCCCTCCTACCCCTCGCCCCTCCCTATCTCCCCCACTCCCTTGCTTCCAGGCAGAACCTGTTCTGTCCTCTTCTCCAATTTCGTTGAAGAGGAGACATAACAATAATGAGGACAAAGCGTTTTTGCTAGTTGAGATAACTACAGGGAGATTCCTGGCACGGCTTCCATGTACATGTGTTACATTCTAAGTTGAGTCTTCTCAAACTGACCTTTTAAGCGTGTCATTGTTACGTAAGAATGCGCAGTGTGGACTGGGGGTATAGCTCATAGTAGTAGAGCACCTGCCTAGCAAGCTCAAGGGCCTGAGTTCAAATCCCTGTACCACCAAAAAAGACTGCACGCTGATGGATCGGGGAGGGGAGGAGCAAGGACAAAATGAAAACATGTTCACTTTACAAGGAACTCCCACAGACATCCATATGCCAGGCTGCCACAGCTCAGAGACACTTTCTTCCTCCTCTTCCCTCTTTTGTCACCTACATGGTGCAAGTAGCTTAAGTGACCTCCCAGACTCCTAACATTCACCAGATTTGAGATAAAGTTAGCATGGAGGCAAATGTTCCAATCAATAGACTCCATATGACACAAGGACCCTGGCACCACATCCCTCCTGGTGCTCAATGTGAGCCCAGTTACCAGCACTAGACAAAGCTGGACTCTTACACGCAGAGCCAGGAAGAAAAGCACCGTAACCTGGCCAAAGGACATTTGTGAGACAAACATGGGAGACTGAGTCTTCCTCAGCGGCCCCAAGGCCCCACAGTGTGCACACACAGGACGTGAACAAGGTTTCAAGCCTGAGCACACTCAACGCCAGGAGCCAGAGAATCAGAGATGACTGTGGCGTGCTTGCCTTAATAGCACTCCCAGGTCAGGTCACAACTGTAAAATGACAACGTGCACCAGGACAGGAGAGACTTCTGGAAGGCCAAGAGAAGGTGATGCACCATGTTTGCAAGGACTGGCTGGGAGGCCAAGGAGCTGTGTCTGGAAGTCAAACCAGTGTGGCTGGACTCTAAACTCCAGGATAGCACCAGACACCTGTGTTGGAGAACACCAAGTCTTCCTCAGGTTTCCACATGGTCAACAGGAGTGACAATCCACATCCTGCAGCCCACCTCCCAGAGCACTCCTGGATCCACCTGTTCCTGGTCAAAGCACACAGCTGCTGCCATGACAGAGACTTCCAGTCCCTCACAGGTCTCTCTCTCATCCTGCAGATGAGCCCAAACGCCTTGGCTTGTCTCTGAGACTCCAGTCTACAGCTTGCGCCCTGCCCCATACCTCCCAGGGCCACACTAATCCCTTCCTAACACCTTTGCAGGATGGATGGCCTTCCTGACCCACTTCTGCCACCTGGTGGCCGAAACGGGTTGTGACAAGCTATCAGACAACCCAGATCAAAACCCAGTTCTGCTATTTACCAGCTGGTGACCCTAAGCAAATCTTGGCCACTCTCTTCCCCAAGTCCATTTCTTCATCCTCAAAATGTAGCAAAGTAATGACACCTACATTGTAATTCTTACGTGAGGCTTTCAATGCGTGCAAGGTGAAGTGTACAACACTCGGTAAATGGTCAATGTATCACAGAGATTATGAAGAAGTAATCTAGAGATTATTAAGAAGTAACTGCTGAATAAATGAACAAGATGTCAGCAGAGTAGTCAAAGACACCTAGCCACTGGCAATGACAAGATCTGATTTAGTAAATTCAAAGGGACAAAGTAATAGCAGCTTAGGAAGCCAGTTAGAAACAGCCCAATAGTTCTGCATTTCCTGGACCCTGCCAGGCTGTACCACAAGGTACTTCACACGGCTGAAAGTTATTTCACCAGATGGCTGTGGTCATCCATAATGGACCCACTCAAACACAGGTGAGCGCCGGAAAACTTCACAGAAACTAACTCCAGCACGGGGGATATCAGACGGTATCTGAGAAACGTGGCTACTCCTTAAATTGGGAATACGGCAGAAGATTCCTATTATTTGAAGGTGTGTGATGAAATATTTAGAAGCAGGTGACAAACGGGGTGGGGGGAGGCAATTTAAGAAAATGCTAAAATCCCTGCCTCTGGATAGTATGTTTGCTTGTTTCTCTTCCCCTTTTTGTGGATTTGGAAAGTTTTGCACAAAAGACATTCTAGAAAGTACACTTGCCACTCCCAGAAGAAATGCCAGGGACAACACAGCTATTCTGGGGCCTCCCCCACCCCTCTCCAGGCCCAATCGAGCTCAGGGCTGTTAGGAATGCAGTTTGGGAAATTACCTTTCCTTTATTCTAGTTTTCAAAAGAAAGCCAAAGCATCATCTGAATAATAGAAACTTGTTCTCTGGATTCAGAGCAGAGGCCCACCCAGAGACGGGGAGGACCCAGGCCAGCACAGCTCTGTCAAGACCTGCAAGTAAGGCCGCCAGCCAAAATCAAGGAACCTGGGCTTACCTCAGCCTTCATGTCTGTCCTCTCCATCACTCCACAAAACAGAAGCTCCGTCATGCTGCTGAGGTATCTTCCATAAAAACAGTGATTTTCTGACCGGTTACAGACATCACTGTGGTATTTTATACATGTTTCTACAGGGTATGTATGTCAACAGCAAATCTTACCATTTTCTACTGCAGCTGAGCCAATACAGAACAGAAGCTGAGTGGTTCTGCTGCTTTCCCTAAGGCTGGCAAACCTTCTATGTGACAGAACTCTGCCCTGAAAAGGGATCGAGGCTCCTCTAAGGTGCACAGGAATTTCCAAAACAACCCATTCAAGTTTATGCAAAAGGCCTGCAGCAGGAGGGTCAGAGGAGGAATAAAGAGGCTGCTAGAGAGGAGCCTGGGACCCTTCCCAAGTCAGGTCAGGCCCCCCAGGTCAGTTCCCCAGGGCTGGCAAGTGGGCAGAGGTGAATCCAGGACTCTCAGGTTCTAGCTACCTGGGGATTTTTCCTCTGTTCACTGGTCAACCCTATCCCAATTCTGAACAGGTCTGGCCTCCTCAAGGGATGTCCCTTAATGTCTTCTCTCCGGTCTCCCTCCAGGGAGAAGGTGGACTGTATGCACAGTGTGGGGGCACCAGCGCTACGGGGCCATGGCTGTGGCCACACGCCCACACCCAAGAACACAGGGACCCTGAGAATAGGATGCAGGGGGATTTGAAGGCACAGTGAGGCAGGGAAATGTCCCATCAAAAACTTAATTTTAAAAGCAAGCTCAACACAGAATGCTTGAGATATCTGCAGGGCTGTGGGCAGAGGAGTTTATGTGTGGCTCCAAAGTACAAGGCGTTTCTGAAGGACGACACGGGCCGGTCACTGGGGGGGATCTGCCCGCCGTGGGTGGGCCCAGCACTCCCCACGCCACGCTGGGTGGCTGCGGCCTGCCGCAGGACACTGTGGGAGCTTGTTCTCCTGGAGACAATGAAACAGCTCTGAAGTCACACTGAAGAATTATGGGCCATGAATCAGAACGCACCATTAACATCGAGGACAGGCTTATCTTACTGCTGAGACAGAAAGCCTATTCTCTGCCCAAATGGGGGGAAATCCCTGACAACAATGAAGAGTTCCTCTCCCCACAAACCGCTCTGCACCCGACGAACAATCGCGGCTTAGAGTGCCCAGACCAGGCCCGAGCGCTCCATGAAGTGGACATTCAGTGGCAGGAGTGCACAGGCCCGAGGCTGGGGGCAGCCGCAGCCCTCCCAGCAATCACCAGTCCGTTATGGACGCGCCTTGTTTGCACTCTCCTAGGAAGACGTGAGTAACAGGCAGCCAGTCACCCACCTCCGCCCTCACTCCCACTCGAGACGAGGACACAGACCCCACTCTTCCAGGCCAGGCCAGCAAACGCCCTGGATGAATCCTGTGTGGAAGCCGCCTGGGACCCACACGCGTGGGTATTTCGGCGAAAGCCCTCGTTTTGAAGGTTAGCCTGGTGTGTGCTTTGTTAGAAAGTGAGGTGAAGAAGACAGAACCCCGTGTCTTAAAGGCTTCCTTTAAATGACTCAGCACCCCCCAAATATCAGAGCAAGTGTGGACACGAAGTCCCCAGGTCCACTTCACCACAAGGCTCAAACTGGCCAGCTACCTCTCCAGACTTGCTTCCATTCTCTGCCTCAGCCGGGGGCTTTGACTCAGTGTCTATTTATAGCCAAGATGCATTTCTGACCTAAATGTTACTCTTCTGCAAGTAGGTTACCTTTTATGTAGTTGTTTACCAAGAGCTGTCAAAATAAATTGCTGGTTCAGGAAGAGAGAGACTCCATCTTTCAGATACAAGTCAAGAGAGACAAGATTTGCTAATGGCTGGGACCACGGAGCCACACGTTAACACCCCCCCCCCACAACAAGCCCAGCATTCACCTGCAAGCTGCCGACTGTCCTTGCACTAAAATATAATGATTTGGTAGTCATCAAACATGACCAGAGGCCAAGCAGCTGAGAACACAGTGTAACTCCCGGCAACATCCAGGAAAGCCCAAGGAACAAGGGAGCGAGGACGTGGACATTTTCTTTCACCGGTTATTAATGACACATCCTCAGAGAGTCCAAGGGGTTCTGGGACTGTAATGAAGTGGAGGTGGTGGGAAAATGAGGTGGGCGGAGTTTCCACACCACAGAGGAGAAGCCTCTGGTACCTCTCTCTCCCTGATCTCCAAAATTAATGCATCCCTGTGGCTTGTCATTCATTATTTACTATTTCCCAAGTCTTTCCAAGTTACTTACACCCGACTCTCCCTCTGTGTCTGCAGGAAAGTCGATGCCACAAAGCTGACACACTGTTAGGACAGCAGGAACCCAGGCCCGTCCACAGCCCTCTGAGATCTGTGAATATGCTGTTCTCCCCCGTCCTTGGCCACAAGGAGCTGGCCCTGGATTGAGAGGTGTCTCCCTCCCCCGAAGCAGCAGCGTGGAGCACAGCTAAGGATCCCGTCAACAGTCCCATGAGCAGCTCCATTTCACACTCAGAACCCCACGCCCAAACTAGGCAGTGGGGATGGGGATGGAGCCCTGCGGTCCCTGAGACTCTGATCCAAAACGCTGCAGAGGCTGACCAGAGCCCTGGCTGTTCTGTTCCTGACCCACGGCCAGAAGCACCAGCTTTAAATGTCCACTCCTCTGACCACGGTTGCAAACTGAAAACTTGGGGGACACCAGAAAAAATGGAGACTAGGACATTTCTATTTAAAACAAAGTGTGGAAAACCAGAGATCCCTTGATAAACTGAATGGCAGCCCCATTTAAAAGCTCAGGGTGGGGGGTTCCCATAGAGCCTGAACTCAGGGCAGAAACCACTGCCAACCTGGTGTCTAACGTAAACACTTTTCAAATTCTTAGAAACTTACAGCAGTGAAAACAAAACAATCAGGCAGAAACTGTGAAGTGCTTCCCAATGGGTAGCACAGGCTTTCTTGAAATTTGTATTAGCTGATTATAAAATATACTTTAACTGAAATTTGACTCTGCAAATAAACTATTTTATAGCATGCAAACCAACACAAACACTGTACCTAAAAATAACTGCTCTCTCTCTCCAGAGAAGAACCAACTAACGCCACCAGACGTTATCTCTTTCCTCTGCTTTTTGTGAAAGAACCTACAAGTCACTCCGGCCGGCGTGTAATGAAAGGACGACCCGTCCAACAAGAGAGAGAAGGGGTGTGAACGGCAAGCCAGAGAGCCTCCTGTTAAACATTACCCTCCGAGGTACAGCCGCTCAGCACACAAGTCAGACCCCAAAAATCCTTCATGAAGAGCTCACGAGGGAAGTAAACACCTCCATAATCAACTTCACTGAGATGGAAGTAACTGTTTACACCTTTGCTCCAAAAAGTACCGAGCCTATCTTGGTAGGATGGCACATCAGGCCTGGTGTTAAGATTCTGCCTGCTAGTGAACAAACGGTGATCAATATTTCAAAAGATCCAAATCACAAAAGGCCAAATCTTCCCCAAACGCCTTACTATATACCGTCCGTCTACCACACCCCACTTAAGTCCTCCAGCTCCACTGCCGCCAAGAACACTGTAACGTGACCGAGCCATCGCCCGCTCACACCTCTGGAAGCGGCTGGATGGAGATCCCCGCACTGAATCTCACTCGCTGTGGAATTAGACGAGGTTGCACGGGAAGTCCTTGTAGGCGATCTTGCAGAAAGGGGGGAGGGAGTGCTCTTGTGAGCCAAAGCCCCTGACACAGCCACAGCTTTTGGTAAAATATAAAATGCAGCAAGGTGTATTTTTGAATTTCAAAGTACTTAGCCAAGGGCCCCTGGGTCCCTGGAGAGGAGGGTTTTCGATCCCTCCCCCAGGGGGGACTAGACAGTGTGACACCTTGTAACAATCAATTGTCCTGTGTCAAGCCATACGCAGACAGCAACACCACCCAGAGACTCTGTCACTTTTGGAGTGACTATGTGTGTGCAGACTCTTTGTCAAGAAAGGTCACGATTTAAACTTAAGGTCACAACTGTCACGTGTGCAATTTCATAACCCAAGTATCCCATGGACATTGCCGTGTATGTTCCTCTCTCTCTTTACAGTCAACACCCCAGCACACACAGGAGGGCACACCGTCAGGATTCCTCTTCTCTGATTTGCCCAAAGCAAACGTTGTGAGATGTGCCTAGTGATGCTAGGATACAGATGGTGGCCGGAAAAGGACGCACCGGGTAAGGTAGGGACCTTGAGGGTGGGGACTCTGTCACGCTCAGCACAGTAAAGGATGGTGAAGCCCCTGGGGAAGAGGGGCCTAGGAGGCCTGCACTGGTTCCCAGAGACTACTCTTCTGCATGGTTCAAGAAGATTACTTGCATGTGAGTGTTGATGAAAACAACGGGCACACGCCCAGCTGGTGACACGGTAGACCCTCCCACCCTGAGCGCTCAGCACGCCTGTGCAGTACACACCCACTGGGCTCTGTCTCATGGAAACAGTACCCAGCTACACACATGGGGTGCATGGACCTTGGCAGAAAAGCCAAACAAGATGGTGTGTGGCTCACCCACCCAGCCAACAAGGACCAAAAGCTAAAAAGAGCCCCCAATGTCTGTCTCCAGCTTGAGTATCGACCACACAGAAACAAGGGAAGGGCCGCCTTCACCCACCTACCCCACCTGAGACTGTGCACCCAGTCTGAGAACAGTCAGGGGTTGTCCTCCCTCCAGGAGGACAGGCAGGTCCCATCCGTAACAGGGTGCCACCAATGCATACAGCATAGGTTGCTCTACGCAGCCAGGTCTCCTGCGGGTAGTGGGGGAGTGGCGCCTTCTTACTGGGACACCACAGAACCAAGGACCAGCCTGCCACAGAGCCACTGCACATGTACGCAAGCAATAATGCAGCCAAGATCCAACTCACTGAGTCAGTGTGGGCTCTGTGCCACCAGTCCTACACGTGCTGCAAATCGGACTTGAACCTGTTCACACACACTTACTGTGCTACTGGCTTCTATTCCTGTTCCATGTTTACCCTGAGTGTGCTTTGTGCTTCAAAATCCACTCTGCCGCACTCATGGGGCGTGGTGACTCACACAGTGCTGCCTGCTCTGTCTGCAACAGAGAACTGGGAATGCCACAGACAGGAAAGCCTCGATTTTGTCACCTGGACTAAGCTGACAGGGAGAGGGTAAGCAGCCTGCTGGCATGACAGCACACAGTAGACAAAGGGACGCTTCTTTTCAGGCAAGTGTCTTATGACACACAAAGCACAGAAAGAAGGTGCACACACATTCCTTGTAGTGTGAGGACCTCCTTCCTGGAAGGTTCTCGACAAGGAGCTGCAGGATTTGTAAATAAGTTTTCTCTCCTCCTTAAACCAAAGCCTCTGTTAGACATACACACCCAGCTACTCTCCTCAGGAGGGTGGCCTTCCCCAACTAGTTCTCAAACCTCCTTAAGGGAAACTCCCTAACTGCACGAGTCTTTAAAAAGTGGAGCCAAGAGAAGTCACGTTTCAGTGAGGCCACCGCCCAACTGTTTCCTGACTCAGGAGGTCCTGTCCCAAGGCCATGCACACAGCCCTGTCCCCTAAGAGAACCTGGGGGAGGGGGAAGTCCCAGGGCTGCAAGGGACAGAGACTCCAGGACCCGACAAGCCACTGGGGCAGAGATCGCATGGCTGTGTGCGGGAGTAGGCTTGTGTGAGCATGAGCAGATGACTGGTGTGACCAGGCGGGATGGGGTGAGAATGAAGAAGCGAGGGTGTCACTGAGCACAGTGTCAGCATGAGCGTGTGGACACACACACAAGTGTGTATCACAAGCATGCACATGCAGGGATCCTGCAACCTACAAACCAATCGCTCTGAAGTGTGGCACACACAGAGGAACACAAGGGTCCAGTTCCAACTGGTCACAGAGTCTGGGAGCCCACTCAGACTCTGTGACGGTGCTAGCCTGCAACCCTGCCACACACAGGCCGCCTCTGGCCCCTCTGTGGTGCTGAGATGGCTCCTGCCATGAGGGTCACCTCTCTCCCTCACCTTGGGAGGGGTTCTGGCCTTGAGCCTGGGACAGCATGGTGGCATCACCATCCTCACCACCATTCTGCTCTTCCTCAGTGTCCTGATGCCTCTGAGCACAGTGGTCCTTCCCCTCCAGCCTCCACAGGCGTCCTCTCCAGCCTAGTGGATCCCCACGTAAGGTGACCACTAAGCTCAACACAGTGCACTAGCTCTGCTAGCACAGCCCACGATGCCACACTGCCAGGGATCCATCCACACTCACTCAGAACAAATTCCCGCACTAACACTGGTCTGTCTGAAATGCGCCATCAGCCATGCCTCTCGGCACCAACCTGCAAACAGCTGCATCCCTCCCCTGCGCAGAGCCTGGAACCTACCAGGTATTTTTCTTGGAGAGCAGTGGCTTCTGTTACAACTCGGGGTGATCCAAGGGGCAGCTGCAGTCCCACAAAGACGAAGATGAGGGCAGTGGTCAACTTCCCACAAGGCACACCAGTTCCAGACTGCAGGGTCAGCAGCCAGGAGAAGGACGGAGCTGATGGCCAAGGAAAGCGAGCAGGGGTCTGCTATGCAGGTAGCCTTCCTGGCATCACGCAGGTGAGTTTCATGTTCCCACGCAAAGCAGCCACGTCAAATCCAGCCTCATCTCTATGTAAGCTGAGGAATGAGCTCACTAGCAAATGGGAAGCCAGCCCAGAGACACCACACAGAGCTTCCGTGTGGGTCACACTGGCCACCTGTGTGTCAAGGACATGCAGAAGGGGGAAGGACCCCCAGGCTCCCAGAAACTGAACTTGACCACCTCATTGTTAGCACCTAAGTAAGACACCATGCACTTGGGGGAGAACGGGCTTCTGGCTGTGCTGTGTGGCAGGTGACCCCTGTGTCCCTATGGGCCTGACCTCCATTTACAGAGGACAACATACAGGGTCAAGGGCCACAGCACATCCCTCACAGCCCCAGGCCCATTTCCCATTCCCACACTGTGGGCTCTGCAATTTCTAACACCTGGAACAAGCCCACTTGGACGTGAGACTGTGCCTGGACCCCAAATCAGAACAGCATCAGGACATATGCTGGGGCCATGCAACTCTCAGACCCCGACCCACATGACCCTGAAGTGACAGGCCCTCACTCAGGGTAGCGGGCACCGTCAGCTTCCAGCCAGTGACAAAATGGCCGACATAAAGAGCCCCGTTTTGCTCTTCAGTGAGCCCCAGGGCTGGTCAAACTGGATGGCTTTTTACTCTGTCTTTTCCTACTTAGGGTCAAGAGTATACAGAGTTGCTACAACCAATGACGACATGTTGGAGCACGTTCCGGGAAATATCACAAGAACAGGCCACCATGAAAATGCAGCTTCCACTTTGCAACCTGTGGAATCTACTTTGCACTGCAGACTTGTCTGTTCATGAGGGAGGCTTCCTGTTCCTGTTTTTCCAGAAGTAAGAGTGGGGCTTTTCTATGATATACTGGACAGGGCTCTTGAGGCTAAGACTCAGCTGCTCCTTGGCACATAGCTCACAACTGTCCAGCACCTGTGTGGCTAGGAGGCCAGCAGCTTGTGCAGAGGAACATGCCACCACTAACAACGGGCACCATCTTTTTATGTAGCAGGGGACCATGGTGGCTTCCTTCAGTCCTATGGCCATTCCCATCTTTGCACACTCCGAACAGGAGCAAGAAGACGGACCACCACCTGCGTCTTGCATGCCTGGGACCTGGCCAGGCTGCAGCCCTACCCACTTAAAAAGGCCTTTAAAGGAAATCTGGGTAAGAGGGTCATTTGTCACCTGCAATTTCTACAGTTGTCAGAAATTTCTTCACAGGACAATGATTGTTTTGCAGTATCAAAATCCAAATGCAAACTGAGGAAGTGTCCTCAGAGCTTGTGGCCCTGGTCACATGGGCCCACAGCTAATGTCAGCTCCTTCCTTCTTCCGGCCTCTAATCCAGGGTTCGGGTTACAGCGAAAGTACGTACAGTGCGAGTGCAGAGGACTGACCACGGCACCCACAGGAGCAGGGTCTGGTGGGGACGCCAGATCCAGTCACTCTGATTCAAGAGGCACTGCCTGGGCAGCTCCCTCTCCCGCCTCAGCATCCTCCCTGCGACAGGGAGGGCGCTGGATCCCCTGCCCTCCTCTCACTGTCACCGGTCAGCTTATCCTCCCCACATTCAGTGAAAAAGCATACGGGTTTGCTCCTCTTCCCTTTCCCATGCTGGCACCTGAATCTAGTGTTTCTGTCACAAAGTGTCTTCACTGGTGAAACTGAGAAGCCACACCTGCACAGCTGTGACCGACTGGCAATATGCCTCCACCACTTGGCTGTTCCAGAGCACACGGTGGCCACAGAGGGCCACAGGGCTGTTGTCCTAGCTTTCCAAATCTCAGAAACACCCTGGTATGAACCCAGCCATCTCACAACTTTCATCAAACAACTACACCTAAGACCGGGGACAGCAGAGCAGTTTCCAGCCTTTCATCGCCTCATAAGGAACCAAAAGCCCTACACCACCTGGAATGCTGGTGAAGGGGCACCTGGGCATGTGGCTTGTAAAGAAAGGCTGGCAGCCCACCACCTCACAGAAGACCCACCTGATACAACCCAACAGGCCAGAGGCACCTGAAGGGTGACATACAAGTGTTCCCTGCACCCAGCTGTCTACAATCCGACCTGTGGCCAAGACTCACGGGAGGGACCACAAGCAGTCTGCACCCAGAAAACCAGAGCGATACCTCCAGAGCGCCCCAAGCTGTGCAAAGACAGCAAACCACAAGTGTCACACTCGCGTGCACACTGATCTCCTTCAAATGATGCTTTCAAAGATAATCTCTCTCACACATGCACACACACATGTCACCCACTTCCACAGGACTTCCACCCTCTCGCTCCACCATCCTGTGTCCTCACAAGCAACAGCAGTGCAGGAGTTTCACAATGACATGTTCTCGCTTAATAAAATTTTCTTCTAATTTTCATCAAACTCCTTCTGACATTTTTCCAGCTATGCCAAGAAACATGCATGTACACCAAGGTCAAAGTGAAGACTGTTTTCTTAGCTTGACTGCCATTCCAGATCTGGGAAACTGAGCCCCAAAGACTGACCAGAAAGGGACACTAACAGAACCAAACGTGGGTGTGCAAATAGAGGGATACAGTCTAGCAACAGCACCTTACCCTTGAGAGCAAAAGCAAAGCTGCACAGAGGACCAAACTCCACTCGGCCTGTCGGAAGTGATCAGAGGGTGGCGCGTATTAAACAATCATGGCTTTTCCTTTGCTTCGCTGATACTGGGGCCGGAATTCAGAGCCCAGCGGTGCTCACTAGGCAAACACTCTTACCTTTTTACCGCGCCTGTCCCCCACCCCGTCCTTCTGTTCTGTTTACTTTGTTTTCAGATAGATCTCTTGGTTTTGCCCAGGGCTGGCTCAGACCACAATCTTTCCATGCCTACCTCCTGAGCATCTGGCATTACTGAGATGCCGCCAGGCCCAGTGCCACCATTGCTTCTCTTCAAGAAAAAACAGAAGGATTCGAATACACAGGCCTTTCTGGGCTCCAACTGATGTCTTCAGGACAAACTGATGCACCCCAAGTGCAGCTGTGGGCAAAACGTGCAATTAAGCCCCACTACATCCTGTGTCCATGTGAGCTGCCAAGAACAGGATGCATGCCGGACAGCCCCAGCAGAGGCTCCACAGCAGAGGCTCAGAAGGAGGCCACACGTGCCAACGCTGACCATCTGCAGACTGCCAATCAACACCTGTAACGGCCGCGGACGCCTGTGCGCACCTCATGCCCTGCCTGTCAGAAACCCCCGCACACACTTCCTCTCCCTGGCGACAGACGTGCTGCCGCCTACTCACCTCACCTGCAGCATCCTGATTACATGGCCGGTCTGTGCCCGTGATGCTCACCTGCCTGCTGAAGCAAGCGTTTCACTGACACCTGGGCCACTCCACCTTCACGTTTTGGTGTGCCCCGTTCTCACCTGCCCTGCCGTGAAAGCCATCCTAGACTGGTTCAACAGTGAGCTTTAAAAACGCTTGTACAAAGTCGCTTACGTATGTAATAAAATATTCCTACTGCACGAGCGGCGCCTGGAAGTCCACCCTCAACGCTAAACTACACACATTTGTTTTAAAAGAAAAAAGACCGCAGGGACCCACCAAAACGTCACTTCCTTGATGTGATCGTGGAGGATCCTTTGCCAGCACCCACAGGAGTGGAACCCCACGAGCCCCATGAAACGCGGGGATCTAACATCCAGAAGACCTCTGCAGAGGTCCACGCTGGCTGGAATCTGGGAAACACAGCTGAGAAATCCCAGGAGTGACGGCACAGGGTGCAGAGTCCCCACAAGCTGTGTGACACAGTGTCCTGGACCTGAGATCCCTGCCCTGCAGGCTCATTCCACACACAGGCAGAAAGTTTCCTTGTGTTTGTTTTTACTTTGTAGTCAGCGTCACTTGTAACACGTGAGACAGTGGACCCCAGGGAGGCTAGTGCAGGACAGGTGAGAAGGGAAACAAAGGTAGAGCATCCTTACGGACACCCGTGCAGGACAGCCCCGGCCTCTGCACCTCAGGCCACCTCCGAGGGACCCGCTGTGCCCATCCGAGCCAGGCTCCCAGCGCTGCCCTCGTGCACCCAGGGCTATCAAGGCTGCACCCTCTGCTGGGGGCTCGCCTTCAGTGGGTTTGGTTTCCAACTCGGCACTGACATTTTGTGGAAGTTTCCTCCTTATCGACAAGCCCAGTGACTGAAACCAACATTTGGAGTTCTGCGCTCAGAGCCAACCCCCTGCCCCAGGCACCCAGCTCCAGATTTGGCAGTCCCAGGCGGAACAGAGGAGACGCATAAAAGGTTTTATTCTTCCGCAGCAAAGGAGGAGCCAGGCCTTAGTCAAGGAAGCTGGAAGGAGAAAGAGGCCTTTTTAAAGCTCTATAGCTGGTTTCCTCGGGCCACTGCAATGACCTACATCACAGACAGGCTGACGCTGGGCCCTTCCGAGGTCCACGAGAGGAGAGTTCCACATCAGCCGAGACACAAGAGTCAGTGAGGACAGCACCTAGCACGGTAAACTTTACACCTTCACCATGGAGGGACAGCCGGGGAGGCCACAGAGGAGTGCGTCTGTAGGCTAAGCCTGATGTGTTGAGATGCACTCACCTCTCTCCACATCCTCCTCCCAAAACCTTCATAAAGAGGAAACAGAGAAACCCAGACGAGGGCCCACTCTGCAAAATACCCTTGATGTCCTCCCCGGGAACATCAAGGTGACGGGGAGCAGGAGGAGAGAAGGCAGTGGGGTCCCCACAAAGATCTGGAACAGAAGAGGCGAAAGTGGGGGACTCCTGGAGTCTGGGTGCATGGTGGTGTGCTGGTGCTATGCCAGAGCCACAGAGGGAGGCTGGGTGGATGGGAGACAGGGCACCATGACTGCAACTCGCCGTGAACCTGAAATCACTCCAGAAACTTTAAATGACAGAGTCACATCGCACTGCATGTGGCATAGAAGACCATGAGAACATTCTGACAAGACACCTTTTGAAAGGATGTATGCTCTTAGGAAGCTGTCTCCTTATTTAAGTAAAACATTTGCTCTGAAGAAAAGTAATGAAATAAAAACACAGAGAAAGGGTTTTGGGGGAAAAAAAGACCAGCATACAAGAGCTTCAAAAGCAAATGAAGGCTCAGTTCTAGCTTGGGACAAGTCAACCTCAGACAAGCGTTTGCCTCCAGTCAGGGAACAAGGGATCCTCCCAGTCCCTCTGCATCACCAGAACCCCCCAGGAAGCCACCTCTCAAATGCACAAGTGCCAAGAATCAGCATTTACCACACGCCAAGGGCTACTGTAAACACACAGTGTGGGGCTGGGAGTGGCTCAGTGGCAGAGCGCTTGCCTAGCACGCGTAAGGCCATAGGCTCCATCTCCAGCCCTGCAAAAATAAAATTTAAAAAAAAACACACACTGTGTAAACATCAACCCACTTAATCTGCACATCTGCCTGTGAAGTGATTACTGTATTCTCCCCACAGGCCACTAACGAAAGTGGGTCCAGAGAAGGTAAGCACACCACTCAGCGTTGCACAGCTCAGAAGTGGCTGACTGAGGACCTCTAGCACAGGCTGAGGGGCAGGGGAGTGCTGGGGCAGGTACTCCACACTCAGATGGAACCAGTCTGAAGAAAGGAGAGCATGCAGTAGAGAAGAGACAGATGGGCGCCATGGGCAGGACAAAGCTTGAGGAACTTCTAGAGTGAAAGGGACACCAGGAGCCGCGGGAGGGACACAGCCAGCCAGAGCGCAGATGGTGCCCGAACCCTTGTTTGTCACTACACTCCCGACTCAAACTCAAGCAAAGCAAAGGCAAGGCTTCAGAATCAAAGAGGACCCAGGAGCTCCTCTGAATGCGTCTTCTGCAGATCAAGCTCCCCTTTCCCTGCTGTCATTGTCCATGGTGACTAGTGACACCTTGCTGGAGGTCACCAAGGTTCCCCAAGGGGAACCCAAGCTCTGGAAGGTACTTCACCTATGTTAACTGCTCACATTTCAAAGGGAGTACCAGTCAGAAAGAACCCCATTCCACAGGCATCCCCACATCCAGGACGTCCCCCACCCTGCCTGCCAGATGCTCCTGGCTACTCCAGGGAGGCATGAATTAAGAACAAGAACACTGACCACAGTGGCAACAGAACTTCGTTCCCCAGGAGTCCAGTGACCTTCTGCCCCTTCCTGGCCGTCCCCAATTCCTGCCCCTCTATGCCTATCTTGGCAGAGGCGCACCAAGCATCTGGCCTGGCCACCTGGGCACGGGCATCTTTTGTGATGAGCAGCCCAACCCTTCACATGTTCAGTCAACAACCACTGGGAGGTGTCCACAAGGACCAACCCAGAAGATGGTGCAGAACACTGGAGGAAAAGAGCTTCAGTGGACAGGCCAGATGGAGGACCCCATAAATGGAGCAGGGTACTGGGGCAGTAACATCATGGGTCCCAGAGCAAGTCTGCCCTGGGCTAAGGCTCTTGGGGAACTTCCAGCAGGGAGACTGGGGGTTGAAACATTGTGCAGACCAAGTGGAGGGCAGAGGGAGCCCTGGTGGAGCAGGGATTCCACACCAGGGTCAACAGTGTAAGGGACAGATTCCGAGGGTAGAGAACAGCTGACACAGACATGGCACCCAGGTAGCAGAGACAGGCTGACCAACAAGCAGGTGGCCACAGCCATTCCTGCCAGGTGACCCAGTGCATGTTTGGCTGGGAAGGGAACTGGAAGCCACAAAAGGCCCTGACCAGGAGAGGGTGACTGACTGGGCTGTGAGCACATGGCCTGAGCTGGAGAAAAGACCAGGTACAGCTTATGCTGAGGCCGGCCAGCAGGGGAAAGGAGCAGGGGACACCTGGGACGCTGGCTTCTTCAACCAGAAATCTGGGGGCCTCACCCAGTGTGCACTGCACAATCTCTAAGCTAGACAGGCCTGCTGGATGGTAGACCTGCCCCTCTCCCACCAAGGACAAAAGCAAATGTCCTCATCCAAATTACAGTCCGGCACCTCGGGGGCAGAAATGGTATCCTCACTTCCTGGGGGTGACCCTTATCTATACCAAAAATGACAAGGGCAAAGAGAGGCGCTGCCAGGGGGCACCCCGCTCCTTTCCAGTGAGATCCCGAGGGCAGGACAGGCCGACCCAACTCTCAGAGTCCCAGCCTCAAAACGATGTTGCAATCCACACGGGCAGCTTCACTTCCCAAGCAGAAGTTTAGCAATTTCCTGCATTTGCAAACGTGCTCAAACTGTAAGTGCATTTGACTCCTGGTTTCATCTTTTACCAGATAACTTCATTCTCAGGTATGAGATAACAGCACGCATCCTTATCCTTCTCAGCCGAAAGGAACAGCGGAAGGATTTCCACAAGTTAGTGTCTGTAACAATCCCTGTCCTCTGACCTCAGACCCCCTCTCTGCCACTCTGGGCGCATCCGAGCTGTGCCTGGAGAGGAGGACATGTCCCAGAATTCTGTGTGGTGGTCACGCAAACACCTCCCCGTGCAGATCACAGCGCCTGAGGGTGCTTTCTGGCTCTGCTGGATCAGAGAGCTCTCTGTGCACGCAGCTGTGCATCCATCCGAGTGATCAAATCCCAGGCCAGCAATGTTCTTCAGCATCTGTGATTGGGGGCAGGCCCGTGCTCACCTGGCAGGAAGAACAAGTGTGCCACTGTGCAGGAGAAACCCTGCCTCATGGCGAGGAGATTAAAGCGAGGGCCAGCTCCCTTGTTCACTCCCTCGCTGGGTCCTTGGAGAAAAGAGCCTTTGTTGTAAGGAGTTAACTTATCGCTGCTTCACAACGAAGGATGAAGGATCCTGCACGGGGGAGGACAACACAACACCATGCCCACAGGACAGAGGGCCGGAGAACCTTGTGCCAGCAAGAGTTCTAGGGCACCCAGTTCCCTCCCCCGGCCTCAAGGCACCTAAAGTCTGTCGGCTCCTGAACAGTTCTGCTTTTTGCTAATGGAGCCATCTGTCCCCACCGCTTTAGCTCTGTGTGCCTGCCCAGAACTAGCTGATGTCATCCAATGTCCAATCAGGGCGGGCTAACCTCCCTCTCCTGGCAGAAAGCATCCCCTTCTCCCAGCAAAACATAAAAATAGTAAAGTGGACAGGGCGGTGTGATCACCAACCCCCAAATTATCATTATTAAGGATTTGCTGTCCTGCTTTTTATATGACTGAAAAAGCCACACTCGTTATAGCTGTGTTTTTAGAGGGTTTTTAAAAAAAAAAAAAACAATCCAGTTTCAGTGTAGTCTCTGAATGTATGTACTGTACCAAGAAGAAGTTACAAGAAAGTGCTCAGGGTTCTAGTTACATATTTTCCCTTCCACACTGAAATGACCAAAACCCAGTAACAGTTTCCACGACTGCCCAGAGGATAAATGTGCTTTCTTCCAGTGTAAGGAGAAATTAAAATCGCTGGGTGGGGGCACAGGAGAAGATTCACTCTTTAAATAACAGCAGCTATAGCAACTTTAGTCTCCAGAGCAAATGCTCAGGTATTTCTGAAAATTTCTGAATCCTGGGATGATGCAGAAACTTCATTTTCTGTTTCCACACCTTCGTTACAAAGCCGTGAATCGGAACGGTTAAACACTGCACTCGGGAGCCACGCGCCGTTGCCCCAAATTACCTTCAGCTGACACTAAATATGAAGCCCATCCAGGCACTGAGTTAGGCCCTTAAAAATGGCTGAAATGGCAAACATATCATTATATATTTTATCACAAGCAAAAAGCAAACTTGAAGCTGTGTTTTAAGTGTTTAAGTCATTCAGAGAGGTTTAATACCGCACTTCCCAAGACTGGGAACAAAAGGTAAATGAACAGATGAACACGGCATAGCGAAGCAGGCAGTGTACTGTTAAAAACGATGAAATGTGTTTATCTGAAAGTACGTTAATTTTATCCAATATGGGTTGGGGTGTCAGAGGACATCACCAGGACCTCCAAACTGTTCAAAAAAACAGAGGAGAGCCAGTTCCTACGGTTCCAAATTTAGAACGGATCACTGTTTGCAGAGCGCCCCGCTACACACTTCACAGTCACGGCTACGAGTTCCTGGAGCCAGAGAGCTTGAAGACGACCCTCCTCGATGGTTTAGTTTGCTTTGATTCCAACTTCTCAGTGCTGAAGCAAGTCGAAGTGGCAAGCTCACAATTCTGACCCATGAGTCCCCAAAAGGCTGTAAGATGGCCTGACAGTGACCCACTGGCACCAAAGGCCTGGGAAACTCCAAGTTCAAGTTGTTTCTGATGCAGCATTTAACCGACACTGTGAGGTATGGACCCAAGGAGCCCGTCCACCCATCAGCTGTAGACTGCTCCACTTCTGCTGACCAGAAATTCTACACAGACCTGCGCTGTGCTCGCTGGATTTGTTCTGGGAACTTCAATCCTTTGATTTTTGGATTAAAAACATTTCATAACCACCCTCGACTGAAAGTTGTGACTTAATTCACATCAAGGACTTCTTATCTGTGAGTCAGTTCATACTGCAAGACTGACCCTACACTTGACAGTGATTCCACAAAGCTAAATACAGCTGATTTTTTTAAACATTCCCTCAATATTCCTTTCTCCTTGTTAAGCAGTCTTTGTCCTTGAAGGTATTTTTCACTGCTTCACCCTACCACATCAAAGGTGCAAATTCCAGGTTCCTTACTGACCTGCTAGCCAGGAATAAGAAACAGGTAAAACCCCAGCTGCCAAGAAAGACCTTTCCAGGTAACTGTAGACATGCACAAGACCCAGCACCACAGACTCTACTACAGTCATCAACAGGCTCTCCACCGTGACCCTCCTCCTGGAGAGGTGACAGTCACCTGTCGCAGCTCCAATTCACTTCTGCAGGAAAGGGAGTGATTTCCAGGCCAGTCCTGCTTCCCTGCCTTTGTCATTGCACCTGACTGGCCTTTCCTCTTCCCATCTGTGGCATGAGTGCTCTGCGATGAACAAGCTCCAGGGCTTTCTGTTCGGGGTCCCCTGGTGGATCTGGGAGGCTCCGGCTGGAGCAGTCAGGCCTCTGGGCTGCACAGCCCCTCGCTTCACAAAATGAGATCCCAGAAGGTAACCCGTGACCCGCAGATCCGGTCCAGGCCCCAGGGATCATGCTGGGCACCGCAGTGCAGCAAACGCTGCCCCAACAGCAGCCCGCTCGACACGTCCATCCCCTGGCCCAAGAGACGAACGACCACATCAGACAGACTTCGCTCTCTGTCAGGGCCAAAGCTAAATTACACTGCTTTTCCCCAGTGTCACTGGTCTGACCCAAAGCTCCATCTTCTCTTACTTATGTGTACATACATGCACACGCTGCACATGTGTGCTTCAATGCATGGCTAGTGTACATACCTGCATGTGTGCACACTTACATAAACTTCAACATACTGAATTTACGGGTGTATACACACATGCATGGACACCTCTGCACACATAAGGTTGCACAGACGCACAATGCATGCACACCTCTGCACACTTACTCAAGAACACGGGTGCATGCGTATACAGTTGTGAGCACAAAACTGTGTGACGCACTTGCACTGGTGCACACTTACACATGCACACATGCATGGGTACACGCATGAACACACACACAGACACGCAAACACCTCTGGGCTCCAGCAATACCTATCTTCTGTTGCTGGATTCTCCCCCAAACACCCCCCACCCCGACTCCTCCACAAAAGCTGGCATCCTCCCCCAGAGGTCCTTTGAAGTCCACTCGCAAGGGTGAGCTGGTCAAGCCAGGGAAGAACTGACTGAAGAGGTTCCAGCCGGAAAACACAGAATCTGCTGGTGCTCACTACTGCCGCCAGCAAGGAGGGGAGGGAGGGGACCAGAGTCCAAGTAAGTGCCGTCTATGCACGAGCACACATGCAATGCTGCGTAAGCAAATTCTATATAAAGTACAAATAACAAAGCAAGATACACTGAGAAGTGTGCGAGACAAGACCCGAGGGGACGAAGCAGGAGTGTCTGGCTCTACCTCTGTGGCAGGGACATCAGATGACATCAAATGCTGACATCAACAGAAGAGAAACACACGTTTAAGGAAGAGTTATAAAACCCCAGTGCAGCACACACCAGGCCTCCCCTATGCCTTCTGACTTCAAGAATGGAAGGAAAAGACACACAACTCACATACAAGTAAATACAATACAAAGAAACAAGGCATAAAACCAAAGACCACATTAAATGTGTCCCAGAAATAAAGTCAAAAGGGACAAAAAGAAAGACTCCAGGTAAAGACTAAAAACTAAATCCAACTATTTGCTCCCTGAAAGGACACACCTAAAACTAAGGACCTCAGAAAAGTTAGACCTGTAACAAAGTATATCCAAAAAAAAAAAGAAGCAGTGAAAAATTAGAAGTTGAATTCAGCGGCTCGGAGTGTAGCTCAGGGTGGAGGCTTGCTGGGCATGTACGAGGCCCTGGGTTCGAGCCTCAGCACTGGAGGGATGTGTGGCATTCTCAGCATATAAATGAGCATTAAGTTACACAAAATTCATCTTACAATTGTCAGAGTAAAGAAATCACAGAGAAGATGTGATCACCCTCAACTTTTGAAGCAAACACCCCAGAGTAACATGCAGGAAGGAGAGCTGCAGTGAACACACAGGTGACAGCACTGGGGACAGCACCGGGGACTTGGGGAACATATGGATCGCTGGAAACGTCACTAAGTGAGCAAGAACAGTAAGTAAAGGGTCTGAAAAGTAAAGGAAGCGCTCTCTGATACACAAGCACGAGCTCCAGGCTCTGCCACCTGCCAGACTGGCAGCACAGATGCCACGGAGGCCAGCAGAAGTCCCCAGAGAGAACAGCAGGGGCCTGGCCAGCTCCAAACTACTGTGACACCACGACCGACCGTCGGGAACCACAGAAGCCACACCTCCACAAGTCCACCCCGTGGGAAGTTTGGAAGTCTCAGAGGGGACTCCTAGAATCGGGAGGAAGCTACGAGACCGCCACGCCTTTCACAATGCCTGGGACAAGAGATGGCTGGAGGTGTGACCAGCCACCGCATCCAAAAACGAGTCAAAGAACAGTTGCTCCCACGAGGTAACAGCACAGGACGAAAAGCCTAAATGTGAGCTTTAAAAGGTTAACAGTAAATGTGAGTTTTTAAAAGTTAACAGTAAACTAAGGGGGAAAATCACTTCAACCACTGACTCCTGATGGCCCCTTGGGCCGGAGATAAATGACTAGCTGGCTGGCCAGGGAAAACGAAGGAGGAAGGGGTTTAGGTCCAATGGCCTCTGGCAGAAGGACAAGGAAGAGTAAAACCGGGCAGGTGACCCCAGCACCACACCTTATAATTTGTAAATTAAGAGTGTCACCAGCACTCGGGAGGCGGAGGCAGGAGTGTAGAGTGTTCCAGGCCCGTCTGGGCTACACAGCGAGCCCCGTCCCCAAAAAACAGAACAGAATGCGGTAATTTTCAAAAGTCTCCAGGTCAATAAATGTTGTGAAATGGATAAAAAAATAACTAGTAAAATCAAATCACCAAAATGTACTCAAGAACAGAAACAAAAAGTAAACAGACCAAGAATACCATGGGAAGTCCGCCTCCCGCCCAAATGGGATGAGTCAAGTTCACACCAAAGACTTTTAAGAACCAACTCACTCACAGGCTTTCTCAATGGTTCTGGAACAAAATGGTATGTGGTAGAAGGTACAGAAGGGAACCAGGCGATGTCTGGAACACTGGAAGCCAGCCGAGGTCCCCAACAAACAAAACGTGCTTATAAAGCGACAAATCACAGCTGTCACAGTAGAAAAACACAGTCAGTGAGCAGGTGAGTCACAGGACAAACAAGATGATCGCAAAAAGATATACTCATCCTGCATCACTGTCTAAATGCATTGGTGTTTCCCCCATCAAGTTGGCCAAGACGTAAAAGACAGGCAACAATCAGGCACTGACAGGGCGCAAACCTTCATGGTGCACACTCTCCTCCTGTGGGGAGCATAAAATGCTTCGTGGGAATTTGACGGTAGTTATCCTTAAAATTCCCTCCATTCCGAAACCCCTCTCCAGGAAAACTAAATAAATACCAATGCAAGTGCATACACCTGTGTGTCAGGGCAAGCACCCCCCGCTACACACCAGGAGAAACTGTCAACAACCCAATGACACCAACCGGACATGTGGAGCAGGTCCTCCGTGGCATGGGGACGCAGGTGAGGCACCCTCCTGAGTGTACTCTTTGCCAAATACACCCTGAAGGGCTGTGCTCTGGCCACACCAGGTTCCAGGCATGTGGAACCCAAGGGTGTGTACACACAGCTCAGCCCTATGCACACTTAAAAATGGTGAGGTTGTGATATTACATGAAAAATAAAATTAGTTGCAGACCAACTCATATAAACATGGTACCGTTTTAATTTGTGACAATAAAAGTGTTTGTTCGTATCAGCCAAATAATGGTGGCCCTTGCCTGTAATCTAAGCTACTTGGGAGGCAGAGATTAGGAGGACTGAAGTTCAAGGACAACCTGAGCAAAAAGCTAGCAAGAACTTATCTCAACAAACAAGCCAGGCATGTTAGTTCATGCTAGTGCATGCCTGTAATCCCAGCTACACAGGAGACATGTAGGAGAATCGTGGTCAGAGGCCAGCCCTGTACAAAAAAATGAGAGAACTTACCTGAAAAATGACTAAAACAAAACAGGGTAGGAGGAGAGGCTCAAGTGGTAGAGCACCTGCCTAGTAAGCACAAGGCCCTGAGTTCAAGCTCCAGTACAGCTTCAAAGAAAAAAAAAGGTATCAGAAGCCTTATTGCATTTATTACGCTAATAAATTTAAATGTCCAAAAGAATGACTGACACAGAGGTCAAAAAGTGAAGAAACTTCCAAAAAAAAAAGTTCACAGCATTCCAGGCTCTGAAACGTTCAACATGTTCTTCCTCGAAATGCAGTTTCCTTCACGGTGCAGGGAATCCGAGGGGCAAGGACGAGGAAGGCTTTACGGTGCAGGCATTTTGCAAAATTGTCTGAAAAGTCACAGTTTGATTTGGGCCTGGAGAAGGCTGTCCTATGTATTAGTTACAAATAAATTCCCAAAATAAATTTGTGTTTGGAAAACCCAGTCATGAGTTATCCATAAAGAATCCCCAACCACCACACCTTTTCAGTCAGCAGAGCACTGTATCTTGAGCTGGGCACCAGCGGCTCACCACTGTGACCCTAGCTTCGTGGGAGGCTAAGATCAGGAGGATCCGAGGTTCGAAGCCAGCCCAGCCAACCAGTTCATGAGACCCTATCTCAACCAGCAGCTGGGCATGGTGGTGCACGCCTGTCACCTCAGCAATGGGCAGGAGGCCTGAAACAGAAAGACAGCAGTCCAGGCCAGCCTAGGCAAAAAGTGAGACTCGATCTCAAAAATAACCAGAGCAAAGGGGCTGCACCTCCTGCCGTTCTGTGAACTTTGCGTGTCTCACTTTTGTGAATTGTATGTATCTTACTGTTGAATTCTGCATCCGTCTTAAAAGCAAAGTACCTCTTCAGCCTCTCAGGCAAGAAGGACAGTAAGACTCGGGCTGCGGGTGCCGACATTACTTGGCATCCAGAATGACGGGGTGGCTTCGTACTCGCTGCCTGCGACGATGGCGCTGGAGGAACCCCGCGGCCAGCGACGGGAGCAGTCCACAGCCTGGTCCTGTGGGACACGCAGCTCACGCTCAGCTCCTGTAACTCCTCTCACTTAGAGGCAGGACGCAGGCCACTGAGTTCCAACCTCAGACATCTGAAAGCATCCGCGACAAAGCGCCCTTCAAAGGAATCTGGAGGAAATTCTGCCCGCAGGGATGACCGAGCGCCGGTCCCGTCTGCCACTGAGCCCCACCAGTCGAGGTTTGGTTAAGGAGGGGGTGCTTTAATCAGAACACTTCAACTTACGTGACACCGAAGTCCCATCTGAACTTTCGGCAGCTCCTAAGGCAGTGGAAAACCGTAACCCTCAGGACCGGGCAGAAGCGGCCTCAGCTCTTGGCCCCCCACTATGTGCGGCCATTGGGGGTGACTGACTACGGAGCTGAAGTCACCTCCCAGGCAAGGGTGAACTGTAACTCAGCGTTTCGTGCATTTCCGAACCCTCAGAAGCATGCCGGGTCCATCGCTGGCGAACGCTGACCCCGACGGCAGGACGGTCTTCTGCCCGCATCTGCACGGGTCCAAAGCCTGTCTGGCTGAGCCTTGAAACAGAGACAGACAGACAGCACTTTCCGTGCTAGCTGAACAGTATGGATGTGGACCTTGCGACTCCAGCTTAATGCTGGTCGATGTCACGTTAGGGAGCCTGACAAGTTTTCCGAACAGTGAGGCTGCAATTCCACAAGACAGAAAACAAGGATTCTCGGCTGTGTCAACATCATTTTCCCTATGGAAACAAGCTCAGTGGTGGTTCAAACAGCCAGAAATGGAACTTGACCCCCCAGTCAGAGCAATAAACTTGCTGGCTGGAATGTCTGGATTTACAAGCAGGAACAATGGTGACCCAAAGTGTGTACATCCAAGAACAGGCCCAGCCCCAGGCTGAGGAAGCAATTTAACTGTCTACCTCAAAAAGTGACACACCAAATTAACCAAATGAACAGCTGTCTTGAGACACATGGGATAAAGGTTACACTAACTCTATCCTAAAAGCCAGGGCGGGACTCTGTGCCTACCTTGTGGCACTTCCTAAGAAATTCTCGAGCCATTTTATACTCGAGTCACTCTTTTTCCCTTGCATCACTCTCCTATGTGATGTGACCCACTGTGCATCGACTCCTAGTACCCCAAGAATAACAAAAATATCAAAAAATACTGTTGAAAGGAACAAAAACTCATGCCCTGCACTTAACCCTCATCTCCTTAAAGACACCTCTTCAAAGACTTCTCCAGGGAGATTTTGTTTAGGTTTTTTTTTTTTTTGGTGGGACTGGGGCTTGAACTCTGGGCTTCCCACTGTATCACCTGAGCAACACCTTCAGTCCACTTGGCTCTGGTTATTTTGGAGATGGGGTCTTGAGAACTATTTGCCCAGGCTGGCCTTGAACCGCAGTCCTCCTGATCTCAGCCTCCCAAGTAGCTGGGATTACAGGCGTGAGCCGCTGGTGTCTGGCTCTTAAGAGTTTTGTTTGCTTTGAGTCACTGGCTTTGTTGAGGAGGAGGAAGAGGATGACGATAGTAATTAGTTATTATTTGTAATGCCCTATTTGTAAAAGACTGGTGAGAAGCCAGTCATTCTGAAGAGAAAAGACAAAAGGGCTGCCTTACAATACACATCCCAAGTAAAAATCCCCAAATACTTCAGCATGTTTGCCACCTTTGGTTGCTACAGAGGTCAAAGTGCACTGGTTTCTAACCCAACCACTGCACTTCAGATCCGCAGGGCCTGGGAGGAAAGTGGGGTGCACTGTGGGGCAGGACCTGTGAAGCCCCAATCTCGGGGAGCCATCCTGCCCTGTGCAGGGAAGGGTTTTGCTCATATTCTGCCCCAGTGACTTACACAGGAACACGACAACTCCAGTCCAGGCGTATCTTCGGCCCAAGTACAGTTAGCAGTTTCTATGTCTTGCAAATCTGCTTCTTATAGCGAAAGGGTTAAAACAACGTAGCACGTTATTTAAAAAAAAAAAAAATCAGATTTAGGGCTAACATCTACTTTAAATGAATTAAACTGCAATTTCCACCACTGTTTTTTTAAAGGAAACGGGTAATTTTTTTAAATCTATTAAAAAAAAAAAAGTAACTAACTAAATCTCCTTCCACAGTTTAAATGCTGGATGTAAAATGCAGGAAGGAAATACACACACATCATGACCCAAACTCTAGCAAAGAGCGAGAAAAATTAATGCAACCCCAATTGCACTTGGCTCCTTCATGTCAAGCCAGCCCTAGTAACAATTCTGAGCCTTGTGGAAACTGTGTGGGAAGAGAGTAATGGCAGGCCACCACTATTTTCCTTTTGGATTCTGAAGCGCTCCTGAGTCGGCCTCCACAGGTGACACCACCTGCTCTGCCACTGCTTGGCTGCAAAGGGTCTGCTCCCTCCCCAGCGCTGCAGGACTCCGGCCCATTTCACGGATGAGGGAGTAAAGGCACTCGCAGCCGGCCAGAGTCACACAAGCCAGACGCTGTGTCTACCATGCTAATATTCCTTTTTGCCTAATTACCATGCTTCAATTAAGAAATCAGAGACGGGGGCCCGGGTGCTGGAATCACAGAAATATCTAAACAGGCCAGACCAGGCCCTGGCCTCCTGGTCCATCCCCACGGTCTCCCTCAGTGTCCCAGCCCCAGCAGTACCAGCACTCCAGCTCCTCCTGGCCAGATCTTGAGGTCATGAAAGAACCTCTTTCCCTCAACTCCTTGGGGCCACCTCGGGTATTTCAAAGGTAACGCAGTCTGCTGACTGAAAACAAGTAGCAGGGAACAGACACAGAGGGACTTGTGGGGTGATTTCTGACTGGCTTTCACACCAGGCATGACTATGGTCACAATAGGGACCATTATACCCCCAAGGTCTGAGTTGTCCCACAAAGCAGTCAAGAGGACTGGTCCACACCACGTGGGCTGCAGGTACAATGCATACATGGGTTTCAAAGGCTCAGCATACAGAGGACAGAAATAATTCTTACACCAGTCACAAGTCAAGAAACATTTCAGAAGTGTTAAACAAGCTGTTAACGGTAATATTACCTGATCCCCTCCACCTCCAGCTACGTGGTCACTAGAAAGTGTAGTCACAGATGCGGCCTGCACTCTCACTCCCTCGAGTGCAATGTTTCTGCAAAGAGCATCCACCAGCCAAGTCCCACCTGTGGCCTGTGCCTACACAGCCTATGAGCTAAGAATGCGCTGACATTCTAAACATGAGTACTATTAAATATTCCTAGGAGAATATTTTGTGAAACATGAAGTTATAAGAAATTCAAATCTCAACAGCCCACAAATAAAGGGCATCCACTCGGTCAGTGCTGGCACACTGTCTCTGGTGCGTTCATGCTACAAGGCCACAGGGAGTCACTCCAACAGTCATTTTCCCCTGCCAGGAGAGTTCACATCTGGCCTTTTCCTCTGCAGAAAAACCTCACCAACTCCTCCTGCCTTAAAGCTTTGCACACAGAGACCCAGGTTTCCACAGGTGAGGAGGGTGGGGTTCAGGCCCCTTTCGACTTCCCCCGAACCCACAAGTCCCCTTGGGGCATAAGTCACCAGGATGGGCAGGACCAAGGCTCCCAGGTGCATGGATGGCCTGACCCAAGTCCCCCTGCATCTTCTCCTCCTTAGACCGTCCTGGTGGCCGCTCATGGCCCTGGCATATTTCACAGCAGAGAAGGCTCCATCCAGACTGAGGTCCCCAGAAGTGCTGCCAGCCGGCCCCACTTGGATGGATGGCTACTGTGGCCCGCAGTCTCTCCTGGTGAGAGAGGGCCTAGAAAGTGGGGGAGAGGGCCAGGCTGACACCAGACTTCCATACTGTGACCTCTGAAGTTCTACTATTTCAAATGACTCAAACCAAGATGAAAATGAACACTTTCCATAAGCAGGAGGAGGACCACAGACCCAAGGAGCTATCCCAAGAGGTCACCACATTGGAGGAGCTCGCAATGGGACTTTATCAGGTCACTTAAAGTGCTGGTCTAAATCCTCATGGGAAAGGAGGCACAACTTCCTCAGGCTGTTACAAATAAATAATGATAAAGGACAGAACTGAATAGTGGCCACCCAATAAGGTCTGCCAGGAAACAGACGTTCACTGGACCACTGCTCCGGGGGCCTTTCCCATTTTGGAAAGTCTGGAATACAGCTGGTAACCAAGTTAGGCATCTACTAACATAACCAGGAACAGTCATGTTCAAGACTTAAGCAGACTGCCATGCTGAGTCAAAAAAGGAGCTCTCAATGCTTCGCTTTTATTGGGCTATTTTGCCCTTACGACCCTGGCTTTGGGCATCAGAAGAGCTACAAGGAACCAGCTCTGAAAGCCCCATCGGCACTTGAGACCGTCACCCAAGGCGAGTCCATACAGAAACACAGCCGGTGCGGACAAGCCAGGGGCCAGAGGTTCCTTTGGGTGCTACGAATGGAGAAGACTGGTGTGGCTTTCTCCCTGGTGGCCAAGGTAACACACGAATAATGGCAGCCATGTTTCACTTTTTGTTTTAGCTGCCAGAAAGCCTGGATTCCCCATTTTGGGTCACGTGTCCCCTCGGGAAGGAACCTCGAGGCCTGTGTATGTCCTCTTATTTCTCCTATCGTCCTGGCCCAGTGCCCATTCCCCATCCTCTCGCTGACTTGTATTTTACTGTATGTTTAACGTGCGACCTTAAGTGCCCTCAACCCTAAAGGGACAAAGACATATCAAGAAGCAAACGCTCACCACCACACTCACAACTGGATTCAGCCACCAGCTTGCAAAAATTCTCCCCAGCACCTCCGAGATCGAGTCCACGGTCACTACATGAGGGAGTGTCTCTGCCATTCTTAGCTGACCCTGGGATAAGGTATTTTGAGAAATGTCTACGAAAGTAGCAAAATTTACCAGGTAAATAACGGAAAAGGCCTCGGCGCAGGCCCCTTCAGAAACGAAATGTCATTCGAAATTTGAGTCTCACTCTAGGGACTTCTCCCCCGAAGAGAAAAATCCAGAACGTCAGCCATGTCTGCTCACACCGAGGAGAGGCGAGGTTCCCAGAGAGGCTCAGCAGAGACGCCCCAACTCGACAGTTACAAATCTGCAGGAGTCCACACGCACCCCACCAGGGCAGCCGGAGAGAAGGCCGCCAGTCCTCGGTGGCGTCTGGGCGGCCATTCAGAGAACAGAGGAGATGTCTTCCTGCGCTCGGCTGGCTCCCGTCCACACCCCCTTCTCCTCCTGTCACCTTGTGTGCTTGCCCCAGAGAGGAACTCAGGGACACGTGGCCACCAGAGCTGGCCGGCTCCCCACCTGGGCTGCCCCCGCTCCTCTCCTCAGCAGGTCCGTCCCACCCTGGCCCTGCCTGCTCACCCCACTGAGGGCCACCCACGCCAGCGCTCCAGGTCGCACCCCGCCCGGGTCTGTGCGACTCTGCACCGGGGGATGAGGACACCGGCTCTCCGCCAGAACGGCCAACTCCTTTCCCCACAATTCTTGGGGGGCTTTTTTCTTTAGTCCATGCTGGTCATTTGCTTTCTACATTCTCTCTCCCCTAAGAAGTGGCACTGTGGGGTTAGGGACACATGCCAAAGCTCACTGGGTTCTGCCCCTACCGCAGCAAACAAACAAGCGACGCAGCTACCGGTGGCTACCCCTGCGTCCCCCCAGAGTCTGTGCCCTGGCCCAGGGCTGGGCTGGAATCTGTGCCAACAGCTTTGCTGGTGGAGGCCAGGCCTTTCTTTCTCCTGCTGGGCTGAGTCCTGCAGTGCTGCCAGGGCCAGCGATGGAGTGCCCACCCAGTCCTCGCACCAGCACCCTACCGCCACTGCCACCGCCACCGTGCAGAGACAAACCCAGAGCCAACACTCCTCCTGCTCCCTGGAGCCAGAGCTAAGCAGCACAGGTGATCCGAGTGGCTCTCTGTAAACTGCCAGAGCGAACCCTGCAGCACTACCCAGCCTTTCCATGTGCTCAGCAACCTCGTACTCAACTCAGGTTTGTTTCGCTTTTTTTGGGGGTGAGGGAGAAGGGTGGTACAGGGATTTGAATTCGAGACCTCGCACTTGCTAGGCAGGCAGTCTACCACTTGAGCTAAGCTCCCAGCCCTTCTGCTTTATTTTTCAGATAGGCTCTTGCATTTTTGCTCAGGGCCAGCCTCTGACTGCAAATCTCCTACCTGTGGCATCTGCATGGCTGAGATTCGAGATGCACACCACCACACCTGGCTTGTTTGTTGATATGGGGTTCTCACTAACATTTTACCAGGCTGGCCTCAAACCGGAATTCTCTAGATCTCTGCCTCCCAGGCAGCTATGATTACAGATGTGAGCCACCAAGTCTGACTCCCTTGAGGCCAACTTTTGGTTTTCTATAAAGAAAACTAAACTGCTGGGTGATACTGGCTCACGCCTGTAGCCCTAGTTACTTGGGAGGCTGAGATCTGCAGAATCATGGTTCAAAGGCAGCCCGAGCAAATACTTCAAGAGGCACCACATCTCTGAAATAACCAGAACAAAAAGGACTGGAGGTGTGGCTCAAACGGTAGAGCACCTGCTTGTTATCGCTGTGAGTTCAAACTCCAATCCTACCAAAAGAGAAAGAAAGGAAGAAAGGAAAGAAAAGGAAGGAAGGGAGGGAGGAAAAACTAAACTAATTCCAGCACTCAGAAGACTGAGGAAGGAGGATCTTGAGTTCAAGGCCAGCCTGAACTACATAGAAGCCTGCACTGAGCCCATCTGTGGCCTTGGCTGAGTCAGCAAATCTCTCTGCCCGTCAACGCCTGCACAGCCCTGGGATTCTCCCAGCAGTCACTAAGTCTCCTGCAACTGGGGAAGACAGGATGCTCAGTGCAGTATCACCTTCCAAAACAAGTCCACACAAAAATTAGATAAGTTTGCAAAAAGTGTAAGTAGTCATGAAAGCAAATGTTCTCCCTATAGTCATTATATCAAGTGGATTTAGCACTCCTGAGCAATTAAAAAGAAAAAACACGCTGGAGGTGTGGCTCAAGTGGTAAGCACCAGCCTAGCAAGCGCAAAGCCCTGAGTTCAAACCTCAGTACCACAAAATAAACTAATTAATGGATGAAAAAAGTAAACCATACTCTTGCAGCTAACAGCCGCACTAACCTGCTCAGAGCAGGAAGATACAGTTGCCTTACCTCTCCCCCAGGACTGGGGCCTAGCTCAGTGACAGACAGCTGCCCTTGCATGGCACAGCCCCGGACTCCATCCCCAGCCCTGCAAAAACAGTAAAACCCACCCCATATGAGCACACACCAGAGCCTCGACCCTAAAGACCTAAGGCACTTTCCAAAATGGGTGACCACTCCCACGAATGGCTGCCCACAGCACACCTCTCAACCGCCCTTGGCTTGGGCAACACAACGGGTAACACGGCTGTAAATCGTCTCACACACACGTAAAATCCCAAATCTCGACCTCGGAGGCAGATTCTTAAAAATGTGTACGTATCAGGGAAATTAACCTTCCTTTCTCAAGTTCACATTCTGAGCGGCCCTAATCTTCCATCAACCTAGAAAATGACTGATAAGCCAATCTTCCTGTAAAACCATTAGCAACTCTGCTTTTCTGTCACCAGGGTAATTTACAGAGGCTAATTTTAATCCTGCACTAAACCACTAATCCCATGACTCTACAGAATTGTCCCCAAGTTTACGTTGCTATGGCAAGAGCTCGTACGTCGGCAATCCATTTATTTACTGAGGGTCACGGTTTTAAAGTTGGTTCAAAAATGAGATTACCTTCCTCACCTGTTAAGTTTCTAAAAGTAAACGGCCATTTCTGAGAAATAAATACATAAGGATGCCACTCGGCACCTGGGTTTGTTCTGTGCGCACCACCATAATGCTCACTTAAAATGTCCTGCTGGTGCTCAAAGGGACAACAGCCATCGCTGTGCTAAAGACACAGGGGAGTGCTGGGACACCTTGTCTGAATTTGGGGGAATATGACCGCCAAGGAATGATGGCCTGGCAGTGTTCCCTGTGACACTGACAACATCACTGTAAACCTCATACCCCTAAGGCAAGGCGTCCGGCCACCACTCGGGTCCTCAGTGGCACAGTCACAGTCCTGAGTCTCAATTTGTTTACTTCTTTCCTGCATGCAGGAGAAAGAGTAGGCTTATCACTATTTAGAAAGCATCCAGAGGTACAAATGCACTGGTGACTGCACAGTCATAAAGGACACCGAATACAGAAGGTGACCTTCTGTGACGCTGTGTTAATGACCTCCTGAGACAGGACAAATGAGTAAACAAGGCAGATTCGTAAATGAGAACGTCAGTAATGTCTGTAGGTAATTCCGCAACAGCGCGAAAGTTCACTAAACTAGTGAGTTAGTGTTAGCAAAACCAGTAAACTATGCACCTATAGTCCTGGTACATGGGAGGGCTGAGACTGGGAGGATCTCGGTTTGAGGCAAGCAGGGCAAAGAGTCCACAAGAAGACCCATCCCAACCAACAAAAGGATGTACCATCATCCCAGCTACACGGAAAGCTGAGATGGGGAGGATGGAAGTTCCAGGGCAGCCAGGGCAAAAAGGTTCGCAAGACCCCATCTTAACAGAAAAAGCCAGGCATGACGGGGTGCGAAAATAGGAGGACTGCAGTCCAGGCCAGCCTGGACAAAAAGTGAAACTCCATCCCAAAAAATAACCAGAGCAAAATGGGCTGGGGACCATAGTTCAAGCAGTAGAGTGCCTGCCTAGCAAGCAAGCACAAAGCCCAGAGTTCAAACCCCAGTACTGCCAAAAAGCAAAAACTAAAAACAGACTAGGAACTGCGAATCTAATCTGTTCATCCATTCATGCTCTAAGGGGAAAAAACAGCTATGCCTTTTTTTTTTTTTTTTTTTTGTGAGACTGGGGTTTGAACTCAGGACCTCGGGCATGCCAAACAGGAACTCTACATCACTTGAGCCACACCTCCAATCCATTTTGCTCTGGTTATTTTGGAGATGAGGGTCTCACAAGATATTTACCTACACTGGCCTCAAACCTCAATCCTCCCAATCCCAGCCTCCAAAGCAGTAGCATGAAGCTCCAGCACCTGGCAACCGCTAAATCTTTAAGGGGAAAAAAAAAGAAAGCAAACTTAATTTTTAACTCTTGGTTTAAATGGCCAGAATAACGAGGAACTGAACAGTGACTCTCCTTCTGACCAGAAACAGCAGAATTTTAACTACTCACATTTGCCTCTGCGTTTTCTGTGAATTAACACAATCACTCAACACTTAATGGCAAACTATGTCCCACAAAAATTCCTTCAAGGCAAAGGAAAACAGGGAACTTGCTCGGGAGCCCTAAGTACCAGCTGAGTAAGAAGCCGGGAAAGCCACAAACAGCCTCTCCGCACAAGGCAGGATCCATCACTGGCTGTACTAAATTTCAAAGAATGTTCTCGAACGCCGAAATAAATCAATGCCTAGCACAGCCCTACTCAGCTCGCTCATGCAATATAGATTAAACAGTACCATATGGCAAAGACAGACACAAAAGACAAAAATTCCAAACAACTGTCCCATACTACTTTCACGTGGGAAGAGGTAAATGCTAAAACACTGAAAAACTTTTCTCAGCCATTAACAAGAAATTAAGTTTTAACAGAGAACCTCAAGTTATTAGGGAATCCTTTTATCTGTCTTCATGTATGAGCCCCATCCCCTAAATGAGCAGAAACAACAGGGCCGCTGCCTGCAGGAGGCTGCTGCCACCAGCAGGTCCCCAGGGCATGTGGGGGAGGCGAGACACCCAGAAACAGATTACCTGTTTCTGCAGGTACAAACACCTGCTGGACGGGGCCATGCACGGAAACAGCCAGGCAGGTGAACAGCACTCTGAACCTAGAGAATGTCTATCTATTTCTGGGAGTAATTTTTCTGACTGAAACAACTTGATTAAATTCCTGACTCCAACAAACAAAACAAAAAACCCCAGGAAATCCACCAGAATAAACCTGTGCTTAGCTGCCTTGTGGATGGTGAGTTTCAGTCCCCACGTTGTGTCTTACTCACTATTTAACATGTATTCACATGTTTGCTTTCTAAAAATAACTACAATTCTAATTACTCTGCTTTGTAATTTCCAGTCCTGTTTGGACTGAAGAGTAAACGCCCGATCTTTTGCAGAAAGCAACTTTTAAGACATGTTGAGAGCCACAAAATTACACTTCCTCACAGATCAGATGGGTGCACAGGGAAGCATTTCATTCTGCACACAAACACGACAGCCCTGCTCTGGCAGAGAAGGCCACAGCTGCCGGTGTCACGTGTGGCCAGAGGCAGGGGATAAAGAAGCCAGAACAGGCAGTTGCAAGTGGCAATGTGCACCAGTCCACTGGAAATATACCTAATTTTAAAGTAAAGATGTTTTTCAAAGACCTGGACAAAAGTCTTTCTTTATTCTTCCTCCCATAAGGTAAATTTTATTAATAAATCCTTCACACACAGGAACACTGGATGTGATTCCTTTCTTGAAATGGGTTTCTGACAACTTTTTAGAATTCCTGAAAATTCTAAGGTAATCAGCGTTCCCTTCCAGTGATAAGAAGGATCCACGCCTACCCTCTCCAGTTCACTCAGGGCAGAGGTCACCCTCTATCAAAGAGAAATGTCCACCTCCCCCACCCCCAAACTCGCTTGCTCCTTGGGACCAGAGAGAATAGAGGCCAGGGCTTGAATGTGAAAAATGCTGCTTCCTCTACGGCTCCCACGGACACTCAAACCCTAACAGGCCGTTGCCGCTGGGCTTCTGGCCAGTGGGGTGGAAAGGCCGGGGTGAGAGCCCCATGGCAGCAATCCAGCAGGAAAGGAGCCCAAATGGTCACACCAGAGCAGGCTGGACCTGGGGGCTTCTCCAGTCTGTAACCATGCCTGCCTCCAAGAGGCCCCAAGGCCAGAGGCCTCAGAGTGCAACCACTGCCTGATAAGCCTTCAGGACAGACCTGCACCCTGCTGCTGGGGCTCCCCAGGGAAGCACAAAGCCAAGTGACATGCGGTTCCCCCACAGCACTGGAGGGGAGGCTCCCCAGCCCTGCGAGCTGAGCACAGTAATGCAATTAATCCTTCGTGCCTCCACCTTAACAATGTGAACGCAAAGGTCAAAGGTACCACGTCATAAGCACTCATGAGCAGCCCAGGGAGGCCTTTCTGTTGGATGGCAGTAAGGCAGTAAACAAAACCCCAGGAGGAAGGGTGGGCTGGGAGCAGTGCCCCCCAGCTCTGTGAGACCCTCCTGCATTGCTCAGTCAGATGAGGGTCCTCCGAACTTCCGAGAAGGGATCAGGCAGCAAAGACATGCTTTTTTAAAGGACTGTGTCAGGACAGCCTCTCCACGCACTAAAATGCATGAACGCTGCATGTGCCGTGCCCGTCTGCTTTTGAGGAAGGAATGCTACTTCCAAGTTCAAATGTCTGCCATGCCAGTATCTATGCAATGATCTGAAGTTTCTTCTGCTTTCTTCTCCCTCCTATTAATTATGATTCTACCCATGTCTATCACTGTAGAAACTGCAGGACTCCAGGCAAATTCAGCCAATCAAAAACCAAAGAGGAAGCTGAGAGGTGGTTCCTGCCCGCGCCCAGCAAGGCTTTCTTCAACAGAAAGGCAGTTATACCACAAGCAAATGCCTCCTGTAATCAGGTCATTAGCATATCCCTCTCTCCTAAGCCGAGGGTAGACTAAAACACAAAACAGTGCAACACCGCACACGGCAAGAGCAGGGCTCCCTCCTGCAGCCCGTGGTCAGCTTCCACTTCAGTGTCCGGTTTCCCGGGCATTGAGCTATAAGAGAGCTGAAACTAAACACAGCCTCTCGCCAGCCTTGTGGCCACCCCCCACCAAACTCTTTTCCGAAGACTCCTTCTGGTAAATTGTGAATCAGACCCACACATACCCTTGGAAAATGAATAAATAAAAATCCCTAACAACCCACTAAAGCTGAGCACTGGTTTTTCAAGAACAATCCATGACTAAACCCAACTTAAATTGCTCGGTGGCGTTATCATTGTCTCCATTTGGGGACACTGGAAGCCATCTGTTAGGAGTATTCCTCACTTCAAAGTAAGGAATCTCCTTTTTCATGTAATTGTTGCTAAACTTAATCACATCAAATGCTTCACTTATAAAACTCAAATATGTCCTGGTAGGAGCCACGAAGGCAAATGGAGTTAAAAGTTTCATTTATGGAAGGAACACAAAGTGCTTTTAACTGTGACCTGCTTGTGAGGACCTCTTGCATTCAGTTCACTGCATTTTGGTCTTTGGGACGCCCTGCAAAGTTAGAAATGTAGGAAAAATTTAATGTCTAAATTAATTACTTCTAAAAACTGTCTACAAATAACAATGGGAAACTCTTCTAAGGACATCAGTAATTTGGGTACGCATCCCAGAATGAAAGTTTTGGACCCTCAAGTGTGTGCGCACGTGCCATGATAAGAGCTTTCAGAAATACAAAACAGCAAAATCCCTTCTCTCCCCACTGCTGGAAACAGGGAGTTGCTACCAAGAACACTACTTTGGTGTTGATTTAGTTTTAAAGAGGCATGCCTGTTCCTCTGGTTAGCTTTATTACAAATCCATTGGGACTGCTTTTTTTCTTTAAAAGAATGCTAATTTGCTCTGAGTGTTTCAGCATATTCGGATGAGCAAGTGTAAGAAAATAAAGACCTACTAGTGAAATCAGAAAGTATTAGACCCACTTTGTATCTTAACGCATGAAAATTCTAATTCAATTACCAAAATACTCGCGAGTCTCACAATGGGCTCAGCTCATCCTAAACCCATTCAAGACGGCTATGAGGTCACTCTGGCGGAACTAAAGATGTCCTCCTCCAGTGACCCAACCCTCACACCCCCACACCAGGGCGGCCTCAACTCCAACTCTCCAATTTTACTGGGGGTGGGGGGGGGGGAGTTGGTTTTCAGATTCCTGGCTGGTCTGTGTAAATAAAAATAACTCAGCTATTTTGACGCCACAATTAAAGAACGCAAGAGAAAATGAAGGAGGAACAAATGATAAAATGGGCTCTTTCTGTACAGGGCAGGAGCGAGTATCCTATCAAATAATAGGCGTGCCTAGACCCTTAAAGTAACGCATTCCTAAACCAGAATACTCCAGCCATATTAATAGGGTGGTTCAAAACAACCCGGAAAAGATCCAAGTGGGGAGCTGGCTAGTCCTCTGCCTCTGTCCCGGTCAACACACACGGATCAATGTTTCATCTGCTCTAATCAAGAGTTGAGCCTTAATGGTAGGTTCACGGGAAAAGCCTTTCTCCTGTAGGGCTAAAGTTCCCGGCGAGCTGGGCCGGGTGGACCGGGGTGCGAGGCTCACTCCTTTGTTGCGCAGTGCACCCCCGGGCAGGCCGGGCGGCCACGGCACATCTGCCCTTCCAGAAACAGTCCCTCCGGGCCCTCGGGGGGGCCAAGACCCAGATGAGGACGCAACAGCAGGACACAAAACCCACACGCCGCAACCCGAGCGCCCACCGGCCACTCGGGGCTCAAAGCCGGACCCTGCAGGGCAGGGGGGAGGGGGAATCCCAACTCAGGTGCGCAGACTTAAGTAAGCGTCCTCGGGGGGCCACGCCTTTCCCACCGCCCCACCTCCCAGAACAAAGTGAAGTTTAAAATAGAAACCAGTTACCTGGCCTGCGCCGCGCCTCGGCCCTCCGAGCCCCGCCACGCCGCGCGCCCAGCCCCCTCCCCCCCACCGGGCCCGCCCCTCCCCCACGCGCGCGCCCCTCCCCCACGCGCGCCCCCTCACCACCCCCACCCCCCACCCAGCCCGGCCGCACGGACCCCCGCCTTTGTTACGGTGCGAAGTTGGGCTGCGGGTCCCCGTCTCTTTCACTTCTTGGGTTACAGTGCTGGCGTGTGACGTCCGCTCCACATGACGGGGGCGGGGGGCGGGCGCCGAGGGGCGGGGGGCCGGGCCTCCCCCTTCTCCGCCCCTTCCCGCCCCGCCCACGGCCCTCCCCCTTGGAAGCCAAGCAACAAGCGGCCCCCGCCCCGGGGGCGGGCAGGTAGGGCCCCGCCCCCTCCCCACCCGCGGGCCGCCTGCGCGCCCCCCACCCCCCAGCGCGCGGCCTCGGGGAGACACAGAAGCTGGCGTGATTTAATCCAGCGACCAGCCCATCCCCCGGGCCGCGAGCTCCCAGAGATTGGGGGGGAGGGGGAGGCAGTAATGAGCCCACGTGGGAGGGGAGGGGAGACACCACCCGGGTGGGGGGGGATTGGGGGTGGGTGGCCCCATGGCCCTCGAGGTGACCTCGGCGCGGCCAGGCACGCAGACACCCGTGTATGTGGACATGGTTCCTCCAGGGTTCCCCGCACAGGTCTTCCCACGGAGAGGGGGTGTGTAACCCATCACTGCTTGGTCACCAACGCCCGAGTGCTTGGAGAGCATCGCCGCCCACGGGACTCCCCGAAGACCCGTGAACTTCCTAAGGCGCGCGCTACGCTGATCACACATCCCTATGTGGAATCCCAGGAAAATCGGCTTGGATTAAGTCAATAGGAAGCGTGGGGTGGCCGGTGACGCATTCCGCCCGTGAATGTGCCCATTGTGCAGGGCAGACGCAGCCAGGGCGCAGCACGCGCACGTCGGTGGGCAGCACAACTTTCACTGACCATGAGGACGTGTCGCCGACCAAGTATCAATTCCGGCAGGCAAACAGGCGGTAGTGAAGTTGGAGGGTACACGTTGCCCTTCGCTTTCCTTCGGAGTTCCACCAGTTTCCACAATCCGCGTCCTCAGTATGCTCCACTCCATCACATCACCCCGACCCCAAACGCGCCGCGGCGCGCCTGGCCCGCCGGAATGAGCTGCACATTTCCACTCCCCGACTGCTGCCAAGCGTAATCGCACCGTTCCTCTTTCCTTCCCTTCCTGCAGGTTTCCATTGGAATCCCAAAGTGCCTCTAAAGCCCATTCTCCACAGGAGGACATTCGGAGGGGGCCGGGTCTCCACTTGCATTTGCTGCGTGCGCACGTAGCCGCACAGATTTGGATAAAAGCGTGTCCACGTCTACATCACACATCTGCAAATGCAGAAGCCTGCAGATGCGCGGGGCTGGCCGGACTCCGTGTGCAGACACATGGGCGCAGGCACACACGCGCGCGCGCGCGCCCGCGCTCACACGCACACGCCCCTAATTACCTCCGGGATGGAGAGAACCGCTGCGGATTGGTCGGCACAGCCGTCACTCACATCCAGGAGGCAGGGAGACTTTGCAAGGCAGTTTCTTTTTTCTCTCTTCCCTGCCGTTTCATTTAATGGTAAAACAGCAGAGCTCCTGAAAGTTAGCCATTTACGCGGAAAGAGTTTGCCTTCTTCAACCGGGGAGGGGGTGGAAGGAGGTGGGGGTCGGACGATACCCACTTAACCCATTTAAATATATCTCGTACTTCCACAATGGACGAAAGGGGAAATTATCAGTCGGTGAGGGAGCTCCGAATAAGGAGGGGTCATCCGGGAAGGTGGACGCAAGGTAGAGTTGTTCTCAACACCCAAAAAGAACTTTGACCTTTCGGTGATTTCGAAATTTTAAAAAATGATTCTTCAAAGATATTATGTCACGGTGGTCCCTAATTTTTGAACTCGCTATTTTAATTTTATTATTTAAGCATGCGGCAGCAAACATGTTTCCTTAAGAAACAACTGACCTATTTTTTTGGCTGGAGATAAACGATCATGTTAACAGATGTTAATCTTGTGATCTGTTTTTCCTGTAAGCACTTTACATACCCGGGTTTCAGACCTTAAAAATAACATCTTTTCCAAAAAGACCTGACGTCACAGTTCACTCCCAGAACAATCACACTCCCCCTCCAGTTTTTTTTCCCCCTGCAATGATTTCAAAGACATTAAATCTTTTTCATTTTATAAATGCTGATTTGTTCTGCCTCAACTCCCACAGGCTTTTATTTGCATTTCAAATTCCACAGGTTACACCAGTCGCCTTTTCAAAAAATGTAAACCAACAATGAAGCAGCAAATGGCTTTTTGTTCATCTGGATTAAATAAGGCACAGAATGAATATATTTAAAAAGAGGGCCGAGCGAGTTGATCTTTGCACACCCGAGACCGAGAGACTCTTTATCAGTAAGCCAGTGGAATGAGTAAGACGCAAACACCCAGCCCCAGAGCTCCAGGGCTAAGCCTCCTCTGCTGCGGGGAGCTTGTTAAGGCTGATAATAAATGGGGCTGCCTTACAGACCGCATTTTTCGGGTAAAAGGCTGGTTCTCTTGAGTCCCTAATTACAGAGATCCACAGGCTGCCCGGCCCCCAACGCCTGATTGTCACCGCACACTACCCGTCCTCCATAAACCGCTGGTTTTATGCACCCCACTCCGCTGGCTTTTTAACAAACTTATTCATACAAAGTTTCTTTAAAACTTGACGAGGCGGCTGAATCTAAATACTGATCACAACTATTCAGTACGTCCGTGCTCCCTGGAAATGGCAGAGGAGGCGCCTTTCCAACAACCCCCACCCCACCCCCGCAGCACACACCCACCGCATTCTTCCCTTTATAAACCGTGGGTGTGTGATACACAAATACGTGTAATGTATATATGTCTACACCGCCATCGATTCCTCCCCCTCCCCCAGCTCCGACCCCAGCAAGGCAGCGCGCGCCTCCGAGGAGTCCCTGCCGCCCAGACCCCCTCCTCACCCCACTCGGAACCACTTCGAGGGCCTCGCCCCCGCCTCCACCCATGAGCGAACTTCCCTTCCCAGAGTTCCCACTTCTTTAATGTTAGGGTCACTCCGAGGCTCCCGGCTGATGCCAGTAAGAACACCCCCACCCCACCCCCACCCGCAAACACGTCCCCTAGGCAGCAGCGTTCGGTGCCCACAGGCATCGATCCCATCCGCCAAACCCTTAATAATTGAAGCGGCTCCTAGAGCCCCGCAGCCCATCACCCACCTTCATTAGCCGGAGCGTTTTACTTTAAAGTAAGGCAATTTGCTCTTTGTCTCCTAATGGATGGAAAGCGCATCCGAGCTCCCCTCCTCCCGCGTCGCCTTTGACGAAGTGTACAAAGCCAGAGCCTCTTCCGCGCTCCCACCCCGGCCCCCACCCCGCCCCTCCACTGCGGTAAAAACCACCTCCCGGGCGCTCGCCCCGCCGCCCGAAGTTGCATCTTCCTCTCTCCTGGAATTGCAGAGTCGAGCAACTACCGCCAGGGAAAGCCAAGTCTCGCTCTGTGTACCCGGGGAGCCCCTCCCCAGCATGCCCCCCACTCCCCAACGCGCCCCCACCCCACGACACCCAGCAGGGTCCTGGGTACGTCGGGGGCTCCCCGACCTGCGCGCCCCCGCCTCCCCTCCGCCACCTCCCGCCCGCCCTCCCGCGGGCCCCGCAGCGCCCCCGCCCCGCGGCCCCTACCTTGGCGGGGAAGCGGCGGGCACGGGGAGGAGGACGCGCACGCCCCGCGCATCTGAAGGTGAAGCCGAGCGCCCGCGGCGCGGAGCCGAGCGCTGCACTAGACCGACCGCGCCAGCTGCGCTCGGGCGCGGGGGACGCGCGAGGGCGCGCGGGGCCCGCCACGCGCCAGGCCCCCTCCCCACGCCGCCCGCGCGCACCCCGGATGCGCCCGCCCCACTGGGGCCCCGGCGCCGGCCCGCTTCGGGGGGCTGCGCGGCGCAGGGAGAGGGTCGGACGCCCGCGGCCCGGCGCAGGCCTGAAGCTTCCCCCAGCCCGGGAATGGTCTGCCCTGTAGGAAACGCACACGCTCCACTATTGTCTCATCAGCACAAAGTTCTGCCACACTGCGGAGAAAGTCTGGAGGCTCGCGATGACTCAGATCCAGCTAATCCTTCCCCTGATAGCACTGAATCACGACCCCAGCGGCTCGTGGTCGCCCCTCTCCTTAAGGTCTCAGGCTGCCGCAGCTCGGGCTCCTGGAGGCTGTTTACGCGCGCACACACACGCACGCATCCATACGTGCAGACGTGCTCGGGATGCAGGTCCAGCCGGCTCCGGCACCTGGGCGCGGAACCTCGAGCCCAGATTTCAACGTGGAGACCCTGCCCGCGGTCCCGGATGCGTGTGCGTTCGCCGAACTTCCTGCGGGAGTGTTTGTTGGGGTTCGGATTGGGAGACTCGATACTTCAAGCCCTCCAGAATCAAGAGCCAAGGGTCCGCGGGAAAGAGAACAGCTCCTCTGCCGAGTGGGGCTAGGACACGACTGTCACTGTTGCTGTTTACTTGGGCCTTGAAAGTTCAACTCATTTTGCTTTTGTTCCGAAAACTTCATTTGTGCACCTCAACTACTCTCCGGTCCTCAGTTAGTTGCAATAAATTGAGTTTGGGAATCAGAATCCTCATTTGACTCCCAAAAAGCTTTAATGGTTCTAGGCAAGGAGGGGCTGGGGAGGGGGAGGGGAGCTGGATCTGGAGGAGGAGGAGGAGGGGCCGGGAGCGCGCCCCGCGATCCGCGGTGACGTAGGCCAGGGGAGCTGTGGCCTGCGGAGGGGCAATACGATCTTCTCCCACCAGGCTCTAGGCCATATTGTTCTGCTTTTCCGCGTGATAACTCCGCAGTGGAGGTGGATTCCAGCCAAGACGCCCAACGTGGCTCGGCCTCACCATCGGCGCCGCAATCCGGGCGGTTACCTTTCGCGGTGGCATTGCTGGGTGCCCAGCTCTGGCTCGTGCAGCCCGTGGCCCTGCCCAGCTAGTGGCATATACAACAGAAACTCCTTCTGTACGCAGGAGCTGCAAAGGGCGGTGCTTGCGCCCTGGCAGCGTGGAGAGCAGGCGGGGGCCGTTCCATGTGCGTGTGTATGTGCGTTTCCGCGGAGCAGGGGGAGCAAGGAGGGAGGACGGCGAGCAAGGACCCCCGGATCATAAAATGTAAGCTCCGTGTGATTAATGATCGGCACTAATTTGCAAAGCAGGAGTGTTAAAGGTCATGGACAATTGTTGCTGGTTGCGGCCTGAGTGCCCAAGTGGGATGTATTCTTAAAGAATCAGATTTAAGTCTGATTCTCAGAAAAGTGTTTAAGTGCCCACAACTCATTACCATACACAGTGAAAATTCACAGATAGAAAGATGTATGGCCCAAGTCAGGAGCTGAATAGCGAGGTGATAGCGCGTAGACGCTCTGTGGACATCTCTTCAAGAGACCTTTTTTTTTTTAATGGATAAGGGTAAATGGTTAAATCTACATTCGTTTGCTTCTTGGGTCTAATTTCAGACTACAGGGTTGCACTAACAATTTCCATGTGTTGAAAAGTTGACAAGTTAGAGCAACAAACAGTGAGCAAAACTCAAACTCATCCACCTAAGAGTAAAACTTCCATGGTTCGCCTCCTTTTTCTAGCCTGCTAAGGGCCCATCAGTCCCCCCATGTGATTTCACTTAGGGCTTCCTCTGTCTGCAGGAATACTGAGCTTTTAAGTGAATTTCTTTCTTCCCCATTTCTCTACAATGCGGGCAAAATCTGAGAACTGTAACTTGATAGGTGGGTGAGAGTCAAACTCTGGTGCCAGAGTGGCAGACCTACAAAATGGCAATGTGGTGGCCGGCATGGCTTTCTTAGTAAGTGGAAATGTATTTACAGGCTGTACACAAAGTCTCTGGTCTTGGTTTGTTTGCCAACACACCATTACTAGCTAGTTCTATAAACCGAAAAATGGTATAAAATTCAATATTTAGTAAGATTTATGCTATTCTTATAACCATATTTAGCCTTGCCAAAACTTCAACTTTAATATCTTCGAACATCTAAAGTAGCATGAAAGATTGGGGACACTGTTGATACACAGAAAATAAAGCCTTGTGCTGCCTTGGAGAGGGTGTGGTGAAATGCTAAGTCAATTACAGTATTCTGAGCTGAGCAAAGTCAGCAGGATTAATGGTTAATATGTGGATATTTATAACTTTATAAAAGACAGTAATTCCAGTTGATAAAACAGATAAGGAAGAAAACCTTGATTTTCTGCCTGTTGTCCAGAGAATGACTTATTCAGCCAGGAGTCAGGCTCCCTCAGCAACTTGGTGAGACAGTGGGAACGTCAGAGAAGAAAAGTTGTAGAGGGATTCCAGCAAAGAATGTAAGTGAGAAACAGCAAAACAAAAAAGAGCCCTCGTCCCCCGCCCGAAGGCCTTGTCCACCTGAAAGCTCCATCTGGAACTCTGTCACATATAGCTCGAAATCCAAGACGAACTGGAAATCAAGCATGCAAGCTTGAAAAGGTAAGTATTGCGATCAGTTCAGTGCACTGCCTCTTAGTAAATATTTAATGCTGATTCTATTTGCCTTTTCTAAATTATATCTCTGAAAATCAAGGAGCCATCTTTGCTCTCTGAACTTACTGAAATTCACAGGTTTCAGAGGGGATTGGGGTAAATTTGATTGAAGTTGTCAACAAGGTTGTAAGTACAGCCTGGGAGGGTAGGGTTACGTGGTTCAGAGTGGGTAATGTTCCATAATACTAGAGACTGGAGATCTAATTACTGTTATTTCAAAAGCTAGCACGCCTAACTTCTCTCCGGAAACCTTGCTTTCTTCATGGAACTTAAAAAACTCAGAACTCTGAACTGAGACCTGGGAGGCAGGGCAGAATTGCACTTGGGCCTGGGTGTGTGAATACAGAATGGCACACACGGAGCTGCCTTGGAGGCAGCGCAAAGCTGGGGTTGTTTTCAAAAACATCCTTTGTGGGATAGGTCGCCTCAGCCCGTTTGAGTCTGAAGCTAACTCGTGGAATACTTTTAATACAGGTTGAGAAATTATCCCAGTTCTGTCCCTTAAATTTACATAATGGACTAGCCTCTAGTGAGAACTGTGCTCGTGTTACACTCACACTTTTCTCACTGAGAAACCTCTCGCATAGTCATTTGTGTGCCAGATAATTTAGGGTTCAACTGGCTGTGACTTAGAGGTAATCACAGTTGAGGCTTTCAAGACCTTTGAAAAACTGCTGAAACTAACTGTTCATCTCTCTGCCATATTCAAGCCTGGAGCGTCTGTGCCAAATGGACCCATTTATGGGATCTGGAGAACCCTTTACTCGTTTTTGTCCCCATGGCAGAAATCTTAAGAATTTTCTCGTGGAATCAGCACTTTTAACAATCTGTCCTTGTTTTCTACAAAGGAGGAAAAAAAGAAAAAACCTGAACACCCCACACTGACCCTGACTCACAGGCCATTCTGTTCTTCTCATACTCATTTTTGTCCTGCATATATTTTGGGTACCGACAAAGGCTGCATAAGAGACACCGTGGTTGGATCACAGAGTTCGGGCACATTCCCAGTGGAGGCAAAAGTATTTCAGGAAGCCATGACAGTTGCATTTGCTCACCATTCACAGTTTTGGGATGACTCCATCAGGACTTCACAGCAGGTAGAGGGGCCTCAAACCTGGTCGTAATTTCAACGCAAGTGAAAGCCTGTTGGTAACAGCCAGCTTCAGACTAACTGGATCAGAATTCGACAGATGTGGTTCAGATGGCTTGAGAATCCAGCAGAACTCATTGAAAGAGAGACGGATTGAATAGGGGTCTCTTTTGAAAGCCTCCATGTGCAGGAAGAAAGGGACCTGGGTTTTTTTGTTGTTATTTACTATCTTTCCTTACAATCCCTTATGTCAATTGTGTCGTGTTAGCCCCACACGTTCTTAAAACAGCAAAGCCAAACCTCGTCGAGTCTCACCACGCATAACTCAGGTGCTCAGTTCTGCAAACGTTCCTAACAGAACTGCAAAGATAAGGGAACCAGTACTGGCTCTCCCTGCGGGTAGGTGAGGTACACTTGTAATGAAACCAAGAGGGAAGCGATGCCCCAAGACCTTTCCCTATGACACACACATTGCCTGAAGGGAAGCAGAAGTGGATCCAGGGGCCTCAGTGGCACCAGAAACAGCCAAGTGGAGGGAAGTGAGCAGGACGTGGATGAGTCGCCATGATGAGGCTGATGGAGAAGCTAGGTGCAATTTGTTTTGGATTTTGGGATTTAGGGGTGAGAGGATCGTGACACTTTAGAATATACAAAACAAAATTTGCCTTTTTAACCTTTTTTTTTTTTTTTGGTGGAGCTAAGGTTCCACACTTGCAAAACAGGCACTTTATACACCTCTGGTCCATTTTGATCTGGTTATTTTGGAGATGAAGTCCTACAAAATTATTTGTCTCTGCTGGTCTCAAATGGTGATCTTCCCAATCTCAGCCTCCCAAGTAGCTGGGATTATAGGAGTGAGCCACTGGCACTCAGCCATTTTAACCACTCTTAAGTGTACAAACTTGGTGGTCATTGGTATAGCCCCAAAGTCGTGCCACTAGCTCTGTCCATATGTGGAACCGTTCCTTCATTCTAAGCTGAAACTCTGCAGCATCAAACACCACCTCCTGCTTCTCCTTCCTCTCCCGAGCCTGTCATCCTCCACCCTACTTTCCGTCTCTGAATTTGACTTCTCCAGAACCTAGAAGAACTGGAACCCTCCAGTACTCACCCTTTTGCAACTGGCTTAGCCTAATTTGTCCTCCATAAGACTCAGGGTTCATCCATGTTTTAGGGTGTAGCTGGACATAATTTTGCTCCTTAAAAAAAAAAAAAAAGACAGGTGAGCTAGGGATGTAGTTCTGTGGTAACGCATTTGTCTCCCACGCAAGGCCCTGGATTCAAGTCTTAAAACTAAAAAAAAAAAAAAGAGATTGTAACTAGAGTTTTCCATCCTTCCCCCAAAAAATCTTGCTAATGAGGCAACTGTCATTTCACCAAAAACAATTATCAAAAACTTCCTTTCGGAGGCTTGCTAAAGCATCTGCCTAGCCCTGAGTTCAACTCCCCAGTACCACCCAAAAAAAAAAAAAAAAAAAAAACCTAAAATAACCAACTTCCTTATCTACCTGTCTTTCTTTTCCCTCCTCTGCCTCAGCAGAAATCTGGTCAGGAGCCTCACCTTCCCCTCATGGCGTCTGCACACCTGTACCTACCTGGAGCCAGGCTAACATTTTCTCCGGCTAGCACGGTCTTCTCAGCGCTTATAACTTCATGACTTGTAACCAGACTTCTTCAAACAACAAAATAAAAAGCAGAGGAAGCATAGTATTAAGGCATAATTAAAACTAGGAGAGGGACTGGGAGCTAAGGTGAGCAGCCGGAGGAGGGGGCGTCCCAGCCTCTGGAGACACTCACCTGGGTCTCTGGACAGCGTAGACAGAAGCTTAGAGGTGGGCCGCTATGGATGCCAGTGCTCCACCATGGCCCAGACAGGTATCACACCAGAAATCAAGCTGAATTGGTGGGAGAGGTGTTCTAGAAGTAAATGGCTTGATGCCATCTAGCTCCTGACTGCAGAACTTGTCACACTTCTGCTTTTGTGTCTCACTGCACTGTGGGGCCAGTGGGAAACGAGGGAGATAACACGGGGTTGCTAAAACAGCTTATACGCGGACAGGTTTTAGACTGTTTCACACAGGCAGCCATCATCTAAAGAGCACCACGAGACTGACTATGGTGTAGCATGCCTGTAATCCCAGCACTTGAGAGGTAGAGGCAGGAGGAACTTGAGTTTGAGGACAGCCTGAACTACGTGACAAAGTCCTGTCTCGAAAGCCAGCAATGTAACAGGATATGGGTATCGTGACATTGCAGTGTTTAGATCCTAACTTTCACAACTGTACACTTGTTTGTTCCACATTTACTTTAAGCCAGGCATTTGTGTGTGTGTGGTACCGGGGCTTGAACTCAGGGCCTATCCTTTGAGCCACTCCATCAGCCCTTTTTGTGATAGGTCTTTTTGAGACAGGATCTCACAAACTATTTGCCCGGGCTGGCTTTGAACCTCGATCCTCCTAATCTCTGCCTCCAGAGTTGCTAAAGTGCTCATTTAAAACAGAATTTGTTGCCTGTCTACTATGCAGGGAATGCTCATAACCGCTGACGGTTCTGTGTCAGTGCTGTGTCACAATAGTTGAGAGAGAGGCCACTACATCCCAGTGGACAGAAGCCAAAGGAGAGGCTCACCGGCCACACCCCGCGCCCGTGCACAGAGCTGGCAGATGGCACGGCTGGACGCGGGCTGACCCTTACGTCCACAGGAACACCACGGCCCAGCTGTTGGGAAGGAGGCTTTGTAGAGGAGGAAGGTAGGCGTGTGCTTTCCCGTGACGGCTAGGGACCTAACCAGCACACCCGCATCCACTCCAGCTCGTCACACTGGCCTCTGGCATTTACCACTGAGGACGGCTGGCCTTCTGGACACCAGAGTTACATGTCTGTGCAGGAGCCTCCACTAGTTGATAGAGACATGGCCTCTCTGAAAATCTCTGTCACTCAGTTTCTCAAAGGGTTTGAACTGGCCTTTAAAAATGTATAAAATGCAGAAGGACAGCATTAAGTCGTGAGTGGAATTAGGTTAACATATATATATGAGGGAAAATTAATAAAGCAGGGTCCAGATTTAGCACAAGTCACGTTGATACATGTCTGGTTAGCCTATGAATTACAGGTGACAGAATTGTCCTTTGAGCTTCCTGGTATCCAAAGCAAAAAGGGAAACACTTTTATGAGATTTGTGCTCTGTATGAAACGGACTATATTCCCAATAACACTGCCACCAGAGGGAAAACTCTGTCCGTGTTCCTCATTGCAGTGTGGAGACAAAATGGTCAACCCCCAGTTGAGCAAGAATTACACTAATTACTTTATCTGAAAAGTGGGATCCACATGAAGAGTTATTATGAACAAGAGAAATGAAGATGTGAAAGTCACTGGACATTGTTGTCATGGTATAGTACCATGGACAAATGCAGGTACTTTTCCCCACAGTACTGGGATTTGAACTCAGGGCCTCATGCATCTTAGGCAGGTGCTCTACCTCTTGAACCACACCTCCAGCCCCTAAATTCTTTTCTTAACCTCACTGAATTCCCCCACAGTAGAGTCACCCATTTAAACAACATTCTAAAATACACATTAACTTGAGATGTTGTTGTAAAATACCTGAAAGCATTGAGAATGCTTTCCAGTGCTGGGTGCTGGTGGCTCACGCCTGTAATCCCAGCTACTGAAGAGGCAGAGGTCAGGAGGACCACGGTTCAAAGGCAGCCTGGCAAACAGTTCATGAGACCCTATCTCAAAAAACCCGTCACAGAAAATGGCTGGAGGAGTGGCTCAGGTGAAGGCCCTGAGTTCAAGCCCCAGTACCACAAAAAAAAAAGATTGCTCTGCAGATTTGCAAAGTTCTTAGAACTCTTAGACATGAGTCATTCTGCACTCATTTCTTTTTTTACCTGTTGATTTATAACGTTTAGGGACAGTTCCCAAGGACAGCCAGCGAGATGGCCCCCATGAACGAAGCCTGCCCACTCGTGCCTGTGGGGGCCGAGCCGGGCCGAGCTCTGATTTCCACAGGCAGGCAGAAGCCCGGAGGCTTCTGGGTACAGAGCTCGTCAGCACTTTCTTCCCCCTGTGAAATTCCAAAGCTGAGCAGCCTGGGCCTGAGTGCCAAGGGAGGCCTCCGACCACTCCTGGGCTCGCAGAAGCTTCTGGGGTGTGGACTTGAAGGCATCCAGGCATTCGAATAGCTGCTGCCCAGACAGGAGCAGGACAGGGCACTTTCACTTCTTTATTCCCTATGGCTTAAGCCCTCTGGCTTCTCGAAAGCCTTCACTTAAAATAAATGCAGGAAAGATGTGTTACACTGTGAGCTACAACACAACACAATCGGCCATTAAATACCAAACCCTGCTCAAACAAAGCTTATGACGGACTGACAAATTTACAAAAGGCAGGGACCCCAAAGAGGAGGGGCTGCCACCGCAGGCCTTCCTGTGGCGCTGAGCAGGCCCTGTCAAAGTACACCAAGGGAGGGCCTGGCCCCGCTTGTCCTTGCCCTCCGGTGGCCTCAGAGGTGGCCTCAGAGTTGTCAGGCCGCAGGAAGTTCGGGCACTGGTGAAGTGAAAAGGGATCCTTAAGCTGAAGTGGTCTCCCGTGTGTCCCTACCAACAGGCAGGAAAAGCAAGGTCCTCGCCCGGTCCTCCCACCACGGTGGTGGCCTTGTAGGTGAACCTCTCGGGCTGTTTACACTGCGACTTCTGCACGAGGCGGAGGGGAATGGCTGGGAAACCGAAATAAGCTCCACTTCTGGACGCTTAGTGGACAGCACGATTTCACCATTTGCCTTGGTGGAGGACATCGGAGCAGCATTTTTTTGGAGCAATACAAAAACACCAAACAGAAAAATGCATGCTGATGAAGTGTTGCATAAATGACTCGTAAACGCTGGTCTCCTCCAACCCCAAAAACTTTCCCTTTGTTTTCTAATTGGATGGCTTGCCCACATGTAGTCCTATGCGAACTTTTTAACGAACTTTCAATTACCTAAAACACAAGAAGAATTTCAAAAACTAAACTCTGAGGGCAGGAGACGTGGCTCAAGTGGTAAAGCACCTGCTCAGCAGCCCTGAGTTCAAACCCCAGTCCCATCAAAGGAGAAACAAAAAAACTACACTCTGCTCCATAAGAACTAGAACAGCCAGGCACAGATAGCTCACACCTATAATCCTAGCTACTGAGGAGGCAGAGACCAGGAGGATCGAGGTTCAAAGCCAGCCGGGGCAAATAGTCCCACAAGACCCTATCTCAAAAAAACCCTTCACTTTTTAAAAAGGGCTGGTGGAGTGGCTTAAGGTGTAGGCCCTGAGTTCAAGCCCCAGTATCACACACAGAAAAAGAACCTATAACGACATGATTTCATTTAATAATGTCTTTCTCTTCTCCCATTATACATTATTGTGCAATATGACTTCACCCCGTCTTACTGTCTGAAGTTGCAGGGAAATTACTGGCATATCCATCCTTCTCATTTCAGTTTTCCTCTACGCTAGATAAGTGAAGCAGACAGCAAAGCAAACTACACCTCAGTATGAGAGGAAGGTGCTCTAGCTTGGATCTGGAACGTACCCCAACAGCCCATGTGTTAAGGGCTTAGTCCAGGCGTGGTGCCACTGGGAGGGGTGTGGACCCCGAGGGGGTGGGACCTAGTGAGAGGAAGTTAGGCCATTGAGGTCATGTTCTCAAAGGGGACTCTGGTCTCCTCCTCCTTTTTTTTTTTTATGGTACTGGGGTTTGAACTCAGGGCTTGCCCCTTGCAAAGCAGATGCCCTGTGAGCCACACCTCCAGCCATTTACTCTGGTTATTTTGGAAATAGAGTCTCACAAAGTATTTGCTCAGGCTGGCCTGCAACCACGATCCTCCCAATCTCAGCCTCCCAAGTAGCTAAGATTACAGATGTGAGCCACAGACGCCTGGTGTCTTCCCTTTTATTCACTTCCCAGCATTGGCCATGAGGTGAGGCTTTTCCTCCATCATGTGCTCCCGCCATAGTGTACAATCTTGCCACAGGCCCAAAGGCAAGAAGGCAAACTGACCATGGACTGAAAACTCCAAAACTCTGAGCCAAAATAAACCTCTTTTTAAGATTATGATTTCAAAAGCTGGCTTACACACATCGTAAGGAAAATTTGGTTCCCTAATGCTATAAGAAAGCATAAAAAACAGATAAAAAGACAAATTTTGATTGAAAAACTTTAAAATATTGCATCAAAAATGATCTCAGGGATATAGCTCATGGGTAGAGCTTTTACCTAGCACGTGTGAGGCCCTGGGTTCAATCCCCAGCACTGCCAAAGAGACTTTCTTTGTCCACAGTGTGATGGGTGTCTACACCCGGGGGAAGGGGTTGTAAAAGGCAACATTTACTTCTTTTTTGCAGAGCTAGATACCCGTTTCCTAACTCAGACATAACACATAGAGCATGCCATAAGTGTGAAAGGCAGGGGTGATAAATTACAGGTAAGGATGAGCAAGACAAAAAAGCCTTAAAATGAGTGTCCCCGCCCCCAGCAGCAGTTGTTGCTTGTGTGTGAGTCCATGCGTGTGAGTCCATTTAAGAGTTAAAACTCAGAGCAAAGCTGTCCACTTTCCTGTGTGACAATCAGAAGAATGATCGAGAATTCCTGCATGTTTTTAAGACATATGGGTCTCAGTGTAGATCTTAGAATCCATCCCACAGTCTGCAAAGGAATCTTCTGACCGATTTTGTGAGATTTGTCCTGCTGCGTTATGAAATGAAGGCAGGGTCTTGAACAGTCGCTCTATTCTGCGTGATTTCTACATTTCTTAGTGGAATGGACACAGACATTTTCATGAGAGTGTTGAGTCTTGAACTAAGATTTTCTTGCAAAATATAGCAGCAGCGGGGCTGGTAGAGTGGCTCAAGTGATACCTCGACAGCCTACTAAGCCTGAGGCCCTAAGTTCAAACCCCAGTACCGCCAAAGAAAATGTAGCAGTGACAAATTGCAAATTTGTGGTGTCAGTTTCTGGACAGATTCAACTCTACACACAGGTAGTTGCATTCATGATTGTACCTTCAGCACCTTCAGGTTATGACTGGCGTCAAGCAACGTTTAGCCAGCTCAGGGGACACAGGAACATCGTGCATGGCACTTGACATTGTCACAGTGATAGTCCTAAACACATGGTGAGCAGAGATGGAGCTGTTGGTTCACTCAGGTGACTGGATGCTTACTGAGGTCACGCTCGCTCTGAGGCCCAGGGCTGTGGGCAGCAGGACCCCCGGCTGAAGCATGGATCCCACCACCATGCCACTCCTGGAGGCTTTGCTCAGCTCACCATCTTGGTTAGGTTCCCATGGCACTCTTCTGTACTGGTCCAGGTATTTCTTGTCACCAGTGATCATGCAAAGCCCGACCTCCATCCTGACTGGCGTCCAGCCTGTGCGTGGCCAGTGGATACAGGAAAGTGGCTGGAAGCCCCAGTACTCAAAACAGAAGTGAGGACAGTTCTGAGCCAGCATGGCACTGCTACTGATCCACCAGGAATTAGAATAGGTACGTCCAAATGGCAATTCTGGCAAGTGGACATGGGGCATTTGCTGGGTGAGGTGGCAGCTTTGAGCAAAGAGTCTTCTTCAGCATAGAAGGAACGGAGGTGGACTCCATGCCCCAAACTTCCTAGTGGGCAGTCACCAGGAGAGGTGGCAGTTCAGGGGTGGTGAGGACAGGAGACATCTTCCCCCCAGAGCTCAGAGCAAATGCTCTACCTCGGACCTCAGCAAATTTTCCCTATTATTCCTGCTGTTCGATTGAGGGCTCTGTTCCTCCCGTTGATGGCAGCACGTAAACCTGTTTTGAAATCGCTGGGGCTTTGCAGCCTCCGTCACCAGCCTGTAAGCCCAGGTCAGATCACAGAGGTCGTGGTGGCCGTGGTAAGAAGGTGGCTTCCCCAGAGGCCAGGCCACCAGTGAGCAGTTTAAAGCAGGAGAATGGCTCCATCGGGTGCGTTGGGAAGGAGCGCTCTGCCCTCAGGAGGGGAAGGGTTTGGAGGCAGAGCAGTGAGTCACAAGATCACTGCTAGGGTCAGTCCTGTGTGTGTCACTGGTGGGCAGGGAACGAGACCACTCTGGAGGAGGCTGAGAGGGTGCAAAGACTCACACTGAGTGCTGTGTGGATGGAAGAGACGTCCATCAGAAGAGGGGTGACCTGGCCGATGGGCCAGAACTGCAGAGCATCCTGGGTGTGGACCAGAGGCCCCAAAGACTACCAATGGGGACAGCACATGGACCACAGGAGGACAGCTTCCCAGGAAGAGCAGAGGGCAGCAGAGGGTGGAGATGAGGCCAAGGCCTGCTCAGAGCAGAGATGGAAACAGTTATGCCCACAGAAACTTGCATTCAGTGGATCGTAGCACCATAATTCATAGGAGCCAAGAAGTGAAGACACCCCAAATGTCCACCCAGTGACGGTGGAAGAAGGAAACGCGGCTTACAAATGCAATGGGGGACTGTCCATCCGTGCCAAGGGAGGAGGCCTTGCGGTGCCTCTGTGGCAGACACAGAGAACGCGTGCTAGCGGGTTAGTGGCTGCCTGGGGTTGGGCCATGACTGCTCATGGAAATGGGATTTCTGTTCAGGGGGACAGGAGTGATGACAACATTTTTGTACTAGATAGAGTTGCACAAAACTGTGTAAATGAGAAAAGCCCCTGAATTAGATATTTTTTCAATGGGTGCATGGTATGTGAACTATATCTTAATACAGCTGTTATTAAAAAAAAAAACAGGTTTATTTGTTAACAATGGTCTTCTTCAGTTGTATACAAAAGGAGATTCAGAGGAGTGGACCTTCCTAGGGACCACCCAGGAGGGTCATGGTGGCCTCCTGCCCTGACTTTGCACTAAGCAGCTGTGTGATTCTGGGGAAGTCACTCAACTTCCCTGGGCTTTAGCACCTGTGAAAAATGAGAGGCCAGAACCAGACAGTCGTCCCACCAAAGAGTTCTTTGATGTGGATTTAGAATGCACTTGTTTCTAAGTAGGAGGGGAATCATGGAAACAAGACAGAGAGCATCATTTATTTTAGGGATGCAAAGCAGAGTGTAAACTCTGGCCATCTTGTGTGAATGATGCTCTTGGTGGTCAGTCTTGCACCTTTAGCTGTGCATGCTTTTCAATTCTAACACAACAGGCATGTTTTTGTACTTGGGAGAACCTTTTTATGAAAGAGGCCTGTTATGCTGCGTATATTAAAGTGTGATAACTTGATAGGAGCTCGAGGCTGTGGTCTGTAAATCTAGGTGCAAGACCCCTGTCATCCTCCAGTGATGTGTGGAGGTTCTTGAAACCACTGGGCGTTTGCAGAGTTGGGGTTCTTCTAGACGGAATTATGTTCTTTGTTCGAAGGCTTCTGGGTTTTCACATGTGGGCAGTCCCTGCCACCTTGCTTTGATTCTCATAACGTATGTGAGTGTGCTGACCTGATTTACGTGGGCGCTGAGGGACAGGAACAGGGAAAAAGGAAAATGCCAAATCCTACACAAAGCTTGGCTACTTACTGGGTCTGGACTGAGCACCAGACGAACGCTGTGATAAATAAATTATTTCTCTGCTATCAGTGATTTACTATGAAGGAAGTGATAAAGCAAGGAAGGTCTTATTTTAGATTCCCAGTCCAGGAAGTGATGACTGTGTGGCTGGGAGCACCCTGATTAAATGGAAACAGGGTTTGTTTTAACTGAAGTATGCTTTGTATGTTCATGTGAAATAGCATTTTCTCTAAGTGAAACGTCAGTTGTAGACTAGGAGAAATAAATAAAAATATAGCTGAAGATTTAAAGTACAACGGTGGGTTTTTGGGGGGACATCAAACATGCAGCCACATGTGTCTCGGTTGTTGGCTTGTTATGGCTGAAAAGCGATCTAAAGGGCCTGGTGGGCCGCAGGACACCCTGAACAGCGGGCTGCAAGTGGTTCCACCCTAGGAGACAAACTGCCCCTTGCAGCAAGAGGGGACCCAAGATAAACGCCAGATCCAGGGCTTGCAGGTCTCTAGGGACCCCCGAGCTCACTCGTTATTTCTGGGACATAGAGACAGGATTGAGAAAGGAAGAAATACAAGGTTTGTGTCAGGAGACCCACTGGGTTTTTTTTTTTTTTTTTTTTTGGCTTGGCTTCTTCATTGTCTTTGTTATTTAAATATCCTGTTGGGTAAGTATAAAGACAGGAAGCGAGTTACACAGAAGCTGGCCCCAACAACAGTGCTGAGTTTCAGACATTCAGATGCGGTGTTAGGGAGCTGATATATACCTCGTTTTGGGGGACCCACTGTACAGTTGTGCACTTTCCCTGGGAAGCGCGTTCTCCACGTTTAGGAGAAGCTGTGACAGGCCTGCATAAATATTCCTGGGTTAATAACTGCACGGCCTGGACCAGCAGGCTGCAACAATTCGGCCTGGAGCTCTGTGTATCTTTCTAAACGCAGCAATCTTGTTTGGGGCGGTGGGAGACAGAGACATGGAGGGCTGAGCAGCAGGAAACAGGCCAAGCATTGTTCTGCAGGACTCTGGGGCCATCAGGATCCCTGTGCACAGGAGGACAGGAGGACAGCTTACAGAACCACTGCCCGGGCTGGGCCTGGCTGCCTTTCCCCCAGGGCGGGGCCCTCCGTGGGAGAAGGTGACAGAAGCACTCTCCTCGCAGGGCTTAGCGTCAGAATCCGTCCCATCTGAGTCTATTTAAAGATTCTCAGAACCTCTCCATGTTCCTGAGTTGTGAGTATGTAAAAGAATGTTGATTTAAAACACACGGGCGTCCGCCAAAGGACTGAGCTGCTCAGCCCTGGTGTTCCTGAGATCAAGTAGTGGAGTCCTAGTGAGAGAGAATCTCGAGGATGTTGGAAATATTTTAAATTTTATTGACAAAATTCAAAGTGATTCTGTTTATAATATAGAGCAAAGCAGTCCTTTTAATGGTCTCAGATGAAATCCGGCCTCTGGAATAGGAAGAGGGGGGTGTGAAGGAGGCGTTTAGAGTTTCCTCCGCTCAGAGCTCCTCACTCTCGAGGAGGGGGAGCTGAGTCCCCGCAGGGAAAGTCCCTGCCCCCCCCCCCCCCCCCGCTGCACAAGGACCATGACGCCCACTTCTGAAGCCATCTGCAGACCCCCGCGCGCCATCTCTGCAGCCAACTCCACGTAGTGACCCCATGTCCCCAGCTTTATCACAGTGCGACCGCTTAAACAAATAACTAGCACATTTATTGAAACTTTCTCTAAGAAGGGTCTCCAAATTCTGACAAAATTTAAAAGAACATAAAATCAAGTGTTTGGGGAGGGCTCTGTTACATTTTGTTGTCAGGGTTTTAAGCTTCCAGTCTGCATTCATTAGTTTGTGGACAGACTTAAGACCTGCTGCACACTGAGAGTCGTTTTAAGATTAGAGAGATATCCAAATGTCCTGTTTCAAAACAAAATCCTCAGCAGCCCCGTTTCTTGTTACCGTTTCAGCTTTCTCTTTCCTTTCCTCTTTGTTATGGGGGATGAAGACTGTGATTTTGGTAGCAGAGCGTACATTTTTGAACGAATCATTAAAAAGAGCTATTTGTATAAAAACTTAATAAGTTCAAGGATGGCATTGTCCCTGGCTGGATTGAGGTGGCTCTCCCTTTTCAGGGGGGCAGAAGCGAACCCAGCTTTGAGAGCTTAATGAGTAGGTAGTCTGGTTAGAAACTGCAATTTCAGCTAAAAACAGCATCTTCATGTATGTGATTTGCTGGTTTCCCAGAGTTAGGTAAACTTGGCTGGTCATGTTGATTTATGAGAATCACTTGGAAATCTCATTTGACCCACCACATTTCAGACCTCTGAGCTTGGTCTGTTTCTGGGTTTTCTCAAACACTGAGGAAAAAAAAAAATCAATTGTCCCTCTTCCCTCATTCCACTTAAATCACATGAAAATGCAGGCGTATGGGAGCGCCGCGACACACGTGTACATGTATCTTACGTGTCCATATGTGGTGTTGATCACATTTTAACTGTGTTCTCCTCCCGTGCTGATTCTGCTTGGCTCCACTTCCTTTCGGATTCCTGCCCTCGGTGGTAATCCGATAGCCAGTGGGCGTCACTTAGTGGGCCCTGGGTTCAGGCAACTATTCCTGTGTTCACTCAGGGCCTTTGTGACCGAACACAGGCTGGTTTATCCCTGCATCCGCCAGGCTCCTCGGGAAAGAATGGTCCCTGACATTTGTAGAGTTAAAATATAGGATTGATGATCAGCTTTTAATGTGCAAATGAAGTATTCAGCTTTCCCTTCACCCATCTTATTTACCCCAAATTCTCTGTTGAAATAACTGCAGGTCCAGCCTGCGCCTCAGCCGTCAGGCCTCCAGGTCTCCCCAGTTGCCAAGCAGACTTTTAGGGCAGGATAGGAAGTCACAAGGAAGAACAGTTGGGAAAGAGCCATGTTTCTGCTTCCACCGAAATATCATTAAGATTTCAGAGAAGTTAATGATAGCTTTAAAATCTGCAAGGCCTGAATCCCTGCCTAAAAAATAAAAAAGCTGACTGCTGGCCAAGCAATCTGGATGGTGTCTCCCCTTCACCACAGTGTGCTGTCCACTTAAAATGGGGAAGGTAGGGACAGTCCCTTCCTGCTTAGCAAGAAGGGATCCTCTTGTGCCCAGAAAACCTGGGAAGGGGCCTCCCTCCCTGGTCAGGAGATCTTAAAAATCATCCGATACGCCCACCATGGCACCTCTCTAGAGGTTACAGAATGCTCCGTGGTGAAAAGCCACGGAATACCTTCTGGCTGGGAAAAGCATTTTTAAAACTGTAATGTTCCAAAGAGCCGTGTGTCTATTTTCTCTGCCATAAGAACGGACATTTATTTTGCAGAAGATATCCTCCTTGCCACGGTAAGTTTCTGGGCTGATGTTTCTCTTGTTAAATGATGTCCCTTTCTTTCTCTAAAAAACAATTGTCGTTTTCAAATAACTTCCTTCTTGGTGGGTTTTAGGTTTCTTGGTGAATTTATTTATTATAGTATACAGGGCTGATGCTTAAGGCCTTATTTTAGTTTGTATACTGCTTGAAAATTATTCTTGGTCTCAGTCACTCCAGTTTGCTAGACATATGTGACATGGAACAACAGCCTGCAGCAGGCCTGGGTGAACCGAGTCCCACAGTGTGAATGAACACTGTCTCGTCGGCAGTAAGGAAGGCAACCATGCCTGCACGCTGTACCGTGTCGGAAACACCCCACCTGTTCAGCTGGCCGAACAGGTCATTCTTCATGTCACACCATACAGGCTCACAGGAAAAGTACAATCAAACTACTGGGAACTTCGTTCATGACAAACTGCTTCTCAATGGCTCCCAGGGGACGTCTTTTGTTATTTCAACAACAATGCCAATTTTAAAGGATACCACAGATTTGCAACAATCCCAAGCAATATTTTGTTGATAGCCTGTGAGAAGCGAAGCCACACGTAAACTAACCTTCTGGATCCCGTTCTCAGTGCATAGACAGCCAGCCACGGAGGCCTACGTTTTATAGGAGCATTTTTTACGTGAATATGGCGTTTAGGGAGACTGTCAACACCATGGCACCTTCCGACAGCATCCTGGGTTTTCACCAGTCAGCATCCTGGGCAATTCGTGAGCAAAGACTCCAGTGTCTTTTTAACTGCTTGGCTGTGTCATAGAGGGAGTGGGAGCCCGAGGAGGGCCGAGCAAAGCAGGTCTGGCAGAGCCAGGCAGCCCTGGACGTTCTGAAAGCAAGCAAAGCGAATCTCTCTGGAACCCGAGGCTTAGGAGTCTGAGAACTTTGACACGAAAAGCCAACTTCAGAAGGCCACAAAATAGACGAAATGCTTACTGATGTCCTTATTACTTACAGTAATGAACTAGTTACTCCATAACAGCTAAAATTGACAAACGCTGGCTGGGGGGCGAGGTCAGAACCCTTCATTTCCTTAGGTGGCATTCTTATTTTCTGCAATGCGCAGCTGATCTAGGAAAACTAAGTAGAGCCAGGCTCTTCCTAGTCTACCAGGTTGCCAGGAAACAGTGTTCAATTGTGTAAGCGTACAGAGGAGTATTTGTCAACGGTTAGTCATTTCAGCAATACCTTTTGCATCCAGTTCTCAGGACCACTTACACTATGCTGGGACCGGCCAGCGGTCCTCCCAGAGAGGCCTGCGTTGGGGTGTCCTTGTCCCATGCACAGCCCTCCAGGAGCATCAGTTCCACACCAGCCCTCCAGTGACGTGGGGAGCCCCACGCTTTTAAAAGACCACTTCTCAGACAATAACCAGGCGTGATGTCTGCGCTGAAGGCTTACTACTAACAGGAGAGATTTGCTTGACAGAGTGAACTAAATATATGAAATTTAGAAAAGGAAAATCGAGTTGATTTGAGCATTTTCTTAACTGTGATCTCTGTTAGGAGAACAGCCTTTAGGGGAAGTTAGAACACTTTAGTTCTCTCAAACCTAAGAGGGAAATGGAGATGCAAAACACACTTTACGAATGAAAAGAAGTGTTTTTCAAACAATCACTATTATTTATAATTCTATTGTATAAATACCAAATATATTTAGCAACCATAAAGTCTAAACTGCCATCATTTTTTGAAAGTCACTGGAGAGCCCGAAGCCTCTGTACCGGTGTTCTGTGGGTAGGAGGTTGATCCCGACAGTTCTGGGGTTTCAAACCTTAAGTCAACCAGACCTGAAGAGTGGGTAAGAACACGGCAAGCCGGCTGCACACACATGGCACGGTTTCAGTTACGTTTTGCCAGCAAAGTGACAGTGGCATGTCACAGACATTGAGCAAGGTGGATAAATATGACTCTCCAGCCGCTGTCACAGTTCCCAGTCAGCCTCTGGCCAGCTCGCACTCACCACAGTGACAAGACTAGTCCATTCACACTTGAATTATTTTATCACCATGTAATTTGTGCATTTAAGAAACCTTTGCAGAGTGCCTAAAAACAACAACAACAAAACCACCACCAACAAAAAGTTTTCTGCAAGTGAAAATTTCCATTTACTTCTTTATCAAATATTTACGTTTTCCAGTTGTTTTTTATGTCCCCTGGAGACTGACCAGTGGTTCTTTAACCTGAACCAAATACACCATTAAAAAAAAAAAAAAACCCAGAAATACAGACACAAATCATACGGGAGAAGCAAGACTTAGAGGCCTGTTTATCTGATATTCAGATGGTTGGCGGGGTGGGGGGGCAGTTTTCTTATTTTAGAAATCATGAGCAATCGCTACGAGTTAACTAAGTTAGTAATGGGGAGATGTCCCCAGCGAGAGGTGTCTTCCAGTGTGACAGACCCATTACTCTGCACCCACCCTTGACAGCTCGGAGTGGGGAGACAGGGAGGCTCCATCTTTCCACGGGGTCCTGGCTGCCAGTGGACTCAGGGCTGCTGGTTAACATTAAGACTGTGGCCGGGGGTCCAGAACAGCAGTGTTTACTCAGAAGGGGTCCTGAGCCTCCCCACTCTCACGAAAGACCGTCCTTCCCACGCTCATTGGGTCTGCACCCAACGCGGTGTTTTCCTGGGAGGAATATGTCTGCAGTGTCTTTATTGAAAAGAACCTTCATCTAGCCATGCCATGTGCACTTTTACCTGTAACCTGATTGTGGGGAGAACAGAACCGGCCGTCCTCCCCCACGCCCTGTTCCTGCCAGCATTTGTTTGGATAGTAATTCTATCTCAGCCAGGACTTTTCCCATTGCTGGGTTTGTTGCACTCTGTGCAAAGCTGCATCTCCATGGCAACAGGAAAACAGGATGCTGGAGGGTGGGAGGGGGTGAGGGGGGGGGCGAGGGAGGATGAAACCCTACTCTCCCCTCCCGACCTGGGGGAGGGGCTGGCTAATTTATGTCAAGTTAAGGGACATTGGGACCCAGAGATCAAAGAAGGTCAAAGGGGGCTCTTGGAATGGGAGATATTTATTGTGCTTAATATAAATACAAACGTGTCCAAGAAGAGAAACTGAAACCTAAAAAGGCATGTTGATTGTGGTCAGTACATATAAATAACACATCTGAAAACGGGAGATTGCTAAGAAGAACAGGCCCTTTAAAAAGCTGTCTTCATTTAAATCGGGATAACTGAAGACGGTGAAAATCGCCTTAATCAAAACTGAAAATACAAATCGCTTGAAAACATTAAGATTTCCAGCCACATTTTAAAAATGCTTCAATACCTTCTGGCCACAAACGATAAGACTGCCAAGTGCACTTGAGAAATTTCTAGTTTCACTTCTTCGCTTACATGTGTTTTATTATTAAGAGCATTTGTTTGCTACTATAAATACCCAGCATTAAACTGACCAATCGTGGTGTGGGGGTGGAAGGGCTGCTGGAGAGGACTTGTGCTGGGGGGCTCCATTAGCGAGACGATTAATAAGCCTGTAGTAAAACTGATATGATGGGAAATGACTTGTATTCAGTTAGCTCAGTTATTAGTGCTGGTTAGGACCAGGTGAAGCATGGGTGATGGAAATTCACAGATAATCCAAAAGCCTCTATTCAGCCAATAACTTCAGACTCCCCCCACCAAACCAATTACCAGATGCGCTCATGAATAGGGGGGAAAATGGAGTAAATTGAATTGCACTTCCCAAAGGTTATCACTGTGATGTCTTTTTACTGATTAATTCAGAGCAAGAGCCAAACACGAACTATATTCCAGAGACTAAATTACAAATAGTCCCCAACACTGAAAAAGATTGTATTCCAAACACGTGTTTCTAAGTCAGCTGTTTGAGCCTCAGTATGCTTTTCCTCATGAGACAAAGTTGCTCATTCTGCGTGGGCTGCAAGGAAGCTGCCAGAGGTGGACAAGCAACCCCACGACACTGGACCTCCACTTAGGATTCTAGAATCCTAAATCACCCCCTTATCTCTCCCGGCCCTAAACCTAAGGGGTGTTTGTTTGTTTGTTTGTTTGTTTCATTGAGGTAAAATTCACATAACACAAAATTGTGTGGATCCAACTGAGAGCCTCAGGCATGCCAGGTAAGTACTCCCCTCCATCTCCTCCCCTGAGCTAAGTCCCCAGCTCTAAATCAACCCTTGTAAATTGTGTGGTTCAGTGACATTCAGTGCAGTGTTGTGAACCATGACCTCTAGTTTCAACACACTTCCAGCTGGACATTGTCTATAATCCTAAATACTGCCTGGTCCTGGAGAGCCACCGTTCTGCCCCGGGCCGCCTGCCCCACTGTCTGTGTGACCCAGTCTTCTGGAACTGCTCCATCTGCTGTCCAGTGTGGTGGGCATCTCCATCACCTGTGCCCGGTCCCCTCCAGGGCTCAGAGCACTTTCCACCTGGTTCGCAAGTGCGGAGATTGGAGTCAGAAGCTCCGCTGGATAACTAGGAGGCGAACGTGGAGACAAGGGTTGACCATTCCTGGCTCATGCTCTTACTCGCCTGCCCTACTCCCTGGCCCTTCCAGCCCGCTCTGAGTCAACACGACCCACTGTTTCCCAAGCCAAGTCTGGCCTGGGGAGAGCTGTCGGCCAGCCACATCACAAATCTAAGCTCCACCATGAGCTGGTGGAGTGGCTGAGGTGGTAGAGCGCCTGCCTAGTAAGCGTGAGGCCCTGAGTTCAAACCCTAATACTGAAAGAACAAAAGAACAAAACCCCACAAACTGTACCACTACAGTTGGGCCCCAAAGGGTCTGAACCACGCATCTGCCTCCATGCCGGCCCCTCCCTCCTTCCTTCTTGTCACGTGACAGTCTGGCCACACTTGTTAACAGAATGGATGTATGCGAAGGAAACCTCTACCCTCTTCTCTTTGACTGTATCTCCTTCCTTTTTCTGTGGTTGTGGAGAAAGAAATTCTCCTTCACCAATGGGGCCAGTCTCCTGCAGACCCCAGTGGGGAGTTGTTCTCAGATCACGTGGTGAGAGTGGATGGTGTCATCACCTTTGCACCTCACCTGGGTGGGTGGACACGATTCAGGGTGTCAGAGGCACGCTGGCCTGAACCCCTCCCTCATCCTGCCAGCTGCACACCTGCTTGTCCAGGGAGCAGGATGCACCGTGCACAGGGCAGCTCACAGAGCCTGTCTCGAGGGGCCGTGCTCCAGAAAGCAGGTGCTCCACCCTGCTTTCTAGGTTCACTGCTCCAATGTGAGCTGCTTGGTGAAATACAATTCGATTGAATTTGCTTATAATATTAACGATTCATAATACCTTCCAGGAGAACATGAACGTCTAAGTGAACATTTTTGATCTCTGTAAATCCAGGAAAAAACCAACATTAACATTTTATAAAAATTCCTACAAGATTTTAGAACAGTAGGTATGCCATCATTGGCATGTATTTTAGCTTGGATGACTAGTTAACCTGTTAAGGGTCCTGGCTGTGACGATTCCATGTGACATCCCAATCAGTGTTGTATTTGTGTTGCATTTTGTTTCTGGTGCTGGGCTTCGAATTGGCCAAGCACGGGCTCTACCACTGAGCCGCACTGCAGCCCTTGGCGTTGCATAAACCTGTCTACAGTAGTTATCCTAGAATGTAAAAATCCAGTGACTCACCCAGATTTAAGAAGGATTTCCTAAGTACTGTGCATGCTTCCCAGTGCGGGAAAAGGGGAACACTGTCCCTCCCAGAGAGCTGGTGACCCAGGAAAGGAGACGGGCTCATGTGTGGGACAAGGTAAGAGCTCCCAGAAGTTCCAGAAAGAAGCAGGCCTGAGGGCAGGAGGAACAGTGGACATGGAGCCAAGACTGAGGGTTGCCGGCAGCGAAGGGGAGCCCCGAGCACCTGGGCCCATTCCTTCCCTTCTGTCCTGCCCTGGCCATCCTTCCCCCTGGAGGCAATACAGAGCCTCAGTTAAGTCACCAGGTGTGGCTGTTTCTTGTTTGCCACACGCCCTGTTTGTACATATCTATAAACACACACATGTATGCCATTTAATCCTCAGAGGTACTACATGGTATTTTAAACCAGCCAAAAAGCGAAATATCTGTTTTTCGTCTTTACTCTGCAACCCCCACACACCGTGATGAAATCGATGCATGCTCACTTCAGCCTGCTTACACACATTCGTGTGTGTGGCCTCAAGACACAATCATAATCTCAGCCCAGCTTTCACACAGACATAAACATCTTTGAAAAATCAAGACGGTGTAGGATTTGGGTTTTTTTTTTTTTTTTTTTTGGTAGACCTGGGGTTTGAACTCAGGGCTTCACACTGACATGGCAGGCTCTGTACTGCTGGAGCCCCACCTCCTGTTTGTTTTGCTGTGGTTATTTTGGAGATGGGGAATCTCACTATTTCCTCAGGCTGGCCTTGAGCTGAGATCCTCCTGACCTCTGCCTCCCAAGTAGCTAGGATTACAGGGGTAGCGAATGGCACCTGGCTTAAGACTATTTTTTAAAAGAGTGCAGATTAAGAGTGGGTTGTATATGTTAATCTCATGTGGAGTGAAACTGAGAAACGGTTTACCCCTGCTTTCATCCCACCTACTTTGTAGGAACTAGAAAATTCTATGGCACATAATTTAGGAGTTAAAAGGAATAATAGTGAGTAAAGAAAATAGCTTCCCAAATAAATAAGTGGATTTTTCGTGCTCAGTATATTGGAGGGATAGACACTTGCACGTGTTATCAGTTTGGTGTGCTTGTGCTCTGCACGTGGGCAGATCGAATCTCCCTCTGTGAGGACAGAGCCCCTGCCTATGGCAGGCCTGGCACTTTCTGGGGAGCTCCTGGGTAAGGAGCAGTATTTGGCGATGATGATAAGTGGCAAAGAGGTTAGCAAGAGAAATTCCTCCCAGATGGTTGTCACCACCCGGCTAACAACCTCTTGCACTAGTACCTGTTGTGTTTTTACTGAGGTCGGAGCAAGCTGTGAACACACGAGAGGAGCCAGATACAGTGCAACACAGAGCAGCAGTGGGGGGACTCAGGTCCAGACCCTGACGCTCCAGAGGAGTTATTTTTCTTTGATTTAACTTGTAGCTGTCAAGTGTGCAAAGAATTGAATTGAGTCAGAAGCACATCCCAATGGGATGCCCTAGGCATCCCAGACTTGATCTGGAAGTCACAGAGTCCCATCTCTGCAGCTGGGAGACAGCAGGGCTCTTTGGGTCCCGGGGCGGGGGATGTTGGGGGGGACTCCTCGGAGTTCCCGGGTGGATTCTATATCAGCCAGTGCCTCCTCAGGGCTGGAGGCTGTGGGAGGGCTCCTCCCCTCCAGCCACCTAAGCCCTGTCCCTGGGCTTAGGGCCAGAAGGGCTGGTGAAGGGGAGGCTAAGGCAACTGACCTGCTCATGTCCCCTTTTTTAAGTTGTGGGGGTGGCAGAGCCACAGATGTCATTATTTCATTCTTTTATTCCTACATACATATAGGTTCTCTCATAGGCAAGCACTGTGTCACACAATTCTGTGAATTAAAAAGGATTCCATTAACTCAGAGCCACTAAGAGATAGTAGCACCAGGTTGTTGTGTTGGTGTCCTTCTCTGTGGGGTCCCTCCAGCTCTCTAAAGTGCACTACATGTGCAGTTTGCTTCGTCGCTATGCAGAAAGCCCATTCAACACGCTTCTGTCACTTGAGTGCCCAGGCCACCAGGTCCATCCCGGGGATTCTGATTTGGCAGAGCTGGGGTGACCAGAACTTGCTTTCCTGAGGGCTGCCAGGGCTGCCAGAGCTCCTGCTCTCCAGACACCTGGGGTGAAAGCTGCTGGCTGGAGCAAAGGCTCCGATCGGGGTCACCTTCCTGGAAAGGTTTGGGGGGGACGAAGGGGGGTGGAGATCAGTAGGGATGCAACCTGGGGATTTCTCCTCTGTACCTGAAATTGATTCCTTTTTTAAAAAAGCAGATCTAAGAGAGTTATGACTTAATACATTTCTTCTGTATTTGAATTTTTAACAATAAGAACATACTGCTTGAGAAATGCTGTTTTTAATCATAATTTCTTTCAAAGACTCAGATGCTCCCTGGGCTCTGAGTAGTGTTCCTTTTCATCTCATAGGTCCAGGTAGATGACCTGGCTACATAGCTGAGGAGTCATAAACTCATAAAACATAATCATGTCTAAACTTGTTTAGTCAGTAATCAGATAAGATGCAGCAAGCCAGTCTGGCACACTCTCCGTGCTGTGTGTGACTGTTGGTTATTGGAGTTGTGCTTCGGCGGCAACAGGTGTGCAAAGTAACTAACTGGCCAGGTCCTTCCCTCTGCACAGCCCAGCTTTTCTAGCACTTAGCACTGTGGTTCGAGGCACTGTCTTAGCAGCACAGAGCTTACTCCCCATCTCCCCACAGACTCCATAGAAATGGCCGAGACCCCATGGAGGACCCCTGCCCATCACATCTTCCAACACTCAGAGCTCAAGGCTGAGGCTGCATAAGCTTCTTCCTGGCTTTCCCCAAAAGAGGCCGTGTCCATGATGCCACCATCTGAAGGAGGAGGAGGACAGTCACTCCCCAGTGCCTGCCCATCCAAGGTCTCTGTGACAGGTTGTCTTGTTTAATCTTCCAGATAACCAAACACCAAAAGTGATGGTGTTACCCTTACTTTATTTATTCTTTTCAGATTTTTTGTTCTTTGTTTGCTTTGTTTTTGTTTTGCAGTACTGGGGTTTGAACTCAGAGCCTTCACCTTGAGCCTCTCCACCAGCCCTTTTTTTGTGATGGATTTTTTTCAAGATAGGGTCTCTCGAACTGTTTGCCTGGGCTGGCTTCGAGCCTCGATCCTTCTAATCTCTGCCTCTTGAGTAACTAGGATTATAGGCGTGAGCCACTTTTTGCCATACTGGGGTTTGAACGCAGGGCTTCATACTTGCTAGGCTGGCGATCTGCCCTTGAGCCATGCCTCCATCCAAGCCCCACTTTATAGGTGAAGACATTGTCCCTTGTTTGATGCTTACACTGGAAAGGGAAAGGAGTAGGACTCAGAGGCCCGAAAAGTCCTTTTCCTTGACATCACCCCTTAGAGCCACAGCTGAGCCCGACTCCTGCTGACCTTGGTGCTGAGGGGAAGGAGCTGACCACACCTGGGACAGCTGGACTTCTGCCTGGACTGCCCCTGCCCCACTCAGCTCCACGGGGCAACTCCAGGCTGGCTCGCCACCGGAGTTCCAGGCATGTGCCATGTGCACCACTCTCCAGACAGTGGGACTGTGTGAAGATGTCCCTCTGTTTTGCATTGCTTATGTTGTATTTCCCCTGAATTCTTTAAACACAAGGGTCCCTGGACAGTCCAGCTTTCCCTTTCACACCCAGCACACATAGCACTGACATTGTCTGAATAAATGTCGACTTAGCCTCCCCTCCATCCCCTAGATCTCGCTGACTCTACTTGGCCTATGGTCTCAACAATGCATGAGCTCCCTCCGTAACATTCCCACTCATTCTGCTGGGTTTCAGTGTCCAGTCACTCGGGTTGGGGGCAACCCTTGGCCATACCTGCACCCTTCGCGGCCAGCACCTGTGTCCGTTGGTTTCTCATCTCCTGGTTGCCTGGTCAGATTTCCGTCCTGTTTTTAGGATTTCTCTGCCCTTCAGAAGCTTGCTTAGGTATTTCCTCCTGTCCAAAGGTCCCATAATGACCACAGGTGGTGAACTTTCTCCTCTCTGTATCTGTGACTCTGCTTTTTTTTGTTAGGAGAGCTCATTTAATTCTCCAGCTGTGACTCCTCACATTCCAGTGCATGTTTTGAGGGTCCTCTTGCTGAATTCCTTCCATGAGGAAGATGACATCAGTGGGACAGCACTTCCCCTTTCTCCTGGTGTTTCACTGACCCCACTTCCATCCTGAAGACCTTGGTCTGTGGCTGCCTACTGAAGCGCGTAGCTCTCATTTGGTCCTTACATCTGTAATTGGGTGGTCTGTGTATGTTTATTCTGTCTCCCACACTTGTCAAAAACTCTTGAAGACAAGTGTGAAACCTTTCACTCCACATGACTCCATGTCCACTTGGCAAAAGGGCTCTCCCTCCCTGCCTCACGGGGTAGGGAGGACGAAGGATCTCTCCAGGGAAGTTTCAGCTTCCTCACTTGACCTTTTAAATTAGAATGGATTTTCACAAAAGGTATTTTGTATTTTAAAAGGCAAGCAGACTTCCTAAGGGCTCTGTGTGCTCCATTGAAACTGCACCCTCATGGAGACAGAAGTCTCCTTCGGCAGGCAGCGGGGCTCCAGTCAAACCTGGGACTTGGGTTCCCACTGAATCACCGCACTTCTCAATCCACACAGATCCACAGGGAGTGTCCAGTGCAGGCCAAGGTGATGGACTTGACCTTGGTTCAGCCCTGGCTTCATATGCAGGAGGTTTGACTGTCTCCGCAGACTGTCCACACTCAGACATGGCCTCTGCCTCCTTCACGAATGATTTTCTGCACAGTGGCTCTTCTGAAGACTGGGTAGGGAAAGGAACTGAGGCTTGGGAGATCTCGGTGGGAATGGTGGAGGAGGCTGCTCGGTCCGGCCTGCAGATGTGTGTGTGTTCCACAGTTTTTAAAAACAAACTTTGTCAGTAGCTAATACTTTAAAGTAGAGGATTTGACATGTGCATCCCACGGTGGACATCTCTGGAGAAGTCAGGCCACGCATCCTTGCCCACACTGGGTCCTCGCTCCTGCCAGTGTCCCCCGGATTTCCCTCCGGGATGACAATCCTGGACCACCCAGGATTCCCGGTTGCCCAGGGCTCTCAGCTGAGCAGAGAGGTGGAGACGGCTTAACCATCACTTGGCTCGGAGCGTCCTGCCGAGGCTTCTCTCTTTCTTCCTTTTTAGTAGAAAACCCTTTCTGAAATTCTCATTATGGTCACGTCCCACGAAGAACCATAGCTGGGAATTTTTAGAATGTAGACAAGTCTCATGATTTTCCATTGACTTTGTTTCTTTTTCTTTTCTACATTAATTTAAAAAAATTTTTTTGCAGTGCTAGAGATGAACACAGGGCTGCATGCATGGTAAGTGAAAACTCTACCACTGATCTGCACCCTTGCCCTTCAGTCATTGTCACCTCCTTCCTGTCACCCAACTCTGGGTGCCTCTGCCTAGTCCTACAGCTGTCCCCTGAAAGTCCGAGGGACACAGGCCAGGGACAGGTGCACACGCCGTGGGTGCGCTCGTGCGGCCCTTGGTGCACGGTGTGAATGTGACTGTGTGCTTGTGCACGTGTACTCACGTACATGTACGCGTGTGTGCGCGTTCTCCTGCCCTTCCTTTGGAAACCTTGCAGAAATTTAAAGCTCAGTCTCAGGCCAGAGAGGGAAGGCTGAATGCGTGCGTGGCTGTCTGGGCGGCATCTGCTTGTTTTGATGGCTCTCTGCAAAGAAGTGGACCCACGGGAGGTGAGTGGTCAAGCATGGCTGGCTTCTCCTTACCACTCGGAGAGAAAGAAGTGTTCCCCTGGAAGAACCTGTCACTGAGACCGACAAGTGCTTCTCCTAAAAGCTTTCCTCCTGGACCCCCAAAAATGAGTGGGAGTCTTTCTGCTAGGAAGTGTCTTTTGGGAAAAAGAAATTAGCACTTTTAAAATTTCTTTCTTTATTTACTTAATAGTTTTAAAATTGGGTATAGCATAAAACAATACCACCTCAGCTCCCCCTCCCTCAGCTCCTGGCCACCTCTACATCTGTTTATTGTTTCTGTAAATTTTCCTGTTCTAGATCTCTCACCTAAATACATACACAATGGCTAATGTTGTTTGTTAACTCGGGTGGGCCACCGTACTCCAGGTAGCTAGTCAAGCATCATTCTGGATATATCTATGAAGGTATTTCTGGATGAGATTAACATTTAAATCAGCAAGCAGTAGGCTTGGACTAAAGCAAATTAATCTCCATAATGGGCCTTGTCTAATCAGTTGAAGACCTAAAGAGAAAAGACTGATCTCCCTCCAGGAGCTCTGCAGCTTCTCCCTGGGTCTCCAGCCTGTCCACCTTTCCTAAGAGGCAGGACTCACCGGCCTACTCAGCCAGCCAATGGCATGAACGGATTCCTTTCTCTCTCTCTCTCTCTCTCTTTTCTTTTTCGCTCCTTCATTTTGCTTGTTCTGTTCCCTGGAGAACTCTGACAAGAATAAGATAGAATTTTCCAGTCTTTGTCTTTCTGTTACTGCAGTAAGACCTAAGAAGCTACTGACAAAGAAAAAGGTTTGTTTGGCTACAGCTTTGGGACTTTTAGTCCTGGGGCAAAACATCATGCTGGGAGTGCATGGCAGAGCGAAGCCATTCACACCATAGCAGGAACATGAGGAAAAGAGGAAGAGGAAGAGGTGGGGGTCTCACAGTCCCCTTCCAGGGCACGGCCCCAAGGAGAGGAGGCATCTCTAAAGGCTGTGCAACCTCCCAACGGTGCCGGGCTGGAGAGCAAGCCTCGGGGTCCTGTGCTGGACCTGTGCTGACGTACACGCGATGACACACCGCTTGACCGTCTCAGAGGACGGACACCTGGCGGCCGTCTGCTGTCGGGAACGCGCTGCTTTGAGCGTGGGGCGCTGTCTGACTGAGGCCCTGTTTTCAGCTCTTTGGTGTGGGTCACTTTTTACTTGCTTTCATGCTTGTATGTGACTTGCACAAAAGGGCTTCACGGTGGCTGTCCACGCATTCACACAAGGTCCTTGGATCAAATTCACCTTTTCTCTTACCCCTCCTTTCCCCGCTTTTAAACGATTTTAACAGGCTTCATTATTCTATTTTCATACATGTGTATCTCCTCTCACTGTCCTCAACTGCTGGTTCCCACCCCTAGTGCTTGTGTCATTTCATTTTTTTTTTTATGGTCTAAATTTCACACAGGAGAAAGAACAAGTGACATTTGTCTTTCTCAATCTGACTTATTTCACTTAACATGATTTCCAGTGTCATCCATTTTGCTGAAAGCAGCATAATTTCGTTATTTTTTATGGCTGAGTAATACTCCACACACACACGCACACACATTTTTTAAAACCCTCTCACTGGGTGGCTGATGGGCACCTGGGCTGATCCCATAGCTCGGCTGCGGTCATAAACACAGGCGTGCGTGTCTCACTGCACATTGGTTCCCATCCTGGGATATCTGCCCAGCAGTGGCCCAGCAGAATCATGGCGCTTAGTTCTATGAGGACCCTCATGCTGACCCATTCCCACCAGCTGGGTATGGGGGTTCCCCACCCTGCCCTTGCCAGCGTTTGCTCCTCGTTTTCTTATGGCAGCCATTCTGACTCGGGTGAGATGAAATCTCAGTCGGTTTGATTTGCATTTCTTTATGACTGAGGATGGTGACCACTTCTTCAAGTATTTATCCTCCTTTGAGAACTGTCCGATTCACTTGTGCATTTATTAACAGGCTTGTTCCTTCTTTTGGTGTTTAATTTTTGGAACTCTTTATATATTCTGGTTGTTAAACTTTATCCAGTGAGGAGCTAGCAAAGATTTTCTCCCATCGGCAGGCTGTCTCTTGATCCCGGTAATTGTGTCTTTTGCTGTGCAGAAACTGTAATTTGATGCAATGCCATTTGTCAATTCTCGCTCTTATGTCCTGGGCAAAATCGGAATTCATTCAGAAAGTGGTTGCCTATGCAGACGTGTTCAAGGCCTTTCCTTTGCTTTCCTCTGGTAGTTTTGAGGCTACAGATCTTACATTAAGAAATTTCATCCACTATGAATTGATTTTTGAGAGGCAGGGGGTCTGGTTTCAGTCTTCTGCATGTGAATATCCAGTTTTTCTAACACCCTTTGTGGAAGAGGCAGTCTTTTCTCTGACGTATGTTTTTGGTGCCTTTGTCAAAAGCAGATGGCTGGAGCTGTGTGGACGTATTTCTGTAACTCTGATTCTGTTCCGCTGGTCTGTGCGTCTGGCGTCTGTTTTTGTGCCTGTACCATGCTGCTTTCATTACCAGGGCTCTGCAGTCTAGCTTGAAGGCAGGTATTCTGATATCGCCATTGTTGCTCTTTTTGCTCAGGATCGCTTTGACCATTTGGGGTCATCTGTGCTTGCATTTGAACTTTGGGATGGATCTTTCTGTTTATGTGAAAAATGGCTGGAACTTAGACGGGGGTTGCATTGAATCTGTAGACTGCTTTTGGTAGTATAGCCGTTTTCGGCACATTAGTGCTACTCATTCATGAGCATGGACGATCTTTTCCTCTTCTAGTGTCTTCTTTAATTTAATTTAATTTTTTTTTTTTTTGGTACTGAGGCTTGAACTCAGAGCCTCACATTTCCTAGGCAGGAGATCTACCACTTGAGTCACTCTCCTAGCCCTTTTTTGTGTTGGATATGTTTGAGATAGGGTCTCACTTTTGTTGCCCAGGCTGGCCCCACCTTCTTAGTTAAGTTTATTCCTAGGTATTTAACTTCTTTGAGGCTACTGTAAATGGGATTGTTTTCCTGATTTCTTTCTCAGCCTATTAATTAGTGGTATACAGAAAAACTACTGATTTTTGTTTGTTGATTTTGTATCTTGCTTCTTTGCCAAAAGAGTTTATCAGAATTAGGTTTTTTTTGGTAGAATCTTTAAGATCTTTTAAATGTAGGATTGTACATCTGCAAACAGATACTCTGACTTCTTCCTTTCCTATTTGTATTCCTTTTATTTCTTTCTCCTGCCTTATTGCTCTAGCTAAGACTTCAAACCCTTGTTTTGTTCCTGACTCTAGAGGAAATGTGTGCTGTTTTACATTTATTGATTTGCATGAGTTGAAACCAGCTTGATCATGGTGTATAGTCTTTTTAATATGTTGTCAAATTCACTTTGCAAGTTTTTTATGGTGAATATTTTCATCTGTGTTCATCAGAGAAATTGGTCTATAATTTTCTATTGTTGTTGGGTGCTTATCCGGTTTTGTATCTGGGTAATACTGGCTTTGTAGAATGAGTTTGGTAGGTCCTTCCTCTCTGCTCTATGGGATATTTTGAAGGACATTGGTGCTCATTCTTCCTTAGAGATCTGGGAGAATTCAGCAGTGAATCTGTCTTGTGCTGGGCTTTTTTTCTTCACTGGGAGACTTTATTACTCTTCACTTTCTTTGCTTGTTATAGATCTGTTTAGATGGTTGATATCCTCTAGGCTCAGTTTTAGTAGGTCATAAGCATCTAGAAATGTATGCATTTGTTCTAGACTGTCCAAACTTAGAATATATGCTTTTGAAGTATTCCCTAGTGATCCTCCAAATGTCATTGGTACTTGCCCCTCCGTGCCTCTTCTTCACCTCTAACGTTGGTCATTTGGTAGGTCTCCCATCTTGTTTTGGTTAGTTTGCCTAAGGGTTTATCAATCTTGCTGATTTTCTCAAAGAGCCAACTTTTTGTTTCATTGATTCTTTGTATGGTTCTTTAGTCTTCACTTCACTGACTTCTGCCCTGACAGGAGCCCACATTATCAAGACATTGCCAGGTGGCCCTTGGGTGGCACGTGTGTTTTGACTCATGAAGCATAGGTTCCAGGTGGCTTTGGAAGATTACCCTGGAATTGCACTGGCACCAGCTTTCGGCTCCACCATGGCAGACATAAGGAAGATGACCCATCCACCGTGTGGTAGCTGCTGTCTGAGTTCTTCCAACGCCCGCTTGCACCCTCAAGTTTGGCTTGTTCTGTGGTCATCGAGTGTGCGGGTGACTTTCTTCATTGTTAATATTCACAATGGTGGGACAGCATAGCCTCTGGAGTCCCATCGTCTGCATTTGAATCTTGACTCCACGCCTTGTCTTGGACAAGTAACGCCCAGGGGCTCCACTTTCCTCTTTGCAGGGGCGTGTTACCTGTTTCTTCCTTGTCTTGTTTTCTTTCTTTCTTTCTTTTTGCAGTACTGGGGTCTGAACTCATGCTCATGCTTGCCTTGCAGGTGTTCTGTCACTTGAACCACAATGCCAGCCCTTCTGCTGCTGTTTATTTTTTCAGATAGGATCTTTTTTTCTCATTAAAAATTTTTATTGTCATATTATTGTTGTAATGGGGGCACATTTTGTGACATTTACAAAAGTGCTTACAATATATCTTGGTTAAATTCACACTCACCTCATTCTCCTTTATCCCTCCTTCCCCCTTCAGAATAGGGACTTGTTCTGACTTTCTCCTAGCCCACTTGGGACAGAGATCCTCCTGTGTCTGCTTCCTGAGTAACTGGGATTATAAGCATATGCTACTAAGCCCAGCTGCTACTCATCTCTAAAGGGTCCTATGAAGAGTGGTACAGAAGAGCTGCCTTAAACTGCAAAGCGCTTGGGTACGGTGCTTCATGCCTGTAATCCCAGCACTCAGCAAGCTAAGGCAGGATGCTCACGAGTTGAGGCCAGCCCGGACGACATAGTGTGACTCTGCCTCAAAGGAGGGCTGGGGGCCATGGCTCAAGTGGTGGAGCCCCTGCATGGCTCTGAATTAAACCCCAGTACTCCCAAAAGAATAAAAAAGAGAATATGGGAAGGAAACCTTTTTCCTATTCATTTTTTTACTGCCAGGCACCAGTGGTTCACACCTATAATCCTAACTACTCAGGAGGCAGAAATCAGGAAGATCAAGGTTCAAAGCCAGCCTGGGCAAGTAATTCAAGAGACCCTATCTTGAAAAAAACCATCACAAAAAAGGGCTGGTAGAGTGGCTCACATGGCAGAACGCCCACCTCGCAAGTGTGAGTTCAAACCCCGGTGCTGCCAAAAAGAAAAAAATTGTGAAGAATTGCCATAAATATAGTATATGACATATTCTTCTTTGCGATCATCATAAATGTTCATGCAATTAAAAAAATCGTCGTATATCTAGAAATCTTGTCTTAAAGCAGACCCTTTTACAAGAGATACTTATTAGCCTGGGCGATGTGAAAGCACTAGCGAGATCCTCTTCTCAAAATGGACATTGCAGTCTTAAAAATGAGCATCAGATAAACAGTATTTCCACAGCTCACAGTATGGCATAAAGGTAAACCTACAATAATTACCAGGGCCCACACTGATTTTAAATCATTCAGTTATGGCCCGTGTCATTGCATTTTAGAGCTGAAAGGTATCGAAGAGATTATTAATCAAATGTCATTTTGAGATCTAGAACTTGAGTCTCAAAGGGGGTAATCACAGGCCCAGGACTGGACTCCTGGCTCCGCGTTTGTAACTCAGCACTTGCGGTGACCTCCACGCCGGCTTTGTATGCCGAGCTCAGGGAACCGCTGGATTGTACAGAGCCCCAGTGCTCTGTCAAATTCGCATATAAAAAGAGTCCAGGAGGGTTGGGAATGGTGACACATGCCATCACCCCAGCTGCAAGGGAGGCGTAGGTAGGAGGATGGTGATCCAAGGAGGCTCCGTGGCTCAAGGAGTATAGAGCCTGACTGGCAAGTGTGAGGTTCTAAGTTCAAACCCTGGTATTGCAAGAAAGAAAAGAAAAGAAAAAAAGAAACCATGCTTTTATTGTATCGCAAATCAGACCTAAGTGGGACACTAGCTGTTAGAATATGAAACAGCTCGTGGGCATTTCTGCCTGCCTTCTCACAGCTTTACAAATGGCTGGTCTCTGAACGATCTGTAAGCAACTTTCCCTGGAATCTGCCTTCCTAGTTCCTGTACTCATTCCACACCACATAGATGAGTGGTCTTCTCTTACAAGGCCCCCTTTCCACCTACAGGATGAGCGGGTGGGGGCTGCCAGCCGGGTGGCAGGTGGTGGTGCCTCACCAGGCCCTGTAAGAGGGTTGTGAGCACTCAGCTTTCCCACTCTGGAATATCCTGCTTGTGAGGTTGAAATTTGAGCATGTCAGTCTTGTTACTGAGCATGAAGTGGGGGGCATCCTTAGTTTACACACCCCCTCACTCCAGGGAAAGACCAAATGCTGGGCCGTCCCTTGAGCTGAGAACGAGCCGGTTGTTGAGCTCAGACATCCTCAGCACTGGAGCAGAGCAGAGCTGTACCAGGTCTTCATTAAGCCGAGCTCTAAGCAACTGTCTGCTCCCTAAGGTGATGGTGACGGTGACGGCGACACAGCTGGTTACCCAGCTGAGTGCAGCACCTCCCAGATTGGGAGAGCCCGACAAGGAAAGTCAGACAGGACGGGGTGTGCCACCCCAAGCCTAAGTGAGGCACTGTAGAAGCATGAGAATCTGCTTCCCTATGCCCAGACCGTTCATGGCATCACTGTGGAAATCACAGACAGGCACACAGATGGAAACCCCACCCCTTAGGTGTCTCCACCAGCCTGCACCCACCGCTCTCATTCCTGAGAATATCCTGGGTTTCGCATCTTTGACCAGGAGGTCCCTTGGGGCAGGCTCGGGCCATGTCTCCTCTTGTACCCTTTGTGCCCACTGCACAGCGGTGAAAGAAGGTTTGTGTGCACCTTCTGACTGGGACTCTGCTACTGATGAGGCGGGTGGACCCATAATAGGAACTGAGTGCTGTCATCTGCCACCAATTTGTGGAATGACATTATTAAACATTCAGTTTGCTGGATGAAAGGGTGCCCCCCAGCTGGCCTGCTTTTGAAATGGAGCACCCTGCAGGCTGCAGCCAGGCAGACCTCTGAAGTCATTAGCACCCATTAGCAGCTGGGTGTGAATTGGCCCATGGCTCTTGTCCCTGGGCAGGCGCCCCTGAGAGCCCCAGGTCTGGCTGGAGGGAAGCAGGAAGGACCTGGGCTGGGGGTAAGCACTGCTGAGGGAGTCCCGAGCCTGGGAAGTGTGAGGGGACAAGGGGAAGCTTTTCCAGAGAGCCTCACCCCAAGGCTAGGGTGCCTGGGCGCATTGCTGTTGCACACACTGTATTAAAAGGAACGAGCTGGCCGTACACCGTCCAGCAGAGGCGGTTCTGCAGATCACTTCTCAGCAGCCTTGGTGTGGGCAGGGCTGGCAGCTCCTCCCTCTGGCTGTTCCTTGGCACTAATTGCTAATTAGATGGTGCCTGGTTCAGACTCCTGTGTGCGCAGATGTGTGTCTGTGTGTTTGTGCGTATGGTGTGTGTGCACATCTGTCGGTGCGTGTGAGTCTCTGAGTCTGAGTGTGCGTGCATGTGCGTGTGTGTAGGGGGAGTCGCAGTGAACCCAGCTACTTAGATATCTAGGGGATAATGGTTGGGGGACAACGTTTCTAAATAGTCATATGTGATCCAAGAAAACCACTTTAAGGAGGAAATGAAGGGTGTTATGAAGGGTGTTGTAAGGATTCTATGCCAGGGAGAACACACTCTTCTCCAGGGAAAGCTGGAGAAACCTCAGCCTGCCTGGAGCCGTGCCAATTCCTGCAGAAACACCACTGTGTAGCCCAGGATGTCCAGCCTGCCTGCTTGCTGTGCCACTGCACGCCAGGCCACCATGTACCAGGCCAGTGCACGCCAGGTTGCTGTACACCCAGCCACTGTATACCAGGCCACTGCGCACCAAGTGTACCTGCAGTCTGTGGCTTGTGCAGCCAGGGCCCCCCCCAGAGTCCAGCTCTCAACGTCCAGAGCCCTTGCTGCAGTGCAGGCAGAGGGCAGCTGCACGCATGCTCCTTTTCTAGGCTGCAGCCTGACATCCCTGGTTCCCTCACTTGGTTTTATCTAACGAATCACATCTCTGCAACACGTGAGCACACCCAGGTAGAGCTGAACTGACTGGGCATTTCCCAGACCCGGCCAGGAGAGAGAGTGTTTCACGTTGCGTTCTGTGCCTGCCTCAGAGGAGGTCTGAGATAGCACTCTGGTCATGTTTCCTTGTGGAGGCTGGGGGGCCCACTGAGGCACTGGGCTGGCCGTGCTTCCTTGGGGAGTTCAGGAGTCCATGGAGCCGTAAGCATTGGCACCTGGACTACGGCTGCTCTGCTCCTGTGCCTGAGGACGAGATCACCAGGGTCATCCTACAGCAGGGAAGCTGGCGAGTTCTCCATTAGTCCTGATCACAGACGCTGAAGGAGGCAAGAGGTCCCTGTCCCCACCCCTTACGAATGCTGTGGAAGAGAGCGAACTTGGCAGGGACTCCCTTCACTGGCTTTGTACCACACCCTCACAGCAGAGAGGGGCAGGCTTTCTTTTGTTCTGGAACATGTCAAGAACCAGGGCCCCAGAGGCCCGTTTCACTGTCCTGCAGGTGGAAACAACTGGAAGGCCCCTCGTCCCTTAATCCATCTCTTAAGGGAGCAGTGAGCCAAGGGGCATCTGTTGTCTTAATGTCTTGAGTAACTGGATTTGGGGATGAGCCAGCAACAGGAGGACTCAGGACCAGGCCACCTTTGTGAAGTGGCAGGGACAGTTGTCTGGACGTTGAATGACTCTGCTGTGTTTGTTTTTATAAGGCTTCGATTATGAATCTGACTCTTTTCTATTCTTAATTTTGTTCTTTTTGTGATGAGCCTTGTCGTATGAGAGCTTCGTGCTATCACTGTCACCAGCAATGGACCTGGGGAGGAAGAGGAAGAGGGACACCGGGAGGTCCGGTGGCTTTGAATTGTAGTTTATTCTCTCTGCACTTGAGCCTCAAGTATGCTTTGTGTCACTGCAATTAATCCCTACATGTAAGATTGGCCAGAACCCCAAACTTCAGCCAAATGCTGCATGATAGCAACAGGACAAGCACGGGACAGAAAGGGAATTTCAATTCTTAGGAAAAACTAAATGTGTTTTACACCCATGTGCATCACGGTGCCTTTCCTGCCTTCCACTGCCACAGAAGACAGCGTCTGCCCTGGGCTGGGTTACTCCTTTCTTTTCCTCCGATGCTGTCTTTAAGGCTCTTCCAAGAATGGCCCCTGCAGTCTCCTTGGGTAGTCCACTCAAAGACCGGCGTCCTCTGTGCTGGAGCGCGTCCTTGCAGCTCAGAGGCTGCTGCTCTCTCTGCTGCCATTTCTCAAGGAGCGCTGTCCCCTCACTGCCTGGAACTCTGCAAAGCGCCATCCAGGACTTCTTCCCCTCTAGTGGATACTGATGGAAAGGGATCTAAACCTTCTTCGCACCCCATCACTTGAGACTTCAGTAGCTGGTGAATGAAAATTCCACTAAAATGCGGTAATCGGGCAAAACGTGGAGAAGCTGCACACTTGTGTGAGCCAGGTACACAGCAGGCACGGGGAGGTGGCCATCAGCCAGCGCCAGTCGTGAGGCCTGACCATGCTGCCAAGTCTCCCGGGTGGACAGTTCGCGGTAACCAAATCCTGCGAGGCTTTCAGAGGCCGGGAGCCCACCAGGCTGGAGTTTCCTAGACAGTAGGGAGCACCTTCTCTTACCCTTGACTCTGACGGGCAATCCCGACGTCGAGAGCGCCGCGAGCACCAAGTCGTGTTCACAGAGTTCTGAAGCTTCTTAGGAAGATGCCTCATTCTGGAGCCCCAAAGCTCAGGCCCTTTGCGGAGAACTGGACTCTTCATGGCCCCCTCCCTCCTGTGCTGTCCCCCGCTGGAGCCAGTTATGTGGCAGTTACAGCTCTTCCTTCTCATTAGGCTGGGCAGGGCCTGCCTGCCGGAATCGATTGAAGAACAAACCTGTGTGTCCTCATCCCACGCCCAGCCCAGCCCCCTGCTGGCGACCCCATTCAACGTGTGTCTCTCGTGTGCTTTTTGGTCTGTTTCCTTGAAAAGTGTCTCATTCCCCATTGTGGCATTTTTAATAAGTGTAAGTGACGTGTATGACACAGCTCATTTTGCTTCTTTCCTTCGGTCAGGATTACGACTTTGTGGTCCACTTATTGTGAAGATGTAAAGGTAGACAAGTGGCTGCTAACTCCTGGGTGTGCCCCAGCCTCAAATCCTTTCCAGAATGTTCTCTGCTCCCCCCCATGGCTGCCATCTTTCCCCCTTTGCAGTGACACCTTGTGGATGCTTCCACGTGGAGAAGTTGGTGACTTTCTAAAGCGAGTACTTCCTGTGACTCGGTGCCGCAGGCCCACTGTCCAGAGCGGCCCCACCATGTGCACACCCAGGGCACACCCAGGGGTTGGGCTCACTGGATGGACGTCCGGTTTGACTTGCACCGGTAGCAGTACCAAGTCAAGGTGAACCTTGGGATTTCGTCTGAACATCGCCAGAGAAAAATCTCCATATGCTTCTTTCGTGCAGACTTGCTGTTTGGTGACAACTTACTCTTTCATAAGTTTCTTCAAGGAATTCAACTTGAATTGTGGTTGATTTTGCGTTGAGATCGCAGACTAACTTGAGGACCATTGAAAGTATTTAGGACATTAAATTATCCCACACGTGATGGGATGTATTCAGACCATTTTGATCCTCATTCTTTAGTCATACTTTTTATTTTTGAAATAAAAAATCTTATGAAAAAGCTGCAAAAATAAAAGCAAAAACACTCACGGTTCCTTGGCCCAGCTTCTCTGCATGCTGCTAGCTCACGTACTGTACAGGATCAAAACAGGACACTGACCTGGGTGTCATCCTGGCCACTGGTCGACAAATGTTCTTCACGTTCCACCCAGTGTCTCCCACTCATGCCCTTCTTCCAACCCAAGACCCAACCCAGGACACGTGCATTTAGCCTTCATGTCTCCAGGTTTCCTGCCATGTGTGACATGTTTGCAGGATTTTCTGCCTTTCATAAATTAACTATCAACAGGTGTAACTGTCTAAGAACTAACTGGTCTAGTACTTTGTACAATCCTTTTTTAGGGGGGTTGTTGCATGTTGCCTCATGATTAAGTGAAGTTTTTATGTTTTTGAGAAGAATACTGTATAACAGATTTAAAACCCAGATATAAAGAAAGCAGGGCACTGATGGCTCACACCTATAATCCTAGCTACTTGGGAGGCTGCGATCAGGAGGATTGCACGTCAAGGGCAACCCAGGAAAATAGTTCCAAGACTCCAAATCCAAAATACCCAGAGCAAAAATGGACTGGAGGTGTGGCTCAAGCAGTAGTGTGCCTGCTTTGCAAGTCTGAAGCCCTGAAGCCCTGAGTTCAAACCCCAGTCCCACACAGAAAAAAAAAAAAAAGAAAAAGAAAATACTGTCAACAGATAGAATATGTAACACCCAAATATTGCACGGGACATACTTAATTCATCATTCATCTAAATTCAAATTTACCGGGGTATTTTGCATTTTATTTGAAAAATCTGGAAATGCTAAGCTTATGTGATTCTGTGACCTGCTTGGGGGGGTCACGTGAGGGACTGATGCCAGTCACTAGCTCTCGATGGGTGGCGGGATGGTATCTGCCAGACTTGGCCACTGTGAAGTTAGGGTCCTTTCTCTTCTTGGTTAACAAGCATGTGGGAGAGATGCTCTGAGTTCATATGAATACCTGTTTCTCGTCACATTTCAGCATCCATGGAGGAGTCCGTCCCTCATCCCTTCAGGATTTGGGAAAGCCAGCATTCTCCCCCGCTGAGTTGGTTCAGTTACGGTTATGACCTAGTGTCCTGGGTCACGGTCGATCATGGGACGTAATCCATTAGCGTTATTTGTTTTGTTGCCCACTTTGTCCCAGGTTTGACTGTGCGAGGCTGCTGTGTCAATTGATAGCCCTCCTTGTCCTTTGAGCACTGTTACGGTTTGACTATGACCTGCCCCACGGGCCATGGGTTGAAGACTTGGTCCCCAGCTCATGGCGCTATTTTGGGAGGTTCTGGAAACTTTAGTAGGTGGGGCCTAGCTGGAGGAAGTAGATCACTGGGAGTGTGTCCTAGAAGGTTATACCAGTCCCTGGTCCCTTCCCCTTCCTCCCTCTCTCTCTCTCTCTCTCTCTCTCCCCGTCTGTCTCCCTCTCTCCCTCTCTCTGTGTCTCTTTCTCCTTCTCTCTTTCAGTCTCTCTCCTCCTCTTCCTCTTTGTCTCCTTCTCTCTCTTCTTCTTTCTCCCTCTCCCTTGCCCTTTCTCTCCCTCTCCTTCTCCCTTTCTCTCTCTCCCTCCCTCTCTCTTCTTCTCTCTCCCTCTCCCTTCCCCCTCCCTCTTTCCCTCTCCTTCCTGTTCTCCATGAGGTAGGAGTTCTTCCACCACACTCTCGCCATGCCACCATGGACTGAACCCTCCGAAATGTGATCCAGGCACCTTTCCTCCTCTAAGATGCTCTGCCAGGCGTCTGTCACAGTGAGGACAAAGCCATCACCAGGAACGCCGGCACCTCCTGGCTGTCTGGCACTGCCCAGCTGGTTCAGCCGCCCAGACCCAAGCCAGCCTCTTCCTCAAGGTCTCGGTCACTCATTGGGAATGAGAGCATTAGCGGCCAAGACCTGGGGCGAGGATGCGGTGTCTATTTGTTTAAGTTTTTGTTCTCCTTATAAATTTTAAAGTTTTTAATTTCTTGTTGGACTTTGAAACAATAGAGAAATGCTAATTTTGTAGTTTTGTCTTTTATTTAACATGAAATTTCTAACTTGTTCTAAGACACATTTGACTTTTAGAGAGTTGATCATATCAAATGCAAATATGAAATCTGACCCCTTTCTTTCCACTTTTACCTTTTTCCCCTTTTCTTTCTTTATAGTATTGGCCAGGACTGATACTACTGTGTGAAAAGTTAGACATTATAGTGGGATCCTTGGTTTTTCCCAAACACAAAGAAATGCATTTAAAGTTGTTTATTTGTGTACTTTTGCATTAGATTCTGATAATGTAACCTTTACTGAGTTAACGAAATTTCCTTCCCTGATCAAGGTTACTGAGAGATTTTTTTTTTTAATTTAAGTAATAAATGAGTTTGACCCCTTTAAATATATTTGCTTGCATTGTTGATTTTTTTGGAGATACTCATACAACTTTGCCTTTCTTTTTCTGTCATCTTTTTCCTTTTTTCTTTCATCTTTTTGGAGTGTGAGGATGGAGCCGAGGGCCTCGTGCACACTAGGCAAGGGCTCTGCCACAGAGCCACCTCTCCAGACTCAACTTTGCCATCTCAGTCAATGAATGAGAAGGGAAACACTGAGTACTTTTCTAACATCCATCCATCCTTGCTGTCCTGGAGCAGCCATTTCTTGGACATGGCTTATTATTTTTAAATATAATATTGTAATTTTCTATTTTTTATTTTTAGTTTTGCAGTCCTGGGGATTAAGTGCTCTACTCTGAGCTACACCACCAGTCCTTTCATTTTCTTGGCTAATATTATATGAAGGATTTTTGAAATTGTGCTTTCTTTTTTTATATTGCTTTTATCTGATTTTGGGATGAAGGTGGTACTGGGTTCATACAACTGAGCTGGGCAAGTTTTTATTAAATTTATGTATTTTCAAAATTTATGAAGACTTAACTATTTCTTAAAATTTTGTCAGACTGCTGAAAAACTAGTGGAGCTAATAAACAAATTCAATAATGTTGCAGAAAATAATGTAATGTACAAAAATTAAATTTGTTCCTATATATAAAAAATAAAAGATCTGAAAATGAAATTTAAAACAATTTCATTTTTACACCATCAACAAGAAAGTACTTGAGAAGAAATGGAATTACAAGACTTGTACACTGAAAGCTACAGAATGGCAGTGAAAAGAAATTAGAGACCTAAATAAATGGTGGAAATATAAATATTCTGTGTTCTTTTATAGGAAGACTTTATCTTAAAATTAAAATAATATTTAAATTCACCTACAGATTCCATGCAATCCCTGTCATGGGTCTAGCTGACTTTTTGCAGAAATTGTTAATTTGATCTTAAAATTCTATGGAAATAGAAGGCACCTAGAATCTTAAAAAAGAACAAAATTGAAGACTAACATGTTCTGGTTTTAAAACTTACTACAAATGACAGTAGTTGGCCGGGCCCAGTGGTTCAGGTCTGTAATCCCAACACTTGAGAGGCTAAGGAAGAAGGATAACCAGTTCCAGGCTATCTAGAGCTACCTCGTGATAATCTGTGTCAAAAAAACAAAGCAACAACAAACAAAACACCTCCACCCTCTCCCCAGAGTAATCAAGACTGTGGTTTGGCATAAGAATTGACAGCCCCCAAATAAATTCTCACATTTATATCAATTGACCTTTGACAAAAGAAGTAAGTAATTTGATGGGGGGAAGGAATAATCTTTTCAAGAAACGGGTGCTAAGGCTAGTTAGCAAAAGAATGGAATTAGACATTTAGGTCAATAACTGGATTAGAGACCTAAATGTAAGAGCTAAAACCATAAAACTCTTCAAAAAAGACACAGAAATAAATCTTTGTGGCTTTAGGCAATGCTTGCTTAGCTATCACACCAAAATCACAAGTGCTCAAAGACAGATTGATAAGTTGATAAATCAATCAAAATTAAAGAGTTCATGCTTGGAAGGACGCCATCATGAAAGTGAAAAGACAACACAGACATTGGGAGCGCCTGTGAGTAAATCAGGTATTTGATAAAGGAATTCTGGCCGAAATATATAAAATCTTACTACCCAAAAATAGACAAATAACCCAATTACAAGTGCGCGAAGGGCTGGTGGCTCAGCTCAAGCGCTAGACACCTGCCTAGCAAGCATCAGGTCTTGAGTTCAAACCCAAGCACTTCCATAAAGATGGAGACCACAGAGAAATCCTTTGTCACACCTTCCGGAGTGACTGTGGTCAAGCGGAGAGACGGTTATGAGTGTGCACAGGGTGTTGAGAAGCGGGAACACGCATACATCCCTGGTGGGAATAAAAACGCTAAAGCACCTAGGGAGTGTCCCCAAGTTACACAGAGTTACTGTGTTCCCGTGTGTCTATTCACGAGAAGTGAAAACCTGCGTCCACACAAACGCCTGTGCTCTAATGTCCACAGCACCACTGTTTGTCATAGGCAAAAAGTGACAGCAGCCCAAACGTCTATCAGCTAAGGAACAGGAAGACAACATGGTGAGTCCGCGTGGAGGAGCATCATTTGACGATCACAAAGAGTGAATTATCACTGTTTGTGAGAACATGGACACACCTTGAAAACACTGTGCCAAGTCAAAGAAGTCAGTCAACAAACACCACATATTATGTTGTCTTCAGAGACAAGTCTGTGGAGACTAAAGTAAAATCCCGGTTGCCTGAGTGGGAGGTGGTGGGGTGGGGTTGGAGAGGTGAAGGGAAATTTGGCATAACAAGAACGGTCCTTCCAGAAGACACATCGTGTCCCATTCATGAGCTGTGGACGTTCTGGTTGTTCTCACTTTTTGGTTCTCATAAACAGTGGTGCCGTCGCCATTTGTGTTCAAGTTTTTGTGGACATAGGTTTCCATTTCTCTTGAATAGATGCACAGGAATACAGATCCAGCTTCTCTCTCTCTCTCTCTGGTGGCACTGGGGTTTGAACTTGCAGCCCAGCTTTTGTGTTCTCAGTTTCTGTCTTCAGGATTTTATTCTGGTCGTTCAACTATGCCTTCATTTTCCTTGCTTCCTTTTCCGCTTCAGTTTTCTGTGTTCCTTTCAGCGTACGTTGAGCAGTTTGCGGTTCTTTCCTCTTAGTACTGCTTTTATTATGCGCCGTACGTTTGTTCTGCACTGACCGCGTTCTCATACAGTTTTAAGCACTAATTCTCCTTTTAGTGCAGGAGTCACTGAGTGGTGCGTTTTGTGGTCTCCAAGCAGAGGGACTTAGGGATCGGCGCTGGGGTGGAGCTGGAGGAGCCAAGCCGGGCGGTGCCCATCCGATCCGTTTGGCCCGTGGCCGCTGTGCTTGCGAGTGGCTCCCATTCTTCTTGCTTGGGAAGGATTGCCAGCACCTCCGACCACAATGTCCTGCTGTGGCCAACACGCATGCAGGACGCGGTCCCAGGTCTGGTGGCTTTGCCCGTGTGGAAGGCCGGCCTTCGGTCGGTGGCGTGGTGGCGTGGTGGCTGCCTCATGCTCTCTCGTCAGACATTGGGCAGCCAGGCCAGCGGTCTTCAGGTTCAGGTTTGCTGCGTGTGGACTCGTGACCTCTGGGTCTTAGCCTGCTCTTTTTGTCCTAGGGCACGGTGACACATTCTGTTCGGAGCCCGGGTGGAGAGTCACCTGCTGTGCCGGGGGTGGATTTAACCCACTGAGAACTGGTGACACCTGTAAGACACCTCACGGCTAGCGTGTTCCTCGTGTGCCAGTCCCCTTCCTCTTCCCGCGTTCCACAGTGCGGTGACCCTGCTCTGCGGTGGCCCTGCTCTGCTAATGACTTTCCTCTGCGGTAACTGTCCTCTGCAGTGACTCTGTGGTGACCCTGCTCTGCGGTGACTTTCCTCTACGGTGACTGTCCTCTGCGGTGACCCTGCTCTACGGTGACTTTCCTCTGCGGTGACCCTGCTCTGCGGTGACTTTCCTCTGCGGTGACCCTGCTCTGCGGTGACTTTCCTCTGCGGTAACTGTCCTCTGCGGTGACTCTGCGGTGACCCTGCTCTGCAGTGACTCTGCTCTGCGGTGACCGTCCTCTGCGGTGACTGTCCTCTGCGGTGACCCTGCTCTGTGGTGACTTTCCTCTGCGGTGACTCTGCGGTGACCCTGCTCTGCGGTGACCGTCCTCTGCGGTGACCCTGCTCTGCGGTGACTTTCCTCTGCGGTGACTGTCCTCTGCGGTGACCCTGCTCTGCGGTGACCGTCCTCTGTGGTGACCCTGCTCTGCGGTGACTGTCCTCTGCGGTGACCCTGCTCTGCGGTGACTGTCCTCTGTGGTGACCCTGCTCTGCAGTGACCGTCCTCTGCGGTGACTTTCCTCTGCGGTGACCCTGCTCTGCGGTGACCGTCCTCTGCGGTGACCCTGCTCTGCGGTGACTTTCCTCTGTGGTGACTCTGCGGTGACCCTGCTCTGTGGTGACCCTGCTCTGTGGTGACTTTCCTCTGCAGTGACTCTGCGGTGACCCTGCTCTGCGGTGACCGTCCTCTGCGGTGACTTCCCTCTGCGTTTTCTAGCCATGCTGTCAGCTCTGTCCTTCACCCCCTGGGGTGCTGACGTGGAGTAGGATTTAAGTTCTGGGTTCTTTCAAATGTTATCAGAACACTTTGCTCCTTTTAGTTTATTTATTGTCTCTCTCTTTTTTTTTTTTTTGGCAGTACTGGGGTTTGAACTCAGGACCTTACACTTGCTAGCCAGGTGCTCTACCCTTTGAACCATTCCTCCACCCCTGTTTTTTGTGAAGGGTTTTTCGAGAAAAGGTCTCACAAACTGTTTGCCCAGGCTGTCTTTGAACCGTGATCCTCCTGATCGCTGACTCCTGAGTAGCTAGGATTACAGGAGTGAGCCATCAGCACCCAGCTTATTCACCATCTCTCACAGAAATTTCCAGGGATCTGTTCTTCTTATTTTTACTACTTTTCCCCAAAATGTCTCTTACAAAAAGTAAGTCTTTGTATGTGGCAAACTACCTGAGATCCATGTGGGAGTTTACTTTTACTATGCCTTCAATTGTTTTTTGTTTTGTGAGAACTGCCAAGGCTGGTAAACTCCTGGGCTCAGGCGATGCTTCCCGACTCTGCCTCCTTAGTGTCTGGGACTACAGGCGGGTATGACTACACTCAGCTTTATGACTTCAAATGTAGGGAACTGATGTCTAGAAATACTATTCTAGATTCAAATGTATTTTCTTTCAGTTTTAAAAAATATTGTTCCACTGTGTCCTTCTGTTCACTGTTGCTGTTGAGAAATCAAAAACAACTGGAGAATTTTCCTCGGGCGTCCCGCTCCTCCCCTCAAGGTGTTTTCTTTGTATCTGGTGGTTTTGTTAATGGCACTGGTGCGGTCTGTGATCAGAAGATCCTGGTTTTTATGCTCCAAATGGGAAAATCCAAGCAGAGCCCGTGGATGGGGTGAGGTCAGATAGCTTTATTGAGGGAAGGGCGTCACCTTTTCTGCCAGGTGAGGAAAGGGAAGAAGAAGAAGCGGGCACGGTGGTGCAGGTGGAATCTGCTGACAGAGAGAACATGCTTTTCTTTCTCAGGCCCTTTAAAACCTACACTACCCCATGGGAGGGCCGGCCCCACCCAACAATGAATGAGTGGGGAGGGGCATGGGTGGCTCCCAGCCAGGTGAGGGTGGTCTGGCCATCCCCAGGTAACCTGCATGACCCCCAAACTTTCCTACTTCTAGCCTGCCTCAGTTTTAAGTCATTACAATACACAAGGATGTGAGTCTTCCTGATCTTCCTCCTCTTCTTGATTCTGAGTCTTTTTTTGGGGGAATATTAGGGACACACCTCCATTAAAAATATTGTAAAGAAAAAAAACAATTATGAATGTCTCCAATACTCAAATTCTTAAAATCTCATAAAGAGGGTAAGATATGTGTGAAAATTCCAGACCTTCCCAGGGCACACCAGAGGCTCTGGGGATTCAAGTGGACACATTAGGTTCCCTTCTTGGTGGCCCAGGCTCCTCCTGACCGTGGACCAGCCCTGCTCAGAAGAGAGAGGATTTCCGTGCGCCTCCACCGCCCCACAGGGACTCGGGGCCTGTCACTCTGATGAGTTGCCCTAGAGTCTGGGATTCTCACCTGACCCCATTCCAGGGGTCCTCCTTAAATTTCCCAGATTTAGGCAGTAGCCTAGGACCCTCCCGGGCATTGTGTGGATGCCACGCTGTGGGGTGTGTGGGGTCCAGTTATTTCTCACAGTGGAACCACTTGGCAGTTCCATGAGTCATGGACCTGCAGAGGTGACCCATCCGGGAGGCAGTGTGTGCTTTGGTTCTCCACACAGGGCATGACCTGGCCCGCTGGAGATGGAAGTGGGGGGCGGGGAGGGAGAGGGAATCGGTGAGAAGGCCCGAGTCAGGCTCTCTGGCCTGGACACTATGCCGTGATCTCAGCAAGCATGGGCTGAGTGCTAGTTCAGCTTCCTGGGAAGTTGAGATCTGGAATCCATAGCCCTCAGGGCAATAGGGAGTGTGGTCCATTTTGTTCACAAGAGGGGTGGCTGGCTCGTGCTGCATGTGCTCACAGCCTCGGGAATGTCAGTCGACTTGGTTGATCTGGGAAGGCCACCCTACCCTGGTAGCCCACACCCTAGCAGCCACATTGAGCTTTTGGATGGACCAACCCTGGGGTCTGCTGCTCCTGCCCTGAGGACAGCTTGCTTGGGCCCAACTTGGGAGCCAGTTCCCATGGGGCAGGTGCCCTTTGGGGACAGGCCAGCTTTCAGCTGAGTGTGGTCCTGGCTCATTCTTGCCCGTGCCCTGCATGGGGCTGGAGCCCTGACCGGAGCCCTGCCTGGACCTGCTCCGTCAGCTGCATCTGTGGGAAGATGTGATGAAATGGCAGAGGAGGGGCTCAGGCCTTCTCATCTACGTGGTACCTCACCCCAATATGGAAGGTGGTAAAATTAGTTGGTCTTTGTGTCATTGTCCTTCTTTCCTAAAGGTAGAAAAGTAATGAGTTATCCCATGACTAATGAAAGAGCACTTGTCACTGAAACGTGGTTACCTCACTATGACAGAAGTCTGTCTGGGGCAAGGCTTGGTGTGAAAGAGGCAGGTTAGAGCTCCGCCCTGCTCTGTTATCTGGGGCAGATTACTCACTCCACAAACCTCCATTTCTGCCTCTGTAAGATGGACTTTTTTGGGGCAGGATTGGGATTTGAACTAAGGACTTTAAGCTTGCTGTGCATGTACTCTACCACTTGGGCCACACCTCCAGCCCTTTTTGCTTGATTATTTTGGGGATAAGATCTTGCTTTCCCCCAGGCTGGCCTGGACTGCAATCCTCCCATTTTAAGCTCCCCACTGTGGCTTGGATGACGGATGGTGCCACTATACCCAGCTATTGATTGAGATGGGGCTCTGGGCTGGTTTCTAACTGTGATCCTCCACATCTCAGCCTCCCAAGTAGCTGTGATTGTAGGTGTGAACCACTGGCTAAATGGACATTTTTATATCTGCCTGGGGAGGCTCCTGTGGGATGGCTGGGGTAAGTTTCTGTGCTCCCTCCTGCAGGTCCTACTCAGACTTTCTTGGGCTTCTCTGCCTGTCTCTCCAAGCCCTGCTCTGAGTCGGGATGGCGTTGGCCTTCTGACAGCTAGAATACTGCTTTCCAGAATTCCTAGAGCTTTTAAACATATGAAGAAGTCAAAAATCTGTTAGCAGGAATAATGGGTCAATTTCACTAACCTGGAATGCTTGAAAAACCATATGCTGATTCATTTGTTTGCTGAGTACACGGTTGTTTAGTGTTTTTCTGTAAAGAAGACATTTAATATTTAATGAAAGAAAGCCTGTATAATCGCTCGTGGCTGTTCCAAGTGCCCCTTTGTCCTGCCCTACTCTGTGCGGATTGCCTTTCTGGGGCGAGCCTTTGTACGGGCAACCTGGCTTCCAGGGCTCAGAGTTTGAGGGTATTTATGGGTGGGGACTCAGGTTTCAGACAGTGGGAGGAGGACCGCTTTGGCCAATCAGAAGGCAGATGTGCTCGGCTCATTTGCATCTCGCAGGCCACTTTCTAGCTGCACGGTCACGTGGGGGGAATCGATCCTGGGGGATGACAGGGCTTCGGTTAAGATTTCCTTTTCCTTCTCAGCTACTTACCGCGCATGCGCACGAGCTGGACACGCCCCTCTGCGTCTGCACCTGAGGAAGACAGGAATGGCAGAGCATCTTTGGCGCTCTTTAATACATCGACTTAGGGCTTGTGGGTTTTCTTGGGTGCAACGTGACATTATGACATTAGTACCTACAAAAAAGCACGCGTGTGTGACAGTGCTTTTAAAGCAAAAGGCCATGATCTAAAATTGGAAAAAGTGCAACTCAGGCAAAAAAAAAAAAAAAAAAAATATATATATATAAAATAAACCCTGCAGTAACTGGAGTCTTTCTTCCAAGCCTTTCTGCACAGTGAAGTGTTTCAACATGCTGTGAGATTAGCCCCATTGCTTAAATTTCTAGCACAGGAGAAAGTTACTGCTTTCAGTGTTATCCCTTAATTTCTACTGTTCTGGATGGCTTGGGTCATGTCATCTGGCCTGTGTTGAAGACAGATCGTCCATGGAGTGGGATTCGGGGGGTGATTCTAGCTGGGAATAATAGCCAGGTGAACACCTTTTTGTTGGTGGTGGTGGAACTGGGGTTTGAACTGGAGGTGTCGCTTGAGCCACACCTGCAGGTCATTTTGCTCTGGTTCTTTTGGAGAAGGGAGTCTCTTGAACTATTTGGCTGGGCTGGCCTCCAACTATGATCCTCCTGATCTCAGCCTCCCAAGTAGCTGGGATTACAGGCGTTGAGTTGCCAGCGCCCAGCTCAAGTGTAGATTTTTAAAATGTCATGTATATATTTGTTTAGATGAAGCTATTTGGGCAGAAAAATAAAACTAGAAGTGAATGTGCACAGTTGTGATTTGTGCTAAGGCCCAACAGGAAGGTGGGGACAAATGCACGTCTAGTGAAAATGTCAGAAGGAAGGATCTGTGGCTCTTGGGGTGTGAGCAGATCATGGGTACGTTAGACGGCCTCTGGTCTGAAACAGTGTAAGTGTAGGTCAGAACGTAGGTTAGCCTGGACTAACCTTTCCAGGTGGTGCACATGAATCCATTTATGGGAAGTGCAAACAAGGCTGTCCTTCAAAGGGCACACGTATGAGGTCCAAGTGGTGTCGCAGACTGGCACTACTTAGGAAGAGTTTGTCTCTGAAAGACCTGTCCATCAGTTGAGACTGTGTCTCTCTCTCTTTTCCCCTTAGGGGCCCCTATGGGAGTTTTCTGTGCTTCCCTTTGGACTCTCCTTGTCCAGAAGGGGGTCTAAGAAGTGCCCTTCTCTCTTTTCTGTCATGAGGCTGTAGGGCATTCTTTGCCCACCCTTCTTCCCCTGTCCTTTGTGACTCCAGGTGCAAAAGCAGCCAATGCCTCCTCTGTGCCCTGCCCTTGGATGTGGTCCCGGGGGCACCAGCTGGAGGTAGACAGGGCCATTGTTTGCTTGGGCCTGACAGCCAGCACTCCTGAGTAGTAAGAGCTGTGGAGGAGCCTGGCTGCTCCTGTCCTGCTTACCAAGGCTCTGCGTGGAGGGCAGAGCATGGGGCCTAGCCACCGGCCTCACTCCTGCAAGCTGTGGAGATGAGCAGGGTGGGGAGAATCTGCCCCAGGCTCCCCAGCGTCCCGTGGCTGCTGATCATCTTCTCAGCATGTCCAGCATCTGTTCCTCTTCACATGGGGACTCCCTGCACAGGGCCTGCTTCAGAAGAAGGAGGACACCATTCACACTGGATTAGGGTGTCCCAGTGCCCTCATCTTAGCTGGTCATCTGCAGAGACCTCTTCCTGTAAGGCCCTGTTCATAGGCCATGACTGCAGCTTCTCTAGGAAGCAGAGTTCAGCCTGTCATAACTGTCAGGTGTGCTCTGAGCCTGGCTGGCTGGACACTGGCCATCTGTGCTTGTATGCAGAGGGGAGGCACCTACTGCTGCCTCTGGGCCTTGGACAGCAGTTGCTATCTGTGAACGTGCCCACTGCGGTTGCTCTGAGGTTGCCTTACCTCTAGACTCCCTGTACAGCCAAAGACCTCTTGTTGAATTTCCTTGGGCACCGTGGTGATTGAGACCCTAGGTGGGTCACTGTGTCCCTACAATGCATTGGGTTGGAGCTGCCTATCTCAGGGTCTGCCCATCTGGGCAGAGCTAAGACACAAATGAGAGTTCAAGAACTACCAGACCAAGTGCACAGGCAGCTAAGGTCTCAGTGGAGGGGTAGGTGACTGCTGCTTTTCCTGAAGGCCTGGAGCTTCTCGGAGCCCCTTGGAGCTCGGTCAGATGCAGCTGGTGCAGACTGTGGCCCTCTGAGGTGGAGGCTGGATCTCAGGAGCGAAGGCACTTGAGATTAGCTTCTTAACGTCCTATAAATTTCTACTTGGTACACGGGCTGTAAGCGTTGCCTTTGAATTTGAAATCTCATCCTTGAGGAAGGAGCCTTTTTCCTGGCTGGCTGAGTGTAAGTCTCAGTGATAATGGCCTGTGCACCGCTATTCTTTTCAAGCAGCGAGAGGAGAAGGCCCACAAAGAAAACAACTCCATAGTCCCTATGGCTCACACCCGCGTGGGCGCTTGTCACAGGCATCTCATCGGGGGACACCAGCACTGTCCTGGTGCTCTTTAGACAGACAAAACACTAACGTTTCTGTAGCCAGGCAGTGGGCAGGTTATTGAGAGATTTAATGTGTATACACATTTAACCTTAAAAATGTATTTGGGGAATAAACTATTAAATTGTTATCATAGTGTGCATCATGGGGAAAATGTAGAAAGACTGCAAGTTGCAAAGCTTCCCCATGCATCCCCTAATGTACGGCTCCACATCCCGTCCCCTCTGACGAGCTGTGGGTCCCCCAGGTGACCTCCAGTCACTGACAGCAATGTCTCCCACAGCCAACCGGGCTTGCAGCTAGGTCAGGGAGGTAGTGGAGCAATGGCAGTGGGGAAGAATTAGAGTGTCACGCACATCCATAAGTCACTTGTAATTTTATCTGTCTCTGAAATTGGCTGAGAACAATATCCTGGTTCATGACGCCTTGGTTTGTGAAGAACGTCGAGGCAAGCAGACGCAGCTGCCATTGGTAAGTCCTGGTGCAGTGTTTGAACACAGGGAATCCGAGTCTTCATCTGTTGTCACCGGCCTGGCCGTCGTCCTCTTCTTCAGGTCTCATCTCTGGGTTGTGCGTTAGGGTGAGTCGGTTATAAGGCCAGGTGTGTTGGGCTCCAACCTGCACCAGTGTGCAGGTGAGCTGGCTTGGGAGTTAGTTCACCCCAAGCTCCAGTATCCTCAGCCTGTACTGAAAGTCATGGCCTCACAGAGTCACAGAGGCTATGGATCGAATGAGATGAAAATCAGCAGAAACGGAGGCTATTTGAGACAAGTCCACTTGCCCCTGTGTGACTTCCTGAGACAGGGACAGAGCGTGTGTGCTTGGAGCAACCCTGTAATGAAGTGGAGAGAGGCCGAGGAGGGGATGAAGTCCTGACCCAGGCAGCCCTGAGTGAAAGCTCGAGGGAAGGCCTTTTACCCCACGGGTGGGCTGCCCAGTGGAGAAGACATGGCCCTGGAAGAGGCCTCAGATCTGCACCGATCCATTCGTAATACAATGGATATCTTGGGGACAATTTGGGCTTCCAGGAACTCAGTGAAAATGATGTCAGAGAACTGCTCCGGGTGTTCCCACGGTCATTGACACTCTTTGATGACAACTAGCAATTAAAAAGCTGGTAATCACCAAGGAAAAACAGGGCAGCAGCATCAAAAGACCCACATTGGCATATCCAGCGATTAAGGATGCTTCAGGGAAAAAAAATGATGGAGTCACCCAATAGTTTTGTGAAAATGACTTTTGGTGGGATAGTGCTGAAAAGTGAAAGACCCTGCGATTGTACAGTTTGATTAAAAAAATTATGCCAGAAAAGATGAACACTTGAAACATTCCTTGAGTCTAAGGATTGTTGCATAATTGTAATTATACCTTGAAGTTTGTATAAATTAAATTGAGAGCTGCTGGTCCCATCCATGAGCTGTGCAGAGTGCGTGGCCTGTGGGCAGCAGGAGCTCGATCTCACACTCCAGCCGACTGTGAGTGAATGCTGCATAAAGCCACCCCAACCCGTGACCCAGGACACCTGCCAAATCAATTTCCAGCTCTCTCAAGTTCACACGGGGAAGGTTTTAGTCTTCAGTCTCCTCTCTGAAAACTCCAAACAAGGAGGTCAGTGCCGTCAGTATTGTACTGTTTTCTTTCATTTAGCATTGAGAGCCTCTCCTGCAAAAATGACAGCGGTCACGCTTGTGTCTGTAGTGCACCTGGATGCATCATTTACACTCACCAAGTTGCCCAGCTGGATTTTGTATTTGTTAGCGAGCTGCCAAAGATGAGTACTTCCACCTTCAGAAGGGAATGTGGACTGTTAGAAAGCCTTGGATTATGGAGGTGGCTATGTCCCTAGGAACTAAGATACACCTGGCTCAGTGAGATGAGCCATTCCTCGCAGGCTCCCATTATGCAATGCGCTCTGTCTGTTTTGGAGAAGCAAACCTGGCTTCTTAACATGGCAGTAGCCTGGGAAGCCACTTTGGGTGGGGACTGGAGCTTAAGTTGTTGGATTGCTGTCCCCGGCTCTTCTGCCTCCTGTACTAGACTTCTTGTGTTTCTTAACTCCACACATTCTCCCCTCCTCGGCGGAGCTCTCTGTGGCCACTCTCACTTCTCTCTGCACTTGTGAGTCCACTTGTTTCTTCTCTGCTCTGGCTCGCTGCGTGCCTACTTCCTCTCTTCCGTGTACCTGCAAAGGTGGAGTGGGAACAGAACAAGGATGATGCAGCCTGTGGGTATCAGCCAGAGGCGTCCCCGACACTAGGTCAGCTTTCTTATTTTTTCCAAAAACGGCACATATGATTGGGAACTGACACTGAAAATGTGGCCTAAGTTTCACCTCCTGCACAGGGAGCCTGCATGATTGGTCCCAACTCACTATGGCCATTGTTTTGTTGTCTGTCCTCTAATTGTATGAGATTTGATTTGTGTATTCGGGATCTGGTATGGTCTGACTGTGTCCCCAAAGTCCTTGTGATGGAAGCTTCATTCCCAATGCAGCAGTGTTGGCAGGTGGGGCCTAAGAAGAGGGGCCCAGCCCCCCACCAATCCAATGACTGGATTAATGTCATTACCCCAAGAGTGGGCTTCTTGTCAAAGTGAGTTTCGCCCCTTCTTCTTTCTTGTGTTCACTTGTCCTTACGCCTCCTGCCGTGGGATGACGCAGCAAGCAGCTCCTCTCCAGATGCTGTCGCTCCAGAACTGTGAGAAACTAATATCCTTCAACATTTACCCAGACCATGGTGTTCTCTCACCAGCACGAGACAGAGTAACGGGCCATCAGCAGGCTTCAAAACCCAGATTTCACAAGCCCATCACACATGGGAATAAATAGACTTCAATCTAAGGCCCAAGTGCCTGGGATGCATAAGCTCACATTTGTGGCCCGGGTCCCGATCACCTGGCTATTGATTTCAAATTATTCCCCATATACCATTCCCACGTTGTCATTCCTCCTGGCTCAGCTGAGCTCTGAGGGTGGAGGTGGCTCACGTATTTATCTGTCACCTCCATGGTGCTGCTGAGTGTGTGCAGACCCCTGACCAGGAAGAGACCACACTGGGGCAGAGTCCTGGAGATGGGGGTGTCTACATAGGGGCCACCTACCCAGGGGATTGGCCCTCATACTCCTCTTGGGTGGCCACCACTAGGTCTTTCTGTGTTAATGTCCGCATTTTTTGCTAAGATAAAAGGCATCAGTAAGGATACCTGAAAACACACTCATTTTCATATTGTAAAATACAAACAGGCTTATCCAGGAAACAGTAACAGACGAACCGGATGCAGCCTAAGCTCGTCTCTGCCACTAGGCAGCCTTGGTGATCGTTGATGGGAAAGTCTTCAGGCCCTCGGTGTGTTCATCTTTCAGAGGCACCTGGAGCAGCAGAGCTCTGGTTGGTGACGTTAACATTCTTCTTAGGATCAGAGCGACTTCTCAGAAACTTTGTGGAATAAGTGAATGAACAGGGGTCTGACTCCTCCTCTACCTGTGTCCTACTAGTAGTGAGAGGCAAATTGCTTAATTTCTCAGCACCTCAGCCTCACTGGCCGAGTGGCTCAAGTAGTAGAGTGTCTGCCTAACAAGCATGAGGCCTTGAGTTCAAACCCCAGTACCGCCTCCCCCCCACAAAAAAACTCCCCTAACCTCAGCCTCTCCCCCACCCATGAAAATAGTCACGGCTTCATCTATGAGGTGGAGCAGAGAACACAGTGGGCACTCAATCCGTGTCAAAGGTGGAGGACATAATCACAGCAGAAGTCTGACTATTGGTGAGGACAGAACAGACACTGATCTCCATGGATTCCCCAGGGGCGGCTGTTGGGACCCAGGGGATATGGGAGATGGTGAAAGCCCTAGGCCTGGCTTTTTCCAGCCCTGCAGGACCCCACCGTGTCATCTTGGCCTCTGCCAAAGATGGGCAGCCAAGGCCAAGCCAAAGGGAAGAAGCAGAAAAGACGAGACTCTTATTTCTGAACCTGATGAATGGAGCTCAGAGAGGGTGGACAGACAGATGCTCCACTGCCAGATTCGACAGGCTGTGCCAAGTGCATGTGACACTGGGCGAGACATTTGTGCAGATGAGAAGTAAGAAGCCAGGAAGGCGATGTGTAGCCCCGCAGGGCGAGTGCACGGGTGGAAGGCCAGGTGAATCTGATTCCCAGCAAACAAACCACAGCGGGCAGTTGTTTTGAGGAGGGTAGCTCATGTCTTTCTGCTCCAAGCATGGCTTTATAACAGACTGTATTTTTTTTTTGGCAAATCTGATGCTAGTCTGTAGTTCTGTGGTTGTCACGGAATCTCTGTACCTTCTAATGTTATCAAATTTCCTTACAAAATCTGCTTGTTGACTAATGGTGTGTTCTGTCCTTCTGAAGAGCAAAATCCCAGGCCCTAAAGTGTCTTGCTAAGATCACAGGCTTCTCCTGTGACGACTGGGATGCCACACCAGGGTGTCTTATTCCTGTAGCTGCGCTGCTGCGTTTTCTTGGGAAGCTGTAATTAGCCCTGCCATCTCTTCCGTTCTTGGGCACCTATTGTGCTGCTTCTTGCTTGTACTTGCAGTTGTCAGTTAAGCTACTGATTCTTTCCAGCGTTCTCATTGGTAGCAAGTTTTGCCAATCAGTCAGCTCTGATCAGGCTTGCTTTCTGGCAATGACAACTCGCAGGAACTGGAAGAAAAGGCCCTCACTGCACACCCCCACCCCGTGGTGGCGAAAACACCAGCACTCAGCCTGGGACTCCATCAGCCATGATTAGAACAAAAGGCTGCGTGCTCAGGTCAGCTGGGCCGCTGGGGGAGCAAAGGGGCAGAGGTTGTGGCCAGTGAAGGAGTTGGGGTCTCAAATATGGGATCAGTGGGCATGCCCGAAACATAACCCTTGCTGGCTACAGGAGAACTGGACCCACTCTTTCACAGGAATACTGCTCAGAGTTTATTTACTGGGTGGCGAGCGCTCTTCCGCCTGTGGAAAGTGGGGTGCAGTCTCATCCTTCTCCATATCCATGTGACCTCAAAGGTCACTTTCTAGCTAGAGGAACAGAAATAGCTGTCGAATGGCATTGGCCATTGTGTACTACAACCAGCCCTTCCTGAGGACTCAGGAGAGCAAGGATGTGCCCCAGCTGCCACGGGGCTGCCCAAGGCTGCTCCCAGTCCCAATCTCACTTCCCACTTTTCAAACGCCTGCTCTTCTACTCCTCGGGGGTGTTGTGAGGAGCCAAAGACAAATGAAGAGGAAAAGGGCTTTGTAAAACTTACAAACCATGTAAATACAAGGGACCATCTTACTTTTTCCTGTCAGCTCATCCTGGAATGTCGACCTCTGATCTTGAACTTGAGGTGTCAGGAACTGACCTGACGTGAGAGTCCTTTCATGAACCGGGGACAGCTTTACTTCTGCATCATCCCGTGGGCGGGGTGGCGTCGGCTGGCTGCGTGTGCGTCCGGGCAGTCCTGGGCGAAGGCCTTCTCCTCTTCCAGATGGACGCTGTCCTGGGAAGGCGGTACCTGCCTCGGTTCCACGCGTGCTGTGGACTATGTTCCTTGCCCCCCCCGCCCCGGATCTGAAGCCAGTTTGACCGTCTACTAAATAGTTCTGACGTGGGACTGAGGCTGATCAAAAACATGCCATTTGTAAAACAAATTTATTTCTGATGAAATCGTAAGTTTTCTTGTTACTTTTGGCAAAAATGCAGGTTTTTTTCGTTTTTTATTGCTAGCACATGTTAATTGTAGCATACCTTATGGGTTTCTTTATGACATTTTCATACGTATATGGACGTGCTTTGATCATCCTGTCACTGGTGTCCCCCTCTCTCCTCCCACTGCCCTGTCCTCTTCCCAGTCCCGTACTCGCTGGACAGGGCAGCTTTGGTGACTGGGTTTCTGCTTATGCAGGTTAACTGTGAGGATGTCACCGCTCATACCGACTGTAGCTCCAGACAGGCTGAAGTGAAATCTTTTGTTGTTTAATATATTTAAAATATTTAGTTTCCCTAAATATTTTACTTTACACACTGTTTTTCTTAAAATTATACTTAGACACCAATGTTATAAACATTGAATTGTCTTTTTTTTTAGTTATCAAGATACATTTTATACTTCTCTAACCAAACCGAAGCTACTGAGGCAGATAAAAAAAATTGCTTTTACCTAACGCTGCCATTGAAGGGCTTCTGACCACCTGGTGTTTGTGTTGGGGTTCTCTAAGAAACAGGAGGTGCCTGTCATATAGATATGGGGAAGAAATTGATTTACAGAATTGTCCCACCGTTGGTGGGCCTGGCCGGTCTGCAATCCACAGGACAGACCTACAGGCCTTGGGCCCAGAAAGAGCTGTGGGATCTTGAGTCTGGATCTTACAGGACAGCGACTGGAAACTCAGGCAGGGCCTCCGTGTTCTGATCTTGACAGTTTCATCTTCTCTGAGTCCTCGGTCTTCGCTGTTGTAGCCTTCAGCTGATTGGACAAGGCCCACCACACCATGGCAGACTGGTGCTTTACTCAAGGCAGACTGGTGCTAATTGCATCTAAAGAACACCTTCACAGCACCATCTAGGCTGCTGTTTGACCAAATAACCTGGCACAATAGCCTAGCCACTGTGATGCATAAAATCAACCATCATAACTTCTAAAGAAGCTTTAAAAAACCTTGGTCACACCATGAAGTTCGGTTGAGTCTAAGGGATGGATTCCTTGCAAGGTAGTCCCATGTTTGAAGGTCATATCATGCCCGTGTATGCTGGTGACATTTTAACCTGGTTCATCATGACCTCACCCGAGGGGCTGAGCTACATTCTAGGTCACAGTGTTCTAGAGGCTGAGCTGCATTCTAGATCACACTTTTCTAGAGACTGAGCTGTATTCTAGGTCACAGTTTTCTAGAGGCTGAGCTGCATTCTAGATCACAGGTTTTTAGAGGCTGAAATGCGTGCTTTTGTTGTTCTTTCTACTTTGCGTTTGGTGCAAGCATTTTACGTGTATAAAAACTCACTGAGCAATGAATGTCGTCATCCTGCATTTCTCTGTCTGAGAAGAGGTTCTCAGGAAAGTCAGAGAAGGCCGGGGCAGAGCTCATCGTCCACCGCACGTGTAGGGGGCCCTGCATTCTGTCCCCAGCACGGGGAACAAAACAACAACAACCAAACAGAGCTGGTTTATTGTCCCCAAAAGGCTGCTTTTAGGGAATTATCAAAACAGTTATCTTTGGTTTGAGACTTCAAACCAAAGAAATCTTCCATAGCTAACCAGGACGTTTTGCCTTAAAATCGTGCCAAGATAGCATATCAGTCAAATCTAAAAGCCAGCCTAACTTTAAACCAGTTCTTCAAGACTTTGACCACCTCAGGAGTGACTCTAGTCTTGTGAGGATTTCTGCCCAGACAGTCCTTGGCGTGCTGATGGAAAAGTCCATGGCTCTTTAGAACAGGGCCATGCAGAGGGGACACAGTGGATTGCTGGACGAGCCCCACTTCTTCCTTGGAGGCTTGCACACGCAAATCCCTGCCCATCGAGATAAGCAGCGGCTCCTGGGATCCCATTAGAAAGCCTGAGGCAGGGACGGCCCCTCTGAGGAGCGGGGCCTGGAGACAGAAGCTACACGGGGGCAGTGGAGGCACAGCACTGTCACATCTTCAAGTGACTGTACTGCAAGATGGTTTAAAACCAGACCATGTGGGAAAGCAGCAATGTAGCGCTGCAGCCAGAGCCTCGCACCCCACACCGGGGACATCATGAGGCCCACTGTCCATCTCCCACTCCTGATGGGTCTGCCAGGACTCCCCAGGACAAGGGATTCTGTCTAAGACAAGTCGCTGAGTGGCTGTTAGCAGAGCCAGCAACAGAATTTGAACAGATTTCCCTAGTCTCAAAAAAAATGACGCTGGCTTCTGGGATCTTACGCAGTTAAGCCATTTTCAGGGGCTTTTCAGTGACACGGATGGTGAGTGAACTCTGAAATCCATAAGGGCTGGGAGTGTGGCTCAAGTGGTAGAGCACCTGCCTAGCAATCATGAGGCCCTGAGTTCAAAACCCAGTACCACAAGAAAAAAAAAGAAAAAGGTATGAAAGCCCTAACATTGGTGTGAAACTGCGAGTGGCCAAAGAGGCAGCTGTCTCTCCAACCATCGCCAGTGCGGTCAGAGGCACTTTTCCCAGTCCAGTCTTGATTCGGGGAAACAAGGCCTTCCCTGAGGCCTGTCCCTCCATTTCTCCAGCTTCTAAACCCTGAACTTAAACTTGTTTCCCCGTGCTTACCAGCCAGAATGCATCTCCTCTCCTGGGGCTGCCAGGCTGTGGGGGGCAGAGAGGAAAGAATGGGAAATTAGAAAGTATGGTCTTTATCTTGGACACAGTGTGTAATATGATAGCTAGCTCAGGCTGGGTGATAGGAGGAAAGTCTCACACGCACACACATGCACACATGCACACACGCACACACGCACACACGCACACACGCATACACGCACACATGAAGCAATCAGAGAACAAAGTAAGAACCATTCTGAGGTAACTCGTGTGGCTGAGCTTCTAGGTGCTTTAAGGAGTTCACACTCACACAGGAGGAGCTTGGTGGGGGCTACATTTCAGATGACATCATTGTGGCCTCACAGATACATTTTAAAAGGCCACTAATAAAGTGGTAAGAAGTGCTCGTTTAAGGCTTAGCATCATATGGGCTGTTTGGGGGAGGAAGGAGGAAGGTGGACAGTTGTATGGTGTATGGTCACAGCCACTTTGAGTCAAGTCCAAGTGCTATTAAAATGCAAGCTTCCCTGAGCTGCCTTGGCTTGCAGATTGCAGAGAGAAGTTGTGTGCTGGGATTACTGCCTGGAAGTATTTCAGCCCCGCCGGCCCCCACTCTGCCTTCCTTCCATTGGCTCTTCCAGCACATTAATGTCTCTCTAAAAGTATTAAATCCGTTGAGCCTCTTAGGAAACCTTGCGACAACCAGTCTTAAAATAGCTGTGCTTCTGACCAGCTTTCTTTTACTTACAAGGCCATTCCTTCCCCACCGCTGCTCAGAACTTTGGCTGGGCTGGAGGAGGAGGCCTCGGAAGCATCCAGGCCAGCCCTCAGCCCAGTTCACCCCTCAATCAGAGGCAGCTGTGACCTCCAGGGAGGTCCAGGCCCATGGGGCTGGGCAAGGTGGCTTCCAGAAGATGGAGCCCTCTCCTCCAGGGATATGCATCTGTCTGTGCTGAACCCCAAATTCAGATAGTGCCATGCATATCCTGGATTTTCCCCTAACTGTCTTTAAATTGGCTTTAAATTTAATTTCAATCCAATTCAAGCCCGGACCTCCTGGTGGATACTTCCTGCCCTCCAGGAAGGCTGTCTGAGGGGACTCAGTTAAGAGCCAGCAGTCACTCACTCCCCTGTCTAGAGGGAGAGAAGGAAAGAACAGGCTGTAGTGCCCTGCTAGTCGCAGAGGTGGCCTCCATGTGAGTCCCAGGTGCTGGCCCCATGTCGCCCACGGGGTCCAGCTGGCAGTGCTGCAAAAGGTGGGCGAGGGCCCCTCATTCATCTTTCCCTGTGGTCAGAACACTCGTGATGGTGACATCTGCCTTGAGGAGGTACACAGGGTCTGGGTCAGGTCCCAGCCCTCCTGAGGTCACTGCAGTCCAGCGTTCCCTGGTGGAGGCTGGAGAGTTAACTCTTGTGCAGTGTTGAGCACGCCAGCCTGTGGGCCACAGGGTGGAAGCTGAGAGGGCTGAGCAGCTCGTGGGGGCAGGTGGCCACTGGCCTTCCTCACCAGGGACCTTTAGGAAACAAGAAATGGCAGGTTGTTGGGAGCACTCCACACACCACACAGATGCTCAGAGCAGCACTAACCAAATCACGTGCAGTGGGACCTGCCCGATGCCCACCAGCGGGTGATGCACCCACAAAATGGGCTCTGACCTCGAGCCACATCAGTCAGCCATGGAAGAAGGGTCTGACATGCACTGCTACAAGCATGACTCTTGAAATGTCCCGAGGGTGAGATGAGTGGCCCGGAGGGCAGTGCGTTGGGTTATTCTGGTCCTGTTCTCTATGCATCCACAGCAGGCCGGCCGGGCCCACAGGCAGGTAAGGGTGGGTGGCGTGTGTTCATGGGGCCACAGAAAAGCTCTGGAAATAGTGGTGAGGTCAAATACCATTGTGAATGTTTTGAATTGTCACTTCAGAGTGGTTAATTTTATGTGAGGTGAATTTTATGTTGATTTGAAGAAAATACCCAGCACACTGTCTGGCACCTGCTAAAAACGCCCAGGAAATGTGAGCTGAAGACCTTTCCCCTTCCAAGGACCCTGTGATCCACCTGCGCTTGCTCTGACACAGTGTCCAGACGGCTGCTCGTGTGTCTGCCATCTACCCCTTTCCTTCCAGGCCACCCACTCCATTTCTGTGTCTGTGCAACGAAAATGACTGCTTTCTTCCCTTGGATGTTTTGAGGATGCGCTGCCCAAAGCCTCGCAGCCTGGAGGCAGCTGTCAGTGGGATTTTCTCATAGAGTTGTACCTTCTCCCCTGCAAACCACTTAGGTCAACAGGTGGAAACTCCTAGGAAGATGAATTGTCACAGAGTCAGAGGCAAGCCTTGTGGCTCAGAGCTGCTCTGAGTACTGTGGTTCAAATCCCACCAGAGACTGAAGCACGGATGGGCTGTTGGCTCTTTACATTCCTCTTCAGGTCACCGCACATCAAAGAGTGTAAAGCTTTCTCATTAGCTGGGAAAAGGAAGGATGCAGGGATAGCTGGTTAATACAATCTTGGACAGCCTGGGACAGCTAGCCAGTAACTCTATGCTTTGAGATTTGGTCATCCAAACAGAATTAATGATCAAAGAACCAGAAATTCCACTCCTACCTCCGAGTCTGACTCTGTAGTCTCCAGAAAATTCCATTGCCAATTTAGAAAAAAAATGCTTGGGAGCTCCCTCCATTGAGGTAATGGTTGAAAATGCAAAAAACCTATTTGACTCATGATCAAAATTTGCTGTCAGCTCCTAGAATGGACTGGTGAGATAACCACCAAGAAAAGATGTGGCCTGTTTGGGAACAAAATGCAGGAAAAATGTGATCTGGTGAGGACCCCATGGCCATTTTCACCTACACAGGTCTTGTACGTCGCTTTGCACTTCCTGTGCCAGGAGCCCTGCAGGCTCTGCTGCATCCTTCGTCTTCGAGGCTCTTACGAGGACGCCTTCTGGCTCAGAGACCGTGACTTCTCTTAGGTGAGATCCTGTGAACTCGGTTTCCCAGCTGAGCCTTACCTTTTAGAAAATGTCTCCTCCTTTTAGTTAAGGAGTAGCAAGAAGCACTTTTTCAAGCAGGTATGTGAATAGGATGAATCTGATGAAAGGAGTTACTAGCATTTTCTTGTCTTTCAACATTCTTCGTAAAACATGCAAACATTGAACACAGCACCTGCTATGTGCCAGAAACTCTTCTGTGAACTTACATCAAGACATTAGGGTGGTTAATCCTCACAGCTAACGAATGAGGAAGGGAGGCAGGAAGTTACGGGATTTGCCCAGAGTCAGAAACTATACACAGTGGAGTCCATAAGAACGGACAAATGACACCAAGACCTTTCTGGTAGCTTCTCCCTACACAGGAGCATGTGTGCACATTTTCTTAAAAGAAAGAAAAGAGCCTGTGATCCCAGAGACTCACCTCACAGACAGACGCCCTCCTTTTGCATCTGTGCGTGTTTTGCCGAGTGAAAGGATGCTACAAGTTCACTTTTGTATCTTAGATTCTTGGTGGTACTCTGTGCTTTCATGTTTATCATTTTTCAGGACTGTATATGTATCCATAAGGACCTTGCTACTCCTCTATTGGAAATGGAACTGCCCCAATTTTTCACAAATAAAAATAACACTTCAGTGAACACTTCCCATATTTTTAAAGGATAAATGAAACAAATCACCAATTGCCACAAGCAAATTTTACAGCAGTATTGGGGTTTGAACTCAGGGCTTTGCACTTGCTAAGCAGGTGCTCTACCACGTGGGCCATGTCCCCAGCCGCATAAGCAAATTTTAGAAGGTGTCTACACAGTAGTTTCAAAGGAAAATTGTATAAAACCAAGGAACAGACAATTCCTAAGTTATTTAAGAACTTTCAGAGCATGGTGACTCATTTTACAAGGACAGACCGGTCCTCATAATGAAACTGCATAAAGACAGTTCATAAAAGATTAAAACAAGCAAATGAAAAGACAGAGAGCGAACACTTGGAACCAAAAAATCACTTACAAAAATGAACACAAAAATTTAAATTAAAATACCGCCAACTGAATCCTGAAGTCTATTTAAAAAGTATACCACAAACAAGAAAGTTTTGCTCTAAGAAAATGAGTAATTCACTACATATAAAGATCAAAGAAGATAAATGGCATGACTGGTAGACATTACAGCACAATAAAAACTTGGTCTGGACGTGTGGCTCAAGTGGTAAGGCACCTGCCTGGCAAGCCTACAGACCTGCGTTCAAACCCCAGTACCGCAAATAAATAAAAATCAATGGCCATTATTGATGGAATTTTTATTAATAAGGAAGAATTTTGTAGAAAGTGACTGAGACTTAAGAGAGAAATGACAACACGGACTTTCAGCCTTTTTTAATCCTGGAGGTTCGTTTATTTCTGCAGGACAAAGACAACCCAAGAATACTGGAAATTAGACGCTAACCGATGCTGTCTTTGTGAAGAGAAGACATCATTGCAGAGTTAGGAAGGTCCAAAACCTTAACCAAAAAACAACACTGCCAAGTGTTCTGGAAAGTTGCTCAGGTAAGACCGCGAAGTGTTACTGTCGATCCCTGTCACTCCGTGGCACGCTCTGCGTCACCCGCGATGGCAGTGACAGCTACAGGCCACCTCGCAGCTAACGAAGCAGGAAACGCTTCTACTGCAACGAAACGACCGCGTTAAAACACCAGACAGAACCCAGAGAGCCCAGGGCAGAGCCCCCTGGTCCCCAGAGCACTCCAAATAGTCCAGAGGAGGTCCTGCCCCTCAACTGACCTGCAACACCAAGTTTACCCCAAACCTCGTTTCTGTACAGAAAACCACGCAGCCAGTTTGAGTGAGGGAAGTTTAAAGGGAAGGATGGAGCCCAGGCCGGCCGGCTCTGCTGCAGAGAGACAGAAAGGTCAGTGCGGTGAGATGAGAGTCGAACAGACCCGAGCCCACTCGGGGATTTTATCACCGTTCAATAAAGATTGCGGCTCAGATCAGAGGGCAGCACCCACTCGGTCATCCAGTAAACAGCGAGGAGACCTCAGAGACTTGGGGGAAGAGAAAAGGGTTGACAGCCGACCTTGTATGTCGTTGGTGACTAAAAAGTGTGTGTCAGGAACGAAAGACACGAAGCAGACAGAATGCTTGAACGTGGGGCGTGGAGAGGGTTTCATTGCTGCTGCTTTAGCATAAGGTCAAGCCTAAAAAATATAAGGAAAAAGGATCGTTTTGCCTAAAGACTTCAGCAGTGAGAGGTGTAAGTTATTCGGCAGAGGAAATACTAACCACCCCGATGTACAAGGTGAGACGTTTACAAGGAAAAGACACCCATGGGAGAAAAAAATGCAAAACACGTGACGATGTCCTGGAAGTAAGCACACAGCACATGCAAGAGGCTGAGGGTTAAGGGCAAGAGAGAGATTCAAATGAGGAGAAATGGGTATTTATTTTCACCTATCAGATTGGCAAGAAAATACTGAGGTTACCTTTTCGGTGAACCTGTGAATAAACAGGCAAATCTTGTGATCCCCATTTTGTGGAGGAAAATGAACAACACTTACCAAAACTTGAATATTTGTATCCTTTGACAAATGGGATCCTGTAATTCCATTTGCAGGAGTTTGTCTTTTAAAACACTCAAGACGTGCCGAGGTTCCTAGTTTTAATATACATATGCATAATGCTGTATCCTGAAGAAATATTTTTTGAGGTCCTGGGGTTTGAACTCAGGGCTTTGTGGTTGCTAGGCAGGTGCTCTACTATTTGAGCCACACCTCCAGACCCCGAGGAATTCTTTTAACCGTGAGAATTTTGAGAAATTCTATGTTCATCTAAAAGAGGCTAGATAGATGCACTGTGCTGTTGTCATATATGGGGATTTGGGGCTGTTGATTATCAAAATGAGGCAGATCTGTGCTGTACTGAGATCTGCGTCACGGGCAGAACAGGTAGAGCACTCTTATGTTCAAAGATGATACAGACTAGTGACCACCTGAGTTTCTGTGAACCACTGTACACAAGTGCATCAGCGCAAGCTGTTAGATACATGCTTCCATTTGTGCTACACACATCTGCTTCCGAAAGGTGCCGGCAAAATGACGCTAACATCTGGGAAGATGCTAGAACCCCTTGCAACTGTGAGTCTGGGATATTATGGAAATCTTTGAATTAGTAACAGCTAGATGTTCTTCTTATAACAAGAAAAGTATAAAGAATACTGCAAATACTTAAAATGAAGCTATTAAGGAGTGTGGCAGGGGTTGCTGGACCGGTGCTGGGCTGGGGTCCCCTGCCTGCCATAGCCCCTCATTCTCCTGTGAAAACTGCCGGACATGAGTGGAGCTCTAGCACCGCTGCTCCGTGGGCAGGGCAAGCCTCTCCAGGTGTGATCACCAGGGATCCTCCTGTCCCTCTTCCCTCTGTCTGCTGAGCTTGGGTCTCTGATGCTCAGACTAACCTCTGACCTGTTCCTACGCATGAGAATAAAACCCTACGACAGCCACAGTGAGTGCCAACCATCAGCTCTGCTCTTTACGGGGACCAAGAGACCTGAAATGAGTGGTCACATTAGGCACAGGAGATGCACAGTGACGGTGGCTGTCATTTAGCTCTGGTGTACCCTGCAAGACATCCCACCTGCCTCCCCGGCCCGCCACCCGTGGTGCCCCCATCCAGCTCTGGCTCCGTTTCTTTTCTTATTGCAGTACACCATACAGCTTTCACGTTCTTCATGTCTGGTGCTTGCTGTCTGTGGTCCCTGCTGGAACGTCAGCCCCCAAGAGCAGAAACGGGCATCTGCTTTGTCCATTGATAGGATCCAAGCACTGCTTGATCAGCCTCTGTTGAGTGGCTGAACATTCGCTTTCCTTCCCGAGGTAAAGCGACCAGACGCCGGTCCCTCCCCTAACGCCTGGAGTTAGTGCACGACTCTTACTGGGGGGCTGGTCTGCGGGATGAGATAAGAGGTTGTAAAGATCGGATCTTTCTCTGCTTGCATGCGGAGTTCTTGGATCTGGAAGCGGGGGGCCAAGTGACCCAAATACAGATCAAAGCCTGACTGCTCTGCAGCTCAGGGCTAAGTCCTCGCCCAGCCTGGCCTTATCAAGTCCAGGACAGAAAGTCTCCAGGCCACAAAAGACATGTTGCAATCGAGTCTCTCTTTTTTCATTTTGAAAGTTTAAGCTTCCCCTAATCCAATGCCTATCTCCCCGTGTCTCACTGCTTCTTCGAGCCCAAACTGAGCTGCCTAGGAAGTCAGGGCTCCTCCCCTGGGTGGGATGCACTTCCCCGCCTACCGATGCTCTCTAAGCCCTGGCCAGCCCGTCACCTCCAGGCCTTCAATCCATGCTGTGCCTTTGCAGTTAGGTTCTCATTTTGGAGAGTCAGGTTTGCCTTTCTTACCTAGAGGTGAGAGGACCAGCCTCCTTCGGAGTTTTGTCCATCTGTCTGCTGGATACTCTTCTTTCATTTTGCTTTTATTTATGGATTTATTTATTATTTACTAGGGCCTTATGGTTACACCCCACTCTTCATGCATTTTCTTTTTTCTTTTTTCTTTTTCTTTTTTGGCAGTACTAGGGTTTGAACTCAGGGCCTTGTGCTTGCCAGGCAGTCGCTCTACCACTTGAGCCACTCTGCCAATGCCTTCCATTCATTTGAAATGTGAGAAATAAGTATTTTTCACAGTAGAGGAATGAGAAGCAGTGTGCCAATGCTTTTTGCACTAACCATATTTAGAGTTAGAGAAAATGAAAAAGGGACTGTTGATGTGGAGAAGTCTGACCTAGAAATTCGAGAGAGAACAGTGATAGGAAAACTCCCAAGCTGATGGAGTCTGTGTAGTCACAGAGGCAGGCATTCCAGGCTGAGTTAATTAGGTGCAATAATCCCTTTAAGGATGACATTTGTAATTTTCCCAATTTATTGAAGAAATTCCTGGTTCAATGAATGGTAGTTTTTATGATTTCATGTGATTTAAAGTTACTTGAGGATGACATTGAAAATATTTAACAACCCAGGTAAGTAATGGACAAGGGGGTGGCCATGCCGGCTGGCCCAGCAAGTGAACCTTGGAAGGGGGGCTGCTGTCTTCGCACGGATAAAGAAACAGACCTAGAGAGCAACTGCCCCCTAAATTACTGTGAACTGGAGATGTGAGAAGGCTTGGGAGTTGGAGAGAGCTGAAGTTTCTTTTATCATTCTGTGCATTGTGAGTGTTTGGGTTAGGGCACCGCAGGGAGCAGCTTCTACCTCTGAAGGACTTTTTCTCTTGTTGTGGTTCTGAGGATCGAACCCAGGGATTCGGATGTGCTAGGCAAGTGCTCTGCCACTGAGCTACAGCCCAGCCCGGTGCCCCTATCTTTTAATCGTTTAAAAGCTTCATCGTGAAGTCTGTCCCTGACAGGCTGCGAGGGGAAGCATCACTTTCAGAATGGGCTTGCATCTTGTGACCGAGGCGTCCCATAACAAACTAGCATTCGACCCTGTCTTGTCATCACTGACACCATGTTTCAGCAAGCTCAGCCTGCCCACTGCTCAGCTCTGCAGGTGGAGGGGTTTAATGAACACATCCCAGTCTCAAAGAGACTGACCCCGACTTAGGACTGGAAGCATTTTATGCATTGTGAATGTTTCCAGGATAAATATTTAAACTCCAGCTTGGATCACACAGGCTGGCTTTACAGTCATTAGCTTCAGGGCACCGATTTCTCAGATACACAGAGTCCAGGAGCCCGGCTGATTGCAGTGGATGGTACAGAACCTGTACCCATGCCTTTCCCGCTTCAGTGTACACCCTGCGCTGAGCCCCTCAGCATTTCTGATCTGACAGACGAGTAAGAATTAGCTGCCCCTCGCTGCCAGCCCCCTTGTGATGTTGTAATGGGAACAGATGTGATATTTCTGTGTCATTTCCATTCATATTGAGGTAAAATGTTCCAGGCGCATTTTCTAAGAGAGTATTGCTTGATAAAATTACTCACCATCCCCGTGCCCCAGTATGGAGATGTCAGGCAATCCTAAAATAATTCTCCAAGTACAGCCTGGAGGGTCTTCAGCTGCAGTCACTTCCCTCAGCTGCCGTCCAGGGGTCCGCTCAGCCTGTGCTCGGAGAGCTGGCCTCAGTTGCTTGTTTTCCCTCTGTGCTTCTGTGGGGTCCGCCCTCTCTGAGACTCCTCTGTTCCTTTTTTCTCCTGCTCTTAGTTATCCATAGGCGTAGGAATGATAGCATAATAATAAAACACATCTATTTCTTTGGTTTGTGAGTGATTCTCAGCACTGCTGTGCACAGAGCTCGGGAGAGGCACACACAGGGGCCCGGCCACACCATTCCAAGCGTGACCTGGAGCCTCCCTCTTCAGTTGCATTTGCAGCGTGCGGGTCTTGCAGGGAGAAATACTGACAAGTTCATGATCGCGGCTCTTACAGCTCTGTGTTCAGCACAGACTCCCTCGCCATGCTAAAGTGCCTCTGCGTCAAACATGTCTTACGGGTTTCAGCCCTTCCAAACTCCCATCTGTGACTCCCTGTCCATCCATCCATCCATCCATCCATCCATCCATCCACCCCAACCAACCAATCATCCATCTCTCTCTCCTCTCTCTCTCTCTGTCTCTTTGTCTCCCTCTCTCTCTTTCTCTCTCTGTCTCTCTCCCTCTTTCCCTCTCTCCCTCTCTCCCCTCTGCCTGTCTGTCTCTCTTTCTTATACACACACACACACACACACCTGTTTAGCTGTGGACATACTGACTCCAGTAAAAATCACCGACTATCTGCATGTGGTGCCTTTTCAACCCAATGGTCGGCATTTAAAAGACTGAGTACCTCTTTTGCAGACCGGGAAGTTCAGACTTCCTGTGATTGTCCCCTAGAAATCCGGTGCTAATTGTCTTATACCACAATTTCTCATTTCAAATCGACTTCCTTTTTTTTTTCTCCTCTTGTGATAATCTCAGTTGGCAGTTTGGCGGGCGCTGATGGCTCACGCCTGTAATCCCAGCCACTCAGGAGGCAGGGATCAGGAGGATCTCGGTTCAAAGCCAGCCCAGGCAAACAGTTCATGAGACTCTGTTGAAAATACCCATCACAACAAAAAGGGCTGGTGGAGTTGCTCAAGGTGTAGGCCCTGAGTTCAAACCCCAATACTGCAAAAAAAAAGAAGTGAATGTAGTCAGGTATATGTACTTTTTATTTTGGCATGTAGAGAATAAGAGAATATATCTTTTAATTAGGTAAAATAAAATCTTCAAAACAACTTTTAACACAAGGTTAAGGGTCCCTTCACCCTTTGAAAAGCTATACTATGTGAGAATTTGTCTATTTCTGACAGGATCTTATTTATGTCATTTGCTTAATGCTTTTCTTTTTCTTTTTTTTGTGGTACTGAGATGTGAACTCAGGGCCTACACCTTGAGCCACTCCACCAGCCCTTTTCTGAGATGAGCTTTCTCGAAATAGAGTCTTGTGAACTATTTTCCTGGGCTGGTTTCGAACAGCAGTCCTTCTGATCTCTGCTTCCTGAGTAGCTGGGATTACAGGCATGCACCACGGCACCCAGCTAACAACGCTGTTCTTTCGACAACTCTCATGGGTTCAGTTGCTATAAGCACAAGGAAGAGTAGATATATTCAGTTGTATACGTCACTTCTAAAGATGCCTAAAATCTGCGTTTCCCCCGAGTCAGGAATTTATATGAGTTTGACCTCAACACCGGATGTCGATTGTACTTTTGGAGATCGCATTCTCAACGCTGTCTTCAGCAAGCTCCCCAAGCCACCAACAGAGAGGACATTAGTCCCAGGATGCCTCCTCTCTGACCCATGGGGACTGTCATTTTCCATTGTCACCCAGGTATCCAGCAGAGACTGGGTTCTTATGAGCCCAGATGCAAGGATAGCCTATTTTGAAAACGACAACTAGTGACCTGAGCTGCTCAACACTCAGAACCCCGAAGCAGGTGACCCTTAACCGTGGCTGCCCTTTCTTGGGCTTGTATCCTGTGGGCATGGATCTGCCCTTTGGAAGGCAGAGTTGATTTCACTGTTACCCATCAGCTGCTGATATCTTCGGAGACCGTGGTGACACAGGCGAGGTACAGCGCACAGGGAGTCTGGTGCACTGGGTGGAATCTGTTCCCCACACAAACGCTGGGTTTAGCTAAGTCCTGCGTGTGCACGCACTAAATGAGGGGGGCTCTGGTTTTGCAGGGATATCCACCTGCAGTCACACTCGTGAGGGACTATGTCAACATAAACCAGCAGAAGGAGTCTGTAAACAGCCGGAAGAGGAGGGGACGGAGGACAGCTACCAGGGCGGCTCGGCCCTACCTGCTGCGTCTCCACCGTCTTCATTGCAGCTATCTAGAACGGCGTGGTTTCTGTGTGGGATGCTTAAATATTTACACTGTGTAAGCTTAAACGTCTAACCACATCTCACAACCTTTCTTCTTTGGCTGAGTGTTGGTGGAAAGAGTGAAAGTAGATCTGTGATATTCAACCCAGATGTCAAAGGGACACGGATGTAGGGGCACTTTCCAGCCCCTCTGCTGGTGTCTGAGGTGCCGAGTCTCCACTCCCCTCACCATGCCCAGGTGCCCTCGAAAAATCCTTCCAAGCAACTTTGCCTGGACTCAGACAAAAACTGGCTGTTGGAAAGGCAGGTGTGGGTGATAGGGTGACATTCTTCAGAGACAGCTGTACCACTGCCCAGGTGACAGGAGCAGGTGGGGCCCTCACCCAGGACCACCTGAGACCTTATGCCCCTGGTCTGGACCACTGGACACAAGCCTCAGACCTCAGATACCACCAAAGAGGCCACATGCCACCCGCTCGTGCCAGACACGGCCCGCAAAGGACAACATACTCTTATTTATTGGGGTTTTTTTGTTTGTTTGTTTCAAGCAACTCACTCTGTTCTTCAACTGCTCAAAAACACATGAGACACGTGTCCAGCAAAGCGTCTTGAACCAGCAATGCAATTTTCCTTCCTACCTTGTGCTTTTAGTTGAACTTCAAAATGCTTTTTTTCAGGTTTCTGGGTAGCTATGTAAATTTTTTTCAGTTGTGGTAAATTATACATAACATAAAATGCTATGTGTCATGTCACCTTTTTTTCTTCTTTGGCGGTACTGGGGTTTGAACTCAGGGCCTTGTGCTCTACCACTTGTGCCAGAACCCCAGACCTTCATTTTGCCATTTTTAAGTGTGCAGGTCACTGGTAGTAATAGATTCACAGTGTTCTGCAGCCACCGCTATGTCTGTCCACTTCCAAATCTTCCTCGTCACGTCAGAGGGTAAATCTAAGCCTTGGAAGCGGCTCTGGATTTAACTAGGCTGCTAAGTTACTAGGCTGTAGTGGAGGGGGAGGAGGTGCATGTGTGGTGAGAGTCACAGTCTTGGGGTTTTGAACCAAGCAATGGAGTCCCAAGCTCACCCTGAGTTGGAAGTGTGGCACACCCAGCAGGCAGGACCCACCTCTTCCTCCCCTCCTCTGAGTGTCTTCCTCCTCCCAGTCCTTTGGTGGCCTCTTGTATTTAATTCGAGAGGGCCCTGGTTTGCCACGCTTTCTATTTGCTTTTGTTCTGAAGTTCTCTTTTGGTAGAGAACTCGCTACATCGACCGTAAAAGAGCTCGGGACTACATCATGGCTACAGCAATGTTTACGTCAGGTCTTCATAGCTGCTACTGCTTTCTTCTTTGCACTGGGGAACACATTTATCTTGATCATAAAAGAGGACTTTTGCCCTGCCTTGGGCTGGGATGGAAGCCCTGGCTTCTGCCATTGGTGGCAGTCTGATGACAGTTTCAAGTGTCAAGTTAGGCCGGCTCCCCTGAACCTGGACAGCGTCCGTGGCCTCCTTGGATTCACAATTGCAAATGCCCAACATCCACTGTCACCCACTGAAGACAGACCTGGAGGCATTTGCAGGATTTCCCCATATCCACTGGTCCCAGTGTTACCCACCCAACCAGGGATGATGGAGGGGATGCTCTGAGAGGGCTCTGCCCTTGGATGTATCTGTATCTATGGCAACAGTAAGATGTTTCTGTGAGTAACCGGGAGGAAAGGCGTTCATCTCCCTCCCTTTCAACTGTCAATGCATAAGTTATTTCTGGCTTCAAACAGTGTTTTTAATGAATACATTTTCCCGTGTAAACACTCCTGCACTCTCTTTAGGAGCTCTGTGTTCCCAGGGTGTGTAATGGGAGATGTTTGGTTTCAGTTACACACTAGGGGAAGATGCTGCTGTGAGTCAGAGGAAAGAGTCAGTCGTGCAAGGAAAGTGTGTGTGTGTTCAAGCATGTGCATACGTGTATGCATGTATGCATGTGTGTGCCTGAGCCTGTGCTTGGTGTCCTCAAGACTGTAGCGTGGGAGCATGGTTCTCCCAAAGGACCTGGTGTTTCATGCCAATGTGACCCTTGGAAGTGACACAGCCCTGACCTGTTGATGAGGGGGTCCAGAGGCTCCCCAAAGCTGCCATCCCTGCTTCCTGATTGTTTCTCACCAGGCTACTTCTCCCAAATAAGGGAGATGGGATGTGTGGGGGGAATTGTGCAGACTGGGCAGTCACAGACACTCAGTATGGGTGATGCAAGCCCAGGAAAGTCAAGGAGAAAGTTCACTCTTCAGGCTGCAGTTGGGGGCCTGTCTGCTCCCTGCCTGGCCTCCTGTGACAGCCCCAACAACTCTGAGCTGGCACTAAGGGAGAAAGATCCCCTCTGGAAGAGGCAGGTCTCAGTCCAATGTCCTTTTCTGCTCACATCCACAAGCACTCAGCAGAGAAACTGGGGCGAAGAGTGCCACTGAGTTTTACAGAAGACAGTCCCAACACCTGGTCCTATCTGGATGCCAGGACTCCCCATGGATATGAGGTCATTTTGGGATGGAGATGGAAGGCTGTTGTGGGGCTGGAGCAAGTATTAGCAGGAGTGGAATGGGGACGGGGCAAGGCGTGGATCACATGGCACAGAAAGGAATCGTGAGAGACCCTGGGGGCGACACTGATGTGCACCTGGCCAGGACGGGGAGCGACTTTCTCCAACCTGCTTCTCGGCTCACTGACCCCTCCTCCTGCCTGCAAACTTGCCAAACTTTCCAAGTCATTCTGGGAAAAGTGACTGGGGCAGGGTGCATGGATCAGCCCAGACACCATGGTCAGAACAGGGATACTTCTAGGTGCCAGAACTTGTGCCAGGCAGGGCTACTAGTCCTGTTTGCTGTTGGATCCAGCACTTGTGGAGGAATTCTAGAGCCCCATCCCCCACTCCCATGGCTGTCACGGAGACAAGGAGATGCTTGCTGGGTGCTGGGACCTCTGTCACCTTTTCCCACTGTCTGGGAACAGTTCCACCTTGTCACACTAACCTCTGAAAGAACACTGCAAGGTGTCACCAAGAAGAAATGACCAGTAACATCCCAACGTACAGGGGTGGTCCGTGGGGGAAGTTGGTCGCCGTGTTTGGCTGTGACCATCAGTAGTAAAAGGGAAGATGGGTTGGTGAGGAGAAATCCAGTCAGTGTGGTGCCTGGCAAGGTGGGTGCTCTTGGATGAGTGGGGGTGTCTGGAATGTGGACGGGGCTGCCCCGAGTAAGGACATTTTGGAGGCAGCCGTCAGGGAGTCAGGAAGTGGGGAAGCAGGTGGGAGGCAGTGTGAGGTCGAGGGGAGCCCTGGAGCCCGATGGGATTGAAAAAGAAGCGAGGAACCTTCACACGGTGTTCTTGCTACTTCATGACAATGTGGTCACTGGGAAGGCAAGCAGGCTGTGCAGGGAGCTGGGGGGAGGACACAGTGCCCAGGCCTGCTTTGTGTCAACCTGCCTCAGAAGAAAGCACTCATCGCTCTTACGAACCCATCCTGGATTGGGACTTCCCCTGAGGGTGGGCAGTTTCTGTGATGGGCCTTCCTTGCTGATGTTAGTTACTCCAGGGCTTGGGACTGTGTTGGTACACAGCAGGCACTCAATTAATGCAAGTTGCATGGAAGAATGTCTAAATGGGGTTATGCAAAGCTGACAATTGCCAAAGTAAGAAGGAAAGGGTGTCAAGAGCCATGGTTTCAGGGGAGGTAAGAAATTTATGGAAACCCAGGAGATAAACTGAGTCCTATTGGGACTGACTGCATAACAGGAGAGCGATGACCTGCTGGTCCATGAGAACATGGTTGGTGTCTGGCCTTGGGAGCCCCAGGGTTAGGAGGCCCAGGCTGGGACTTCCTGTCTTCTTCATCATCTGGGGTTGACACACTTGGCTTCTGCAGCTGCTGTAAGTCCCTGCAAGTCTCTGGTTATTTCACCGGAGTTGGGGGTGGGGAGGCGGGATTCTGCACTCTTCTCTAAAATAAAATTTTATCTTAAAAACAAAAAGGACCCAGGATAGCATGCCTGACTGCAGCATTGGGGCCTTTCCCATATGTGGGGAGGGGAAGTCACCGGTTCACCATGACACGAAAACAGCAGAGAATTTGTGTTGTCCTAATTTTCCCTCCCCTCCTAGGTTTCTGTTACAATGTGTTGAAGACACACAGGAAATTTAAGCCAGGACTTGGCCTTGATGGGTTTTTTTTTTTGCTTTTTGTTTTTTGGCCCATGTATCCCTTTAGATATTTGGGCAAGCCTGACTGTGGCCAGGGAAAGCAGAATTTGGACTAAGGGCCCAAACGTTGGGGACAACAAGACAAACGGACAGGAATTCTGAGGCTGCTGAGTTCTGCACAAGGTGGCCTGATTGGAGGACGCCTGGCCTCGGTCACCGGATCAGATTTCCCCAGAGGACCCAGGAGGGGAAGATGGATGACACACAGGTGGCTTTGGCTCTCCCTCAGCCTTGGTGTCCTGGGCCTTAGTATTATCCAGCAGCAAGCACAGGGGTCTGACAGGTCCTGCCTGGTCACCCTGCCGCTGCTGGTCCTGGACACCCAGCAACAGGCTGCAGGACGCTGCAAGCAGAAGTGGTGGCTTTTCATCTGGCCAGGCTTTTCAGTCCACAGGCTAAGCAGAAGAGTCCTTGTGCTTTTTAACACTCTGAATTCATCCGTGATGGAGTGACCCATGATGGAGAAAATACACGGTGTTTCTGAAAAGCAAACCAAACAGCCCCCGGGTGGTGTTCCCAGAGCAGAAGCCAGGTCTGCGTGGGCCTTTGGCGTTTTACAGGGGACTCCGGAGGCTGGAATGAGGTCACCAATTGTGACTGTGCGTCCCCGGGGGCGGGGAAAGAAAAGAAAAGGACGAGGGCCAGGGTTGTGCGCCTGGCCAGCCCCAGAATGCAACAGGAGCGAATAGATAGCCTGTGAGGCCAGTGGTCACAGGCCACTGGCACGCTGGAGGCCGTGCTGGTGCTGGGGGAGGCAGGTCTTTGGACTCCCTAACTGGGAAAATGCAGATGGCAGCTATCATAGAAAAGACCTTTGCCACCTAGGACAGGAGGCTGCACTTGCAGAGAGTCATCCCCGGCTTCCTGTGTGTTCCGTGTTGTTTTGGGGGTAGAAGGAAGGGACATTGCTTTCTGGCCCTGCTCTCTGTCCCTCAGATTCCACTCCAGCCTCTCAGGGCCGGCCTCCATCCTCCCACAACAGTTTGTGGCTGGCCTTTGTCCTTGCTGTGGACTGAAGTGCACCCCTGCTGGCAGCCCTGGGCCCTGCACAGAGTTCACCCTTTCAGGTCTCCATGACATTTCTTGCAAGGCTGTGGCCAGACCAACAGAGGTCGTCCAGCCTCCCTCTGCCAAAATTAAATGCTCCATGGACGTGGAAGTGTTTCAGCCCTGCGGCAGCAGGATCCTCTCTGCACCGAGAGAGAGGCGGGGGAGAGCCCACTAGAGCTGCTCTCCTTTCTCGGCAGACAGACTCCTGTGTCTGTGCCCACAAAAACTTCAAAACAGTGACTCATTTAACCTTTCCAAAGACAGTTATCCGCGCTGCAAGTTCCTGGTGATTGCAAAACCTTTTAAGTCAATATAACAAACAGCTTTAGTTGGGATTAAATGCAGAATGCCAAATTTCACTTTAAAAAACACGACGTCTGAATGCAACCTAAGCATATTTGTGATCTGATGCAAAACAGGAACGCTGAGTCTCCTCCCGCCAAGTACACCCCACCCTTTGTGTACAGGCCGTTGGCCCAGAGTTTCAGGAACTGAAAATCCTGGGAGTTTTCTCTTTCTGGCTTGGTGATGGGAAGTTGGACTCTTGGAGGAGATTTTTAAATCACTGAAGCTTTTCTGTGTGTGCCACAGAAAAGCTGCTTCCCTCCCAGCTCAAGGTAGCCCAGTTCAGGTGGCCCCATAGATGGGCCCTGGGGCTCAGGACTTCTGCAGGAGAGCTGAGATCCTGGGCCTGGAGACAGACAGCCCCCTAAGTGCAGCCCTCTGGAAGGTGTCTGCCTCCTGCAACACAGGCTCATTGTAGGTGATCAGTAATTAAACAAAGAAAAAAGTCATGAGAACCAAGATTTCTGCCTGAGATCCATTGTAAGGCACTGGCTTTCTTGAAGCAATAAATGAAAGGCTCTTCTATTTAAAAAAGAAGATTAATAAAATCATGACGTATAGGCAGAGACAGAACAAAACCCACAGGCTTGGGACGACGTAGGCAGAAGCAATTTGCTTCTGAGACTCCAAGCACGAGGTGCGTTGTGCCTCCCAGCAGCTCTCAGTAGCTGAAAAATAAATATTTCCACATGGAAGGCAACAGCCCTGTGCACGTAGCTCGTTCTCTTCAGGGGAGAAATACAGCGAGGTGTCACTGCTCGCTCCGTGCAAGATTCATTCTTGCTCGTTGTCTGCAGTTTGAAATTGTGAGCCATTCCATCAGGACCCGGATGGTAAACACCGCCTCCCACAGGACAGCCTCCCTTGCCGACAGACAGAGTGACAGCAGGCCTCTGCCTCCATTTTGTACAGTGATGAAAACAATCTTAGAAACCTGGACCCTGCCTCCCTAGCAAACCTGCCTTTGCTACTATCCTCTCTCTTCTGTTTTGGACTTTGGATCCCTAATTAACAAAAAAAAAAAAAAAGCTGGCCAGTGTAACTTGTCCTCTGGGTTTGCAACAAGTATGATGTCCTATCTGAGGCCGCAAGAACAAGTGACCACACATCTTCTGTTTGAGCAGATGCCCCCTTTCTTAAATGAACACATTCTGGGTCCCAGTGCACAGCTTGGGTCTGTGGCTACTCCCGAGGTCTGGGAGTCTAGGAGGCTTGTGCTCTGAGGTCTCGGGACACTTTCGGCAAGGCTTTGGAGACACCGATGGGGAAGGGGGCTCTGCTCAGAGCTAACGCATCTTGCCTAATCCCAGCCACGTTCACGCATTCACTTGCTCTCGAAATATTTGCTGAAATCTTCCCACCAGTTGCAAAGAGGCGAATTGAGCCCGAGCAGCACACATGGTGGTGAGTAGACCCCAGGTCCCTGGATAGTCACCACAGCACTGTGAAGTCGCTGAAGGACGGTGACCACTGTGAGTCCCTACTCCTAGTCCTAGGTTTTTGTCTGTTTTATGAAATCAGACTCCTACTGCCTCTTTAAAGTCTACCAGAGCTACCTGTGCACCTCACTGGCCCTCCCCAGATGACAAGCAGTGCCCTGTTGCATGGCCCTGAGCCACCCTCTCTCATTAACGAGAGCCCCTCCCCTGCCCATCTGTGCCCTGCTTCCTACTACGGAAGCAGCTCCTGACAGCTCCTGTTTCCCTTTGTTTCAACAAACAATAGGCTTGGTGAGGAAGAAAGGGGATCAGGTGGGAGCCTGGCCTTTCAGGGTGCTCACGGCTTGTGGCTTGTTCCTTTCTCCAGGAGAAAGCAGTACAACAGCCATCACTGAAGAGGACTTTGTATTTAAACTCTGAGAAACAGCCTCATCTTCAACAGTGAATCGACTGCACTCGCCTTGGGGCTTGAACTCAGGGCCCTGCTCTAGCTAAGTGTGCATTCTACCATTTGAGCTATGACCCCAGTCCTTTCAGGGTCTTGAAAGGGATTACATTTTTGGGTAAGGAGTACTGTGAAATGACGGAGCAACTAAAATAGACCCTGGGTCTGGGGAAATCACCAGTGCTCACTGAGCACATCTTACCTGGCCACCCTGGGCGGTGTAGACAGACTTTGTGACTTCTGTGTTTGTGGAAGAAGTTCCATGCTGGGCAGTTTCAGGAGGGACTCCCTGGAGGGAGGCATCTGACAGCAAACTGAGAGATTGCCTGGCTGCACTTTTACACATTTTACTTTTCAAAATGTTGAGTCACTGGAGTGAAAGAATGAACTAATCTTTTGCTGGTGAGATTTTAGGAGCTGAAGGGAGCCGGGCTGTTGTTCTTTACTTCAGCGTGTCACTCCCAACTTGATGGTAGGTTTGATTTATTCAATTGTGTTCTAAGATACCAATTACAGACTGATATTAAGAAATTGAAGGGTTTTTTTTTTTTGGTCACAAAATAGCCTTCGGGATTTGGAGCTTAGTGAAATTAAGCAACTCAGATAGAGACACAAGCATTCTTCATTTCTTTAATGCACACAAAGAGATAAGGTTAGAGCAACTTCATTTAAAAAAACAAAAACGAAAACACTGGCCAAGCAAGGATTAGAGTATCATACTTTATAAATATCTTTATGTCCTTACAGCCAAGGAAACCTCAAACTAAAGTGGCATGAAAGGGGAGAGGAATGGAGGGAGCCCCTGGGTCAGGAGAGGTGACATTTTAAGGATGATCCTACAAGTAGAACCAAGGTGTAAAGACATGTAAGGAAACCCACTGGAAGCTATTGAAAAACAGCCGGAGGGGGACACATGGAAAAAAGAGAGCCAGAGAGGGGGTTAATCTGATCAAAGTGTCATAAGTGTGGGGATGATATACCATGGAGACGCCCCTTCATGAAATTAATACGCACTAATAAAAATTTAAACAAAAAGAAGCACCTTGGGGCCAACTTGATGGCCTGCCACAGGCTGTTATGCAGCTTCCCTTTGGGGCTGTGTCACTTGTGGGTTTAAATGCATGACCCTAGAACGTTATTCCTGAGTCTTGACTCCCAGAAGCTTCAGGCCACACAAGGCTGGTCTCCTATTTACAGATAAGCACTAATTTGATTTTGGGGGAGGAGATCAAGAACACTGAATGGATTATGGCTGAGGAGAAGCAGAGAAGGCGTTTGTAAAGACAGATCTGCCCCTGCTGTTAACCACAGGCCCAGGGTGGGGTGCAGAGGTAGGCGACTGTGTGTCAGGGTTTGGGGACCATGAAGAAGCAGGAATAGCAGCAGCGAGTGGGAGGAAAGAGAGCTTCCCTTTACACCAGGTGCTGGCCTCTGCTTTGGGTAGCTCTAGGGCCTTCCCGGGCTCTTCCTCAGGGGTGAGGGCCTGAGAGTCCCTGCTGGCTCCTGCCGTATACAGCAGAGGGGAGTGGGCAAAGGACAGAAGTGCTCTGCGGCTCTTGATACCACTTCCTTGTACTGCGTTCCCAGGCCAGGAGCCCAGCCTCACCTGGGAACTTGTTAGAAATCCACTTTCCCAGATCTCACCCAGACTGCCTAACCCTGGAAGTGGAGCCAGCCATTTCTGCTTCACAGCCCTCCTGGGGACTCTGGTCCAGGGCCCCAGAGGCCGTGATTATGTTGGTCTATTGTGCAGGCCAGGCCTTGCGGCTGTGACCCTCCCAGATGGTCCCAATGTGCACTATGCTCCATGTGTCCAGCAGATCCCTCTGTGTGGGGGAGGAGGTCTGCACCTGCCTGACCAATGCAGGCTAGCCCGGTGGCCACGAGCACTTGAGATGTGGCTGGTGCACCTGGGAGCTGAGTGCTGTATTTAATTTTGATCAGTTTAACTTAAATCGCTCCGTGTGGCTGGCTTATCATGGCATCCATTGATTTTTACAAATGCTGCCTTATAGGACACATATTTAAAGAGAGAAAGTATTCAGCAGGCTTTCGGGATTACAGTTAAATCACACCTGCTGATAGACAGACAGAAGCAAGGTGGTGAGCCCCAATCGTTTCTCCTGATTTCCTGGCCAAGTTGAACTCCACAATTGTCCTTGAAGGCCCCTGATCAGAGTACCAATGCAGCTGGCCCCCAATACTAATCAACCTAGGATTGAACTGACATTATTGAAAGCACAGGTTCCCAGATCTACCCTTGATTCTCACATGCCACATATCTTGTTTGGAGCCCTGGGAACTGCATTTTTCGGCAACCCCCCTGAAACTTCTGATTCTGGCTTTCAGAATCATCATAGTGGCATGGTACAAACTAAGAAAATGAAATGAGTTGGAGTGTGTTTGCCAATCTAGAAATGCTGGAGCTTGGACAAAATAAACCTTGGTTGGGAAATGTCTCCATAATTCTTCATGAATTATAGCAGCTGTGCTGTCTGCAAGGCTCGATGGAGAAGAACCGATTTCACTGACAGTGAGGATGGTCTCTGGTGGCGTGTGCTAATGTTTCCAGCTGTGGAAGGTGTGGCATTGCTCCTGGAGGCTGCTGTGTACTAATAGCACTTCTGGCTCACTGTCCTGTCCACACTCCACACCCAGGGGGCTCTGGGCTAGAGCTGTGACCTCTGTGGGCTCGGCCTCCTTTCGTCCTCACTGAGTTTCTGCCCTGAACCTGTGGCCCTAGCACTGACTGCTTCTGCTGTTATTCAAGGTGTTGTTGCTTTTTTTTTTAGGGCCTCCTAACTATTAGGCAGTTTGCACACATTACACAGCAACTGTCACTTATGGTCCAAACTGAAATACCCTTGAAAGCCAAGGGGAACCATATATAAATGATGCCAGAACTGCCTGAGGACAAACTGGTGGTACCATCACCTGTGGGGGGAGGAGGATTATGAGGTCACACACCAAGGTGGAAGCCAGGACTCCAGGTCAGGTCTGTCTCACTCTATGCTGGACTGAATTGTGCCCCCCAAATTTAAGCCCACCCAGAACCCCCCAATGTGACCTTATTTGGAAACAGGGTCTTTCAAGAGGCAGCTATTTAAGATGAGGTCATTTTGAGGTAGGCTGGGTCCTATGTCCAGTGACTGATGTCCCTATAAGAAAAGAGAAGAAGCTGGGTGCCAGTGGCTCATGCCTGTAATCCCAGCTACTCAGGAGGCAAAGATCAGGAGGATTGTGGTTCCAACCCAGCCCAGGCACAGAGTTTGCGACACCCTATCTCGAAAAAACCCATCACAACAAAGGTCTGGTGGAGTGGTTCAAGGTGTAGGCCCTGAGTTCAAGTCCCAGTACTGCAAAGAAAAAAGAGAGAGAGAGAGAGAGAGAAGAGACAGAGACTCAGAGGAAGGGCTCCCTTAACGACCTGGGTGGGGACTGCCGAGATGCATCTGTAATGGACACCAAGTGACCTTAGGGCCAGGCCTCAGCAGGAGACAGCCCTGGCTGCAAGAGTGTCAGAGAGTGACACTGTTGTTTTAAGCCACACTTTGGGATGACTTCTGATGTTGCCATGGCAATCTCACAGAGACTCTGTGGACCAACCCCCGTTCTCACTTCTTGTTGGTAGAAAAGTGCCCAGTAAGGGGCTTGGAGTCTGCGACCTGAGCTGGAGCCCGGCCTATCGTTCACTCTTCCTGTGAACCTCAGTAATGACATGCTTGCAGACCTATGTGGCTCATCCTCGCAGGTCACTGTGCTCTTGTTTGCTTTGCCTTCCAATACGCTTGTTTTATGTGGAACTTGTCTGAGCGTTCGGAACACATAAATAAAAGACACAGCTCCTTCACTTAAAGAAAATGCCTCTGCCAGAGAACTGCAGATAAAAATGTCAGATGCAGTCTCATCCTTGTTTTAAAGAATTTATAGTCCAGGGAAAGAAATGTCACATAAACAATTGTTTCATTCTAGTGGAGTGAATATTACTGAAAGTATAGTGTCTGTCATTGGGTCAGGAGGAACAGAGACCCCTTTCCCCTTACTCTCAGACAGCAGAAGCTAGGCAGGGGATCTGACAAAGCCAGCTGGAAACTCTCACCAGGACTGTGAAGCTGAGAACGGGATGTGACAACAGGGGACACCTGGACTTCATTCACAGTTGTTGCTGTCAGTGTTATGTATAGCATAGCCCAGGTGGCTTCTCCCAGTCTCCAGAACAGCCGTGGTTCCGGTCCATCTTACAAGTCATGCCTGTCAGCAACTGGGATGCCCTGGTCCCCTTTCACACATCTGTTCCCTGTTTAATATTGCTGGGACCAACTTTTGTTGCTTACATTAAGAAGGGCGATTGGTGCAAATATGGGGCAGTGTTGGGAATTAAGCATTTATGATTAGTCACCTGACCAGGGCAGAGAGCAGTGATGGCCCAGGTGACATTCCAGGGTAGAAAGATAGCCCCTTGGCACAAAGTGATAAAACTGCTGATTAAACCAAAATTTGAGTGGAATGTCAATGAAAATGGTGAGGAAGGACCCCAAAAATGCGCCCATCCATCAGACCAGAAAAATTGGCAGAAATGTTAGAGTCAACTTTTCCCAAGAATGGGAGAGTAAGGAAAGGCTTGAAGTGACCAGGGAGCCAATGCTCAAAGAAACACAGCTAAATCCTGGTAAGAAGACCCCAGTGGCACATCAACATGCCCCTAGTCCCATTCCCACCTTCCCAACTCCATGATACCCCTAAAAACTAACAGCAACACCCATAATGAAAGTCAGCAGTCTAAAAGCCAGGGAGCAGGCAGGACAGGGTGGAGTGTCTTCAAAACCTCATTTGCAGAGAGTTGTCACCATGTGAGTTGGCTATTGTTCCCTGGCAGAGCCTACCTAGGAGGCTGCCTTTGTATGATCCAACTCAGAACTCACCCAGTGTAAGAGAGCCATTTCCCTGGCACTGGCTAACAGTCCCAGGCAATTGTCCTGCCTCTAACAATAGATGACAGTTGTGGGAACAATAGCTTGTCTGGGTCTGTTTTCTGCTTCTACAACAGAATACCCAAGGCTAGGTAATTTTTATGAAGAGCAATGGTTTATTTGACTCATGGTTCAAGAAGCTGGTGTGGTGCTACTAACTGGCCAGTGCTTTGTGCTGTCATTTCATTACGATGGCAGAAAGCCCAGTGCACGGATGAGGCAGGGAGGGAGGAGAGGCCAAACCTGATTCTGTTACAAGTTCACTCTTGTGACAGCTAGCCAGTTCTGATGATAACAGCACCAACCCGCCCCTCAGGGAAGAGCCCTCTTGACCCAGCTACCTCTGCTCCGGTGCCATTTCCCATCACTGCTACGTCGGGGACCACGGTTTCCATCACAGGAATGCTGGGGGACACAGTCAAGCCATTTTCATCCTTCAGGATGAAATTAATGTCTACTAGACCATAGTGTGAACCCACACGAAGAATGAAAGAACACCGGTAAAGGTTAACAATAGGTGAATATATAAGACATATTAAGTAAATTGTGGTCGTAACTTCTATTTCCTATCCGATTTAAAGATAACAGTGTAAAACACTTCTTATAAACCAATGTGGATGGGCACATAAAATATAAATGTAAAAACTGTAGCAGTTGAGAGCACAGAGGTAGAGGTAGAAAGAACCATTGGGTTTATGTTCAATTGAAATTAAGCTGGTATGCATCCAGACTAGATTTTTATAAATTAGGAGGTTAATTTTAATCTGCAGGGCCCCCACTAAGAAAATCACTTAACCATACACAGCAAAAGAAATAAACAGGAAATTAAAATAGTACACTACAAATTATTTAACAAAATGAAGAGGATGGAGGAACCAAGGAACAACAATGATTTAAAACATAACAAAAAGCAGGAACGAAGTGTCAAAGCAAGACTTTCACTATTGGCAATTTCCTAAATGTCAATGCACTGGACTCAACAATGAAAGGAGAGAGATTTATAGAATTAATTAAAAAACCCACCTGGTACAAGTCCATGCTGTCTAAAAAAGACTCTCTTTCATATTCAAAGACACAAATGATTGAAAATAAAAGGGTGAAAGAGGATATTCCTCACAAGTAGTAGCCAGGGTAGATGGGGAGTGTGGTAATAGTAGCCAAAGAGACTTGAAGAGAAAAGTTATTCTAAGCAACACAGAAGAGGGTCTTACAATGATAGAACAGTGAGTCTATGAAGATGATATAAAACTACAAACATATGTACACCTAAAAAACAGAGTCCAGAGCTATAACTGACATAACTGAAGGGAGAAATAATCAACACACCCTTTGGAATAATGAGCAGAACAGCTACACAGAAGATCAACAAAGAAACAGGAGACATGAGAAACACTGCAAACCACCATGACCTAATGGATTTGCACAGAACATTCCATTCGATAACAGCAGAGTGCACATTCTTTTCAGATATGCATGGGACATTCTAGGATAAACCATGTGTTATGACATAGAACAAATCTTAAGTCAGGCACCGTTGCACACCATTGTAATCCCAGCTCTTGGGAAGCAGAGGCAGGAAGACTGCAAGTTTGAGGTTACCCTGGGCTACATAGTAGGACCATTCTCAAACAACAAAAAACCAAACCAAGTTTCAATAAGATGATAGCATATCGGCTGTCTTCTACAATCCGATGGAATCAAAGTAGGAATCAGTAACAGGAAAATCACAAACATAAACAATACACACCTAAGTATTCAGTGGGTCAGAGAAGAAATCGCAAAGAAAATGTGAAACGCTTGGAGAGGAGTGAAAACACAAACACAAAAATACCCAACTCATGGGAAGCATTGCATAGAGGAAATCTTATAGTTTTTGTCTTTAGAAACTAGAAGAAGACAAGCAAGCTAAAACAGAGTGAGCAGAAGGGATTGATGGTAAACAAAAAGACAACAGAAAAACAGAGGAAAATCAGTGAAGCCAAATGTTGGCTCTTTGGGAAAAAAAAAAAAAAAAAAACCAACAACAAAATTGATAGATCTTTACTTGAACAGACCAAGAAAACAAGTGCAAAGACTCAAAGAAAGAGAATCGGAAGCAGGACTCCACTGCCAAGCTCTACTAATAATTACATGTTGACATGTTTGAGAACCTGGATGAAATGGACAAGCTACCAAAACTGACTCAAGAAAACACAGTTCTTGCAAATCTGAGTAGACATGCTTCCAGGGCCAAATGCTTCCCCAATGAGTTCAAGCAGACACTCACAAAAAGATAACGCCAATCCCAAGACTCGGCTTAGACATGGAAGAGGGAACCTTCCTAACTCATTCTATGAGACTAGTGTCATAGATAGCCCAGGAAAAGAAGATGAGAGGCCAAAATTTCTTACGAATACAGATGCAAAAATTCTGAAAAGATATTAACAAACTGAACCCAAAAGCATATTAAAAGTATTGTAAACCTTGACCAATTGCGATATATCCCAGAAATTCAATGAGGAATCAATACATGAAAATCAAACAATATGATAGACTATATTAATAGAGTGAAGGATAAAAATGCAATTATCTCAATAGATGCAAACTGTACCATTTAATAAAACCAATGCCCTTTCATAACTAAAGCACCCAACAAGGATAGAAGAGAACTTTCTCGTGAAGAGCAGAGCTGACATCATTCTTAATGGGGGAAATACAGAAAACTTTTCAGATCAGGGTGAAGAATATTAGCTCCTGTTGCTTCTCTTTAATATTGTACCGTTGGGTCTAGCTGAGGCAACTAAGTAAGACAGAGAAGTAAGACATCCAGATTACAAAGGAGGGTGTGAAACTACCTCTGTTTGTGATAAAATGATCTTATATGTAGAAACTCCTAAAAAAAATCAATAAAATAAATTTCTATAGCTGGGAAGGAAGTCAAGCAAGACTGTAGGACATAAGATCAATATATAAAGATGACTTGTATCTCTATACACTAGCAATGAAGAGCCCAAAACAAAATTAAGAAAACAATTCCATTTATAATCACATTAAAAACGAATAAAATACAAAGAATAAACTTAGCAAGTGCAAGATTTGCACACTGAAAACTAGAAAACCTTGTTAAGCAAAATTAAAGAAAACCTAAATAAATGAAAAGGCATTCTGTGTTAAAGGATTTGAAGATTCTATAGTGTTAAGATGACAATGGTTCTCAAACTGGTCTACAGATCCCCTGCAATCCCTGTAATTTTTTCCCCTCTTTTGGGTGCTGTGGATTGAACCTTGGGTTTCACTTGTAGTACTCATCAGAAGTGTAGTTGGTTAGTTTTTCAGAATCTGAAAAGTTGGTCTTAAAATTCATGTGCAAGTAAGGGGACTCTCAAAGATCCTAAATGATCTCAAAGCCAAAAAAATGCTGGAGGACTTACACTTCCTGATTTCAAAGCCACAAAAATCAAGACGCCTAGCTCAACAGGACAGACTTGGAAGTCCAGGAACAAGTCCATACACTTATGGCCAGCACATAGCCAAGTGTACTAGGACAATTCCATGACGAAAGAATAACTTCAAAAAGTAAACGCTGCTGGGGCCATATGGCCATCCACACACAGTTTGGCCCTACCTCACACCATATGCAGAAAGTACAGTAGACTCTTGGCATCACGGTATATGGTTTCATGGAGACTGCCATTGAGGAAAAGCCCCGAAGCTTAAGGGGCATGCACTTCAGTACCGAGGGTACTTGATTCATTTTTCCCGCAGCACTGCCCACTTTTCACTGAAGACACACCTCCTTTCAACAGATCTGAAACTTTCATTGTATCACTTAAATTAAGCACATTGTGTGCTCTTTTTGACTTGGGAGATTATTATAACTTTTACCTTGCTTTTTTTGGGCACCATTTTCTTTTTTGGGAGGCAGATTTCACAAAACGCAGGGCAGGGAAATATTCACACAAGGATTTAAACACAACCGATGACAACGCAGGGCCGACTGTCTCAGTGAGCACCCACTGAGTCTTGGAATGCTCACGAGGAAGTTTAAAATTTTTTGGTTTTGAATTTCTTCTGACATTTAAAATTTATCATTTTATTTTGACCACCCTTGCTCAAAATTGTGGCAGTAAATCTGAGAATAAGGAAGGTTTACTGTAATTCAAAGTACAGCAGAGACCTAAAATCTGAGGGCTGAGCCTACAGAACTCTTCAAGGAAAATGTGTCAACCTTCACGACTTTGCAGCAGGTAATGGCTTCTGAGGGGACACCTAAAGTACAAGTAACCAAAGGGAAGATGACAACTTACAGTTCATAAAAATGGAAAACCGTTGGGCCTGAGGGCATGGCTCAGTGGTAGAGCCCTTGTCTAGCATATGCAAGGTTCTGGGTTCCATCCCCAGCACCAAAAATAAACAAACAAAAATTTAAAAGATTCTGTGTCTCAAAGGATACTCTCCAGAAATTAAATGACAACCCACAGAATGAGGGAATTTTTTTTTGTTTTTGGTACTGGGATTTGAACTCAGGGCCTCGTGCTTGCTAGGCAGGTGCTCTACCACTTGACGTACTCCAGCAGCTCAAAGGAAAATATTTACAAATCATGTATCTGATGAAGTTCTACTACCTTGAATATATAAAATATAAGAAAGAACTCTTCCAACTTAACAAGAAGACAAAGAACCCAATTTAAAAATGGACAGGATCTGACAGATATTTTTCCAAAGATGATGTACGAAAAGTCAGTAAGACCCAGCAGAGGACTTGCCTACCATGGGCTGATCCCCAGCACCAAAAAATAGAAATATATATAACCTGAAGCTTTGCTCACATCATTGTAACCAGGGAAACGGAAATCTAAAGCATGATGAGATGCACTTCCACACCCACAAGGTTGGCTAGAATAAAAACACCCTGTGACAATACATGTCGGTGACAATGTGGAGACACTGGGCCATGGCTGGTGGGACTGTAACATAGTGCCGTCACTTTGGGAAAGGCTTGGCAGTTTCTCAAAAAGTTGAACATCGAGTTACCAGAGGACCCAGTGGTTCTGCTCAGTACCTCCCCAGGAGACAGGCCCACATAAAAGCTTGCACTCAGATATTCACAGCAGCATTTAATCACAGTAGCCAAAGATTGGAAACAGCCCAATACCCATCCAGTAAGGAGTACATAAAGGTGGTCTGTCCAGCCAACTGAGTGTTTTGCCATAGAAAGAAAAGAAGTCCTGGCCCCCGCTACAACATTGGTGACCTCAGAAGCATCAGATGAAAAAGGCACGGCCTGTGATTCCATTTATATAAAATGTCCAGAAGAGGTAAATCCACAGAGGCAGAAAGCATATGGCTTGAGGACGTGGGGACAAGAAGCCGAAGTTACTTCTAGTGGTTTCCTTTTAGAGTTGGTAAAAATATTCTGAAGTTAAGTATTGGTGATGGTTGCATGACTTTCTGAGTATATTAAAAATCACTGAATCGTACACTTCAGAAGGGTGACTTCTATGATCTGTGAGTTACTTCTCAGTGAAAAAGAATTAAAGTCTATGGTAACTTGTCACCAATTGTCTATGGAAGCAGCTGGAAATCTCTGGTTACTGCCATAGAACTGTAAGAAAGACATCAAATATCCAAAGCTAGAGTGGCTTTCTGTTCCTGGTGGCACCAGATGTAAAACGACCTCAAGTTTCTTCTCTGAGGAGTTGATTGAAAAAGGGACTTTTAGACCATGTCTATCAGTCAGGATTCTCTAGAATAGCATAGTAGGTGAGAGAAAGAGGGATTTAGCAGAGTTGATGCTGGAGGGTGGTGGTGCTGGAATCTGTGGGGCAGGCCAGCCTGCAGGAACCTGGCGCTGCAGGTCTGTCCTACAGTTTGAGGGGCAGAATTCCTTCTCTGGGAAAGTAGACAGGAAGCCCATATCTGGTTTTCTCTGTAGGATGGAGTCATGGCCCCTGAAAAACTTCTAGACCTAAGTGAAGACACAGCCCTGAGCTGCTGGAATGAAGAGAGAACTGGGTTCCTTTGCATGTATGACAGGCAAACCTATGCCTTCTCCTCTGCCTGGTCTCTCCAGAGCAACCGGGCAGCAGGAAAAGGGGCTTCCTGATTCTTCCTGGGACAGTTAAATACCAGGTTTGAGCTCTGAGGTAACAAGTAATTCAGGGCCTCTGCCGATCATTTATGATCAGACCGTGAGTGTTGTCTGAACCAGATCCACTTCTTGTTCGTCAGGAGTGAGCTCTGAAAATGCCCGACTTGCTCCACACCTCCTCTGGATGGTGTGTCAGAGGTAAGCACTGAGGAGGCTCGGCTGGTGGATGGGCTGTCCTTCCCTAAGAGCCTGGGGACTCGGGGGCAGACCTCGGGGACAGGAAGTGTTTTGTGACCTCAAGTCTTTACCCTCTTGGCCTGGTTCCTTTCTGTCTGGAGAGGAAGGGAAATCTCCTAATTTGATCTTCCTGTCTTCAAAGGGGAAGTCAAGTGAAGGAAGAAGTGAAAAATAGATAATCCATTTTATTTTGTATGATTTTACCAACATGTTCTGTTGAAAAATCTAAAATCATTATCCGAGTTCCCGATTGCTTTTTTTTTTTTTTTTAGGTAGACACATATTTGAGAGTACTCGCTATTACGGGTTCATAACTGCTGGGGTTTGAAATCATTGGCACCGCGTAATACAAGCCACAGACAGCATGTCCTCCATGTGTGCAAATATTTTCTGTGGAAATGAAGGATTGGACCATCCTGGCAGAAGCAAGGACTCCAATACACAACAGCTTGATCTGTGACCTGGTTAATTTTCTACACAGTTTCTTTGGAAAATAAGGATGTGAGAGTCCATGTTACTGCCAGTCTCCTTCACCCTCCTTACGCTGCACCAGGAATCATCCCTTAAATGTCACTTCTCCCAGCTGTGACACCAAGGTGTCAAAGCTTCCGTCCTATCCTTTGATGTCAGAGCATAAATTTACGTGAAATGTAACTTAACCTAAGGCCAAGTTTCCTTTTTTTAGAACGATGATATTGTTTATCAAATGTCTTTTCTCCCACCTTCCCTGATTTTATTAGTAAAACTCCGTCCTCCTTTGTGTCCTCCTTTGCAAAATGGTACTGCCATCACCAGCTTGCGTCCTATGAAGAAGGTTTCAAAGCACCGTGTGAACAACAGAATGTTCTATAAATGGGTATTGAAAATAACCAAGACATTCATGGATTCAACAGGCCACAGAAATACCATAGCAACAAATGAGCAGTAATTGCTTCATGACGCCATCTCCCAGCTGTACTCCGCAGTCACAGCCGCCCGCACCACATCCCAGGGAGCCCAGGATGGGAAAGGCTGTGCCCAGGAGGAGCTGTGCAGGGCCAGGCGGGGCCAGGAGGAGCTGGGGGTGTGTTCCTTACTCCTCACCCTCTCTGCGTCCCTTGTCCCTTTGCAGAGACCTCCTGAGCATGTCACAGAGCCCCTTACAAGAGCCGCTGTAGTTCTGGACACCCCCATCCCGAGCCGCTGTATCCAAGTTGCCCAGTAACATTTTGCTCCAAAGAAACTACCCGTTACATCAACATCCTTACCTCTGTGAATAGGTGGCCCAGGGCAGCGCAGAGTGCCGGGCAGTGAGAGGAGGAGACAAAGCCCACCTCCCTGTAAGCCAGTCAGGAGTACAGCAGGGCAGCAGGGCCATGGTCCCCTGCCCACAGAGTGTGTGCCAGGTAGTACACAGGTGCTCTTTCCCGGTTGGGTTTGGAAAGGGTCACAGGCAGTTGTGACTCAGCCCTCCTTCCCTTTGGCACGCAGAGGCTAGCAGGGCTCACAGGACCCGCTGCCTTCTACAGGGACAAGAAACACGACTCTCCTTAATAATCCCACCCTGGCAGATATCAGATGGCAGGGGAAGAAGAACCCTCTCTTTGCGGGAGGTGTAATGGCCTTCTCCACCTCCATTGTGTACCCACAGGCTTGAGATCCCCAGGTAGTGGGGTCACCTTCCCCACAGTGGGAGGACAGTGGGTGGAGCAGCTGTGGAAGGTTGCAGATTCCTTCCCTCAGAGTTCGTGATTGTGTAGAAAGAGAGAGTGGGGCAGAGGGATGCTGGGAGACCCCGCTCTTCTGCCCTGCTCCTTAAGGACTGGTGGCTGTCCTCATTAGACACATTGCATGTGGGAACCCTACGATCTCCCCAGTCACCCAGGTCTGAATACCCCAGCGGGCATGGGAGAGGCTTCAGGAACTGGCTTGGCTATGGCCCTGGTGTTTCAGAACCAGTTCTCGTGCATCTATAGGAGCATCTATTTCCTTTGCCATTTTGAAGGGTAATCTGGAGCCAGAAGGCCGCTTTCTGGCTCCTCAAACTCAGTGTGTTTCCATAGTTACAAAAGACACGTGTACTCCCCAACCCACAATCCATCAGGAGGTGTACACCAGCTGCGTGACAACAAGTACATCATTCCCGAGATTTGCAGACCCCTTAACCTACCCGCATATTAGACAGGTGGGTGATGGCCTGTCTTGTGACTAGCTGACAATCCTAATTTTGATTGAAGCATTTTCCAGAAAGCTCAGTAAGGGATATTCGCACTATAAATTACAATTATTAAGCACAGTCCCCAATAATGACAGTGTTGAGGGGGGAGGCTAGAATGCGTGTCAGCCATTGCTGAGGCCCGGGTGGAGCTCCTTGCCCAGGCCGACTCCATCAGTCCCGCTCTCTACCTGGAGGGTGGAGGTGTCTCAGGGCCAGGCTGTGAGGGATCCTACACAGACCTGAGAGAGCCAGACGTGTGTCTAAGAGAGATTGAATGCCACAGCAGTGAGGGGAAAAAAAAGCCTACATCTGGCTCTTTCTGGGAAGGAAGTAACTCTTGTGGCTTTTTGGAAGGATTAAAAAAGACAGGTAAAGGATTTAGTACAGCACGTATGCACCCACTAAGTGACAGTGGCTATTCTCAAGGCCATCAGATCTTGTGATAGAAAACGGGAAGCTTGTTTGGCAAACGAGATGTTTGCTGGAGAATCGCTCGGTGAACTTATCATGGTGACACGATAACCGACGTAGGAAAATGAAAGCCTTGAATGCAAACCTGGAGAAGCTGTCCAGTGTAGGGTGACAAGTGGGGACCCGCAGCCACAGCACGAGTTTGAATGATGTCAGTACCTCACAGAAGATGTGCTGTCTTGGGTAACCTACCCCAGCTTTTGTGTCGGTGTTTAAGTTTCCCATCAGTACATGCTGATATCAACATATCCCTCACTGGCTGCTAAGAGGATTAATAGTTATAAAAAACCCAGACCCCAGCCTGCTGTCTAAGGTACACAGAAGCAGCCATGGTTTTCTCACCCCTCCCTTCCCCCTGCACCTGCTTCGCGGGTTGTTTCCATCCTGCACGGGTAAAAGCTCACGGCTTCTCAATCACTCCTGAGTTAAAGTTCTCTTCACTTCTTGAATTAACAACAGCCTAGTTTCAGACATTAAGGCCGACTCTGTCTGGATGACGCATGGCTAAAGTGACCCGGAGCGAGGGTTGTGGAATTGCCATGGCTGACTTACAACAGTCACTTGCAGGGTGCCCAACACCTGAGCGAAAGCAAGATTCTGCCAACAAAGGTGGGAAGGACAGCAGCGCCCAGTGCAAAGTGCACTCCGTCACCAGTGTGATGCCAACAGCAACCCATGCAACCCAACACCCACTGCCGGTGCCAGTGTGGGGACCAGCGGCTGTTTATCCTGGCAAGATTCCCAATAGACTGGCAGGTCGAGGGTCCTTGGGATGAAGTAGAGAGGAAGATCTGAGCCATGGGAACCTAGGCTGTGTAGAACTATCTTGGGTAAGAATCAGACAAAATTTTGTACATGAAAGATAGTTGAAGGCACCACGTTAGCGTGCTGTCACTAATGTCGCTCACTGGGTCAACATGGATTGACTGACACACAAGCCAGCACTGGATGACTACACACCGGTGGGAACAAGTCCCATGCCGTGCTTGGACAGGGGTCAACACATGACTGACCCTCACCCAGTAATTGTTGACTGACTACAGAGTGACCAGCACTGCCCACAGCACATTGTACCCACCTTTTGTGGAATGCTTGACTTGACTGTGTGCCTCTTAGGGCAATGGTGAGTGGGAGGCCTGACTCGTCAAGGTCAAGTAGGTCAGGCCCACTGGTGGGCAAGCTAATGTGTGGACTGAGCACCCCTGTGAGCCCTATCGTCTTCAGTCTGTAGAGGGAAGAACTTGGGCTGAGAGACAAGTTGTTGAACTTGTGCTCTTATTCATGGGATCCTTACACATTCTGCTCATGTCAGTGTTCTCTGTTGGGACTTAATTGTCCCAAAAGGCATGACTGTGTCTGCCAAGGTCCCTTTTTGCAGATTCAAAGAGGTGCTTAGAATTTTCAGGCAGTCAGATTGCAGAGATGGAAGAACTGGCTTGACTGTGGACAGGGAGGCTGGTGTCATGCTGCAAGGAGGCAGGAGGTGAAGGAGAGCCAGGTCTCGGGCCTCAGGGTCCCTTTGCCACGTGTCTTAGTCTGGGCGGGTTACTGCTGCCACACTCCACAGGCGAGTCAGTTTATAAGTGTTAGGACTTCTTTTCTCAGCTCCAGAGGGAAAGCCTGAGATCAAGGCAGACCTGGGGTTGGTTGCAGGTCCAGGGTTGGTTGCAGGCCCATTACCTGGTTCATTGACTGTCCCTTCTCACTGAGCCCTCGCAGGGTGGAAGGGGCAAGAGGTCTCTCCCAGGCCTCTTCCATAAGGGCACCGTCCTCATGACCTGATCACCTCCCCAAAGGCCCCTTTCCAACCCCATCTTGCCTTGACCATGAGGATCTCCACATAGGAACTTTGGGTAACACTAACATCAGGCCATGCTGCAGGTTCATTGACCGCACAGCACAAAGAAAGGCAGAGGGGACATCACTGGAGAAGTGCCTGGCTTAGGGACAGTCACCAGTAAGCAGCTGCTGCTCCCACCCTGCCTGCGTGTGGCCCCCCAGGAGACTCAGTTTCTCTCTTGGTCCCCTTCTTAACCACCAGTTAGACCCTGCATTCTCAGAATTTGCTAGTTGCACATCAGTTAGTGGCTGGATGACGCTGGCTGAAAGGAAAGTGAGACAGTTCACACTAAGCCAGATGTGCTCCTTTTCCCCCAGACTCCCCCCATCAGAAGGCCTGTGTCTCCCGGCTTCTTCCTCTAGCATCCGTCAGTGCCCTCCCTCCATCCTCTCCCAGGTTGTCCGCTAGCAGATGTGGCTGTCAGCTATTTGTAAATACCCAATTAATGGAGAAGTTGGAATGTAGTTGCCACTAACTCTTCTTTATAACTTTCTACTGTCTAAACTTCTGTAAAAGGAAAAGAATTCGAGCCCCCGGCAGAATCGCGTTCAGCTGCTCCTGGGATCAAGGTTTCCCATCACCCCGAGCTTTCTAGCACCCCCATCCAAAGTCCCAGAGTAAGATCACTCAGAACAAGTGAACAGTAGCCTTGGCCACATGGGACGTCAATGCAGGATGCCCAGAACCAATGCCTCTGCTCATGACCCCAAATCCATGGGAGAGATGTCTACTTTAGGAAACAGGAGTTTTTAGCTGTCTGGCATGTCCACCAGGAAAGCTCCTGTCATTGTCGTTATCTGTGTAAGTTCATGGTTCCCCTGAGGAGTAACAATAACCAGTTACTGTTTTAGGTGATGTTTTCTGTAATACTCACCCAGTCTTCATAGCTACCCTGTGAGGAACGGACTGTGCCTACTGTCTGTTCCCAGCAAACTGTGAAACAGGGAGGGCCTGACGTCCTCACCCACAAGGAGCCAGGCTGGAGGACCAGGGTGTGCCCTGAGACCTGGCCTTTGCCACAAGCCCCAATCCAGCCTTGGCTGGGAAAATCCCAATATATAATAAGGTGGGCCACTTGAATATGAATCAGATTAAGTTCAACATTCAATATATTCATTTATCAACTGGACATAAATATCTATGCTTCAAAGAAAAAAAAAGGGAGAAAAAGCTTTCGGGTATTGAAAAAGCATTGCCTTTCTTTAAATAATAGTCCCAGGCTATCACAGCACCTGTGGCTCCACCTAGCATGCTTTTTCTCCTAACTGTGACTGATCTTTTGAAACGCCACCGGGAACAATAACTGTTTTCCTTCCTTGTCTGCTCGCTTAGCTTACAAACTACGTCTCAGAAGTAACTGATTACACGTTGGGCATAAAAGTGAGATACTTATTTTAAAATGTGAATGTTTACCTCTACCGACGCATTTATTATCAGGGAGAATTTCTTGGTGATGGAATTATTTTTAGGGCTGTTGTTCTGAAACATCTTTTGTAAGTGTGTTTGACTCGGACTGTGTTTCCCGTAGTGTCAAGCACTCAATAAATGTCAGGAGGCAGAAACCAGCTTCCTTGGTGGACCAGTCCAACCCAGCTCTGCACATCCTTCCATGGAGGGGGACAGAGCCACCCACCTGCTCTTTGGCTATCTCCTTGCCACTTGCTAGGGAAACATGGGTTCTTCCTGTTTTGGCCGTGCAAACAGCATTTGCCCGTGCGTGACTGAGAGCATCCTAAGCAAATAAACCAGGAGGACGCATATCATGTGTCTGTATAACCATGTCTACCCATCGTCTGCCAGATAGGTTTCCAACCGTCTCCAAACTTAAATCGTGGAAGTGACATTTAAGTTTTGGTTCCGGAAAGCTTCCTCTCTCTTCTGTGCCTTTCCGCCAACATCTTCAGGACTTTTTGTCTGTGGTGGCTGCTGTTTAATGTCAGGGCATTCGGGGAGAGCGCTCTGTTCCCAGTGCGATCTGGGTCTAGATCTTTCCCTCGACTGCAGCCTTTTTCGGCCCTTGGAGGGTCAGGCCGAGAACTTCTGCCCACAGAAAACAAGATGAGTGAAATTGTGACCACAGACCTGGAACCTGGCTGGGGCAGGAAGTGATCGCCATCGTGACATGGGCTCTCCAGACTTCAAAGTCCCTCAGCAAACTGAAGCAAGGCACAGTCAGTCTGCAATTAACCCTCTCCCAGTGGTGCAGGGGAGGGGAGGGGAACCCTATGGAGAAAGATGTGTGTGGGGTAGACAGTGTTTGGGATTTTATTAGTGTCCTCCCTGTTCCCTGGAAAAAAATGTTTAAACTTTGACAAAAACACCATTTATTATAGAGAAGTCATCCTTTCCTCCCCCCCATCACCTCCCTCCAACTGCTTTCTGAAGAGATCAGACCTGAATAATTCAACACTCATAAAAGTTTCTCTTGTGATAATGAGAAATTCAGTGCTTCCCTCTCGGGGCAGAAAACCTGCCCATTCTCCCACCATACCATTGTGGCAGGGACACGACGCGTCAGTGTGACAAACACCCTAACCACCGAATAAAACCTCAGAGACACAAAGCCATCAGCTAGCCAGTGCACAGGGAGCGATTAAGATCGAGGATATCTCAGTGCTGGCTATTTATAGACAGCCACATGGAGAAGGGGTTGAGGAGACCTTTTTTGGTCAATGCACCGAAGCTCTGTTACCCCTGCTGGGATGGCGCATTTGACTCTTCTCACATTCTGAAAAACAATTCAGCTGCCCCAGGACCACCAGTAGCTTTTTGGATTACAACACAGAGAATTTCTTTCTGAATATCTCAGGGACCAACAGCGGTATAACTGTACTAGTCTAACAGGGGAGAAATAGAGGAGATTTAAAACCAAATCTCTCAGGGGTACGGCTTGAAGGGACCAGTCAAGTCATAAGGAAGTGGCATATTTAAAGGGAAGAAAAGTGGAGAAAGAACTCTACAAAAGCAAACATGTTTCACCTAAAAAGTGGCTGGAGCAGATGAGTTTACTTTCTCTCTTACCCAGCACCCTGGGAAAGAATTTTAAAGACACCATTCACAATAACAAGGAGAATGGGAGGAAAGACAGAGCCAGTGAGATATTTCAACAAGTGCACGGAAGGCAGGAACAGAGGGAGAAATGGCACAGGGAGGACCGTGTCTGCACATGGAAAGAGAGCCCAGAAGGGAGGGTCCCTTCACACATCCCCTGCAGCAGGAGTGGGGACGCCAGCTCTTGGAGGGATTGAAGGTTTATCTAGAGGGAAAAAATGCCAGTAGGTGCTCTGGGCACGGGAATCCCACAAGGGCTGGCATGGGGACTGGGACTGGGGCTACTGGGAGGTCTCCTGCCCTTGTGCTGCAGGGCAGTCAGAAATCAGGAGAGAAGGCCGTCCCCAGCAAGGCTGCATGCGGTACACACAGCCCACGGCTCACCTGGGGCACAGCCAGTCCAGGTTCAGTGCTTCAGTTGTTTGCAGAGAAGGACAGATATTTGATGGAGGTGGTGGGGGAGGGGGAGGGCACAAATAGAGATAAAAATTACCTTATAGGAAATCAGAAGAGCAAAAACACACCTTTAAAATCAGTATTAATAGCCTTAGAGAGGGAACAAATGTTGCATTTATAAAACTAATGACAGGATGAATTACATACATAAAGAATAGATATACAAGCTCTTAGAATCTGTGTATGGCAGCTAAAAAATAACCACCATTTCTATAAAGGGGATGAGGATAAAGTCAAGGAAAAATTCTCAGAATTAAAAGAGTTGAGAGGTCTCAACTGCAAGAGACCTGCCTGAAATTACCAGTGGGAGACCACGGGAAATGGCTCCAATTAGGTCACTCAGCAGATTAGTTTAAGGGCTTCAAGCCAGGAACAGTACACGCGGTTCACAGGCAGGGGGCACTGGAAGGCTCCAGGTTTCTCAATGGTGGCCTAGTGGGACGATGTTCCCTGCTGAGTCCTGAGCAGAATGAGAGGCCCACGAAGAAGCTGGGGTGAGAAGCTGGGGCCACTGCACTACTCGGTCTTGTATATATGTGTTTAGAATTTCAAAGCTATAAATTTTAGAACCTGTCATGAAAACAAACCAAGCAAAACAACAAGAAACAGACCAAGAGCTCCAGCGTACACCTGTGATTTAAAGTCACAGGTTGATGATGCCCAAAGAAATGGCTCAGAGAGGGGAACAAGACAATGGTTGGGTCAGAGCCCTGGCACTTTTGTTATCAGTCCATTTGAAATCTTATTTTACAAAGATAAAAACTAGAGAAACTCTACAAAATTATATTCAGCCCATAATTTTATACCCAAGCAAACCACAAATCTGAAGGAAGATGCAGGCAGGTTTAGGACTCATAAGCCTAGGAGTTGTGCCCTCTGTCCCTTCTTAGGGCTACTGAAGATACTTGCCTCATAGAGGACTGGGCTCTAAGGCAGAGAGAGGCCTGGGAATGGGGGACGTGGCCTGCACGGACCAGCAGAAGCGGGAGGTCCAGGGGTGACTTCACTGTCTATCAGATCTGAGAGTAACCAGCCCAGACCACTCACCACTTCCCCTCCTGCCCCTCATGGTCAGCACATATGGGCAGGTGATAGAAAGCCCGTGTGTGTCTTCTTGGCCTGGAGGCCACAGCAGCGACTCCCAAGGCATCTTTCCCAAAATCAAGATGATAAGACTCCTAGCAAATGGGAACCCCAGCAATTGAGGGGTGCTGAAGCCAGGGCAGAGGGACCCATTCCCCACATGTGTATAAAAGGGAGATCAGATGGGAATGGGAGGAGCAGGGGGCTGTCTTCTCCATGAGGGTGGTCATTTCCCAGTAGCCAAGAGGGGCTGGTGAAGAGAGCCCAGCAGCTGGAGGCTGTGGTGTGCAGCCCAAGGGGACTGAGTGAGCAGGACAGGCTGGGGTAGGTGACAAGCAGTGACACCCATCACTGCATGTGCAGACACTGAGGAAGTCATGCTGTACCCAGTAGATCAGCATTCAGACCCCTGAGTTGCCATTAACTTGTGTTGGCCAGAACAGCAGCTTCAAGTGGTACAGTACCTGCCATGCAGGCACAAAGTCCCGAGTTCAAACTGCAGTCCCATTAAAAAAAATCAATAAAATGGTCTCTTTGAAAACTGGAGCTCAGGTGTGGTCTCTCAGACAGGCTAGTGAAAGCCACTGTGCAATGCAGAAGCTCAGAAGCAGGAGAAAGAGGCTCTTTCTGCACAGGAGAAAGAAGAAACAGCAACATTTACTCGACATAAATGAAAGGAGTACAGGAAAACTCTTCCCCGACGAAAGACGAGATTCTTTCTTCAGGAAAGATTCTTAACGTTGGAGTTCCCATGTTGCTGGAGAACCTCTCTATCTTCACCAAGCCTGCACAGCCTCTGTCCAGATGCAGCGGAGGGAGGAAGTTACAGAAGAAAATGAGCCATGCGGTAACCACTGCGCTCTGAGCTCCGACTGCCGTGGGGGAGTCAGGGCCTTTGGACACCAGGCCACGTCAAGCACTGGCAGGCTCCTGATGGGTGAGGAGCCTCACAGTGACCCTTTCCAGCGGGCAAGGGGACAAGACAAGCCCCATAGGCAACTTTTAAAAGAGATGAACCAGGACCTAATTGTAGATTGTGATCCTGGAACCAATACTCAGGAAGATACTGGGACAGATCATCAAAGTGGGGAGCAGAAAACCCTGGGGAGGAATGGCCACAGGTTGCAGAGGTCCCCAAGAGTTGCTCAGAGGCTCAAGTCTGTGGTCCCTAAGGGGTTTGCTGACATAGAAAGAATCAGTGTCGGGTATGGAAGGTATTTAGAGGCCATCCCAACTTCTGCACACCTTCCCTGATGTGAAGATAGAGCAGTGTGTGTAGCCAGGCATGGGATTCAAAGGCAAAGCCTCCAGAGGACGGCACTTGAGCAGTGGGCAAAGCGGGTTCCAGCCCTGCCCAGGGTCACCAGTTCCCAGGAACAAACCCAGAGAGTTCTCCAAATGCAAATCCAATCACAGCAATCCAGGAGGGAAGGCATCTTGCAGACTGAGTGTTGACGAGCAACCGTGTTACATTTTATTACCCCTGTTTAATGACAGCCACAAAGAAACATGGCTGACATTATGAGAACTTCTTATCTGGCCTCAAAGGCTTCTAAGCACCTTCATGTTTTAAATCATATAATCCACATGACAACCCTTTGAAGGCGAGACTTTTTACAAATGGGGAAACTGAGGCCCCAGAAGAGACCTGTCCAAAACCACACAGCTCCTAAGTAGCGAACAGAAGAGCACAATGGATTTCTGTGGTGTAACATTTCTCAAACTTGTTCTCATGCCATGACCAATTGCTAATGTACCCAGCTCGACATGATTAAATGTGACCTCCATGCTAGACCGGGTGGTACATTTGCTTCTACTCATTCCTAATATAAAAAAAGCAACTGGTGCCAGAGAATATCAAAAGCACTTTGATGGCAGGGAGCCACATGACAGTCCATCACCTTCCTCCCCACCCCCTATCCCCAGTATGGGAACATCCACCCAACCCAGTTTCAGCAGGGGGACAGACTGACAAGAGCAAGGCCTGGTGCCCTTGGACAGGGCTGCACTGCTAGGGTGGGAACATGGAGCAGACACCAAGGTTTCTGCAACTCGGCTCTCAAGGTAAAGGACGAATGGAACTGCAGCAAATGCAGAGGTGGGTGGGAATGGAAGAGCCACAGAGGGACAGACGAGGCTGACGATGGGTCAGACCAAGGCCTCCCCGTACATCCCAGTGCCCATCTGTGGCCTGGAGACCACAACCAACACTTCTTCTGTTCGTTTAATGTCTCCAGGAAGAGAATCCAGGCAGGGTGGCAGAGATCCAGAGAGGAGTCGATGGACAGACAAAACACTCTGGGGTATTCTGAGGCCTGACAAGACTTTGCGTCTTTATGTTTGTCACATTTTAGGTGACAACTTGATGTGAGACAAAGGATCACATCAGGGTTATGCTTCCATGGCTCTGATCACCGGAAGCTTCTGGAACACACAGGTTAAAGTTAAACAGCAGTCTGCCCTTGCCAGCTGTCGGACTCCCCACTCACCTCCTGCAGCTATGGCCTCCTGCCGGGGCATCCAGGTCTGCAAGTGTGGGAGGGACTGGATGTGAGAACTTACCAAAACGGACACATAACACATAACAGTCCTTTCAGCACAACACTTGTGATTTTTTCCAGGCCTTCCGTTAAGCTGAGAAGTTTGACATCAACGTAAGGAAGAGGGTTGCCAGTACCACCAGTTCCTGAGGTCCTTAGGCTTCGGGAAGTGGGCCTTGCTGTGCCTGCTTACTGAGGCTATAGGACAGGGGACATTGTTCTCATTTCACAGACAAGGCAGCTGGATGCAAAAAGTTGCACTCAATTAGCAGATCCCTCAGTTCAGAAGCAAGAATGCAAATAGGAATCCATCTACGTGCACTCTGCAGAAGATGGCAAACAGGAATTGCTAAAGTCTAAAAAGGGCGACAAACAGAGAACAACTTTTACGGAGCGAAGGGATCTGGACTAGCCTGGAATAAGCCATATTTGCTGTTCATTCCACCAAGCCGAGCAGCAATGCCTGGACACTATGCCCGACACATACACAGAAAGACCGAGGTGGAGAGACAAGGCCATTGGGCTGGATGTGGCTCTGAGTCCTCCAGATTCTCTTTTCCTTGTCATCCCACACTGGACACTGCAGAAGCCAGGGACACTGAATGCCAGGAGGCACAGACCAAAAAGTCCCTGGAACAGCCTGCTTGCTTTAGCCACGGGGCCAGGAAACATGGCTTTCAGTGCAAGCAGAGGGATATTGCGTTAGCTTTCTGTCACTGGGACAAAATACCTGACAGAATCAAAGAGAGGTTTCTTGTGACTCGTGATTTCATTGTTTCAGTCCATGGTCAGCTGGCTCCATGGCTTTGGGCCTGTGGCAAGGCAGAGCATCATGGTGGAGAGCACACAGTGGAGCAAAGCTGCTCACTTCACAGTGACCAGGAAGCAAACAGAGGTGGGCGGAAGGATCCAACATAGCCTTCAAGGCCCACCACTAATGACATCGCTTCCAGGTACGATAGGCCTGCTTCCTGACGTTTCCATCGCCTCCTAATAGCACTGTCATCTGGGACCAAGCCCTCAACACCTGAGCCGATGGGGGACCTTTACTATCCAAACCACATCACATACTTAAGACCGTTAAGGGAGCGTAAGGACTTGGGTGTTATAATTTCTATTCTTACTCAGACAGTAAACTGTAATGTTATGTGTATGTATCATGTAATATTACAGCAGCCCCAATAAGATCTAAGTGAGATACACTCAAAAACAGAGACGAATCAAGACAGAAATCTAAACAATGGTCAAGTGAGAGAAAAGAAACACAGGAAATGAACAGAAAACAAAAATAAAATGGCAGATTCAAATTTAACCACATTAAACTTAAGTGCTCTAAAGATACACCAGTTAAAATATAGGGACTGTGAGAGTGGGTTAGAAAACATGACCCAGTGTCTCAAGAGAGCACTGTGCTGACTGACAAAAAGGCCAGTCTAAAACTCTGATGAAGCCACTGTACAGCATTCTCAAAATGACCCAAGCATAGCAACGCACAGCAGATCCCTGGTTGCTGGGTTAGGGACGGTGGGCTGGAAGGTTTGATTCTGAGGAAAACTTGATTACATCTTCAAATCGAGGATGAGTCCAATAAAAGGAACCTTGGTGAATTTCCACAGAGATGGCAAACATCGGTGTGGAGCTTAAGAGATGTCTTCACAGAGCCACTGTTCAGTGCTAGAACCCGGCACAGCCCTGTGTGGACCTGTAACTTTTGTGTGAGTCAGAAAGAGCATCTTGAAAGCAGCCCTGCAGCTTGGGAAGGCATCGGTTGTGTGAGTGAGGCTGGAAGACCATGCCGGCAGCTCGTCAAACCTCAGGAAAGTAAGGACAGTCCCATGGAGAGATAAGCTAGCTGGGCCCCAGAGTCTTGGGGACCCTGGTCTTGGTTCCAGAATTGCAACCCCTACCTAGCTAACTCAGTTGTGTGTGGGAAGTCATCTTTGGAAAACGCATCTTAGGGCTGGTACTTTACTATTGTCTATAATAAGCAATCGCCAATATATATATATTTTTTGCCCTGGCTGCCAGGTAGCTCCAGGCTAAGTTTTGAGTTTTGTTAAAGCAAATTTTGTGCTATGCCTTGGTTTCTGCAGTTTACTTCAGTTCTTCTCTCTCCATCCATCCATCCCTCCTTTTTTATTTTTTTGTGTGACTGGTCCTTGAACTCAGGGCTTCCAGCTTGCAAACCAGGTGCTCTATCACTTGAGCCACACCTCCAGTCCACTTTTTGCTCTGGCCTTCATGTGAAGAAGGGACAGTGCTGTGGCTTAAAGAAACACCAGTGCAGAAGGTGACAGGCATTAAGGGGACGACCTGGGGCTCTGATTTGGACTCCAGAGGATGTGAGTCCTTGGCTTCAGGTGGGTCCCCACAATGTCCCATTTACATTGCATGTGGGTCACACACCTGTGTGCTGGCCTGAGGCTGGCAGCTGTTAGCTTTCCCACAAAGGCTGTGAATGGACAGGTGCCCTGCAGCCTGGCCCTGCTGGAGCCTGGGGTCTGTCCCCATGGGAGGGACCTCACTGAGGAACCAGAGAGCCTCACAGACGAGGTGAGGGGACCCAGAGGAGTGGGTATGTATGGTGGTCTCCTCTTCCATCTCTGGGCATTGGGGAAGCTATAGCTGCGTCTGCCCTCTGATGACGCCTCATGTTCTAGAAACAGCTGTCATCTCTCAAGCCTCTCTCTTACACACCAGCCCTTTCCTCTGAACTCTCATACCCACCTGTGACTTTGTCCAGTAGCTTCCTTAGCTATGAAATTATAAATTTTGATTATCACCAAAATTTCTCATTACAAAGTTTGATGCTAGAAGCAGGGCCAGGTGGAAAAAGGAAACAACCCTTTTAGGAAATGCTGTGTTGGAAGGAATGTTTCCTACTGGTTGTGCCAAGTTCCCTGGCCTCTCCTATTGCCTGGAGGGAGGTGGCGCTGGCCTGGCCCACAGTCTCCTTCCTCCGGCCATGGGAAGGGGAGGGAGAGAGGTCTTCCCAGCTTCCACCCAGCCAGACCTGAATGGTGGCACTGTAAACTCTCCACTGAAATGTAAAATCATTTTATCAGCGATGGAAACCTGCACTGTTTAAGGTTTTGAAAACTATCCAAGTAACCCAAGTGAAAAGAAAATCATCCTCCTACCAATGGCTAAAATTAAACCGTATGTACTACAGGGACGATCAACCCAAAAAAGAACCCCGATCTTCAAGTTCTTGCTTTTGTTTAAATTTGCAATTCAGTGCCAGCACAGGTGGAAATAAGATCCTGCGTGGGATGTACCCATGCTTGGAGTCTGTAGGTTTTAAACATAGCTGACGCCCTTAGCATTAATTCAAGTGTATGCTGCAAGAAAGGTGTTTCCAGCATGCACCATGAGCATGAATCCTCAAAAGCACTTCCTCTGTTTTTGCCACTTGAAGGCTTTCTGTGTCTCCTTTCCACGCCAATGTTGGATGTGACGTGTGCTTTCTTTTGAGTGGTCTTCACAGTCTTCCAAGGACCTCCATGTTTCATTTTACTTCCTCATCTGCACAATCCTGGGAATTTGGCAAAACTTTACACAGCACTCTGAAGAGATGAAGAACCGAAGCTCAGAGGAAGTGACTCAGCCAGGGTCACGCATGGCAGATGTGTGGGGCCAGGTCTCCCGGAGTCTATCTCCCTGGCTGCTCCAGGCTTGTGTCCAGTTGTCCTCCGATGGTTTGTGTCCACGTCGTTGGGCCTGCTGTGGCCTCAGACACTGTTGATTTGAAATGGAGTCCTTGTATCCAGACATCCGCACACGCAGGCTTATGCAGGAGTTACCCTTCCCAGCCCTCTGCCATCCTCGTCCAGCGCTGCTGGGTTTTCCTGTGTGGGATTTACCCCCAATATAGCTGCCCCTTCTGAGCTGTGACTGGGTTTCTTTCTAAATATTATTTGGGATGAGGCACAAATGTTTGTTTAAAAAGTTGTTTAACAGGCAATCATCCTCCTACAAATCTGTGCAGATTCGTCCACATTTTACACGCTCACTTGGGAAGTTGGAAAAGCAATTGTCAAAGCTGTCTGGATTCATTTCTAGGGCTGGCATAACAAATTAGCCCACACTGGGAGGCACAGAATAACAGAAATGTCCCCTCTCCCAGCTGGGGAGGCTCCAAGTGTGAAGATAAGGCACTCCTGCAGGTCCTTCCACCTGTCCCCCATCTGCCAGTCATTCCCGTGTCCCTTGGCCTTCCCTCGTTCGCATCTCTCCAGCCTCTACCTCCAAAGCCACAAGCTGTTCTGTGGTTTCGTGTCCAAATCCCTCATGGTGGGACCTCATCTTAACTTGGGGACATTGGTAGAGACTTTCCAAATAAGGTCACATTCACAGCATTGGAACCGTAACATTTTTTCTGGTGTGTGGGGAGACACCGTTCACTGCACAACACTGTTTTTTAAGCTCCTTACCTATGGAGGCCATGGGCTGACAGTCATTTGTTAGAAGTGAATGAAGGGGACCTTAAAGACCCATCTGACTTTCTAAAGCAAAAAGCAAATCCGAAGGGAGAATGAGCTGATCCCCACAGATGACCACATGACCTGACTTGCTGTGACCACTGTCCACGCCACCAAGACAGGAAGGGCCATGGGGTCTAAGCTCAGCCATTCCATAGAACAGGGCAAGGCAAAGCAGATTTGCCAAAGGTCAAAGGCCTAGTGGGAGCCCAATACCCCAGAAAAACCGCTGTGCTCTTCCGTTAAAATTGAACCGAGTAACAAGTTTATGTCTACGTTGTCCTTGTGGCTGTCTTGAGTGGTGGAGAGGTTCTTTCTGCTTCCCGTCTTCATGAGGCACTGGGCCCACCACCCAAAGGAGATTCTGAGAAGCCTTGGTTCATTTTCAAGCTGTCAACATGGACTGCTGACAAGGCAGGCACAGAGGAAGATCCTGGTCCCCTGAGGCGGAGGAAGCAGGGATGCTCTGAGAGAGTGGCGTGGATCCACAACCAGCTCCACATCACTGCAGAAGTGAATCTGAACTGGAGGACAAGCTAGGCTAGGTCTGAGGACCTGTGGGTAGTGGCAAAGGCCCATTGGAGGTTCCCTGCTGGACATATAGGCAAAAGGAGAGAAGGGTTGCCAACAGGTCACAGCGCTCTGTGTCTCTGGGATCTTAATGACATCACACTTGTTCCCGCCTTGAGCACTTGGGCCCTCCAGTCCTCCTCTCTGCACCAGTCCTGACCCGCTCTGCCTGAAGCTGCTTTCTTCTCATCCCTCAGCACATCTAAACACCCTCCTCCCCTCAGGAGGCCCTGGTCTCCCAGCCTCTGTCTAAGGGGCCTCCCTTCCCCTTCCCCAGCACCATCCACTCCATCTCCTCTAATGTTTTCCATAGGAGACCCCCAGGGAACCCCTACTCATCTTCCACCTAAGAAGAGCAAAGACTTGTTTGACTCCCCTCAGCCATACACACCCCAGAGCTCAGGGAGTGCTGTGTGTACAAGGGGACAGCTTCAGGGAAGAGTCACCTGTCACCTCCACACAGGCTCTTCTGCAAGGCCACCACCACCACCATTTTACCCAAACCCTAAACTCCCCTCCTACGGCGCCTCAGGCTGTTTTCCAGGATTAAATGACCCAATGCCTTCTCTGCCCTCTCTCCACACTTGCTCTTCTCCTCTGCAGGTGTTTCTCTGAGCAGAATGTGCAGGTGACAATCCTTGCATTGGGTCTCCCAGTGCCAAATGCCTGATTCCAGTAGGGAATTCACCCCCTCCATCCCCCTGGGAGGACCTGATATCCCAAATTCCTGTGAGAGTGGGACCCTTGCTGGCCACAGAGGCAAATCATCTCCCAATTAGTGGCTGACTCTGAGTGGACAGTGAACTCAGGCCAGGTGCAGCTCTGCCAGGACTCTTGTAGGACTCATCAGGTGACCAGGCAACAATTACAGTAGTGACAACTTCTGCCCGCCATTTGCTGTGTCCCAGCAACCCTGCTAGGCAACTTATGTCACAGCTCCTTTAATTCTCAAAACAGTCCAGGGAAGGAGGCTGGGGGTGCTGGTGGGATTAAAGGATGGATTGACGGGGCCTCTTTGAAAGAAGCCTTTCCTTCCCATGCTTGGGAATCTTGGGATTGGAACTGGACGCCCCATACTTTACCTGTTGAGCAGCTCATCTCTGAGTTGGATACAACAAAATGTGGGTTTTTTTTCCAAAAATAGTTCACAGATACAATTGTCCGAGTAGCTGAACATGGTGTAGCTGTCCCCTCTCAGTTTTTATAATTAGTGTTCAGTTTTCTCAGTGTCAAGGCAAGCCTTTCATTCATGTAATTTAAAAGCAAGGGTCTCTGCTATGTGACATCTGAACTGTTTCACTGCCACCGCCATGTGCCCAATAATGCCCAGCTCACGATGTCACACCTCCCACACCACCACAAGTAATGCTTCCAACTCAGGAGAATTCAAAACAGAGTTGTCAGAGTACTGTCGTAAGATCTGTGACTGTGGGTGGGGGTGAGAAGTCAGGAGAGAAACAAGGAAGACACAAAGGAAGCTGACATTCAGGGTTTCATATCCCAGGAAGACTTTTTTTCTCCCTGGGGTTGAATCTAGAGCCTCGCACATGCTAGGCAAGAGCTCAACCACTTCAGCTACACCCCAGCCCTGGTGAAGGTTTTGAGCAATAGCTGGGTGAGGTGGCTCACGCCTGTAACCCCAGCTACTTGGGAGGCTGGGATCAGGAGGATCAACGTTGGAGGCCAGCCTGGGCGAATACTTCGTGGGACCACCCCATCTCCAAAAAGAACTGGTGCAAAATGGACTGCAGGTGTGGCTCAATCAGGAGAGTGCCTGCTTTGCAAGCACAAATCCCTGAGTTCAACCCCCAGTCCCACCAAACAAACAAACAAAAAACCCACTTTAAGCAGGACTGTTACTGAAACTTCAAATACCTCTTCAATTTAGCAATAGCAAAATTTGCTTTCTGAGTTTGTGAAAAAGAGAAAAAATCCTAAAACTGTCACAGTTGCTCCCCAAATATCCTCAAGGACAAAACCTGCTGGAACGCGCTCTGTCTGAGCTCTGTGACGGCAGGAATTACTGAGGGATAACCCACATGCTGTGGGATCCACATGGGAAAACACACACTTCGATGGTTTTGATATAACCTCGGCCTCCTCTTAGAATATCCTGAGCCAGCATTGCACCCCAGTCCCCAGCACCACACCACCCGCCCCTGCCACTAACCTGCTCTCTGCTTTGCTGGGGTTTGAATGTTTGTCCCCTGCAAAACTCATGCAGCTTGGTCTCCACTGAGGAGAGCTGGGAGGGGACCTTGGGAGGTGATTAGGTCCCCAGAGCTCCACCCTTACAAAGGCCAGTTTGTTCCTTTTTGCTTTGTGTGAGGTACAGCAAGAATGCCCTCTCCAGAGGCTGGCATCTGAACACTGATTTCCCAGCTCCCAGCTGTGAGCCAATGAACCTCTGTTTGTTATAAATTACTCAGTCTGCGGTTTTGTTATAGCAGCACAGACTGAACTAAGACTTGTGTCTATGGATTCTCCCTTTCTATGTCTTTTATGTAAATGCAATCATGCAACACGTGGAGTTTTGTGACTGGCTTCGTGAGGCTCATCTCTTTCCTTTTTACTACCAGATAATATTTCATTGCATGGATGTAGCACAATTTGTTTATCTACTCATCAGTTGACAAGTTTGGATTGTTTCTCCATTTGGGCTATGATGGCTAAGTCTGTTGTCAGCATTTAGGTACAGTTTTTTGGGGGGGACAAATGGTTTCATTACTGAATAAAGAATTATATACATTTGGTGAGAAAAATAATCATCAAATCATTCATGCAAACTTGTATATCAGCAGTCAGCAATGTTTCATTCTTTGTATAATTCTTTATAAAAGTAGAAAAAAAATGGACATTAAGTATCAAAGAAAGCTCTCATTTAAATATGTTCTCCTCTGTCTGAAACGCCAAACGGTCCCTTCTGGCTCTCTGGTAAATCCGTACTACAGAGGTGCTATGAAGAAGCTTTGCTTTCATCTGATGTTGTCAAGAATGTTCTAAGGATAAACTTCCAAATGACTGAAAAGTTTTATGATTTTTTTCACTGAAAAAGACAAATGGGCTTTTATCTTTTTATCTACTGAACCCTAATGATTTCTTGTTATGATTGGCAGGTCTCTTGCAGTATTATTTGCACACATCACATCAGACCCTACTGATAAATTGTTTAGGATCAGCCCAAACCTAAAGGGCCCCTGCCTCCACACTGGACCTGCTTTGGACTCTTCTCACTCCAGCGTCTGTCCCAAGATCACTAGGGCCTGAGGTATATTGGGGGGCTTCTCACAAGACCACCAGGGCCTTCCCACACCCTGTGCCCCAAGAATTCATTTACTATCAAGTCTTCATCCAGCTCTCTGGGCAGAGGTAGAAATTTTCAATTGTCCCAGTGGTCTTTGGAGCTGGCCATTCATGGTTTGTTCATAAAACCAAGTCCCTTTGAAGTTCCTTTGTCCCCTTTCAGCAGATAACAGGGCATCTTCTTAGTAGGCCTGTGGAGCATTCCTTAAAGCACTGGCACTGTGTGAAGGCTCATCTTAATTGTCAATTTGACTATACTGAGAGGAGCCTAGGGCATCAGTAAAGCGCTTCCAGTGTGGCTGTGGGGGTTGTTTCCAGAGATGATTGACAGATGGAACCGGAACTATGGGGGGAAGACCCACCCCAAATGTGGACAGCACCGTCCACATTCCATTCTGGTGCATCTGGAGGCTTGGATGAAGAAGGAAGAAAAAGAGGAAGAAGGAAGAAAAAAGGAGGAAAAAGAAAAAGGAAGGAGGAAGGAGAGGCAGAGAGCAGAAAACGAAGGAGGAAGCCTGTCAGCACAGGCTCACTCTCTGGCCTCTGGTTCCTGGCTGCCATGAGGTTAGCCTCTCCCCTCCACCTCTGCCTTGCCACGGGCCTATAGCAATGGAGCTAGCCAACCATGGACTAAACCCTCTGAAACCCAAAGCAAGACGGCCAGAACCTGGGGTTCACTGGATCCATCGTGTGTGGTGGTAGTGGGTGCAGCCCATCCTCCAGCTTGCGGCGGTTCTGGGGTCCATGGCCTACCCATCTTAGGCAGCCTTCTGTGGTTTTGTAAGTTGGCTGCTTCAAGCAGTTGGCACTTCCTGCCCCTTGTCCCCATCCAAGGACAGGAAATGTTTCTTCCCACAGTGGCTGTGCTCTGCTTGGCTGAACAGTAATAAATCTCAGAACCAAGAGAATAGAGGTGACTGGTTTGCCAAAGGAAAAGCTAAGTGCTGGTTAGAAGGCAGAAGAAGGGGCTAGGTGAAATGGGTGTCCAACTGGAATCTCAGAATGTGACCTTATTGGGAAAAAGAGTCTGCAGATGTATCCAGGTAAGATGAGGTCATACTGGATGGGGGGCCCTAGTCAAATGACGGGTGTCCTTATGATAAGAAGGATGTCTGGCCAGTGGAACAGAATAGAGGACCCGGATATGAATCCACACAGCTATGCCCACCTTATGTGTGACAAGGGCACTAAAAATACACAATGGAGAAAAGAGAGCCTCTTTAACAACAGAAAAGTGTTGTTGGGAACAGTGGTTACCTGTCTGCAAAAAAACTGAAACTAAATCCATGTTTATCACCCTGTACCAGTATCAACTCAAAATGAATCAAGGACTTTAATATCAGACCCGAAACTCTAAAGTTGGTACAGGAAAGAGGAAGAAACACCCCGGAAGGAATAGGTATAGGCAAGGACTTCCTCAATAGAATCCCAGCAGCTCAGCAACTAAGAGAAAGTATGGACAAATGGGACTTCATAAAATTAAAAAGCTTTTGCACAACAAAAGAAATGGTCTCTAAACTGAAGAGACCACCCACAGAGTGGAAGAAAATATTTGCCAGCTACACATCAGACAAAGGACTGACAACCAGAATTTACAGGGAACTCAGGAAACTAAACTCTCCCAAAATCAATGAACTGATAAAGAAATGGGCAAGTGAACTAAAGAGAACCTTTTCAAAAGAAGAAATCCAAATGGCCAAAAAGCACATGAAAAAATGCTCACCATCTCTAGCAATAAAGGAAATGCAAATTAAAACCACACTAAGATTCCACCTCACCCATTAGAATAGCCATCATCAAAAACACTACTAACAACAGGTGTTGGCAAGGATGTGGGGAAAAAGGGACCCTTGTACATTGCTGGTGGGAATGCAAGCGAGTGTAACCACTTTGGAAAAAAATTTGGAGGCTTCTTAAAAAACTAAACATAGATCTGCCATATGATCCAGCAATCCCACTGCTGGGATATAGCCAAAGGAACGTGACACAGGTTACTCCAGAGGCACCTGCACACCCATGTTTATTGCAGCACTATTCACAATAGTCAAGTTATGGAAACAGCCAAGATGCCCCAGCACTGACGAATGGATCAAGAAAATGTGGTATCTATACACAATGGAATTTTACTCAGCCATGAAGAGTGAAATCTTATCATTTGCAGGTAAATGGATGGAATTGGATAACATCATTCTGAGCGAGGTTAGCCAGGCTCAGAAGTCCAAAAATCGTATGTTCTCCCTCATATGCGGACTTTAGATCTAGGGCAAATACAGCAATGTGGTTGGACTTGGGTCACACGACAGGGGAGAGCACATACGGGAAGTATGGGGCTCATGAAACATGAAAGCATTTGATGTCCCCACTCCAGAGGAACTAATACAGAAACCTTAAAGCAACAGAGAACATGAGAAGGAGATCAGGAACTAGTGAAAAGATCAGTTAGAGGTGAATCAACTTGGATTGTAACACATGGGTACACGAAAGCCATAGTAGGAATCTCTCTGTGTAGATATCTTTAACTCAACTACCAAAAACACTTTGCCTTCCTTATTATGCTTGACCTTTTTCTTCAACAAAATTAGAGGTAAGGATGGAACAGGTTCTGCCTGGAAGTGAGGGGGGAAAGAGGGGAGAGGGAGAGGGTGGGGGCAGTGGGGAGAAATGGCCCAAACAATGTATGCATATATGAATAAATGAATAAAAAAAAAAGAAAAAGAAAAAAAAGAAGATGATATGGATGGCGGTCTCCAGACTGGTTATTAAACTTGTTTTTAGCTGGAAAAAAAAAAAAAAAAAGAAGGATGTCTGGGCAGAGGGAGAAAGCCATGTGGAAACAGGCTCACACTGTGTCACGGGCAAACACCAGAGCTGTGGGAGGCAGGAAAGTGTCCTCCCAGAGCCTTCAAATGGGGTGGCCTGGTGGAGGCCTCGAATTTGGACACCTCGCCTCCAGAACCACGAGAGAACAAGTCCCCTCTATTTTCGATTTGTGTAATTTGTTTTGGCAGCCCAGGAACCATGAGTGAGGAAACAGTCATGAGGCTCTAAGCCTGTTCTTGCTCAGTGCTGACCTACCATCAGCTCACCTTCCAGAAAAAGGCAAAGCTGTGCTGGAGCATCCTCCAAGGGACCAGTGTCCTTGATCAACTTGTCACTAGGGTTCTCGAGAGAAGGAAGATTCATTCCATTGAGGCCAAAAGTTTCAGGTCACCTTTCGGATTTCCTTGGGGTCCCCATCACAGGTGCATGACATGGTGCCTGGCAAACAACTGGAGCTGTCTTCTGTCTCATCTCACACTGGACTGTTTTTGGGGTCTCAGCGTCATCTCTTCACTGTCTCCTGTTGTCCTGAGCAGCCTCTGATCCTCCAAATTCTCTACCTCTAATATCCTGTGAGCTGGAAACCCAAGAAGCCAAACTGGAGTGAAATGTCTCAAAGAATAATTTATGAGTGGGGGATTCTGCCATAGCGAGAGGCTAAGTGCACCAACTTTGGAATACTAATTTAACTTCCTGGGGGTCTTTCAACAACCCTTTCCAATTCTGGATCCTGTCTCTGCTGAATATGGCTGCCAGCTGGCACCCTAGAGAGAGCTGTCACTGCCCTTCCTGCACCATCAACTCAGACCCAACCCCAGGCTGGTGGTTGTGAGGAGTGAAGCTGGGCCACACTACACCAACTGTATGTGCTTGGAGAAGCAAGCAGAACTGGCACTGCTCTGTGCAATTGTCACCTTGGTAATGAAGGGCCCAGAGTCCTGGTGTCACTATCCGCAACAGAGGAGACACATTAAGAAAAGTCCAGTGACTCCTCAAAATGATGGCCAAGGTCCAACCGGGTGTCCTGTTGGATGGTAACTCCTACAGGGAGACCCCAGGTCTCTGTTGTCTCTGACTCTGAGTCAAGCACACCAAGGGGACCAAGGAATCAGGAAAGGAACAAGCACAGTTTTCGATCCCAAGCCAGGAGCACACAGATCAGGGCACCAAGACCTGGAAAATTAGCTCTGTTGAGTCCTGGCTTCCTTATTGCCATAGTACTGGCAATAATAATAATGGAGAAATACTGCTATCAGCTGCATAGGCGTGGTTTGAGAATCCAGCCCACCTTCTCCACGTAGGTGCTACACGCAGGGCTTAGAACGAGCAGAGTTTAGTGAGTAGCGACTGAAGACATTATTACCAAAATCACAACTTCAGAGGGAAAAAAGTTGAAGTGTGGTCCATCCATGTATTTCACTGTTATGCAGCCATTAAAACTTGTGTTTACAAAATTGTTTAATGGGGGAGAGGGAGGCGACCCAAACAATGTATATACCTGTGAGCAAATACAAAAACAATAAAGAGTTGTTTAATGCATGAGGGAATTTTTATGCCATGTTATTTTTTTTAAGTTTCCAAAATTATATATATACTGTTTGTTTACAAGTATGCCTTAAAAATAGTAATAAAAATTCACAAGTAAATATGATAAAATGTTAATAGAGGATAAATCTGAGTAAATGAGATTACACAGAACTATTTTTCTACTTCTTTCTCCTTCAGTGTTCTTCCCAGGGAGCACATAACTGTCTCGATAATTGTCAGTAAAATGCATAGGAGGAAATCATGCACTAGACAGGCTCTGGTCTTCTTTCCTTGGTGGTCGCACAGGCAAATCTCTGGGGAGCTGGCTGCCCTGCCTTGTCCAGGCGGCACACCTGGACAATTAGCCCCTCTCCAGTGGACACCAACCCTGGGGACTGTGGCCGTTCAACCTTGATTCTGGCTGTGCTTATCCAAATGTGAAAGTGCCCACTCCTGTTATCTGCACATCCTTCCTTACAGCCACAAACAGAGGTCAGCACTGGGGGTGTGGATGTCGTGGATGTGATTTGTCAGTAAGAGGCTGGGTCCCTAATTGTTGATCTCAGTGCTGGCAGCTCTTGGTGCTGGCTTTGATCTGTGCCGTCATCTCTTGGCAGTGCCAACCTAGCTCTTTCTAAGAAGCAGGGAAGAGTAAGAGCCAGGAGGAAGCAGCAGAGGCTGTGAGGAACAGGGCAGCAACTGCCTTACAGAGGCAAACGGTGGGAGGTTTCGGGTTGGGGCGAGAAGAGAAAGGAGTGGAGGCCACAGGTCTCCTCCTGGAGGGGACCCAGGGGCTCATAGCACTGACTTGAGGTACAGAATATTCTTGGTGCCCGATGAACTCTTCACCAATCCTGGAGTCCTTTTGGTCCATGATGCTGAGACCTATTTTCCTGCTCAGAGACAGAGTAGCTTTCAAAGATATCAGTCCATTTTGTGTTGCTATGACTGGATACCACAGGCTGGGTAATTTATAAGGAACAGGGGCTTTTGTTTGCTTGTTTATTTTGCAGTACTGGGGATTTGAACTCATGGCCTCCTTTCTGGTAGGCAGGCATTCTACCCCTTGAGCCACTGAACCACAGCTACAGTCCATTTTTGCTTTTAGTTTCTCCCCCCTCCCCTAGAAAGGCTCTCCTGTTTTTTCTTGGGGCTGACCTCACACTGTGATCCTCCCACCCATGCCTCTGAACACACCGCTGAGCTTTTTAAGTTGAGATGGGGTTATGCTAACTTTTTGCTGGGGTTAGCCTCAAATCATGATCTTCCCAATCTCTGCCTCCTGAGGAGCAGGAATTACAGGCGAGAGCCACTACGTCTGGTCCCAGAATATAAGTTTATTTAGTGCACAGTTCTGGGGGCCCAGAGGTCAGAGAGCATGGTGCCTTCCTCAGCTCTGCCTCTGGCGAGGTCCTAGTGCTGCATCAAACATGGCGGCTGGTATGGCTTGGCGAGACACGTGTGTGCCCAGATATCTCTTCCCCTACTCACAAAGCCACTAGTGTCATTGTGGGGCCACTATCATGACCTCATCTAGTCCTGATTGCCCATCATAGCCCCTTTCCCAACAGCATTAACCTCTGAATTTGGGGTTCAGTTGCCCACATAGGAAGTCTGGGAGACACACTGACTTTCCTAACAGCCATAGATGACAGAGATGTGTTTCAAAGGACACCCACTCCTAATGATTCTAAAAGTGTCTCCTCCAAGCTCTGCTGCTCTCTGCACTTGGCTCTGTAGTCACTTCAAGGTCCGTCCACAACCTGTAGAGCCCTCGAGGAAAAGAGCAGAACACATGCTGCTGGGTGATCCACAGGACATCTCGGCCCCTAAGTGGCGGGGCCAGGAATTTTACTGAATTTTACACACTGACCAGAAGCATTTGCTCTGCTAAACTCCATGGTGACTGACCAAGGGTCTGTGACTCCTTCTGATGCACTCTTAAAAATAATTTATTCATGTGTAAATCAGAGCGGCTGTGCTTTTTCCTTCAGCCCATTTTTGGGGGGCCAGGACTTTCCCACCTGTTGGAAAAAGTGAACACTCCTATTTATAGATTTAATTACAGTTACTCATTTCCCCAGAGTCCTTGGCCTGTACCCTATTTCCCCTCCAAAACCAGTGTTCCCAGGGAGGAGCGACCCTGGGTTTCCATTGGAGAACTGCAAATGGTGCCCACCTGTAGCTTTCTGGGGGTTATGCCAGGTCTTAGGGTCTAACCACCCCACACTTCAACTATGAGCCTTGAAATTCAACATCAGATTGTCTTCTCTATTTGAAATAAAACTGGAGAAAGCGAGGTGTCAAACTCAGGGCGACTTTCTAACATTCTCAGACATTGGAATTGAGAACGCACATAGCGCTCGAGCACTCACAGTTCCTTCCGGGAGACAAGGACACCCTTGCTGTCTGGGATGTCCCCTCGCAGACTGGGGAGGACCCATGGGAGGATCAGTGTCCAAGAGCAAGGCAGGGTGACCAGGAAGCTCCATCACCAGGCATACGGTGCGCACACTTGGCCCATCCTGAGCACAGTCGTGAGCCCCTCCCTCCCTTGAACCAGCGGACATCTCAGTCATTAGTCATCTCCTTTTGCGCTTAGCTTTGACATCTGGTCCTTGGTCTTGTGGGGTTTGCTTTGCGTTTGTGGTGTCAGGTAAGCGTTGAATGCGGCATCTCGAGTCTAGAGTTCAGATGATCCTGCATATAATTAGGAGCTGGTGGCTCACGCCTGTAATCCTAGTGACTCAGGGGGCAGAGATCAGGAGGATGGTGGTTCAAAGCAAATAGTTGGTGAGACCCTATCTCGAAAAAACCCTTCACGAAAAAGGGTGGCTCAAAGTGTAAATTCTGAGTTCAAGCCCCAGTACTACAAAGAAAAAAGAAATTAGGATGGCTTTAAACTCACGTATTGTCCTCTGGTCAGACTCTGTGCCCTGTCCCTATCTGTCTGCTCAGGACCTATCCCGTCCTCTTCTCCATGGACGGTCATCGCAAACCCTTTGTTTTCAGGAGAGGACAGGGCTAATCAGATCTCTTCCTGCATTTCACATTGGGCCGGGACTGGCCAGGACTGCTCTGGGCACCCTGGGAGAGGAGGCTGGAAGCTGAGGACAGTTATCCAAAAGGCTGACGCCCTCTCCCGGGAGCCTGTGAAACTACACCGGCCTTGTCAGGCAAACCCTAGCAACTAACTGACTGTTTTGTTTCTTCCCCTTCATTTGCAGGTAGTTCCAGGGCCACAGATCAATTTGTAGGTCAGGTTGACCCAGATCCCATACTGAGCACGAGAGAACAGCAACTCAGCCTCTGAACACCCTTTGCCAGCAAGCAAGACTTGTGAAGGGATTGACGTCAGCAGATCTTTGTCGGGAAAGTTACTGTGTTACAAAAATGCAAATTTCACCCACTACAAATTGAGTCAAAATTGCCTCTAAGCTCAATCCTCAGTGATGTAACTATGGTCTCATTATCCCAAACACATGGAAACACAAAGCGGTTTAGGAAAAGATACTTTCACAAACTTGTTTTAGGTCAAGTCCATCAAAATAGGGCATTTCTTTCAGGCCCCAAAGCACAAAGTTCAAAACTGGAGAGTCATATGGGGTTTCTGTCCTCACCATTACCTCTTCTCCCCAGACCTCCAGGGAGGCTGGTGGGGCAGGAAGGATGGATGCATCTCTCATTCAGGTAGAGTTTCAGACAGACAGAAGTCTTTTTCTGAGGACAGGTCCTTGGTCTGAAGTTGCACAGCCCTTGCCTTTCTAGATGCCTCACGGTTAAAGGAGGCAGCAACTTCAGAGTCAAGAGGTCCACAGAAAAGACAAAGGGGACAGTGGGAAGTCATGGGGACCTTTTGGTGAGTGTAAATGAGGACTCGTCAGAGCTCTAGGGCTCCGTGTTAAGACCACAGGCCAGAGCTCCAAGCCTTCACGGAGCACGGGATATAAAATGTCTGTTCCCTTCCCCTGCACCAGGACCAGAGGTGCCCTCCTCCAGGCTCACCTGCTGTCAATCCTGGCCTCACCTCTGGGGTGCAGAAGAAGAACCAGGCTCAGATCCCAGCCCCTGACCCAGCATGTGGGACCAGTTTCACCCATACTTCCACCAGGACAGCAGAAATGCTGTGCTGACACAGATGTGCTGCGCAGGTCACAGGGAAACCCCGAATTTCACACACATTCAGCATAGCCTGCCCTGAGCTATATCCAGAGTTCAGAGGTTGGGACAGGGTCAGTATCTGTGAGGAAGGTAAAGTCTGTGGGTTTGAGGGTGAGTGGGCGACACCTCTGTGGTTGGCCACCAGGGAAGTCCTGAGGTCCTTACCTCTGCCTTTCTCCCCTGTCCCACCCATAACGCCCTGTAAGGAGAGATGTCTGGGAGCCAGGCTGGTGCTGCCAGCCTTGGAAGACAGACACGGGACCCTGGACGTGTACTTGTGTACATCATAACCAGCATCCCCGACACTCTCACCACAGAGTTTTCTCAGTAAGTTGATTAGGTCCAATGGGACAGGTGACAAGATGTCTCCCACCACCCTCTGAGGCAGCCCCAGTCCCCCGGCAGGTTGCCCTGCTCTCGCCTTGAAAGACTTTCAACAATTATCATTCGCTCTGCTCACAAAGTCACAAAGACCTAGTGGAGGAAACGAAACAGTAGCTTTGTGCTGATAGGGGAAACGCATTCCAAAGTGGTGTCACCAAGAACACACTTCACAGGAAGCGAGCTGAGATCACACGTACTCGGCATCTTGTCCCCAGAGGCATCCAGTGACGTCCTGATACCTTTGATAAATCTGGATTTCATGTGGGCACCTTCAGAGAAGCCGGGAATGGCGGGGAGTAACACACAAGGAAACTGGTTGGTCTTGAAGAGCTAAATCTGAATGTCAAACTTTTGCATTTCCGTTAGGCGGGGACCATATTTTCATCTACAATCCTGCAAAAGTGCGGATTCAGGATTAGTGCACGGAAAATTCCACTTTTAACTTGGAGTATTTTGAAAGCATGTGTTAGAATTCATCTCAAATCTTTCTCACGCACTAGTTGACAGGCAAGAGTCTCTGTGGTAGAAGTGGGGACTATTCAGCCACCCCCTGATGTGAAATCATGGCTCTGCAGCACCGAGGGTCTTCCAGCATCCACACAAACCCTGGCTGAAGTCGCTCGTTCCCTAGCGTGCCACCTGCTCCCTCCACCTGGGACATCCCTGGAGTACACTCAAGGTTGGTGATGCACAGGTTGAAAGAACAGAAGATGCAAGGACAGAATGGAAGGGAGTGCTCTGAATTTTGCTTCCTTAGACACAAAAGCTCCCTGGGAATGCCATGACAACTTCAGCTGAGCCCAGCCCAGCGATGGAGGTGACCATGGAGGGTGGGTCCCTCTCACGAGTGAGTTCCTGGGCTAAGTGAGGGAAATGACCTGTGAGTTGTTTGCTCTGAATGTCAGCAGTGCTGTCTGGGAGCCACTGTCACTGCACAGGGCACAGTGGTGCATGACAGATGCCATGGAACCACTCAACTGTCCTTCCACCTTTAGTTATCGTCTACCTGCACTCAGGTTACGCCTGGGCCGGTGCTCTGACCACAGGAAGAACTCCTTGGGAAATTTGTTTGATGATGGCTATCAAGTCAGCCAAGTATTGCCATTAATAAGAAAAATGAAGGGACATGTCAGACAGGATGATGGCTTCCAGGCTGGCCTGTCCCTAACTCAGGGTGCTTCCTGGTCCCCTCCCCCATTGGATTTGGTCCATGTGCCATTGTAGTTTTCTCTTGTGGCTTGTCACAAGTCCCAAAAAGATATGGGTGTGTGGGGTTGTTTGTATGTTTGAGACCTGCTGTCTCCTCCAGCTGCCAGACTCCGGAAGCTTGGAGATTTTGTCTGTTGCTTCTTCACTCGGTGAACGTCAGACTCAAGAACTGGTAAGTCCCCAAGAGATGATTCCTGAGTGAAAGGTCCCCGGGTGCCCCTGAACAAATCACAACACCTTGAGAAATACTGCGCAGTGGCGGCCTCTCTGACCTCCATTGACTGGACCATGGTCTCACGTTCTCAAACAGCTCCCCAGCAAATTCTGTTCAGCAGTTTACTCTCAAAACACTGACCTCATGGTTTGGCCTCTAACCTGATGTTGGCTTAGCCATTGATTGGTGCATGAGGCAGGTCCACTCCAACCCCAGAGGCAGCTTCCATCCCTTGATTGTCACGGCTCGAGGGCAGTGTTGCCAGCGAGAGTGATGTCAACAGTGATCTTTTCATTCACACTGAGCTTGATTTCCTAAAAAGTATGCCCTACTTGCATGGGCAGCATCGGTACAAAGTGTGTTTCCTAAGTGGAAATTCTTTGTCCTGATCGCCAGTACACAGAGTAGAGCAGGGGCAGTGTTGAGGACACGGCTTGAGGCCAGCCAATCCTCAGGTGCCGCTCACCCTCCTCCCAGCAAATGTCCCGTCCTGAGGAATCTAGATTCCAGAAGCCTCACAAGCAGAAACTGAGCTGTTCCCAGCTGGAGACTGTGTGCTCACAGTTCTGCACTGTTTCCATTGTTTTGGGGAAAAGAGCTTAATCCTGGCCAAGACCATTCCTCACACAACAGTCACAGCAACTGATTTGAAGTCTAATTTTAAAGCGTACGTTTTGGGACTTTCTTCTTGTGAGAAGGATTCTCTTCTGTGCGTAGTCCCTCTTCCCCGTGTGTCACATGAATGAAATGGGTGCATAAGAAACAAAGCAAGAGAACCAGCAGCAGCAGCAGCTGAAGAAGCCAAGCTGCTGTGACGCAGAAGCAAATTCTAGTATCAGGAAGAAGTAAGTCGCCTTGTGTATCTGCTTTTTAATGCAAGGGAATCAAAGCTGCAGACGCGTGAGGAGTGTCACCAGGGGGCGCTGTAGAGAAGCCACAGAGCCATCAACACCTGTCATCCAGAAAGCCGGGAAGGAAACACTTTGCCTGCCAGACTTTCCATCCTGAAGTGACAAATTTTGTGATCCTAATGTGTTCAAGTGTGCCAAGACTTGTGATAAGTTTAAGTAGGAAAATGGTTTTTCCTTTGCTCAAGGGAAAGAACCAAAAATTTTCTGGTACTGTCCTGCCTGTGCAGCAGGGGCTTCCCTCATGGAACCCCTCCTAGGTGGAAGAACAGACAAGGTGGGTGCCTGAGGGGTGGGCTGCTGCATGTCACGAGGGGGAGGCAGTCTTAGAAATGATCTTCTCACTGTCACTAGGAGTGAAGACCTAGCAGGGCCATCAGTCAGCTCCATGCCAGGTCCAAAGCAGGTCCCCCAGGCTCTGGAAAGAGATGCCCGGGGAGAAGAAAGACCACATCCGTTGCTTGGCACCGTGCACACCTGGCCTATCTTAATCTCCATTTCACTCCATGCCACATCTCTCATCCTAACTATGAAGTGTTGTTGGAGTTTGTGAAACCTCTGCTGAGAACCAGTTTATTCAAGGCTGTTGATAATTTCATGACAGACATCCACTGAAGTACAAATACAGTTTAAGAAAGGTAAAAAATGGTCTCCTGTTTTTGGTTTATAAAATTCAGTCTTTCTTCAATCACGGTTTTCTTGTGTCAGAAAACACCCATGCTCCCGCCTCCTGAAGTCAGGGACAATCAATCAGAAAAAGGCTGCCTGGACGCCCTGGCAGAGAGGTGGGACAGCCAGCCAAGCGAGCGGCAGCTTTATCTTACACGCCGGCTCTTCCTGCAGGATATTAAAGTGCTTCATAAACGTCAGTCATCTTCTCCATCCTCATCACAGTGCATGATACAGAGATGGCCAGGTCCCCGGCTTGCCGTTCTGAATATCTCAGGCCCCCCCTCCCATTTCAAAATGCTCTCTCCTCCTCTTACTCAGAGATGTCACTGAGCTCACGAGGAACCCTATCCTCTTTGGTCCCTTCTGTGTCCCATTACCAGACACCTTTGAGTGACAGAAGACCCCTGGCCTTCCTTTCTCCATTTGCCCATGTTCATGTAGCAATATTAGGAACTGCAGTCACATAAAAATGAGAGTGAGCACCCGTAGTAAATAATCAGCCACTGCCTGTCGCCAGGGTCACTTGGGCTGTGTCTGCCACGGGGACCTCCTAAGTGCTGGGGTGTGTGTTTTTTCCTTCATGCTATTTCATGTTCACCCACGTCACTTTAGTGCATTTTATGTAACGATTCAAACACATTTGGCATCACTATGTTAAGCTTCTCCATATGGAGGTGACATAATGAAGTGAACTCACCCCGACCTGGACGTGGAGGCCGCTTCAGCCTGGACACCACCCTCCAGACCCCCTTCAACCTTCACGATGGCCACAGAGCCGCAGCAAGCTGTGCGCACACATACAGGGTTTCTTGTTGCTTCATTTTCTTTGCAAAATGGTCTTATATCCTGCTACCTGCTTCTCTCATTTAAAAACATACTATAAAAGTTCTTTTAGACAACTCTGCTATTGGCTGCACTATTTTGTGGTATACATTCCCCTCTTCGTGCATTCACCAAGGGTTATTTCCTGAGGCTTTGCACCCAAACCTTGTCACGGTTGTCTTCTAGCCCGAGGGTGACACGGATATCCAGGTCAAATGGCATAATTTGTTCTGGAATCCCTCTGCTCTGTGGTGCTCTCACAGACACTCCAGCTGGAAATACAGCACCATGTGTCTGGCACCCAGACCAAGTCAGAGCTGCTCAGAGAAGCAGCAGGACTTGCTCAAGGTCACACAGATGGCTAAATATTTCCAAGTCAGGGCTAGGACAGATTGCCCATAACAAAAAGCTAGTGAATGAAAGCAAAACACCCTAAACTCTCTAGCTTAAAGCCACATCTGTTTTCTGTCTTTGTGATTCCATGGACCAGCATTCTGGGGTGGCTTCTCTGGTCAGAGCTGGGTCCACTCATGAGTATAAACGCAGCTGTGGTCAGCCAGGTGTGTCTGTCCCATCTGGAAGTACAGCAAGAAAGCACAAGCCTGGGCGGCTTCCTGGCAGAGGAGGCCCCGAAATACAGTCACCTCTGAGTATTCTACAGCAAAGAAAGTCAAGGCCAACCAGATTCAGAGAGTGGGAAGGTGGACTTATCTCTTTAAGGGAGGGGCTACCAAGGGTGCGGGTACTTGAGATGGTAGAACATTGGAGCCCTGCTTGTCCCAAACGTGGCAGGTGTTCAGGTCGGTTCACTTTTCCCAGTTTCCAAACAACTGCTTGTGTTTGTTCACATGGCTGTTTGGAAGATCACCCCCTTGTAGGAGCATAAAGAAAGTGGGATTTGCACAGAGACAGGGAGACACCTGGTGTCTGCTATGACACCCGAGACACGTGTGTGTCACTATGTTGGGCCAGGTCTTGCTCCATGAATTTTATTTTTGTGTTTTGGTGCTGGGGATTGAACCCAAAGCCCTGAGCTTGTTCGGTGAGTGCTGTACCACTGAGCTACCTCCTGAGTCCCCTCTCCACTTTTACAAATAGGGTTTTCAGGTAAGAAAAATGAGTTGCTGTGGCCATTTTTCTCCCGTTGTCTTCGAAGCGTTGTGTAGACTTGCTGATTCACCTCCTCATTGCTCTGGGCAGGAGCATGGCAGCCATATAGACACTACCTGAGATTTCGTTTCTGTCTTCTTTCAGCAGCAAGCCGAGAGGCGGGCTGTACAGGTCAGGACGATGGCAGGCAGTAAGTAAAGCTAAGCGTGGTGCACGTCCTTTCGAGATCTGCACAAAGCCTGTCTTTGGAGATGAGGGCGGTGAGGGTGAAGAACAAAGGCCTCAGGTTGTTGGGATGAATGGGATCAGGAGCTCAGGGCAGGAGGGGCACAGATGGCCCTGTGTGGCCAGTGGCTAGGGACACAACATCAACTATAGGTAGAAACATCTGGCTTCAGCCGAGCACAAAGGGATTTGGGATGTGGGTTGAGGACAGAAAGGAAGCAAATGCACACTGCTGTTTTGTCTGCTCTTTCCTGAACGGGAGCCTTAGTTCCAGAAAACCACCTTGGGAACACGCCTGATTGTGTGTCACAGGTGGGTGTGGAAGGAACGGAAAGCAATCATCTCCACCGGCATCTGAGAGCTCGAGGACCGGCCTCTGCACCTCCCAGGAAGGCCAGGGGCCCTCGGCGGGAGCTCAGCATCCCCTAGATTTGCGGGCAGAAACTCAGGAAAAGCCAGCTCAGGGAAGAACCACGTGCCTCACCTAAAATGCATGCGACTCTGTACACGGAGTTCCCCGGCCCGACCAGGAGAAACAGGGCTGCAGGACAAGTGGAACCCTGCTGTTTACTTGAAGGTGGGAAAGAAGTAGGTCACTGGCTTGTTTCCATAGCGACTGTTATTAAAACAAGACAAACGGACGCCCAGGCTGATGTGTTCTGCTCAGGCTCTGTAGAACAGGGCTTGAGTCTGAGCTGGTTCTCCACTATAAACAAGGGGGCCAGGCCACGGTGTCTCCCGGTAAGTAGCTTCTCCCACCTGCAATGAGGGTTTTAAAAATAATAAAATTAAAGTAATCCAAACTCCTGCATGGGGGGTTAAATATAGTGTGTGTTTCACTTGTAGGACTTGTGCTCTGGATATCTGCAATTTCATCCTAACTCTGATACTTGTTCTTGTTTTACCCCAAACTGCAAGGTATTTTGTGTGTTTTTTTCTTGTTAGTGGCTTTTGAAACCGGATCACAGGAGTTTGGTTTGTGAGCAGGAGCACTTAATCTTCCTTCCTGCAGTACTGACTCCACCCAGTGTTCCAGTGCTGTTGAACACATACTAGTGGTCCTCGTGACCTCAGTGGGGCTGAAGATCCCCTCTGGAGAGGAGAGCTGGCTGGGGACATCCACCAGGGCGCCAAGAAAAAACTCAGTGCAGTGACTTCCTTCTAGAGGGGAGAAAGACCCAAAGAGTGTTCTAGAAATTCCCAGGCCCCTGCTGCTGAAATCCAGGTCCAAAATGAGAGAGGAGGAGTCAAACCTGCCAGGCTCGTTCCTGTATCGTCACCCAGCCTTGCCTGAGCTCCTTGTGAATTTGCCAAACACCATGGACCTCCGAATGGCCAGTGTTTGTTCCAGGCTGTGGAGCTAAGGAGACAGAGCTGACCTCTCTCTTCCACTCTCGCCCTCCCTCTCTCACTAATAATCAACACCAAGGAATTTTTCCTAACACCACATCCTAGGTGAGGTGTTCTAGCTGGATTGCTTTGGTTGGTTCCTCCCCGCCCTCCACCATTTATGCCTGCAAATGGAAAAAGCCCTGCCCCACCTCCACTTGCAGGAGGACTGAATGAGATGCAAACCCGGTGTGCAGCTGAGTGACCCCATTGGCCCTGGTGTTCAGTGTGTGCTTGCCTGATCATTGTGACCAGGGTTACTAAATTGTGTCCCTCACTCCGGTGGAACTCACAGTCTAAACCTGACGTCACAAGGAAGCCCCATGACCAAAATGCTGAAGCTGCCATTAACATTATTCTTTTTGGGGGTGGGTTCACTGTGGTTTGAAACGTAAGTAAAAGCTGCCATTTATTTGTTCTGTGTGTGGTTTTTTGGTTTTTGCTTTTTTGAGATGGGGTCTCCCAAACTCCATCTCTCAGGGCTGGCTTCAAACCTCATCCTCCTGCTGTCTGTCTCCTGAGTAGCTAGGATCATAGGCGTGAGAGGTGCCCGGCAGAAACAGGGTGCTCAGGAGGGAGAGGATGGAGTGGGGATTCCAGTCATCCGTGTCCCCCATCCCACTGCCATCTCCCGACCCACCTCCGAGTCTGTCAAGTGAATCTTCTGCATTCTCTACAGCCTTTCTGCACAATCTGGAGCTCTCTGATTGAACATGTGATCAGTAGAAGCTGAATTTGCCGTCCACACATGTGGGGACACCCACAGGCTCAGCCCCATGGCTGTGGAGAATGGACTTTTACAGTGTTAAAGGACAGTGAATTTCAGAAGAGAGTAAAACACTTTAAGAAGAATATCACACACACACACACACACATAAATAAATAAATAAAAATAAATCCCAGCAGGCCTGGGAGCCTGCAATCCCAGTCCTCAGAAGGCAGGACCAGGAGGATTGGGAGTTCAAGGTCAGCCTGAGCTACAGAGTGGGGCCCTGTCTCAACAAACAAAACCCAGTACTTCTGAAACTCTTACAAATGCTTATGACCCCGGAAACACGGCCACGGGAGGGGAGGGCAGACCCAGGGCCTCCAGCAAGGCCTGGCTGGATTAGGTCTGGGGAGGCCCTCCTGCAAACTGCACAGCTGGGCTTGGTCCTCCTTGGGGCTGTCACTCAGGAGACACTGCCTTCAGTGTGACCTGTGTGAGGACCGTCCCTGTGGGGGGGAACCCGCGGGCTCAGGAGAGCAGGGGCTCGGTCGTGAGTCTCATCACCGCCTTTTCGCTGCTCTCTGGACAGCTGCGTCGGCGCCTGGAGGAAGATGGATGACTTCAGCAAGGAGCAGTCTGGACTCCCTAAAATAAGTCACGCTGTCAGCTCCTGCCCGGCGCGGGGGAGGGGCTGCCCTCCCGACTCCCGCAATCCAGAAATCCGAGACGAGGTCTGCAGACACCTCGCAGCCTCCCTTTTAAGGCGTTGTTTTTAACCTCAGATGGCAGAGGAAAACTCAAGAAAGGCCGTGGCCAGGAGAGGACATTTACGGCCCTGTAACCATGACAGGCAGAGGCTTAAAATGTATGGACTGAAATGTCCAGAAAGTAAAACCCAAGAGAATTGACTTTGCAAAAGTCACAAATCCATTGCTTCTTTCCACCCTTCCCCAGCCAGAGTACCCAGTCACGCACAGCAGCCGCAGGCCGCGTCAGGGCCCAGCCTGCAGGCCACTGAGTATGGTCAGGGCCTGCCTCCCAGTCACGACGCCACCTCCAGTCAAGGGCAGCCACAGGCCCTGCTCCCGGGTCACCGTCCAGCCCCCAGGCCGCCATCTTCTCTCCTGTGGCCTCTGGCTTCTGCAGGAGGCCCGGGGACAGGCCTGCCCCGGCTCTCCAGCGCCCTGCGCTCTGGGAAGCCCAGCGGCCACCCGTGCATGGATGGGCCGCACACCTCTTTGGAAGTGTCCTCGTTGGGTCCTGGGAGCCACGTGTCTTTGCCGTGGGCATCATCTGAGAAGAGCCAGGCTCTCCATGCAGCCAGGCCTGCTGCCTGTCCAGCCTTGCCAGGTGGACACCACAAACCCGGGGTTCAGCTGCCTTCCGGGCACATCCATACTTGCTTAGAGGATCTTGCAGGAGCCCTTCTGGCCTGCTCCTCCTCTGCCCTGTCCGGCTTCTAGACCCCCTGGGGAAGCCTTTGAAACAAAGTAGCTGCTGGGGGGGGCGGGGTGCCCACCTGCACCTGGGCTCAGGAAGTCGGGTGGGGACATGTGGCGGTCAGACAGGAACAGGTGGAGGTCAGGTGGAACACATGGGATCAGAGAAGGGCACTCAGAGGTCACGAGGGAGTACGTGGAGGGCAGGGGAGGGTGCGTGGAGGTGAGACAGGGACACACGGAGGGCAGGAGGGGCACGAGGAGGTCAGATGAAGGTCACTTGGGGCTCATAGTCCATTAAGTAACAGTTAGGCAGGGAGCAGCCCAGATCCACCCGGCCTGGGGCAGGGTAGCCCTGACAAAGGTGCAGAGTCCACCTGTCCTGGAGGGCGTCATTGCACCAAGTTAACAAAGACCCAAGGAGGGGGTGTCGTCCGCACCTGGGACTCACCTCCCTCTGCCCCTTCCTGTGGACAAAGTGCATCTGAGAGAGAACACACCCCACTGACCGTGGTCTGGGCCATCGTGGTCCCCCTCAGTGACAGCTTCTCTTTTCAAGGTTTTAGTTACACGCAGTCCACCGTGCTCTGAAAGTATGACATGGAACATCCCAGAAACAAACAATTTGTAAGTTTTAAATTGTGCGCCATTCCGAGCATCACGAAACCTCACGCCATCCCACGCTGTCCCCACTGCCTCCTGTCCGTCTCTTGCCAACAGCACTGGTTGTCAAATGGGACAGTCCTGGTACTTCAGGACTGAGGCTCAAGTGACCCTGATTTTACTTCGTTTGGCCCCCACTATTCAATAAATAAATACCTTATTTCTAGATAAGCAGGTTGTCTGGGGACTGAAGTGAGGCCAAATGTGCAGGTAAGCAGGAAGAGCGCGGGGAACCTTCTAAGAAGAAAGTTAACAGGTGTCAGGAACTTGTTCAGGGGACAAGATTTTGCTTTCCAGGAGGTTTTACCTGACAGCACCTCTATGGGAGCTTCTGAGGGAGCGCTACTGAACGCAGAGGGCTGGGAGGGGAAGGTTTTTAGGCACAGTCCATACACTGGCCCAAAAGGTGCAGGGCTGGGAGGCCGTTAAAAATGGTAGCTCTGGCCAAATGCCAGTGGCTCGCGCCTGTAATCCTAGCTACTCAGGAGACAGATCGGGAGGACTGTAGTTCGAAGTCAGCACAGGCAAATAATTTGTGAGACCCTGCTCACAAAACGGGGCTGGTGGAGTGGTTCAAAGTGTAGGCCCTGAGTTCAAGCCCCTGTACCGCAAAATAAAAAAAAGAAAAAGAAAAGGAATGGTAGCTTTGCCACACAAAGCTGTGGATGAGGCCAGTATCTCTGGCATTTAGACGTCTGGCTGGCCATCACGTTGGGCACAGGAACAAGGACAGGCTGGACTAGCACTGTCCTGCAGGCCTGGGGTGGACGCGAGCCGCTGTGCAGACGCACGCCTGAGCCATAACAATGCAGCCTGTGCCTTTGACTAAAGCTCTCTGAGATTCGGCTGCTTGTAAGTCCTTCTGTTTGTGTAGACTCCTGGCCCAGGCTGTCCCCACTCTGGGGTTTAGCGAAGGCTCCATTTCCTGGGAGCTGGGAGCCTGTGACTGAGGCACTACTGCCACCCAGTGGTCGTATCCCAAGTTACAACCCCAGGCTTTGTTCATTTATTTATTTTTAAGGACAAATGAAGTCTGCTTTAAAAGTTGAAAATCTGAGCCTGACTGAGGAAGCAGTTGAGCACAGGGCAAGATAGGAAGTGGGATAAGTTTTAGGGTCTGCACAGGACTAACTGCACAGTTACTTCTTTGATATGTTTTAAATTCCAGAACACTGACCCACTCAAAAGGAAAGAACCCACTTATGCCCAGCACGAAATTCCAATCACTTGTGCTGCCCACCACCTGGGGCTTCCTGTCTTACACTTTTTCTTCAATTGTTTTTAGTGAGCTGTCTGATCATGTCTAAACTGAAGCTCAGACAAGACCCTGGTATGATTCTGTGCTTCCACCTTGAACTCTGGCCCTTTCCCTGAACAAGTTCTGAGGAAGCCTGGCTTTGAGCAGCACCAGCAGCGAACATAATACCTTCCATGGCAGAAAATGACCAGTCATTGCTTCCTGTTGGCCTTATTGATCGATGGTGGGAAGGCAGAGGTGCAAGGTGACAGGCCACCACCCCCACAGTGAGCATGCCTTGGAGGGAACCCTCAGAGGGCCACCAGAGGGACATTATCAGGCCTCTGTGTCCTGGCAAGGTGACCAGGTGGCCCCACCAGTGCTCAGGCATATGAGGGTGATGGGCAGTAAAGGGTCTCCACTTACTTTCTTTTTAAATGCCTTAAAAATGTCCCCTCTAGTAATCCCCCAGAGCCCCTGAAAGGTGCAAGGTGGTGACCCCCAAACCCTTCAGGGCCTGCCTGGCCAGTGAGAAATGGGAAATGATGCCAACCCACCACTTCTGGGTGGTTTCAGGCACGCCCAGGAGTTCTTTGGTGGTCCAGAGCTGAGTGAGGCTGCGGGATCTTTGAAGCCCGGTATCAGTCATCTGATCCAGAGACTTTGTCTAGACGGTATTAGTAGCCTGGCTGGGCGGGGGAAATGAGGCTGTTGATTTTTTTGCCTGGACAATGACTGGCTCAGTGTAAGCACCCTGATGCTGACTTATAGATCTGCTCCCTCCATAGATCCAGCACCCGTCAGGCTCCCCAGTCTCCTCAGCCTCCCAGGGCTGAGAGTTTCATCCCATGAATCCTCTTCCTGTCTCAGAAGACCATGCCCTGGCCAGGGCGCTCTGATTTACACTCACCTTGGCTGTGGCTCTGTGTCTGACCCCTGGACAGGATCTAGAGCACAGACATGAGTGACCTGCAATGCAGAAAACCCTCACAGAGGGCCCTCCCTACACAGACCTGGTTGGCTTAGGAAAGAGCCAGGGCCCTGGGGTTGGATCATGACCTCTCTCTTCACTTTTTCTTCCAGCTCTAGAACTTTGTAAGGCTTTTCCAATCCTAAAACTCAGTCCTTGTGACTTGGCTTTGCTCTTCCACGGATTAGGGATTATGAACTTGAGGCCCAGAAACCTGGGTTAAAACTCAACTCTGGCAACTTACTAGCGGTGGAACCCTGTGTTCTCCCTGGGCACAGCTGTCCTCAGCGTACACACTGCAGGGACAGTCCCTGGTAGAGTACAGCAGGTGCCACATAGTCAGGTACTCAACATGGGTCCTACGTGTGATAAAGTCTCCACAAACGAGTCCCTGTGCTCCCTGCCTGTCCTGCTCAGCCCCTCCTGTGGACACTGTACACCTGCTCTTGTTCGTGCTTCTGAAAGTCAGGATGCCAGCGATGACCCAGCAAAACAGCCCATGGCACCCCACTCCCTTTGCTCTGGGAAGCTCTGCACTGGACAATTTCTACCTCCATACTTCAAGCTGTGTGAGGCCCTGGGCCTCAGCTTTGCTGAGCAGATGCAGGGGAGAAGAATGGCAAAGACAAGGGCAGCAGAACAAATGTCCCCTGGGAAGGTCCCTCCTGCAATGCTGCCAAGTGAAACATGCTCCCACAAGGGACTCATGGCAGATATCGGTGCAAAAGGTGAACCCTGTGTGCCTGGGAGGTGATGGTTTGCCATCAGGAGTGAATTTCCCAGGAAACTGGAATGTTCTGCTTCATTTCAGGAATAAAAATGAGAAAGGCTGTCAGAGGAAAGTGCCTCTGACACCTGCTGCTGATTCTCTGTATTAAGCATGAATGAGCAAGATGAGGAAGCAGAGTTAAGCCAGGGGGCAGGATTTCAGGATTTTCAGCCTGTGGATTCAGGAAGCAGATTTCTTAATTTTTAGAGCTGCTCTGTCAGGCGCTTCACAGCTTCTTCCTCTAACACCAAATGCCATAAATCTGCAGACTGCTGGTCTCCAGCCCTGAGGAAACGGCCTTGCACCCCAGCCATGAGTTCTGTAGACACAAAGCTGGGTTGTAAATGGCCCATAACTACTGCACATGTGAAGGTCAAGATGGGCCCCGGGAGCCACCTGAACAGATAGTGATGCTGCCCTGGGTTGGGTCAGGGACCTGGGCACTGTCAGGTGAGCAGAGGCTCCAGGATGACAAATCACAAGGGAAGGAAGGGAGGGCCAGTGGGCAGGTCAGCCCATCTTCTAGATGCTTCCACATGCCGTCCAGGTAGGGCCTATTTGGGAGTACTGTCCCATGCCAGGCCCCTGTACCTTGCCAGACTGGGAACAAAGGGACAGAGTTTCTGGGAGGGGTGTGTGCATGTGCAGAGTCCAGCTGGCACTTCTTTAGCTCCATGATCTGCAGGAGTCTGAGGCTATGTGAGGTTCCCCAGGGCCCTGCTGGTGGGATGCTCACATCCCACCTGGGGATGTGCAGAGTGGCCTCTGTCCCCACCACACAGCCACAAGGCTCTGTGACTCAGAGTCAGGTACATAGACCTGACTGCCTCCTGTCTCAGGGTCTTGGGTGGAAGTCCTTTCCAGGCCATGGTGACTCTTCCACCCCTTGGACTGTAGGACCTCACTATCCCTGTCGTACTGTCCTGACAAGGGGCCCACAAGGCTGATGGCAGCCACATGCCTTGCAGGAACAGGTACACTCTGGGATCTGGTCTCGGCATGCACAGGCCTGGGTTTTCACGCACAATGGTTGTGGTGGGGCCTGGAGATGAAGTACACATCACCAGTGCACAGCAGGATCTGGGAGGGGAGCCTGCGTCTCTTCACGAGGGCTTGGGGCCATGCATCACACACCCCTAGGTCATGTCTGAGACATGGAACTTGTGTCTCATGTCCCCTTCATCTCAGGCCCTTCTCTGTGGGACCACGTGCTGGGCTGGAGGTGTGACAGTGACTGAGGCTGGCAGCAGGGCACTAGGAGTGGGATGCTGAGGACAGTTCTGTCTGAAAATCAGGCAACATCCAAGGTGCGACCCTACACAGGAAACCAGAAGAAAAGCAAAGGCCTCCTGTTGTGGAAGGAAACCCGTGAGGTCGGCTGTGAACACACCCAGCGACACTCAGTGGAAGGCCAAGTCCTCAGAGCCATCGGGAGCGACTGTACACTGTGGATACTTTCTCCTTGCTTTGAATGGGGTGTACAGAGGGACAAGAGGCTCCTGGCCCAGGCGGTCCCCCTCTCTCCTGGTTTCCAAACAGGCCATCATACTCATCCAGCAGGTGCACAGAGCCTGGGAACCTCAGGCTGACATGTCCAGCAGCTGTTGGCGACATGGCAGAAAATGCTGGTTTTCTGTGGGCCAAGTGCAGATGTGGGTGAGGACCAGCCAGGCTGAGCTCAACATCAAGGGCCAGGTAATGAAGTGGGAAGAGGGAAAGGTAGGGCAGATGTCTAGGGCCTCTGGACAGAAGGTTAAGATAACAAGGTATCTTGTATGTTGACGTAGTGACGTAGTACATGGGAATGAAGTCTGTCAGCACTGGGGTGTGTGTGGGAGTCACCCCAAGACTTCCTCTGGATACAGAAGTCTACCTGTTGGATAGAGACAAGGTAAACAAAGGAAGACCTGAGAGGTAAGGAAAGGGCAATTTTTTTTAATGTAAGTGAAATGGACATTTGTGTAGTACCAAAACCCTCCACTCAACCTTGCTGGCTTAGGTGTTTAGCCAGAGGGAGGGCTGGATTTCCAGGTTCTTGTCTCACAAAGCCAAAGAATGACCTTCACAGACAACTAGAGAGGGTAAAATGGGAATTTATTGAGATAAAAAAGTATAAAGGGGGAGAGAAGAGCCCCCAGAATTGTGGAGGGGGTGGGGATGGTAAGAGAAGGTGCCCAGTGGTCCAAGGCTTTTATCCATTTTCTCCAAGGCATTGCTCAGTCCCTATGCTAATTAGGTGTGCAGAAAGCAGCATTCTGATTGGCTGTGCCTGCAAAGTTCTGATTGGTCGTGTCCTAATCTTCCCAGTGTCCTCATTCTGGTCCTTCCTGTTTTTAATTCTTTTCACCCTTCAAGGTCACAGGGAGGTGACCTTAAATGGAAGTTTTTAGAGCACCTTCTCCTAGCTATATGTCTAATTTTAGCTGTCTAGCCTACTTGCTCATATGGCAGACAGTGAATAGTTTAGTTTTGAGGGCCACACAGTCTGTTTCATTTGGTCACAGAAGGAGAGGCATACCATGCAGGAAAGATGGGCCTGGCTGTGTCTCCCTATTTACAAAAAGAGGAGGGGCTGGATTTAGCCTGGCTTGGGGAAGGGGAGTAGCTGTTGTTGTAAGACCCGAAACCTACTCCTGGTTCTGTCAACTGCCTGACCTGTGACCTCAGGCAAACTTCACTTCTCTGAGCCTGATTCCTCACTGGTAAAAAAGAGCAAAACAGTATCTGTTCCTAGAGTTGTGATGTGGGCAAAGCACCCGCCTCAACGTCTGCTGGGCTTTCCATTGGTGCCCACGGCTCTGGGTGGATCTAATTCTTTGACGGCTATCTCTTGCCTCAGCGGTTGCCAATGAGGGGTCTTTCACTCCACTCGCATCCCAAAAGCATGTCTTTTCACGTCACTGGCATGTTTTTCAAGCTGCCTGGGAGCTTCAGGAATGTGTGGAGTTCCTTGAAAATTTCACTGCCCTAAAACCAATGTTCTAAAGGAATCCAAAACAGGTTCACCAAGTCTAGGAAGGGCTGGAGCGACATAGCTTGTTCTTTGGGACTGCCCTTCCTAAGCACAGTTCTGGAAAGTAAAGATCCCAGCATGTTCTAAACACTGCAACTTCGGCTTTTATTTTTTTAGTACCGGGGTTTGAATGCAGGTGCTCTACCACTTGAGCCAGGCCTCCAGCCCTTTTTTGCTCTGGTTATTTTTGAGATAAGGTCTCGATTTTCTTCTAGGCAGGCTTGGATCACAGTCTTCCTATTCTAGGCTTCCTGCTGTATTTGTGGTGACAGGTACGTGCCACCACACCAAGTTTTTCCCATTGAGATGGGGTCTAACTGTTTCCATGGGCTGGCCTTAAGCCGTGATCCTCCCAATCTCAGCCTCCCAAGTAGCTAAGGCTGTCATCAACATCCACCCTCCTGGTGTCCTACTGCCAGCCACAGTCACTCTTGCACCTCCATCCTAGCACCTGGCTCCACATTTATACCACCAGAACCCAGATTGATTATTTATGTCCAAGAAAATTTGGAAGGCACAGACCACTGAAACAAAAAATGAAATTTATGGCTCCAACTTTCACTAAAATATCTGTGTTTGGAAGATGTCACTGAAGACTTCAGATAGTCCTCAGATGGGGCAGGGCTCTTAACTGTTCACTGATTGGTCCTTGGTTATTTAGAATGTGATTGCTACTGGGGTCTTTGTCTGGGTACATTCAGAACACCTGACCAAAAACTATATGGAGTACCACCTCAAATACTGCACGACTTTGGAGCGCGAGGTGACAATTACAAACATTATAGTTATTAGTTAACTGCTGTAAGAGGCAGTTACAGTATCACATTCTTGCCAGGTGAGAAAGCTATCACAGCGATGATTGAAGCTATATGGAACTGGTTTTGAACAACCCATGAAGATAGCACATGGCTGCAAAGAGGAAGAATAAGGCATGTTTTGGGCATGGACCACAAGGCCAGCAGTTTCTTCACAAAAATCACAGCAATGAAATTCACCTCCCTCTGTCCCCATGATAGCAAGTGGGCCCAAGGTCTTCACTGAGAATTAATTGAGTCCCTTGGGGCACCTATCTCAGAGTGTGGGGTGACCAAGGGAAAAGCTCATTGACAGCAAATGGCTAAGCAAGACCGTCCTTCCTTCTCACCCCCGGTGGGCTACACAGGGCCCCCTTGATGGGGTGGTGGTGGAATGGGGTTTTATTAACATCCAAATGGGTAAGGAGAATTCTGGAACTTCTCCAAACAAGGCATGAGAACGTCTTCAGGTCTAGGAGTGCAACCTCCCAGCCTTGGCTCTGCCACGTTGTCGTGAACCTGCAGTGGTCACTCTGGGTCTCTCTCTTTGCCCTGGCTTTCTGGGGTGTTAGAACATAGTCCCTGTCCCCTTGGGGCAAACAGATGTGCAGAGGACAAAGGAGGAATGAACTGACCCATGGGAAGCCAGGAGGCTGGGCACTCTGTGGCTTGGTCTACACTGAATGACTTGAGCCTTATCAAAGATGGTGTGTGGGAGAGGCTGCAGGTCTGGGAGGACTGAAGTCCCTGAGTACGGAGGAGTTTTTCCCTAAGCTTTGGGGAGGTGCAGCACTTTCAGAAAGAAAGGAAAACCTGAGCGCCAGGAGGAGGCTGGGTGCAGTGGTGCCCTGGGGCTCCAATGTCCTCCCCTTGGCTGCTTTGGGCTTTTTTCCTCTTTAGTCTGATTTCCTTTAGTTTTCCCACAGGTGAAACCCATTGTGTAATTATTAAAATCAGTGTTACTCTCAAGTATCAGTAAAAAATTAAGGGGGATGGTCGTCACTTTACATGACGAGTCATTGAAACCTTATGACTCACCAGCTAGCTTCAATACCATTATGCCCACTGTGTGGATGGAGAGAGTGAGACAGAACAATACTGTCCCCTGCCCAGAGCAGCAGAACCAGGACTCTGGCCAGTTGCTTTGGGTGTACAGCCTGACCTGATCACATGGTATCCTTAAGCCTAAGCCCAGCAGGGTCATGGGGTGAAGAATGGTCACCCACACTCTGGGCCATGCTAAGACTGAGCATATGGGCGCTTAGAGTTTGTTTAAGAAGCTCCCAGGTGACAGTGGGCATTGCTGCTGGTGTGCAATCCATATTCTGAGAGCCACTTATATTAAGAGCCTATCCTGGTGTTGGGGACAAAGGAATCCCACCCTAAGCTTCCATATGCACCATTCAAGAGGGGCTGGAGAGCAGTGCCCCAGAGAGAGGAGGCCCAGACAGAGCTGGGGCCAAGGTTGATTCACCATGATAACAGGCTGTTGTAAACAAACAGAAAATTAGCATTTATAAACAACCATGGCTCTGGGAGGTGAAATGGCAGGACACAGCGCTACTGCCCGCCATCCTCAAGCCTGGGCCTTCCTCTTGCTGCTGCTCTCCAGCTGTGAGGGGCAAGGTCCCATTCTTCCTGTCACCTGAAAGCCTGTCTTTCTTTGGGGCAAAGGATGAGGAAGAGAGCAGAACTCTGGTCAACCTGGCAGGAAGTCAGGGTCAGGCAGGCCAGGAGGGAGGCACTGACTGCTGGCTCAACGCTGGTGTTCAGCAGGTGTTAATCAGCTTGAAATGGCCAATTCTGGGGAAGCCATTAATCAGTAGGACCCCCAACTGGATTTAATACTAGAACTCAGCTCTAAATCCACCTGATAGCTGTATGCTTTGGGAAATGTAATTTCTAAGCCTCACTTTCTTCATAAAGTGGATGAGGGAGGGAAGGCGTAAAAACAGTGCTTAGCCATGAAATTGCCGTGAGGGTTGTGTGAGGCGGTGTGTGACGTGCAGTGCTGTTGTTTATTTAAAATGTTAGCAAGTTTGAGAACTCAGTTTCCCCATGTGGGGCTTCAAGCGCAGGAAGCCCTAAGGACTGGGACAGTTCCTCCAGGACCCAGGGCAGAAATCATGTCACAGTGCTTCACCTGAAATAAATGGCTGGTGCCTGCACTTGGTGCTTCCTGCAATGGTGTCTGGGTACCACAACGGTCAGTTTTATAAATCTCACACTGTGTTATTGGGAGGTGTTGGAAACCAGAAGTTAGAGGAAGTAGATCATTGGGGTGTGTCCTTGGAGGGGTCATTAGTACTTTACCCCCTTCCTTTTTCTCTCTTTGCTTCCTGGCCACCATGAGGTGAACAGTTTTGCTCTGTCACTGGCTCCCTGCCATGACACTACCTTACCACAGGCCCAAAGGGACCAGACCAAGTAACCACGGACTAAAACCTCTACAACTGTGAGGGCCACCACAAACCTTTCCTTCCGATAAGCTGCTTGTCTCAGGTATTTTGTCACAGCAATAGAAAGCTGACACAGCGCCTTCCTACAGTCCACAGGTGTTGACAATTTACCAGATGGAGTGAAGCATAGAAACCTTAGCTCCCTGTAAGTCCCTTTACAAAACTTTTTAAAAAAATAATTGTCTAGCAATTATTTACAGCCACCTCAGGAAGTGTTATAATTTTTCTTCATTTGTCAAAGGTGATTGAGAAGATTCTTGAAGGGAAAAACAGTCTACTGTGTTTGCTCATTCTTTTGCACTGACTGTTGTTATTCATTCCTGCCTGGTGTCCCAAGACTCTGTCTTTTATAATTTCCTTTCTGTTTCAGAAACTTCTCAGCTATTGTTTTAGCACAGGACTTGGTTACACTTCGCCTGAGAAGGTTTGAACGCTTCCTTCATTCCTGGGGGATGTTGTTCCTGGACACAGGAATCCAGCACTGTCAGCTCTTCAACACGGACGTCACACTGTCATTGAAGTTGTTGCTTCTTTCTCGATGCATTCAAGGTTTTTGTTCTTGGTTTTCGATTCTCAGGAGTTTGGCTATGACGTATCTGACCATGCAGTTTTTTGAGTTTGTAGTGTTTGGGATTTGCTCAACTTCTTCAATCTGTTTGCTTATGACTTTTGCTAGAATCCTTTGATTTACCTTTTTTTTTTTTTTTTTTGGCAGCACTGGGGTTTGAACCCAGGGCCTCATGTTTGCTAGGCAGGTGCTCTTACTGCCTAGACACTCTGCCAGCCCTTTTTTGTGATGGGTATTTTCAAGATAGGGTCTTGCAAACTATTTGCCTGGGGCTAGCTTTGAACTGTGATCCTCCTGATCTCTGCCTCCTGAGTAACTAAGATTACAGGCATGAGTCACTGGTGCCTGGCTGTGTTTTTTTTTTTTTTTTTTTTTTTTTTCAGATACAGCCTTTTAAAGTATTTTCCTGGGCTGGCTTGGAACAGCGATCCTCCTGATCTCTGACTAGCTAGGATTACAGGCATGAGCATCACACCTGGCCTTTGAATACTTTTTGATCTCACCCTCTTTCTCCACTCTGAGACTCTAACACAACATTAGGGTTTCTGATATTCTGATAGACTCCCACATGTCCCTGAGGCCCTGTTCAAGGTGACTGGCTCTTTCTCTGTCCTCACAATTCTGTCCTTGAGCCCTTCTCTCCACTGAGTGGGATGGAATTGGAACCATCATTTCCATCTTTAAATTTCCTGTGTTTCTTCTTTACACTTTCTACTTTTTTGTTTGTATCCAGTGTGTTTATAATTGCTTGTTGAAGCATTTTTATGTCCACTGCTTGAAAATCCTCGTTAGACATTCCAATACCCATGACTTCTTGCTGTTGGTCTCTGGTGACTATCTCTTCTCACTCAAGCTGGAACTTTCCTGGCCCCAATGATACTGTGGAGGGTCTCTTTACTGCAGGTGAGGATGAAAGTCCAGTTCCACTCATTCTTTGCTTGGCCTGTCCCAGCACCCCATCCCCACACATCTGGGTGCAAGTACCATCTTTGCATCAGGGTAAAGACTGCCATGTGCATTGGCAGATGGGGAAGAGGTGGGCTCAGTGTCTCCATTGTGTCTGGGCTGGGCAGATGTTTATCACCTAAGGACATTCTGCTGGGCATCCCTTTCCTGGTGCTTTGACTGTAGAGAGCAGGATTATTCTGGGACATTTTTTGTCTGTACCTCCTGGCATTTCTGGATTACCACTGCCCCAATATTTGGTCTGAAATACACAGGGCAAAGTTGAAATCCAGGCAACTCACCACCTGTTGCCCTTGGCTGCTGAGTCCTCTGGTCTGCCTCTCCCCCAGCATTTACAGTTGTTGGATGCTGGCTTCATGAATAAGGTCCTGGACTGGTGGCTCTACCTAGGAAGAGGATAGGACGAAGTGCCCTCATTGTAGCAGGGAGGAGGACCAGAAGAAAACAGACCAGGCCTGAGTTCTGATAAAGTTGCAGGGAGGTAGAGACAGCATTGCAGAGAGATAAAACCTGAGGAATCTGAAGGTGGAGAGCATCATGTAGCACTGGGAGGGGAAAAGTCAAGTAACACTACGGTCAAGTAGCCAATAAAATTGTATATAACCATCTATGGATAGACCTTGCTTTTTGCTTCTGTATCCTGCTTGCAAGGGTTTATAAGGTGAGACCCCTTTGTTCTCGGGGCTCAGCCTTTGGACATGAGTCTGCTGGGTCTGTGCTGGCACAATAAAATGTTGCTTCCTGCTAAACTGCCTCAGTGTCCCATATCTCAGCTTGAGATTCCCACAACATTTCTTAGGGGCTGGTTTCCGGGATCGTGGAGATGGTGATTTATCACCTCCCTCGTCACTGGGGTGCATCCCACAGATGGCCAGGAGAAGATCCCACCAGGTGTCGACAGACAGCTGGATCCAGAGGGGGATTCATCCTTCCAGAGAGTTGGGGTGAGGGCCCTGCATGCACACTGGAACCCACTGAGGCACAGGAACCAGAGAGGGGAGGGGAGGGGAGCAGGGCCTGTCAGACTGGAAAGAACCCGGGTTCAAATTCAGGCCTGCCTCAAGAAGCAGAAGGGGAGACTGATCACCTCCCAGAGATCCCCTAATAACCCTATTTGGGATGAAACCAGGTCTCTCAGGCTAAGGGAGTGGGGTGAAATTGTGTGACACACCCCTGAGAGTTAGGGGGCATTGAGCTTTCCCTGGGAAATAGCCACAAAATTCAGTTCCAAAGAGGGAGATTCACAAGAGAACAGATGAGTCATCCTCCATTCCACTGGATAGCCCTCTGGGTATAATTTAAACGTTTTTTTTTCTTGTTTTGAGAGTGCACTCTAATTTTGTGTGTGTGCACATGTGTCAATTTGTTTAAAGACTGGGCAAAAATTAATTTGCTCCTGGAATTCCAGCTCATCTTATGTGCGCTTAAGGTGACATTTTTTCTGGCATGCTTAATTTATAAAACTTTTGTGTGTGTGTGCGTGTGTGTGTGTGTGTAAGCATCTTCAAAATGGTTCTTAAACTGCTGCTATAAGGTTAATGTGATACTCAAGGTAACAAAAAACCAGGGTATTTGTTTTAAACTGCTTAGGCTTTTTACACATATATATGTAAACATCTTGAGAACAGTTCTTATTATAGAGTCAATGTAAAAATTATTACTTTGTTCTACTGCTAGTTTTAAGAAAGCATGTTTTCAAACTTATTTCAATCAGGTCTCACTAGGATGCAGACATTCAGGGGTTAGCACTCTGGTTCACACCAGAAAAGAAACAAAAAAGAAAGAAAATGGAGCCACAGCCTGCAGCAGAAATATTAAAACCTGAGTTGTTAAAATGACCTTAGCCTGTTTCATTCTGTCATAAATGAAATCTGGGATTTAATTCTCTCTTATAATACTTGGGTCTATTAACAAATGGGCTTTCTATAAATTGTTTTTATACAAAAAATAATTTTAAGGTTGCTTTCTTTCTGTTTTTTTTTCTCCATACAAATATAAGGTTCTCAGTTAAAAGGTTTTATGAATTATTTTCAACTATATATATATATATATTATATATATGTATATATATACATATGACATTAAGGATATGATTTTTAAAAACAAAATGTTAAAAAATACTTTTAAATTTAAAAAAGAGATAAAAACAAGCTCCCCCAGGTGATACAAAATAAGTTGTCACAAAGATACAGAGTAAGTTGTCATAAAAAGATGGAGCTTATAAATGCTTATATAAGTGATTAAGTTAACTAAAATCCAGTTACATTAAAGGTTTTGTAAGGTCAAAATTTAATGTACTGATGTTAGACTAAAACTTAATTCTCTAAGCTCATAACAACAAGGCTATCTTAAAAATATTGTTTTGTTCTTGACAACATTTAAAAAAAACTGTCTTAAAAATGGTTTTTGTTTTGTCAAGATAACTGTCAGGAATTTTTGATGCTACAGGTTAATCCACAAATTTGTCAAGACAACAAGAGTTTATTAAAACTCAGAGAGGCAAGAGGCAGCTGAGCACAGGGAGTGCTGCTGCACTGATGTGAGGGTTGAGGCAGATTTACTTATGTAAAACAAAGTAAAAAAAAAAAAAGACCAAAGTGGACCCTCCAGATAGGATAAAAAATAAAAACTCAAAAAGAAGCACTAACTGGAATTCAAGACCTCCAGTTTTTATTGGAGTCAACAGAGTGAAGCTGTTAGTCCTATTCCTTCCACATGTCAAGGGGAGGAAATTTTTGGCCAGGTCTGGGATATCCAGACTGGGCCTGTTATTTTAGGGGCTCCATTGACTACAGGTGGGTGGGATCCTGCTGTATGTCATGAGCCATCTGTTAATGTCAGCAATCTGGGATGTGATCCCTGATCAACATCTGAGCCATGATTCTTGGCCACTGTGTTTCCTAACTGCACACTTAGTCCCCATAAATATTTACCTGTGCTCTGATGATTTTTGTCAGGATTTTAACTACTAAGGTAACTGAGTCATGTTCATTTAAGAGTTGGTTTATGTTGGGGTTAACAATGAGCACAGCCATGTTAGGAGCAGACCCTCTCCCCCCTTGCAAATGGCTTACTAAAAACTCCCTACTCAACCCCAAAGAGTGACAAAGAGACAATTGTTGACCTTTATCTCCCTGAATGGATGCCAAGGACAGTTGGACAGACCGTGACCTAACTACAACTTATCTTTCTTGGTTGCCCAGCAACAATATCCCTTACTGACCTTCCTGGTACTTTTCCACTAGCCCCTACCTCTAGCCCAAGCCTGTGTATGGTAATGGGCCCTAGCTCTCTTGCTGGGGTCCTCTGCTACAGGGCTCCTGCCTGAACAATAAACCCTGTGCTGGTGTTTGAGCCGTCTCTCTGCCTCTGCCATGCCTCTTATTTTCTAACAGTTCATGTAAATTTTTCTCAGGGTTAAATTGAAAAATTTGTTGTCTTGGGTGATTCTAATACAGTCAGTACCCTATACGTGTCTGTGACTTGGCTATTTGGGTTTACTAAAACTGTTCTTCCCCCCTACAACTGATAAAAACTAAGGTTTTACTTCAAGAACAACTAAACTAATATGTGTATAAAACCCCTATAGAGCTATGATGCTATTGCTGGTTCCTTATACTAAATATATTTATATTTTCCAGTATATCAAGCCTTCTAAAATACAAAATTTAGGTAAACATGGTAACATAAAGTTAATGGTACTGATATACTGTTCTGTTAGTTGCTAAATTGTCCATCAGAATTTTAAGTTTTTGTCATTACAATTCTGATCCTTCTGAGACATTTACAATCAAGTCCAAAAAAATGACTCTAATAAGTGCTTAGGTGTCAACCAGGTTAGCTTTTTAGATATCTGCTTTTGTTAGACCTTGTTTTGTGTTGTCCTTGTCTAGAAGCCCACTGCCTAGTAGCCACTCCTTCTAAGCCTCTTCGTTGCTTAAATTTGGCCAAAAGGGTTTAGTTGGCACTGACTCCCATCTGATCTGCTCGTTCCCCCCCCCCACCCCCCCGCCGTCATGGGACCAAGACCAAACGAACAAACAAAATCCAGGAAAGAGCAAATCCTCACGATGAGGAAAGAAAACAACCAATCAAGAAAGCTCTTTAGTCTACCGCCTGATCTCATCTGGTCTCGGAAGCTAAGCAGGGTCGGGCCTGGTTAGTACATGGATGGGAGACAGATCTTCAGAGGAGACTGCTTAGAGACAAGGAGTTTGGAGACAAAAGGGCAAATGCCATCAAAGTTCAAATGGAGTCACTGATGCCAGACCTTTCAAAAATACCCAAGGCTGAGGGGACTGAGAAAATGGTTCTTATGCATGTGTGGCCATCTGACGTCAAAGCCCTTCCAGACACAAACTCATATTTTTAGACAGGGTCTTCTACTTAAATAGAGACAACATAACTACTTTTACTGGCTCTAAACATGTCCTTTGATACTTAAAGATGGTGGTCTCAACTTTTTTTTTTAAAACAATGTGTTTTCTTGGACATAGATACTGATGATAATATATTGTTGCCATGGTAATTCTGCTCAGTTAAAAAAAAAACCAAAAGACATTGTCTGGGAAAAGAATAAAATGTCCACCCATAAAACCCCATAGGAGAGACCCTTCTGTTGTTATCTTGTCTACTCCCACTGCAGTAAAGGAGCAGCGGTTGCTCCTTGGATCCACCACAGCCGAGTCAAGCCAGCTTCTCTCGGGTGGGAGTGCATCCCCGATCAGCTTCACTGTGCAGGATCCCCCTCTGGAACCTGAGCGCCCTCCCTCGGCAAGACTCTGGTTCTCAGGAAACAGCCGGGACCACGGACAGCAGGATGACAGTCCTGCTCTAGTCACCCTGGAAAGCTGACTAGTCCACGCACGGCAGAAGCTTGAGGGTCAACTCTCCAATGGGACAAATGGACTGTTTCCCACGCCAGTTATCTCACTGTAATGCACTGTCACCCCTTGTCTGTGTCTGCTGCTGTCATTCTCACCCTAGTCTTTGCCATAGGCTTGGCAGAAACCACCCTGCTGATTGGTCTCATGGCAAAAGGTTTTTATTAGTTCTCTTCTACCTCTTTTGGGCAGGATGAATAATTACTGTTTATTGTCACTGATAAATAGTCTCCCTTTATGGCCCCAGAGCCCTCCTCCTTTTCCTATGCATGCATACTACTCATGCAGGAAGTGTTGTCACCAGGACTTTGCTTTTCCATACTTACTATTCCTGTGCAGGCTCTGTCATCAGGCCATGCACTCACTACCATACCATCTCTTCAGTGTGCTCCCATGGTGGTCAGCATGTCTGCTTCAACCCCACTTGCTGCCCTCAGGAGCAATGGTTAGAGATCAGGAGCATCTGCCACCCTGGGAACCTCGTCAGCCACACCCAGGGTTTTAGTCCTGATAAACCAGTGTCCACGCTCTTTGATGCATGTGCGGCCATAGACAAGGGTGGGTGTGGAGGGATAGGCTGTGGCTGTGGGGCCGAGCTTGGGAGAGAGCCTATATGTCAAATGATAAGTGTATGTGCCAGGGAGACAACTCTTGGCCGTGGGATGGTGTGGGTTCTTATTATTGCCCTTATTGGGGTTGTGTTTCATGGGCCACATGGCAGAGGACACACATCCCTCCTTCACAAGGGGACGACAGCTGCCCCTGACTGCACCGGCAGCACCTGTAACCCTGTAAATTTCACTGTACTTAAGCCATCAGATTGGACATGGGGACATATAATTGGTATAAAGACAGATAAAAAGGGCCTTGACCCTGAAATTCTGATGTGCCTCAAAGTAGTAACCATTACCCGTGAGAGCTCCTCATACCAAGTTTCCCACTCCTTTTATGAGGAGATGAGGAGTAGATTTTCCACCTCTTCAAAAGCTAAAAACTTGTTCCTCTCACTGCTGAGTCTATAGCCCAGACACTGAATGTCACTTTGTGCTATGTTTGTGGGGGGACCAATATGGGAGACCATTGGCCTTGGGAAGCAAAGGAACTCGACCCAACGAGCCTTTTAATGAGAATGCCTTCCCAAAACACAAAAAAATATGTCTGGCCCTTAAAAACTTCCATCATCGGAAAGTACTGTATCTCCCACCCAGGAGGCCAACTCTCCACTTCAGTGGAGGGTTTAACTTGCTTAGAACAGAAGTTTACAATGACACTGCCCCAAAAAAACTCAACGGTGGGGATCCCCAAACCACACAAAAGCCCAGTCCCACCCACTGGCCAAGTTTTCTAATCTCCAGAAAGCGTGGAACAATCTTACTGCACACATAGATTGGCGGATGCCGGGGGGCTGAACTGGATCTGTGGGAAGCAAGCTTACACAGTGCTGCCTAGTAGCTGGTTTGGGTCTTACGTGCTAGGCTCAATCAGACCATCCTTTTCCTTGCTTCCTCTCAGACAAAGTCCCCATATATGAAGGAAGCTTAAATAGACAAAAATGTCGTGCCTTACAAATTGGCAATTAAAAAGATGACGAATGGCCTCCTGAGCAAATCATCCAGTACTATGGTCCTGCCACCTGGGCAGAGGACGGGTCTTGGGGCTACTGCACCCCTAGATACTCGCTCAACCGCATCACCAGACTGCAGGCTGTCATTGAAATTATAACTAATGAAACAGCCAGAGCTCTCAATTTGCTGACAAAACAAAGCACTAAGATGCACAATGCCATCCATCAGAGCCGCTTGGCTTTAGACTATTTGCTGGGCTCCGAGGGAGGAGTTTGTGGAAAATTTAACCTGAGCAACTGCTGCTTACAGACTGATGATGAAGGAAAGGTCACAGAGGAGATCACAGACAAGATGAGAAAGCTTGTCCACGCCCCCGTCCAGACTTGGAAAGGATGGTTCTCTGCCATAGGCAGATTTTAAACCCTGATGGGGCAATGGGGCTAATTCTAGGAGCATGCTTAACACTGCCCTGCCTGGTCCCCTGTGCTGTGGTCTACCAGGACTATTGTGGAGGCCATTATAGAAAGAAGAGTGGCCACACATGTAATGATGCTGTGGAAACACAAACCCTAGATCAAGGTGATGCCCTTTGACCCTAGGTGGGTCTGAGCATCAAAGCGGGGAGTATCGTAGCAGGGAGGACGACCAGAAGAAAACAGACTAGGCCTGAGTTCTGGTAAAGTAGCAGGGAGGTAGGAATGGCATTGCAGAGAGATAAAACCTGAGAAATGTGAACATGCAGAGGGTCACGTAGCACTGGGAGGGGAAAAGTCAAGTAGCACTAGGGTAAAGTAGCCTGTGGAACTGAATAGAACCACCTATGGATAGACCTTGCTTTTTGCTTCTGTAACCTGCTTGCAAGGGTACATGAGGTGAGACCCCTTTGCTCTCTGGGCTCAGCCTTTGGACACGAGTCCCCTGGGTCTGTGCTGGCACAATAAAACATTGCCTCCTGCTAAACTGCCTCAGTGTCTGTATCTCAGCTTGAGATTCCCACAACATCATCATCTCTCTCTCTCTCTCTCTCTCTCTCTCTCTGTCTCTCACATGTATACACACAAAAATACACAAGCTTATGTGGATTTGTGAGAATGTGGTATGTGGTGGGGGAGCACTGGTCAAATGACAGTCTGTTTGAATGGAAGCAAAACTGTCACCTTGGCCTGCTTCCACGAGGAGTCAGCAGACATCACACAGTGTAGCAAGGAAAGTGCTTTGCCCCCAGAGCTAAGTAGTCTCTGTTGCCCCCACCTAACATTCATCCCCAAAGAAAAGGAAGCTTGAGCCATTTCCCAATGTTCCTGAATCATTTAAGATCTGAAAATTTAAGTGCCACCCTGACTGCACAGGTCCCATGAGGTCCCCCACCCACAGGAAAGGCCCCCACCTGGCTAACTCCCCACTAGCTGGACAAGCTACATCCACCTGGTCCCTAACCCAAGGGTTTCAGTCCTGCCTGCTGGGGAATTCTCCAAACAATCCCATCTCACCCTCCCCTGAGACTCAATGTCGCCTCCCATCTTGGTTCCCCAGGTCTGTCTCCACAGCTGTGCTTCTGCACACCATTCTTGAGGGTGCCACGAGGCCTGGTGTGGTCCTCCCCCAGCCTCTTCTGTTTGCTCTCATCTGCCGGGTTCTGGGTGCGAGCGATCAGCCCTCTCATGTCACTTGGTAGAACAATCAATCCCTCTGTCAGCAGTGGTTGGCTAGGAGGTAGTCCTGTGGGAAGCTGGTGATCTCCCTCCAAGAACAGACCAGCTCAACTCGCTGACCTTGTTCCCTCCTGGCACTGTGGATCCATCACATACTTGTGGGAGTTTTTGGTAAGCCAAGTCATAAAAGCCGGGAATTCCTTGGATTCTTTTGTTTCCTTTCTTTTTCCATCTACCATTTAATTTCTAATTGTCGTAGTTGCTTGCATTTCTAGCCCTTTTATTTTGTTGCTCTGAAATCTGAGTCTTCCTTTTACAACATGAAGGAGCTATGAAAAGAAAACTGGACAGTTTTAGCACCCTCATGCAGAAGCACCAGCATAAGTGGGCCCATGCTCTCTGGGTCTTTATCTGAAGGCCCAGGGTTAGAGATATGCTAGACAGGCCTGGACTAAGGTATAAGCGTAATGAAGGATTTTTAAAAATTGTCCAAATGAACTTAAATAGAAAGAGAGCCGGGCGCCGGTGGCTCATGCCTGTAATCCCAGCTATCAGGAGGCAGAGATCAAGAGGATGAAGGTTCAAAACCAGCCCCAGCAAATCATTTGTGAGACCCTATCTCAAAAATACCATTCAAAAAAAAGGGCTGGATACTCAAGGTGGCCCTGCGTTCAAACCCCAGTGCCATCAAAAGAAAAAAAAAAAGTAAAGAGAAGGAATTTGCCTGAGATAAAAAAAAAAAATGCATTGCACTTGCATGGTTTTGAACAGAGTGCGCTGCCCAGCGGAACAGCAAGTGATCCACGGGGAAACCCAGACCCCCACGACGTGACTCTATGCTCCAAGTGACAACGCAAAGAGCTGACGAGCCCGGGTGGTCATAAAGTGAATTACTCAATGAATGTTGCTTTGAAAACGAAATTAAGATGTATACTTGGGGGCTGGCAGAGTGGCTCAAGTGGTAGAGCACCTGCCTAGAAAGCGTGAGTTCAAATCCCAGTATCACCAAAAAAAAAGATGTATACTTGTATCTTACATAAATAAGTCCTAAACAGATGAAAGGGTTAAATGTAAAAAGTGAATCCATGAAAGTACAAAAAATCTTTTCCTAAAAGAAAACTTTCCGTGAGTATAACCTTGGGTTGAGAACCTCTAAGTAGATCATCAAGACAAGCACGATAGAAAGACAAGCATGATGGAAAGACAAACTGATTACATTCAAATAAATTCCCTGCTCTATAGGAAAAACAAAAACCCAACCATTAGCCAAGCAGAGAGATTAAGTCACCACAGAAGCGCAGTGGCCATGGGTTAATTTCCGCAAGCCTAGGCTGCACTCCTGTTCACACAGCTTGTGAGGTTCCCACCCACACAGGTACCCAGGGAAGGGCAGACAAAGTCAACACCATCTCCCCCACAGCATCACTGGCTCCTCATCTCCCAGTTTTGCTTACGAGGACATCAGCATTGTTCAATGCTTCCAAAAACAACAGCATTTAAACTCAACAGCGGAGCTTTCTGCAAAAAAAAAAAAAAAAAAAGGAAATTAAGTAAATATGGCAAAATGGTTAATGAAATCCACGTTGCCTTTCAGTTTGTTTTCTTAATCTTCTGGATGCTCTGATGCTCTCCAAGAATCTATTGATGGGAGCACACCAGAATTTTCTAAGTTATCAGCAGCAAACCCTGCCGGTGTCCATCTCTGCCCACCTGCACCCGCAGTTCTCCTGGTGGCCCCCGAGAGACCCCAGCCTAAAACACTGCTGATTCCACACAGTGGGACCAAACACAATTTTGCTTGCGTGAGATCCAGCTCCAAAGACAGGCTGACTACCCCCACCCCACCAGACCTCTCCAACAACATGTACAACAAGAAAGAGAGAGTGAGGTCCCCCACATGTACAATAAAGGAGAGAGTGAGGTTGCCATGGCAACTGGGAAGTCACTGAGAACTGAATTTGAGACAGACGTCAGGCATGTGGAGATTGGGGGATGGGGTGGCAGAAGGGGGAACTTCCTGGCATTTCTCAGCCTCGCTGTGCAGACTCAACTGTCCTGAGATCCCATGGTCACCACCCTGTCCTGGGGGCCAGTGCACATGGCTCAGACAAGCAAGTTCTGTCTGCATCGGTGTGAGACGCCCATGGCCGGCAGCCCAAGCAGAGGAAGCCCAGCTGAGGGCCATCAAGCTTAAAAATAAGCCCAGTCAACTCAGGGAACAGCACTTTAAATTACTTTTCATTGCGTTTCTAAAGTCCATATAAAAATTTCACTGTAACTCTATGTAAAATTAGAAAATTAAGACTAGCGTTTTATTTATGTGAATTGAACAGATTAAATTCTCTTCAGTAATTGTCATTTGCCAGTTTGGTTACTTATATTGTATGGCTAATATGTATAGATGACCTTCATATATGTATATGTTTAATACATTTATACCTTTAACATATCGTATTTTCAATACAACATGATTCAAATTCCTGACAAAACAACTTAATTATCTTAACCAGAAAAAATATATGAAGTATGTAAAAAATTACTGTTAAATATAATGTCATACTCTGAGAGCTTTAAACATTTTAATACTACTAGAAATGAGAAAATTTTAGAATCAAAAGATTAGAATGTCACACTCTCTTAAACATTACAATACTTTAAGCATATTAAGCTGAATTAATCATAGAAGTACTGATGGGGATCAGACTTGCTTTAATCAACTAAGTGAAAGACAATGGCAGCTTGAGTGATGTCACCGACATGGGGACACGCTGCCATGCCTGAGAGTGATGGTGGAGCTGGGATTGCTATGACCTGATTGGAAGTGCAGGACATCAGCTAAAGCTAGGTCTGGTTCCTGCTAGAGAAGAACTCAACTAGGCTGTTTAAGAAGACAGAGCAGGGTTCCCTCCCACATGAGGCAGACACCCCACCATTGCTGAGGCCTGGCTTGACTTCTGCTTCCTTCAGCTCTACCACCCTTAGCCATCAGCTTCAGGTCACTTTGGTGTCCATGATGGTTGCTGGTGGTCCAGTGAAACCCAGATGCAGAAGAAGGAAAGAATCAAAGAAGATTTAAAAGGGGAAGAGAAGTTTTCTGGGAAGCCCCACCTAACTACTTCCACTTACGCCTCCCCTTCCAGAAGTTGGACATATGGACACAGTTAGCTGCCAGGGAGGCCAGAAAACACAGGGTCCTAACTGAGTGCGCAGCTGCTGGAAATGAGACCAAGACTTTGTTAAGAAGGAGCATGGCAGTGCTGGTATTGGAGAAGTAGTGTCCTACCTCACCACAGCTGCCAAGGGCTCTTGGGTTTCTGGATTCAGCGTTGGTAGATGGTGACGCCATCTGCCCAGAGAGATGACAGAAGGAAGAGAGGCTTGGTGCAGCTCTCCCCATGTCGGCTCATGTGGAAATATGAGGAGAAAGTGTGAGGGCTTGTAGAAGGGTCCAACTGGATATTCGGTCACCCTCATATGAAAGGCCACTGTAGCCATGGTGAAGAAATAAGCACACTGGGAAAAGGAGCAATTAAAGAACCTTGAGGGACACCAGCTGGGACACAGGTGTCAGCACAGAGGCACAGCAGGCTCTCAACTCACCCAAGAAGAAATTCAGGGGCAGATACACAGAAAAGTATTAAGAGAGCAACATCTATCTACAGTAAAAGCGAAAGTGAACATGGATGATGTACCCTCTATACAAGAATGAATATAGAATTTTTAAACCTGTTGAAATCACCATAAGAAGGTGATAAGGTAGAATGGAGAAAATAGAGGGGATGAGCCAATTTGGGTTATAATGCATATAAACATGGAAATGTCACAAGGAAATATCTACATAGAAATGTTTCTTTTTATTTTTTTTCTTTTGTGGTACTGGGGTTTGAACTCAGGGTCTACACCTTGAGTCACTCTACCAGTCCTCTTTGGGATGGGTTTTTTATAGATAGGTTCTTGCAAACTATTTGCCCGGGCTGGCTTCAAACCACGATCCTTCAAATCTCATCTCTGAGTAGCTAGGATTACATGCATGAGCCACTGGCACCCTGCTATGTATAGAGATCTTAAACAAACAAACAAAAATGTCTTTTTTCAAAAATGGAGGACAGGAAGGTAAAACAGGTCCTGTCTGGGGGTTGGTACCAGTGGGAGCGGGAGGATATAAGGAAAGGGTGTCAGGGGTGAATGTGACGGAATATTATGTACTCAGGTATGAAAATGAAAAAAGAGACCTGTTGAAACCATTCTAGGAATGGCGGAGGGGAGATAAAGGAGAGTGATGGAGGAGGCAAATTCAACTAGGATATATTGTAAGCACTTTCAAAAATGTCCCAATGTACCCCTAGTACAACAATAATAGTATAAAAATTTCTTAAAAATTAAAAAAAGCAAAAGTGAGATTTTTTAAAGCAAAAAAGTACACCCACAAAGATCCTGGGCTGGGCACCTCGATGAAGCGGTCACGTTCGCTGAGCTCTGGGGCTTAGGCATTTTGTGGGCTGTGAGTGATTAGATATGTTGATTACGTGTTCATGGTTGTGCAGATTTCTGAGAAACGGGACGACATCTCCAAGAACCAGGGCACGGGAAATGGCTTACCCAGTGAGGTGCCCTCAGAGCTAAGGTCGTGGTGTGTGCGTGGAACTGCAGCCATCGTGAGAGGGAGATGAGGCTTCTGGCTGACTTCCAGAGCAGGGAAAGTCCCTGTTGGGGCACTGTTGACCACTGACTGTGCCAAGAAGTAGCTTTAACCATCATCAGTCATTACACTGGTGCAATGATGGAGCAGGATTGGCAAAACATACTCGGACGTGGTGCTGCGTCTGTTCTCTGGCATCTTTGTGCCATTGTTCCCTTTCTGCCTTCCTTCCCCCCATCTCAGATGGACAGCAGGAGAGGAGGAAAAAGGAGAGGGGTGCTCAGCAGTGTCAAATGAAGCCTCAACCTACAGTGAGTCCTCTCTCTCTCTCTCAGCAGTTTTTGTGAAACTTAGAAGTCAACAGTTGGCTGCAAGAGCTCAAGCTTAGATCATAGGCATAGAAAGGTCACAAGTTGGGGACTATCACAACAGATGAACAAGAGATTACAAAGAAGCGAGAGGAAGGTACGATGGGACGGGATGACGTGACATGTGGAGGAGAGGTCATGTGAGCTGGGGCCTCGGGAGAAGAAGGAGGTGCACAGAGAAAAGACAGACCAGAGCTGAGTATTGGGGCTGAAGCTATGCGCTTCTGCCAGGAACGGCCTTGGCCTTGAATCATGTTTTCACCATAAAGCAAGGTCTAATAGCTTAATAACAATGGCCCTATACTGTTATTGGAAAGCCAGTTCCCTGCCTCAGTTCCCATTCACAAATAATGAGAGCAGGGTTTTTGAGGAAAGGGAAGTGAGATTCATTATTCATCAGACAAAGAAGAGGACAGGGAGTGTCAGTCTCTCAAAGAAGAGTCCAGGGGCTCCGTTTGACTACCTGAGAATGCATGTCTCAGAATGGCCTCTGGCCTCGGTTCTCCAGGTGCCCAGCTCCACATCGCCGAAGCTGTGGGTCTTGCTGACAGGGAAACTCCTCAGTGATGAGAGAGAAATGCAGGGAGAAGACGGCTGGTTTGACTGAAGAGTAAAGGGAGTTAGCCCTGGGCTCTCCGGCATGCAGTCAAAAGAGAAAGAAATGTCAGTTTGGTTAACAAGCAGAGTAAACTGGTTGGGTTGGAAGCTGACTCAACAAAAGCTTTTCCCTTTTGTAGGCTGGTTGCACTTTCCCCACTGTCAATTTATTCCTTGTATCTCTGTGGAAAAGAGGTGTCTCCTGCCTGTAGTTAATTTGTGGGCTGAAGGAAGGGAGTCAGTGCTCCTCAGCAAAAGCAGCTTTTAAGCACCCCCCCTTATAATACCAATAGTAAGAGGTCATTCTTCTACCTGGCTCCTCCCCCAAAGCAAATTCTGGAAAACCCTGCCAAGTACTTCTATGTCCCCAAGAGCACCTGGGCCTAGCACACACTGTGGACACTATGGCAGCCCTGGGACCTGGCCTATTTGGGGATAGACTGTCACCAGAACTTTAGTCTTGTCTAACTGACTGCACCCATTTGATCTGTGGCCATCAAAACCACCACAAAGTTCATTTCTTTTCTCTCCTTCCAAGCGTCCAGGAAAAAGAGGCCCGAAATCACACTTGATGTCTTACAAAAGGAGTAAGCAACCTTTTCAGTGCCCTCTGACCTCCTGCTGTATTAAGGCCCCAGGCCTGGCTTGTGACCCATGCTCTGCGCAGGCCAGGCCAGCACAGTCACCAACCTCGATGGGAGCAGCCTCCAGGGGTGCCAGGGGCAGCCTGCAGGCTCTGTACTAACCTCCCACCCCCTGTGGTGTCCCAGCCTCCAGAGCCAGGAGGCAGGAATATCTGGAGCAGCTGGAATAGGCAACACAAAGTGCGTGGTGCAAAAGAAATCTGCTCCCTCCCAGCTCGGAAAACCAGAAGCTCAACTTCCAGGGGTCTTACTCCCTTTGAAGGCTCCGGGGGATGGGATTCCCTCTTCCACCTCTGGCTGTTATCACAGTTTTAGGGCAAAAGTCCTGGTTCCAGGAACCCTGACAGACTTGGCTCTGTCACGCATCTCAATACCCCAATAAGAGATGTGAATAGTGGTGAAGGGCAGAGAAAGCAGGTTTATTCAATGAGGCTGCAAGGGAAGAGCAGATAAAGGTGTTCAGGACCCCAAGCCTATCTTCTAGGGTGCAGGCATAAGCGTCCAGATTGCACAGGGAAGGGCAGGAGGCCTGCATGGTTAAACAGTCTTGGTCAAGCTGTGGTCTGGGTGGTCCTTTCTCAGGGTTGGCCAGGCAGGAGCCTTGTCTCGGTATGAAAGGCATTGCTGCCTAGGGAGTAGTTTTGATTCTTGTCATAAGCTGTTGCTCCACCAACCTGTTGTTTCTGGAATCCAAGGTGACCGAGAAGAGGAAGCCTCAGAGCAAAGGAGACAGATGCAACTTGGAAGCAGGGATGCCAGGCCTCTCCCCTGCGTTCATTACCTGTGGGCCCAGGCAAGGACCAGAGCTTTTCAGCAAAAGCAGAACCTGGCGGTCTGTGGCCTCAGCTGACTGTGGAGGCACCACTCCCATTTTGGCCTCCATCTTCTTGTGGTATCTAGCACTCTCTTCTCTGTGTCTGTCCCCTAGGTAAGTCAAAGTGGAGAAGTTAATAGCAACGGTGCAGTCTGTGATCAGAAGTCTTCCTAATTCTTTGTGTCTCACATGGAAGAATCCATGGCAGGACATATGGATGTAATGAGGTTTTTTAAAAGTTAGGGAGGGGAATTATAATAGGGGGCATGCTGGGATCAGGTGGAAGCTGGAAGCAGAGAGAGCATCTTTTTCTTTTCCAAGCACCTTTAAAACTTATGCTAACCTCTGGGGAGGGAAGAACCTGGTGATTCCCAGCCAATAATCAAGGAGTGGGGAGAGGAATGGGTGGTCCCTGAGCCAGGTGAAGGTGCTTGAGGTGTGAATAACCTACACACATTTGCAACTGAAAAGGAGGCTCAGAGAAAGAGGACTGTTCAGTCCGAAACCCAATATTAAGTCATATAGTTTCTAAGGGTCTCAGACTTTCCCTAATTCTAGCCTGCCTCAGAGAGAGTGGCCTTGCCCAGTTCACAAACTCCAGCGTGCCTGCTCAGACCTGCACACCTGTGGCAGTTCAGATCTTGTCTCAGCATATCCGGGCTGAGCCTGACAATCTGCTTCTTTAGCACGTTCCTCCCATGTGGCCCTCACCTGGAAGATGAGGATGGTGGCTCCGGGCTAGGATCCAGCACTCAGGATGCTCCAGCTCCCCTCAGTGTGAAGACAGCACCAGGAGGGGCAGGGGATGAAGTTGGGGAGGGGTGTCTAGAGGGCATGGTTCTATTTGCTCAGTCCTGGACCCCACAGAGGAGCTGTGACTGGTTTGCTTCTGACAGGCGGAGAATCCAACAGAGATGGATGGAGTTGGGGATGGGTAGACGGCTTTGAGATGAGTCCTTCAGAAGCCTTGAGATGAGCCCAGGGGCTGGTGGGCTCCATATACACACTCTCACTTGCTGATTGTACCAATTCTTAATCTTTTCTGGGTTGTGACGGTCTCTCAGAGCAAAGAGGAACTTCCAGCAAAAAAAGATTCAGATATCTCTCTTGCCAGGAGTTTTAAAGGGCCTTCTGAGATGGCAGAGGATGTTTTATTCATGGTCGTCAAGCCCTCCATTTGCATGCAGCCTGCCCCCCTGTGACTCATGCTGAGGTCACTTATAGAATAAAGAAAACAGACTGAAAAGTTGAGTTCTGTCGTACTTAAACGTGGGACTGCAAAGTACCTCTGACTCATGGCTAACTCACCATCTTCATTTTCTTCTTGCTGCTTCAATTATGTTCTCAACCATTGGCCACTCCAGCACTCCCACTCTGTGACATTTGAGTTGAAGTGGCAGGGAGCACTTAGGCACTGCTTGCGTGACAGACGGACCAGTTTCCTTTCAATGCAGTGACAGTGTCTTTTCTGCTCTGTAGCTAGGAGTATTTCTTAGTATTAACAGTCAAGTGATTACAGTATTATAAGTGGCACAATTTACAAGTGGTTATAACAAACTGTTATGTTATTATTGAGTTTTTTTGTTGCTGAAACCAGATTTTTGGACCCAAGGCCCAAACTCCTGAGATTCCACATGTTGGGTCCGGCTGCTTGACCCTGAACGACAAATCAAGAGGCCTGGTGAAGGCAGAGAAAGGCGGTTTATTACACAGTTCAGGACATGCCCTGGGAAGAGGCAGAGTGAGACTTCAGCTCATTTTCAGCCATCTTTGGGGTACAGACATGAGCTTTGGCTTTAAATAGACAAAGGATTAGGGCATGGAGCAAAAGATATTCACAAACGGTGCAGTCACGGTGTGGCCTGGCTGGTTATTATCTCAGCTCTTGCTTGAGGACAGGTTCTGTGTTATCTGGATTCACTGTCAACTGGCAGGTGGTCCATCCTGAGGACGGTCTACCGTTGGGTTGTCATGGAGATGTTACTGCTCAGTCCTGTGTTTCCTTGATTCCAAGACAGTTGCAAGGCGACTGCAGAGAGGATGGCTCAGAGCAAACACAGATACAAATTGGGGACAGATGCTTTTCTCCTCTTTTAGTTAATTTGTGGGCCCAAGAAGGAGTCAGTGCTTTTCAGTTCTGTAAACACCCCTTACAGAACTAATATACACCCAAGTTGAGAATCAGTAGTTTCTATAAAGGGTATTCCTTCTACCCTCAGTTGAAGACCAAGAATTTAACTTACTTAAACCCCAGTTTTCAGCCAGGTGCAGGTGGCTCACTCCTATAATCCTAGCTACTTGGGAGACAGAGATCAGGAGGAAGCCAGCCTGGGCAAATAGTTCTCCAGACCCTATCTCGGGGAAAAGACCCTTCACAAAAAGGGTTGGTGGAGTGGCTCAAGGAGTAGGCCATGAATTCAAAGCCAAGTACTGAAAAAACAAACAAAAAACTTATTTTCTAATCTGTGGAACAGGAAAACAAAACCTACTCTCTGTTTTTCCTTTACAAAACATCTATTTGCAACAGTCTGTTCGCAATAGGAGAAGAATTCAATTTGCAGCTACTTACTGATTGATTATATTTCTCGGTATTTCTGTACTTTTCTTTCTTTTTTTTGTTCTAGTGGTACTGGGGTTTGACTATTTGTCAACACTTTTTTAGGAATACAGATCTTTGCCATTCCTTATTTAGAAAGTAATTGTAATCTATCTTTTTTTCTTCTGTTTTTAAAATAAAATTTACCAGTAGCTTTTGCACTTTTAATATTTCACCTTTCTGCCCATTTGCCTTTAAAATTTACCAAAATAAGTTTACTTTTTGAAAAGGCTTTTTTAAAACTGCAGATGAGAAGCATCATCACTGATAATTACAAGCTATCTTAATTTTCCCACTTCACTTATTACTTTTATACTACATTGTAGTGACTTTGTTCATTAGGGTTCAATGATTCAGATACAAGAAATCTTTTGTTTGCTGGGGTTTTTAGCGGTTGCTCTTGTTTTTGTTAGATTTTTTTTTTTTTTTTGACCCAAGGCCTCACTATGTAGCCCAGTTTGGCCTGGACTTGCCATCTGCTTCCTCAGCTTTCCAAGGGCTGGTATTACAGATGTGCACTACCACACCACACACCAGCATTGAAGGTTGTTTACTTTTTTTTTTTTTTTTTGAGATATGGTCTTTTTCAAAATGTAGCCCAGTTAAAAGACACAGATTGACTGACTGAATTAAAAACAAGATGCAACTATTTGTTGTCTACCTGAGACATAGCTCATTGGCAAAACCACAAACAGGCTGGAAGTGAAAGAATGGAAAAAAATACACCAAGTAAGTGGAAGCTGAAATTCCAGCAGGAGTAGCTATACTCAAATCACACAACATAGACTTCAATTCAGAGTTAGAAGAGACACAGGGGGATCACTATAGCGTAGGGAAGGGACAAAGTCATACGAAGATATAAAAATTGTAAATTTATAAAAATTGTAAATTTATATATACAGAACTTTGGTGCACCCAACTTCATAAGACAGTCACTTCTGAACATACAGGCACAGACAGGTCCAGATATGATAATAGTGGGTGTCTTTAATACCCCACTCACATCTATAGGTAGAGCATCCAGACAAAAGTCAATAAAGAAACTTCAGAGTTAATCTGATGGACCAAACAGACTTAGCAAACATCTACAGAGTAGTCCACCCAATTGCTGTGCAACGCGTTCTTCTCAGCACCCTGTGGCACTTTCTCTGAAATAGACAACAATCTAGACTGAAACATACAAGAGAGGTGAAATAATTTCGTCTTTCCTATCAGATGAAAATGGAACAAAAGTAGCCATTAATAGCAAGAGAAACTACACAAACATATGGACTGTGAACAATAAGCTTTTGAATGACTAGTGGGCCCATGGCAGAAATCAGGGAGGAAATTAAAAATTTCCTAGAATCAAATGAAGATGAACACACAATGTGCTAGAACTCAGGACACAGCTAAGGCAGTTCTAAGAGAAAATTCTCCATAAACTACTTACAAACTGAACTCAGCAATACGTTAAAAGGCTGTGAGTGTCCACATTAAAATCAGAGATCTCAAAGAAATAACCCAACAATGCACATCAAGATCTTAGAAAAACAAGAATAAGAGAACTCCAAGTTAGTAGATGGAAAGGGATCCTAAAGTTCAGAGCAGAAATCAGAGAAATAGAGGCCAGAAGAACAATGCAAAGAACTGATGAAACAACAGTGGGTTCTTCGAAAACTTTAACAAGACTGATAATTCCTTAGCCCAACTGATCAAAAGCAAGAGGGAGAAAACCCAAAGAAATAAAATTAGGAATGAAAAGGGGGATATATATATATATAACAGATACCAATGAAGTCCAGGCTTATTATGGAATAGTCTGAAAAAAATTATTCAAATAAACTGAGGCTCAAGAAAAATAGATAAATTTCTAAACTCATGTAACCTGCCAAAATGATGCAAACCACTATAATGAACAATGAGATTGAAGCGAGAATGAAGAGTCTCCCAATGAAGAAGAGCCCAGGACTGATGGAACCCCTGCCAACTCTACCACACCTTTAAAAAAGCACTAACACCAGAGCCCCTCAAACTCCTCTGGAAACTAGAAAGAGAAAGAAAACTGCCAAACTTCTCCTATGGACCCAGGATTGGTACCCAAACTGGATAGGGACACAGAAACAACAACAAAAAACATCGACCAATTTCCTTGATGAACACAGAAGTGAAAATTCTCCATCAACCACTTACAAACTGAACTCAGCAATACATTAAAAGGATCACACATCATGATAAAGGTGGTTTTGTTCCAGAGATTCGAGGATGGTTCAACGTACGCAAATCAACAAATGTAACGCTGCACGTAAACAGAATCAGAGACAAAAATCAAATGACTGTCTCAATAGAGGCTGATAAAAGGCCTTTGACAAAAGCCAACATCCCTTCATGATAAAAGCCCCAATGAAACCAGGATTAGTAATGTACCAGCTTGCTCTCTCTTTCTCTCTCTCTCATTTTTTTTGGTGGTACTGGGGTTTGTACTCAGGGCCTCACACTTGCTAGGAAGGTGCTCTTACTACTTGAGCCACTCCCCCAGCCCTGAAACTACAATTAGAAGGAACATACTTCAACATAACAAAGGCTACTTATGACAAACCTATAGCCAACTTTGTCCTAAAAGGGAAAAGCTGAAAGCATTTCCCATGAAATCAGGAGTAAGACAAGGGTGTCAGGGACACCTGTCAGGGGACAGTGAGTATTTGGGAACTCTCTCATTTGTCAGTATACGGGATTTTGCTCAATTTTGTTGTGAACCTAAAATTGCTCTAAAAAAGTCTCTTAAAAAATTAATGTGTGAAGCAATAATTAATTAAATTAAAAAATAATAAATTAAATTAAAATATTCCATAATACTTCTGCAACAGTGTATGTATCATATGCAATTCCATTAAAACACTTGAACCTGATTTTCTAAATTATGGTTCATTTCCGAATCTAAGAAATTTATTGACAAATCCAGTTGATACTGCCTCAGCAGAATGAGGTATTTTAAAATTAAAATCAATAAAAGCAGCTACCTAACGACCATAATGACTCAACCAAGATGATCTGGCTTGGCATTTCTAGTTTCTAGTTTGGCACAAACCATCTTACTATAACCCAAACAGTGTAATTAGCAATTTGCCAAAATAAATAAAAGAAAAAATAAATCCATAATAAATTATGAACTTTGTGTTTTTAGTGGTACTGGGGTTTGAACTCCAGGCTTCACAGTTGTGAGGCAGGTGCTCTACCACTGGAGCCACTCCACCAGCACAACTTATTTTAAAGAACATCAGGAATCCCCATTCCAAGGGAAGGGGAGATGAGGTCAGTCCACCTGGCATGAGGAACACCTTTGCCCCAGGGAGGCCGGGCGCCTCCCTCTAGTGTTTGCCCTGAGAGTGAACAGGTGTGTCTTCGCCTCCCGCCACCATGCAGGTTCTCGCAGGTGGTCAGGTGGGACAGGACAGGACAGCACCAGCCGAGGGAAACCCTTCCATGACCTGCTATCCTGTGCTTATTCCTGCAGTAATTTCCAAATTTCCAATCCCGACAAGAGGGTCCTGGATTTCAAACACCAGCCAGTAAGTTTTCAGTAGAATACGGACGCTGTATTTGTACAGATGTTTTTGAAGAAGTACAGACGCAACCTGAGATTGTTCTCTTTCCTTTTTTAAGAGATCTGTGATCAACATACCTTCCTTTTCTAGCAGTTTCTGAGACCCTGTGAGATAGCTAAAGCCAGAGGTTTAGGGGCATCCGCCCACGTACATGGTCACCAGGTAGAGATTTCTGAAGAGTTTATCTGGAAAATGCCAGGTGACACCTGTGCATTTCCCAGTGCACTCCTGCACATCTCAAGCGATGAGGAATGTGACTCAGACTTCTTGCTTTACTCCAGTCTCTTGTCTTGCTGTGTGTTTCTCAGACTGAAGCTATCCATCTGTACAGAATGCCAAGCTCCACCTCGACTTCAGAAGTGAATCCTGGTGAGGTCCCATGTGGTCTCCTCTTTGCTTGATTTTTCCTTTTTGCACTTGAAATAGATGTCAAGCACCCTTATGCAAAGACATGATTTTAATCTCCATGCATGACAATTAGTAATAATTGCGTGTCTTGCTTGCCTTCCTGCCAGAGAGATCTGCCTACTTTATTAAACAATTGGTAAACCACCCACCAGTACTCATAGTGTGCATTTGATGGTGGCAGAGGGGGCATGCATCTTAGTTTTCTTGCCACAGGTTGTGGAATAGGCTGGACACTTTTTAGTTTCTGAGCTCCTGGCTCCTGCCTTTGCTGTCCGCAGCTGCTGCCTGCCCAGGGCACAGCGTTTCCTGGTGGAGGTGCTGTCTGTGCACACCCAGTGGGAGAGGCCCAGAATCGGACTCATCTCATGAAGACCTGGAGCACCTGCGTGTATGGCTTGCAGCTGCCAGGCATGGGCTAGGGGTGGGGGTGGCAGCACCACCTAAAAATGGCCCTAGAAACTGTCCCAAGGGGGCAATCCAAGGTCTGCTTGGGGCAGAAGCCGCCCGGCTGTGTGAGTGGGCTGGGCACAGCAGATGCTGACCAGACACTTATTCTTGGAAGACACACATTGGAAGCAGCTCACTGCATGGCCAGAAACCTTAAGGGTCCCAATGGCTCAGGATGGCCTTTGGATGTGCTGGGTGCACCTGGCTAATGCACAGCAGGGTGTCAGTGAGATGCTCACAGGCCATTTTCTCGCTGTGACCCAGCACCTTGAGCTGACCAGACAAGTCCTGGTCACAGATGGAAGCACCAGCCCCGCAGACTTAGCCATCACCATGGCACTTGAGGCTATACCTGTGGTTCACACTGTCACTGGCTACCTCACTGTGTCTTCATTTTTAATTATTATGGCAAAATATGCTACACAGAAAGGGCCATCTTTGCCATTTGTAAGCACATGTCACATCCCCGTGCAGCAATGCCCTCTTCCTCTCCAGAACTTTCTAAGGGAAACTGGCAGAGCTCTTGACATGCTTGGTTCATGTATTCTCTCTTTTCCCCACTTTGTCTACTCCAAATAGACTGGAACTCTCTTAAGAACTGGACCAAGCACTTACAGGTCTTACCACATGGCCCCCACAAAGCAGGAGCTCAGCAAACATTTGATGCCTGTGGTATGCTTCTCCAGAGCCTGCTTGCTGTCAGCCACTGCTCTTCCTCAGACACCCACCTCCTTCCCTGACCCTGGTCACCAAATCAAGCTCAGCACAGTCTGCAGCAGGCTGGACCAGGGCTGCTCCTCAGCCCACAAGGGGCCCATTGAAGCCTTTCTTCAGGCCTTGGATTTGGGACAGAAACAGATTGGTTTCTGGAAATGCAACCTTTGAATTGAAGAGCTATGGAGTTCTTTCAAAAGCAGACAAATAAGAATGAGAGAGAGAGAGACAGAGGCTTTGCATAGTACCTGTTTTTCTTTGCTGAGGCAGCTTTCCTTAATTCCATGCAACAGCACGTATCCTCATATTAATTGTCCTCCCCACTTGAGCAAGTTTTGATTAATGCATGTTATTAATCTTAAACTGGGACGCTTGGGATAGCTCTGGTGTGTGGTAAGGTGGCAGAGACCAAGCAGAAGCTTCCTATGGCAGGCCCTAAACACAGAACAGGCCAGAGACTGACTTCTGAATGCACCTACTGTGCGGCTACCTTCTACACACCCCTTGCCCCCACATCACCTGCGTGGTCTCCACGACCACCCTCCTGTCTCTAGCAGGGTAAGGGACAGCCTGCAGAGGCACAGTTTGAACCACAGGGCTGACTCAGAGACCCTCCAGCCATGGCTGTTATTGGCTGGACCATGAGCCCTCTGTCTGGTCACCTTTCTGCAGGGTGCTGCGTGTCCTGTTGTAACAGACATCTCTCCCTGTCACGGATCAGTGCCCGCTTCCCTCTCACATCATTGTCCAGTGCAAATCTGCAGCTGTCACTCAAGCGGTGGTGCAGAGGCCCGGGTGCCAGGATCCCAGTGTGCGACCATTCTCGGGAGGTGGCCTCCGGGGTGACTGGAGGGGAGGTGGGGAAGAGAGGTGCTGGGGTGGAGTTCATTAGACATGCCTGGGAACCGTGAGCCTCGCCTCCGTCACCTGCATATGTCCCCAATTCAGCTTTGAGAGTCCGGCTGAGCTGTTAACACTGAAGAAAACAAAATGCCTTTGGGGAACCTAGAGCACTGTGTATCACATAGTCAGGAAGGCAATTCTGAGCATTGTCCCCCTAGGGGTAATTCCTGGACACAGTTTGAAATCCACTATTACTTCAGGATTGGATTGGTAGGCAGGGTCTCCAGGTGACGCTCGCCTCCTCTTTTAGCTCTGTTAGCCTCTGCTTCCTCCGTGAGAGGCAAGGACATGACTTTCTTAGGCCATCTTCTTCCGCACACTTGCAGCTCTCCTCCCCACAGTGGGTTTGTGCTTATTCTCAAGCATTGCCAGAAGACATTTCCATAGCTCTGCAGCCTCCCGGACACTGCCATGTTTGCACCAGTCTTCTACTGACAGGTTGACCCTCTGTTCACCTGGACATAGATTGAAATCATTTCTTTTCCGAATGATGAAGACATTGGCCCATCTTCCTCTAGCACCTAATTTGTGTTTGAAAGTCTGGTGTCTTTCTGATTCTGAATGCTTTAAAGTACCCTGTGTTCTCCTCTTTCTCTTTCTCCCTGGGAGATCCCAGGTCCTGCCTCAGCAGCAGCAGCCCGGTGACACAGCGGTGTCCTGACATTTGTCCTTCCATCAGGCAGGGCTTGGTGAACCCCTTTCCTCTGGAGCTTCATGGATTTCTGTTTCAGGAGCTTTTCTGGGTGTCTCCTGTGATGATTTCTTCCTTCTTGTCTTTCTGGAACCCATACGCATGAGCAAGTGGACATCCAGAGTGAGACCTGTTATCTGGTCTGGTTTTTTTTGTGTCTGTGTTCTTGTTCTACTTTCTGAGAGACTCTGCAAGCGTATCTTCCAATTCAGTCACGCGTCCCTTAAGGATGGGGACACATTCGGAGAAGAGCACTGTTTGGACATCTGTGAATGTGTGAGTGACCTGGAGTCTTCTTATAGACTTGGAGGACCTAAGTTAGCCACCCTCATGACCTGCTGACACCATCGAGAGCCACGGAAACGTGAAATGGATGAAGTTGCTGTTGCTTTGTTTTATAAACATGGGTATGCTTTGATGAAATGACGACAACGACATAGCAAAGCAAGCACAGAGACCAGTCCCAGCGCTGGACATCATGTAGTGTGTGCAGTTAATGCGCAGCGCGTGGCAGTTTGGGAGGAGGCTTTCGCCAGTGTCACAAACACACAAAGCCGTGTGCTGTGGCGTTAGCTGTAGGTGACGTCACTAGGCAGCAGGAATTTCCCAGCTGCGCCAGAGTCTCCTGGGACTCCCCCTGTGTCTGTTGCAGACCATCACTGACCAAAACATCATTCAGACAGCACGGGACTGCATAGCTATTAGATTATCTTGCTTCTGATTTTTTTTTTTTTTGGCAGTACTGGAGGTTGCACTCTGGCAAGTGCTCTACCACTTGAAGTCACACCCCAGTGCTTTTTGCTGCACTTACTGTTTCGAGAAAGTCTCACGCTTTTGCCTGGGGAAGGCTTCAGACTGTGATCCTCCACCAGCCACAGCAGATTCTGCGTGGAATTTAGCGCTGTGTAATACATTTCCTGTTTGTTTGTTTGTTGCATCTGCTCTGTACCCCTTCACTAGAAGGAAAGTCCCTTGACAGCAGAGTCTGCTATGCACGACCTGATCCCCAGCATCAGGATGCATGGTGGCACCCAGTAGTTTGATAACTGTTTGTAATGACAAATGAATGAGCAAATGAAAACTAGCAATGGGAATGGAGCAGGTGCGCCAGGGTACAGGGTTGGAAATGACAATCGCAGGGTTTTGTGCTCCAGATGTGCAGAAAGCCTGCAGACATGCCTTTTTCTCTCTTATGGCTCTGGTCTGCATTCAAGCATTAGCTGTAAAAAAGGAAGGTGAAGCTGGGCACAGGTAGCTCACGCCTGTAATCCTAGCTACTCAGGAGGCAGAGATCAGGAGGACTGCGGTTTGAAGCCAGCCCAGGCAAACAGTTTGCAAAACCCTATCTCAAAAAAACCCTTCATAAAAAAAGGGCTGATGGAGTGGCTCAAGATGTAGGCCCTGAGTTCAAACCCCAGTACCACAGGAAAAAAAAAGGAAAGAAAGAAAGAAAGGAAGGTGCAATCAGTATTCACGGTTGTTAGAAATTCATGACAGATGCTGAATTGTTATTGGGTGTTTACATTTCTTCGTATTTTGTCCTAGACTGTGTATTATCCATCTGTCTTGATGCTACTAAAAGCAAACAAAGTGAAAAGTGTGAGGGCTGGAGGCATGGCTCAATAGGTAGAGAACCTGCCTAGCAAGCACAAGATCCTGAGTTCAAACCCCGGCACCACCAAAAAACAAAAAAACCAAAGTGAAAAGTGTGTATTTCTCCCTGATTTTCTATTGTCCTTATGGAGATATCAACTACTCAAGTCCAGAGGCCACTGCCCAAGCATCCATGGACCCCCCAGAGACACTGGACATCCCATGAGGCTGCCTTTGATGGTGGTTCTCATCCTCTTTGTCATCCTGTCAAACACCCACTTGTCGGTGGCACTTCTGTCCCGCTCAGTGACTCTCACCATTGTGAGGACACAGAAGTCCTAGCTGGCACCTAGTTATTTAGAAGGCATGTCCTGTAGCATTGGAGACCCATAGCACAGCTAGCTTCCCAAGAGGTTGGTGAGCAGAGCTGACCTCTGTGCACTGCGTGGTATGGCCGAGATGGAGCACTTCACCTGCCTATCAACCCAGACCCAGGGAAAGGTCCTGACAGCATGCCCGTCAGGGGCCAGAAGACGGAACTGTACTAATGCCAAGCAAGTGGCTATTTGTGCTGGATCCCAGAGAAGTTGCCTCCGAGACCCAGGGATTTTACAAAGAAAAGAAGTGGTGCACAACTATCCCAGATCCAGTGGGAACATGACCAGATCAATCAGAATGATTCCAGGGAACAGATGATTCCCGCCCCTCTCTGCTCTTATTTAATCGTGCTTAGAAGGTAAGATTAAATATATACAAATACACAAATACAACCGGGGCCAGGAAACTGCTGCAATCCATGCATGCTAGCTGAATCTGACTTCTGTAAGCGGGCTGAGCCCGGCAGGAGGCGCTTCCCCGTCTGAAAGGTCAGCCCAGTGAGCCATCTGATCAGGGATGGTGCTTTTGGGATCCTGTGCTACATTCTGAGCCTGGTTCTACTTATGTGCCCAGGAGAGCAACACCTATCGATGTGCTGAAGTGAAGCATGGGCCAGAGGCCTTTAAACCCAGTGACTCAGAAGGTAAAGAGAGTAGGATTGTGGTTCCAAGCCAGCCTGGGGTAAAGTGTGAGACCCTAGTAGACCGAAAGTTAGAAGAAAGAAAATTGTCAGCTGTGGGGGGTGGAGATAGGGGGAACTTGATATAAACTTACCCAGGACACAGAGATGAGATAAACAGGTGTGGGAATGGGGAGTCTTAAAACTACTTTCCCAAGCTTTGAAACTGCTGAGGCATGTGACCATGCCCTGATAGGATGCTCAGTCAGTGTGCCGGACCTCAGAGCCCATCAGGAGAGAAAAGGGAGCGTGCATAACCCTCCTGTGATGGCCATCGGTTGGCAGAAGCATCCATCCCATGAATGAATGGGTAACATAGAGACACAGTAGGCTTCTGTTCAACCAGAAGATAAAGGCCTTTATAAAACCCAAGACAAAGGGGTCTTGAGAGGAGGCTCAGCTTTCTGAGACCCCTCCCATGCAGGGGAGGAAAGGACTTTCTACTCCTTTCCTCTCTGCTTAAACAAAGCTCTGCTCTTTTGCTCATCCTGTTGTCTGTGACTTTCATTCTTCAACTGCACAAGACGAAGACAAGCACCATCATACAGGGGAGACCACTGCATCACTCCCTCAAAAACAAGCTGGGTTGGTGGTGCATGCCTGTGGTCCCAGGTACTCTGGGGACCGGCCCATGCAAAGTTAGCATGAGACCCTATCTAAAATAAACTAACAGCAAAAGGGCTGGGGTTTGGCTCAAGTGGTACAGTACTCACTTAGAAAGCATGAGGCCCTGGGTTTAATAAAAAATATGGTAAAAATAAGGCCAGAGTGGGACACCAGGATGGCCCTGGCAATCTGCTGCCCTTTGCCCACCACTCATTGCCCCCAACATGGTGTCCTGCTGCACGCCATGCCCAGCACAAGCCCTTCTCATGGCTCCCCAGAGTCCTCTCTGCACCCCAGTTCTACTGACTCCTGCAGAGAAGCCAGGATCATCACAATTGGAAAAAAACAACACATTTTCTTTCTTTGCCCAGTGAATTGGTCTGTTCAAGAAGAAAGAGTAAAGTGGCAAGTGACACCAAGTGGGAAAAGGACCAACTGATGGTGGGCAGTCCTGTCATTTGCAGTCTTCCTGGAAGTTTCAGCTGCATTTCAAGAGCGAGGCTTGCTCGCTCTTTGGAGCAAAGAGCAAGACTTTGGCTTGCTTTGAAAGTAACAGGTGTCTTATCCAAGTCTCTTTTCAGCAGGATGTTACAAAATAATTTGGGTAAAAATAAAATGTATGGCTTTCTCTTTTACAAGGGGTCATAGTGCTGACCCCTCAGAAGGGCACTTCTGCGTGTAAGTGTTGCTCTGTTTCCTGTTCTGTATTGCGCTCAGTCTGTCCAGCATTCTCTCTGCATTCAGCTTCCTTCTGACCACTGCAGACACTGGTTGTGTAACGTGGAAGAAAGAGCCCTTGGAAGACTACGCAGGCACTGAGTGAGACTTAGGGGGGACTAAAGACTGATGATTAGATTAAGGCCCACAAATCGTTCTTTTCTGGATGCACCATCTTGAAACCACAAGAAGAAATTGAGTGTGAAATACAGACAAAAACGAAAAACTGGTTTCTAACCAGGACACCATGCGAGCTCGTGATACATTTGAATCTATGCACAATAGAACCCTTTCACACTCAGGGCAATTGAAATGTCAAATAATTCTTAAAGTATAGTGTGTGGCTTGTTAATCCCTGCAAAAATCTTAATGCTCTTTGTGCAGCAGGGAGATAGAATTAGGGCAGAGTGGCAATGAGAGGGAGGGAACCCTCCAAGTTTCATTTTCTTTTCCATCTTGTTTTGGCTGGATGAAGTGCTTCACAGTTCCCTAACAATTTCAGGAACGGTTTTTCTGTTTCTGTAGAAAAGATCATTGGGATTTTGATAAAGATTTTATTGGATCTGTCCAGAGTGTGTCCTCTGCTCATGGTTCCTCCTGCCACCATGTCTGCCCTGAGGCACCAGAATGTTTCTGGAAAATGCATAAACAATTCCCCAGTGAATTTTAAGAGCAACGGAGAAAAAAAAGATAAGCAAATCCAAGGTCAAAGGTTAAAATTTTTTCTACCAAGTTTATAATCAGAGATGATGAAGGGGAAAGTTAATGATTAATCACTTTAGCAAAGATTTGGGAAACAGGCAAACTTTCACACTGTTGGTGGGAGTAAGGGAGCGTGTCAGTCAGCTTTTTTTTGTCACAGTTTTGTCACCGTGACAAAATACCTGAGAGACACAATTTAAGAGGAGGAGATGTTTATATTTGCTCATTCTTTCAGAGGTTTCAGTCCATAGTCCCTTGTCCCCATCACTTTGGGCCTATAGTTAGGCAGAGTATCATGGCAGGGAATGCATGGTGACCAGGATGCAGGGAGAGAGAGAGAGAGAGAGAGAGAGAGTCAGGGGACAAAATGTACCCTTCAAAAGCTCTTCCTCAGTGAGCTACTCCCTCCATCATCTAGGTCCTATCTCCTTAAAGGTTCTACCACCTCCCAGTTGTCAATTCAATTCTGAAGCCGTGGATGGGTTAATCCATTGATAAGCTCAGAGCTCTCATGACCCCAATCACTTCCCCCAAACCCTACCTTTATGTATCGGATGCATTGAAGACTCAGTCTTCAACATGAGAGCCTTTGGGGAACACTCAGACCCAAACCATAATGGTGGGTTCGCTTTCTGGAGCATGAGTCACGCCCTAGAGATAAAGTTCAGATGAAGCTTGGGCCCAGCACCATTACAGAATCCGTGGGTCTGTGTCAGTGTGTGTGGGGTACACCTTCATCAGCCCACTTCCACGACGTGGCAATTAGAAATGGTCTAATTGCCCGGTAAAGGGTGTGACAGAGACTGCATTTGTCCTCCTCGCCCTCCTCCCCCGGTTGGTCACAGAACTACGTTATGTTCATGTTTGTTTTGCCTCACTGGGTTCATGTGCACCAAGCTAAGTTAATCAATATCCTTGCTTTAAGAAAATTCATCACGGGACACCCAGGCATGACCTTTTTAAACCAAATCTGTTTTTTTGTAAAAATGCAGTAAGTGGCGATAAATCCATCTCTTGATGTGAAACCTAGAAACGTGGCAGTGACCACAGCTGCCCATGGGTCTTCCTTGCTCTGCCTGCTGTCCGCCCCCTGCCTGGCTGGCCTGGACCTGCAGTATTCTGTTCACTGTCTCGACTGTGGCTTGTGACGATGGTACACAATCTATACAGTTAAGAGGGTACAACTTAGTAGGCATGCACGCACATGCACAGAGAAAAGTAGATGGGGACGTCTGAGAAGAACCAGTGCTCTGCATTGATGTTGGTGGACTGGTCAAGATGTTGACTGTACTTTTGCAAAGTGCTACCGTTGGATGAAACTGGGCAAAATGTACCGAGATTTCTCTCTATTATTCTTAGACTCTTCAATTAACTCAGTATACTTTTTAAATTTAAAAACAGAGTTTTCAGGTTTAGCAAATAAAAATATAGAATGGATGGTTACATTTCAATTTCAGGTACACAACAGGTCGTGCAGGTGTCAGTTTTTTTGGGGGCGTTGGGGATTGAACACAGAGACTGTGTATTCTACCACTTGAGCCACGTCTCGAGCCCAAGAAACACCTTCTAATGATGACCTGTGTTGGTTTAGCTTTGCCCATTTTTTTCCCACAGTGCATTGGAATCTGTTAATGTAATTATAGGTGTTTTTTTCCCCAAAATTCATCAATTAATGGATATAATATGTGGAGCCTTAAGACTGGCAGAGTGGCTCAAGTGGTAGAGTGCCTGGCTAGCAAGCATGAGGCCCTGAGTTCAAACCCCCCAGCACTACTAAAAAAAATTGTAGATTTGACAAATATATACAGTCAAGCAACACCATCACATTCAGGAAATAACACATTTCTAGCACACAGGAAACTCACTATCGGGGTTCCTGGTGACTCAATTATTCACGCATTCCAGAAGTACTGAGGGTCTACCATGTGGTGCCATCCTAGACTGAGTGCCCACGTGCAGGTACAGTTGGTTGAACAAGCTGCAGTCTGGCAAGCAGATAGGACTGAATGCAGGAGGCTCACGGGAGAGCTCTGCCCTCACCATGGGAGACTGCCGGATAGGCTCCGTCCATGCTAAGGGGCTCCGTGCATGCCAAGGGGCTCCGTCCATGCTAAGGGACTCCGTGCATGCCAAGGGGCTCCGTCCATGCTAAGGGGCTCCGTCCATGCTAAGGGGCTCCGTCCATGCTAAGGGGCATGGACGATTCTGTCTCCTAGAGCAGAGGTCTGTGCGAGTCAGGGTCGGTGCTCGTTTCATTTACTCTTACTACAAACTTAGTGACCAGAACAGTCACTCATCGAACAAGCACTCAATGAATTCTTGTGTTCATTCTCCTATTATCAACATTAGCACTGAATAGAAACCTGCTTCTGAGTAAGATGTCACTCAGAAAGCCCTTGATCTGTCAGGGGATGCAGAATGGAAGGAGGGGACCGTCTTCTGTGACCCTGGCTAAGCTGAACTAGTGAAGTGTCCGTTTATAGAGGTGGTGTGCTAGCTGTGCTCTGTATCTGCTCTTTACTTTTTCTGCTCTGCTCTGTGACCTGAGGGCTGACCTCTAAAATCTCTTCACTCAGAGCCTTTTCCTGGACTTGTGTGGGGCTCAGTCAGTGTGGACCGTGGCAAGGGCTTAGTCTGCGGCCTTTGGCCTGACAGCCGGAAAACACTGAGACACTGCCCTGTGTGCTTGCTTGTAAATGGATCAGCCAGGCACAAGACTGAAAGTGTGGTGATTTGATTGTGTTCCCTAACATGAGTTTTCTTTCTAAGATCCCCAGTGCTCAGGCTGGTTTTTTGGCAGTTGGTGATGTCACACAGTAAATGACTCCATTATCTCGATGGCCACTCGGCAATGCAATGCAATGCGTGAGATTTCCACAGCAAAGCTGCCTCCCTCCGTTCCCAGCAGGAAAGACAAGTCTATTCACAAGTTGGCTTCTTGAAGAACTAGCACAGGTTTTGCTTTACCTGCTGGAGAACTCTCAGCAAATGTTTTTGAAAACATCACATCACCAGTGTCTTCCCAGTGAATGAAGCCTTCCAGAATAAATGGCCACGCTATCCAGACTCTCTTTCTTGTGGGATGTTGTGTGTCTAGACTTGCTTCACAGAGTATTTTAAAATAGCAGAATGTGTACAAAGAACAAATGATGTCGGAGGTAGAAACTGCAGAATCACAGTCAGGCTTCAGTTTTCTGATATCAATTAAAAGTCTCCTTCCTGGCATGTCATCGTTCCTTCAGAGGACAGAAAATCACCACTCAGATGTCACTTGTCACTAGTAAACAAAGGATCATTGTGCTGAGGGAGAGAACATGGAACAGAAGTTGTGTTTATTGTGATTTTTCTGATTATAAAAATAGGGCTGGCAGAGTGGCTCAAGTGGTAGAGCACCTGAAAAGCAAGCGTGAGGCCCTGAGTTCAAACCCCAGTACCACCAAATAAATAAGCAAATAATAAATAAATAAGATATTGTTACTGTCTTTAGAAACTGGAAATATACTAAAAGGTATGAAGATGTAAATAAAAAAGTACCCATGATCCAGGTTTCACCAGTCAGCATTCATTCTCCCCCAGCTGGGCTGTGTGAGTGTGTGCGTGCACATGTCTGTCTCCCCACATTCTGCAAAGAACGGAAAACTTACTTTGTGTAGCATTTAGAATGAAGAGGCCAATTTATGTACCTCTTTGTTTGTTTATCTCTTTTTGGAAGCACTGTTTGCATTATTTCTAAATCTGCTGGGTTCTGGTGGCTCACACCTGTAATCCCAGCTACTTGGGAGGCAGAGATCAGGAGGATTGCAGTTCAAAGCCAGCCCAGACAAATAGTTCAAGAGACCCCTATCTCGAAAAAAAAACCCATCACAAGAAAGGGCTGGCGTACTGGCTCAAGCACCACAAAAAAGAAGTACTAAGCACCACAAAACAACAACAACAACAAAAAAAAACAACTAAGTCTGGAAGCCCAGCACCGCCAAAAAAAAAAAAAATATATATATATATATACTAAGTCTGGAACAAATACATAAATATTCAAGCAAACCTTGCTCCCTCCCCATCAGCCAGCCCCACAGTGATGCTGCAGACTTGTGTCAACCAGCAGCTGGAATGACACTGGGTCCCTGGGTTCTGGGCCACCAGCTCTGGTGACTTGTAATTAGGGCCCTGTGCTCCACCCACTGTTGGGTTTCTCAGCCTACAGCACTCCTATCTGTGGCATTGCTCTCGGGATTAACAGGCATACAGTCCGGCATTGTTCCTCAGGTTCAGCCACTTAGAGGGATGGCTGTCTGCATAGACGAGTACTCTGAGCTCCCCAAAGTTCAATTTGATGCTGTAGAGATATGCATACCCACCCACTCTTATGGTTTTCCCAAAGCGATAATAAACAGATATAAACCATCTTATTTGCAAAAATAGTTCCTTCTTGTGTGTACAAGCAATAAGACTTTGTTCCTTGCTTTCCACATGTGCTGTACCAGCTATGTACGGGTAAAGGCTGCCCCTAAGGGAAGGAGGAAGGCAATGGTCCTTGGCAGCTTGGATCTAGATTTTTCTAGGATGCTTTTTTGTTTTAGCCATGCTTTTTTTGGATGGTGTAGCCCCCAGCACCATCTTGAGCTGCCTGTGTTTGTAGAGATTGAATTTAGAGATCTGCTTTCTCTCTTAGTGTCCAGGGATTCCCAGGCAGGTCCTGAGTACTCAGCTGGGGGAGTGGCCCAGACAGAGCCTTGATGATTTGAGGGCATGGGACCTAGTGTGGCCCAGGGGCCAAAGTGTGCCTGAGGGGGGCAGCTTCGTCACCCAGATAGAGCATGGGACATTGTCTGTGTGTCTCTGTGTCCAGACTGGCTAAGCATTTCCCAGTTTTCACATCATCTCAATAACAGCCCAAAGAGTAACATCTATTCTATTGAAAAATCAATCTTCGAGTAGCTATTGACTTGCCGTGGTTAAGTAGAGCTGGCATGGTCACAAACTAGGCCTGGTATGAGGGACAAATGCCAGGGCAGCCTCCTCTGCAGCCTGTCTGGGATTAGTGCTGGGAGTCGCCTGACTCCTCCCGCTGGGCTGCAGGCAGCCTGCAGCCTGGTTTCTCCTGTCTGCTGTCAGTTCACCACAACACCACTTCTGTCATCTATGTGACTGCTGGTGGCAGCTCTGAGGAGTTTATGTAACTTTCATAGGGTAGGAAGACTGAATTTAGGACCTTGACTGCCAGATGCTCAGAGGCCACTTCCATGATGTTGGAATGAAAGACCTTCCAGTGCTGCCAACAGACACAAGAGAGACAGAAAATCCTGACAAGGCAATTTCTTTTGATCAAAAGGGTGCAAGCATGTGCTCACTCCAGCTGAGCAGACACGCAAGCACAAAATGGCTGATGGTGACTCCTCCTTATGCCCCTGACTCAGTTGTACCTGCCGCTCACCTGGGATCTGTCCAGGTCAAAGCTTCACAGTCTCTCTCGGTTGGCTGAAAGACTTTTGGGGGATGTGTCAAGGCATGCAATGTAGCTGGCAATTTTCATGGGCAATGGGACTGTACGAGATCAGAAGAAACAGGATCCCTTTAAACAACACAAGTCACCTAAGGTGGCAGCCTGAGGAATTTTAAATAATCTAAGAGGGTGACATATACTTTGATAGAAAAGATTGCTTTTCTTACAATTTCCCCCCGCTTTTAATTTGAATTCTTTTCTTCAATTTATGTAGGAGCCGTTGGTTCTCCTGTTTCTGTGTTTCTAATAGGAACACATTATTTGGGTAGGGTGGGGGTGACTGTTTGGTGAGGGCTGTCAATTAACCACTCTATTAGTCCTCGGACACAAGGAATTATGCAGCAGCCTACCAAAATTAAAACTCCGGCACTATGACCAAGGAGGTTAAGATTGAAGTCATCCAGGCCTTCCATCTCCCAAACCAATTTTCTATTAAGTCAGTGAAGGGATCATTTATACCTGAGTTTTCAGCTAGCTTGTTGGATAGGGAAGTTAATCCTTGTAGGGTCTTAGTAATAGTCCCATCAGGGGCTGTGTTATTTGATATATAAGTGCAACATGAAACTCCAATCATTACGCAAACTCCTTCCTTTTCAGCCAACATCGTGTCTAATGCGAGCCTGTTCTCCCAAGCCATCTGGCTAGTTGGTCCCAGTTGCTCTGCTATTCCTTTGATAGCATCCCTGGTATAGTTAACAAATCTTTGTTGGTTATAGTAAATATAATTAATGCAATCAACATTTTTGTTTATGGTGGACCACCAAAACAGTAGTGATTCAAATCCTGCTGTAATTTGATTTCTGGCTTTAAATTTGTTTGGAACCCCTCTAGAAACCCCAATGGCATCACTGTAAAAATGGGGGGCCTTTGGAGCTGGAGTTGTAATGTAAGTTCTCCACAAATAAGGACCTGGCATGCATCGAATGCAACAGGTAAGGGAAAAGTACTCTGAGATACATTAATAATAAACATAGCATTTCCCAGATAAAAGAGAAAGAATAATCTCCCTATTGTCTTTTTAAGGTTACTCTGGGTGTCTCCCGGATGTGAGAGCATGGTCCATTCTTCCTTCTGGTCAGGTGGGGGTGCCTTCTTTACCCGTGTGTGATGAGTCTCCCCACTCCGTGGTCCTGACGGCTGTCTCCATGGTCAGCAGGACCAGGAAGGGTCCGTCCCAACCTAGCTCAAGCTTATTTTCTTTCCAGGTCTTTATCAGCACATGATTGCCAGGCTGGTGTAGGTGAATGGGAAAGTCAAGTGGAGGAGCCTGTGCTAACAACCCCTTCTTCCTAAGAGAAAGTAAGGTAGAGGACAATCCGAGTACATAATTTTTGAGGAAAAGTCTTTGGTTTCAAAGGCAGGCACAAAGCACTTCACAAGGGGAGAGGCCAGTGTCCTTCTGAGGGGCCGTCCCTATCCTGAGTAGTGCTATGGGAAGGCATTTAATCCAAGGTAATCTGGTCTCTAAGACTAATTTAGTGGGCTGATTTTAAGAGTCTGATTTAGAGCAAACAATTCATAAATCTGTGCTGACCAATTGTTAGGGAGTCAGCCTGATTCTATAATCGTCAAGGCCTCCTCATTATGTCTTTTTCCCTCAATTACGCAAGAGAATCCACCCACAACGAAATGGAACCCTGTCTGGAGAGGAGTTTCCCCAAAGTCTGGCCTTACTTTCGTTTGTTATTCAATAATAACTAAACATTTATGTGTGAGGCTCCTTCTCCCTGCTTCCCCTTCCAAGAAAGTGGCTGGATTTAGGGCCTCATCACTAGTTAAAGTCAGGTCATCCTTTTCTAGCAAGATAGCCTCATTTTTAGGATCCTGGAATCTGTCAGCCATCTACTCACCTCCTGGTTTAAGATGATCCTAACTTGATGGGGAGTGCTAAGAACTAGACTTGCCCCAAAGGTAATTTTTCTACTTTCTTTGGTTAGAAGGGCTGTGGCCACTCTTGCCTGAATGCACTCAGACCAACCTCGGGTGATAGGATCTAGAAATTTAGATAAGAAGGCCACAGGTTGATGTTGATCCCCATGTTTTTGGGTTAGCACCCAGGGGCAACTCCCTTGTTTACACTTACAAAGAGGTGAAAAGGCTGTTCAAGAGAGGGCAAGGCTAGCCTGGGGGCTGTGATAAGGTTTTTTTTTTTTTTTTTTTTGGAGATTTACCCAGGCCAATTTATTTATTCAGAGGGGATTGTGATAAGGCTTTGTTTTAGCTCATCTACTTGTTTTATCTCCTTGGGGGTCACAAGGGGGTCCGGTCCTCTTGGGTCAATTTGAGATATAAAGATTTAGTTTTCAGGGCTTATGAGTCTGTCCACAAACGGCAGTATCCCACTAAGCCAAGGAACTTTCTCGATTCTTGTTTTGTTCCTGGGAGAGGGAGACCAGTGATTCCTTCTACTTTTTCTGGACCAGTCCCTCGTTGGCCTTTATTGATTAAATGTCCCAGATATTTTACTTCAGTCTCAGCAAACTGTAACTTACTCTTTGAAATACGAAGTCCCTAGCTTCCCAGGAAATTTATAAAGCTAATGGTTGTGTTAATCACCTCCCCCTGATTGTCCCCTCATCATTGAATCTCTCAAGTCTTTTATATTTTCTCAGTGCCCTGGGTGTTGTTATCCCATGAGGGATCTTGATTAGGAGACTTAACATCAGCCTCCAGGACATTTTGTCCGGGGCAGGGGGGGGGGATGTTCATGATCCCAGATAGCCACTGCTTCTCTTTCCTCCCCTGAGAACAGAATTCCCCAAATAGTCATTAACTCAGCCCAAGTATATATCTGTGGTCCCAGAAACTGGTCAACCTGATCTGAGACCCCGAAGGGATCCTCGAGAAGGCATCACAACTCCTTTTTAAAATTTCAGACCTCAGTGCTGGTGAGAGGAGTGATCACAAACCCAATTTCACCTCCTCCAGGGGGAACCTCCCTGAGAGGAAAGAGGGAGGGCTTTTCTTCTTCAGATTCTCGAGGTCTCGGTGATGACATTGCTCCGACTCCCTTTGACATGTCAGTACGGGGGGGTTCGGGGGGTTCGGGTCGGAGGAAGGGGCAGGCAGTTGAAGGGAGGAAGAGGGGGAAGGGCTGGAAGGGGGAGGTGGGGAAGCGGGAGCCGGCTCCAGGGCCTGAGCCAGAGGAGCAGTTGGGTTATAGGGGATGGAAGAGAGAAGAGTAAATCCCAGTTAGAAGTTTTTTTTCCTTTTCTTTTCTTTTCTTCACGTAGAAACAGGACTATGGGACTCTGTTTCCATCTCTTCTTGAGTGACTGGGTTCTTGTTGTTTACATGCTGAATTAAGAGTTGACAGACCCAGTCCTGGTCAGACCCAAATTTTAGTCAAAAAACCAAAAGCTTTAAGATCTCTTCTTGGGTCCAGATAAAACAATAGTATTTGAGCATTCTTTGTTTCTTTTTCCCTTTAGTATGGGGGCTATCACCCCAATATCTTAACATCTTTCCTAGGGTCTCTCAGAGGATATTTCATCCTGGACCTTTTTTTGTTGGCCTCCCTCTTTGCTGCCTTAATTTCCCTCTTCCCCGTTCTGTTAGACTGTGTTCTGTCTATCAAGGAACTCGACACCCCCTTTGCCTTGGAGGTTTCTTGCATGCTGATTCTCTTTTGCTTTGTCCTTCTCTGGCCATGTCCCTTGTGGGAACTTGAGGCACCTCTTGGTAGCCAGCGGGTCAGTATGAGCTGCTGACCTGGATTAGATTCAAGAATCTAATTCCTCCTTGAAGAGGATGAGGTCGGCTCGGAACTTCAGGTCAAGACTCCACTCTCCCTTCACGTCACCCAACACGTCTCATTTACACATCACACAGCCTCCAGTATCCTGACCATCAAGACATTACTCGGTCACCCCCATGATGTTTCTTGCCTTGATCTGTGCACAAAACTTACATGGTCACCATGGTGCCTGTCTTCAGAGCTCTTTTACTCGCATTGCCAAGAAATTCTGGAGTCTTGAGTTCTTTCACAGACACGGAAAGCTGCTGCCATCGGTCAAACCTTGGGGCTGCTGCAACCAGTTAGCAGGATGCATCTCCCCGGGGAAAAGCTGGGTCCCCCCTTCCTGGACAGAATGTAAAATCCCAGACGAGCCCACAAATTGTTGGAATTAAAGACCCTCTGCTGCTGCAAACAGACACACGAAAGACAGAAAATCTTGACAAGGCAATCGTTTTTACCAAAAGGGTGCAAGCATGTGCTCACTCCAGCTGAGCAGACACGCAAGCACAAAATGACTGACAGTGACTCCTCCTTATGACACAGTCATACCTGCCGCTCACCTGGGATCTGTCCAGGTCAAAGCTTCACAGTCTCTCTCGATTGGCTGAAAGGCTTAGGGGATGTGTTAAGATATGCAATTTGGCTGGCAATTTTCATGGGCAATGGGACTGTATGAGAATCCAGAAGAAAGAGGAACACTTTAAGCAATGCAAGTCACCTAAGATGGCAACCTGAGGAATTTTAAGTAATCTAAGAGGGTGACATATACTTTTATAGATAAGATCATTTTTTTCTTACAGTGATCACAGTTTTTCTTTTTATTTCAGGTTAGAGGTCCTGTGTCAGATGACGATGGTCCACGGAAATAGTTTGCTATGTCTACATCAAGCATTACTCAGTTACAATAAAATAGAAATGATTGACAATAAGATTTCCCCTGGTTTTAGTCCTTCCAGCACTCCTTGACCTCTATCATCGCCAAGGCCAGACAAGCCCTAGTAATAGGTAGCAGTTATATGTTAGTGGTGGCCACAAGAAGAAGACAGAAAGAAACCGTTTTAATTCAACTTCCTACTCCACCAATCTCTATTTAAGATCACGTGGCCAGAGCCCAGGGGCTATCACAGAAGATTTTGAAGTTAACCATGATCCTAAAGCTTACTTCACTCTTTACCCAAGAGTGATCTTGATCTTAAACATCAACTATGTCTACAGGGACATAAGCAAATTTAACAAAACAAGGACCCAGACCTAACAGTAGATAGAGCAAAGGTTAGGAATTTCAAACAGAAATTCTCTATCAATTAGAGCAGGAACTAGTAAATAACTCCATGTCTCTCTTAACAAGACCCAAACCCAGGAAATCATCCCAGGGGCCACCCAGACCCATTACCTTTGACTGTGTGCATTCCCCCAGCTCTCCACTCTAAGACTAGGAGATGGGGACCACCATTTTGAGTTTTTGATCCCATTTCCTGCATGGGGAACAGAAAATGTTTCTCTCTCTTTCTCTCCCTGCTGGTCACGTTATTCTCACTCTAGAGACAACCTGCTTTCAGTTTGTTGACAGTTTATTCTGTTCTTAATAAACTTTACTCTTACTTTTTCTGAATTCTTCTCCTGCCAGATGCAAGAACCAAGGTAATTTTCAAGGCCATTTTTTTTGGTAACACTAACATTTATTTCTGCCATGGCACAAATCATGGAAAAGCTGTTGTTTGTTGCAGAATCCAGCACTCCTCCTATCCTGACCTTTCCCTACCACCCACTCTGCCTGCCTTTATATGTATATACCTTTTTTTTTTTTTTTAACGATTGGGCCTGACTGTCCCTGGGCTCCACAGCTCTTGGTTCTCAGTGGCAGCCTGCTTTCTTTTTGTACCCTTGCTCTAACAGCCCTTTACTTCAACCTGGGCCCTGGCACCTGAACCAGACCAGCTGGGCCAGACTCCTGTCCCAAACGTCCTGCCCCACCTCATGCTCTCTTCTTTGCTCCCAGTCTTCAGTTCAGTGTTTGGTACCATCTGTTCCCCAAGTACTAATGAGTAAGTCTCATGTTTCTTCCTGGCCTCAGCACCTCTTTGGGGACTCCTCTTGGGTGCCACCTCAGCATCTTTTTGGTCTCACTTCTTACTCCAGCCTCTTTGTAACTAATGAGTCCATACGGGCTTCAGTGGGCTCTGCTGACTTGCAGTGGACCACATTCTGCTTCCAGGCAAACTTTGCCTTCATGCATCACTATCCACTGGGAGGCTGATGATGGTTATGCTACTAGTGTTCAATGGCATGATTGGTGTGCAGGTGCTAAATGACTGGCCAGCCCCGACATTGACTCCCTGTCCTAAGAATAAGAGCCATCTATGGTAGGATGGGCCAAGCAGTCCCTAAAACTGTCCCTTTCCCATTCAGACTTCACCAGGTGCACCAGTAGCAGCACCACATCCCTGAAAGAGCTGCACAAGATCACTGTCAATGTCAGAGAGGACACAGCAGGCCTGGTGGTACCCATCACATCCTTGCTTGAGTCATTTGTTCATCTCCCATAAAGAATAGGTGTATTGGGTAAATGATGGTGGGTGCCATAAACTTCTCAGCCATGCCACACTTGTACAGTGTCCTTGAGGACAGTAGTCATGGTGGAAGCAAAGGAGACTGAACCTGAGACCACCAGTATGTCTTTCGGTCCTTCAGGGAGAGCTGAGTCTTGTCCCTGCTGACTGCCCGCCCAGCCAACAGGACATACAATGAGCCCTTGATGAGGGAATTTTCCTCAAGAAATCAGGCAGTTTGGGCATACCAGATGTCCTCTTGCCCCTGTGGGGTCAGTAACTTCTCCTTCCTAGGCTGGATCCTATCCTAGATATTGGTTCCTCTCTGTGCTTCAGTAGTTCTGCCAATACCAAACCAGAACTTACAGCAGTCTGGGGAGCTAAAATGACATTCCACATTGCTTCAGATCAGGGATCCCATTACATGGTGAGAGCATTGTGAGAGTGGACTCATGACCACAGTACCACTGGCTGAACCCCAGTTCTCCCTCTTCAGAGTAGACAACGCAAGGACAGCAGTTAAGGGTCTGAGTGTCATCTTCCCAGAGGAGGTAAGTACATAGCATGAAGGACTAGTCTAGGTGGCTGTGTTCCCAGGAGCTTCTCCCAGTCTGGGAACCAAGCCGAGAGGCAGAATTGTCTAGCATCCTCACAGCCAGGGAGGCACCTGCACAATTCATGGTTCTTAACCTAGATTCTGCCACGTCAAATGGCTCGTTTCCTTGGGAAACACAGCTTCTACCAGGCTGTGTTAGTCAGACTTCTCATCATTGTAACAAATACCCAAAAAATAATTTAAAGAAGGAAATATTCATCTTTGGTTCATAATTTCAGTCCATGCTGGCTTGTCCATTGTTTCTGGGCCTGAGGTGAGCAAGAATATCATGATGGTGGGAGCATGGTAGAGCAAAGCAGATGGCAGATGGGAAGCAGAGAGGCAAGAAAAGCCAGGTAACAAGGTATATCTTACCAGGGCCCTCCCCCAGTGACCCTCTACCTCTCCACCTCCCAATACTGGAAGTCCCGCCTCCCAACAATGCCATCATATTGTGAGTTCATCTAGGGACTAATCCACTGATTAGGTCAGAGCCATCAGTATCCTTTACTTCCCAAAAGCTTGCCAGCTGGCAGCCAAGCCTTTAACACATGGGCCTTTTGGGGTACACTTCATCTCCAAACCAGAACATTTTGCTCTAAAGGCTCATGCCCATCTCATAATACAAAATGCATTCAGTCATTCTCCAACTGTCACCAAAATAGCAATAGTTCTGGCATTTCTCAAAAGTCCAAGTTCAAAGTCTTCCCTGAGACAAAATCTTTTGATATTATGAAAATTAAAAAAAATAAGTTGCATACTCCCAAGAAACCATGATACAGAATAAACAAAAATAAAAGGAGGAATAGGACCAAAAAAAGACTGAAATCCAGCACAGCAAACATTAAATCCTACAGCTACATTTCTGGTGGCATCTGGGTCACACAGTGTAGGGCTGTGAGCTCCAAGGGACTGGGGCAGCCCCATTGCTGTGGCCTTACTGTCTGTAGCTCACATGGTCTGTCTCTTGGGCTGGCTCTGGTCACTGCAGTTTTTCCCAGCAGATGCTCCATGTTCCTAATATATCTAACTTGCTGGGGTCTTCATAGCATCTTTGGCTTCATTCTCACAGCTTTGCACATTGCCCTCTTTGAAGCTGCTCATAGGGAATCCAGTCATACTACCTATTGCCTGCCCTCCCAGGCTTTCCTTTGAAATCTTGCTGGAAGCCTCCATGACTTCATAACTCTTGCATTATGCATGCTTGCAAAACCAGGAGCATGTTGATGATGCCAGTAAGAACAGTATCCGGGCCCCTTGAACCACAGCTGCACTGGCCTCTGAGTGCTTGTGCAGCTGAACAGGGAGAAATGAATCCTGAGGAAACAGCTTCCTAGGCAGCTCTGAGCTAGTCTGGTGCTCCTGGACTTTCTTCACAAGGGAAAGGCTTTCAAATGAGGTCACACTTTTACCCCATTCAGCCTGTGATGGGTAAGGTCTTGCCAATTCCTGAGATGCCCTCAGGACATCTTTCCTATTGTCCTGATGAAAAGTATTCAGCTTCTTTTTGATGGTGCTAATCCTTTCAGAAACTATGCCCTTCTTAGCCCCATCTTTACAAAGACATTTCTGACCACACTGCAAATTTTTCAGATCTTTCTGCTCTGCCTTTTTCTCCCAGTTCTCACTGTAAACCTGGCTAAAAGCAGCCATCAATAGCCATGACACACCCTGAATGCTGGGTTGCATCGAGATTACCCCATAAGATTAGTTAGTCCATCACCTTTAAACTCAGTCTTTCGCAAAGTCTTAGGACATGGACAAAATGTAGACAGTTTTCTCCATCATAGACAAGTTATTTCCCATGACATAACATGAATGGCCTACAGTCAAATTCCCAATGGAGTCCTCGTTCCTATCTGGAGCCTCCTGAGCCTGGCCGTCACTGCCAACACTGCGGTCAGCATTCTGGCCTTAGCTCCCAACAGAATCACCCCTTAGGCTCCACGTATAGCACTCTAGGTTTTATCTAGGCTGTTTCTCTACAAATTCCTCCCATAAATCGGTTCCAAAGGCTTCTGAACCACATGGTCAGGGAGTCACAGCAACGATCCCACTTCTCCAGTACCAACTTTTTGTGTTAGGCAGCCTTTTGTCACTGTAAGAAGACATCTAGCATAAAAAACTTAAGGAAGTAGGGAGCTATTTGCTCACAATTTCAGAGGATTCAGTCCAAGTTCGGTTGACTCCATTTCTTTGGGCCGGAAGTGAGGCAGAATACCTTGAAAATAGGAGAGGGTGGAAGAAGAGGCTGCTTGCTTCTTGGCAGCCGAGAGAGACAGGAAGGAGCATGGGCCAAGGCACCTTTCAAAGCACGCCCCCAGTGATCTACTTCCTCCGATGAGCCCTGCCTCCCTGTACCTCTCATTAATGCCATCAAGTTATGAATCCATTCAGGGATTTATCCATTGATGAGGTCAGAGCCCTCAGGACTCAATCATTTCCCCAGCTAAGTCTTTAACACATGAGCCTCTTGGGGGACTTTCCGTATCCAACCCATAGACCAGGGCATGGAGAAAGCTCCACTGAACTTGAGGCTACAGCTAACACCTGCCCACTTTGGCTCTTCGTGCCAAAGAACCAAGGCAAAGCAAAGCGGTGATATACTGGAGGAAAAAAATTGGTTCCATTGACTGCTTAAGACCGAATATTGATATGGCACAATGGGGGCAAGAAGAGTGTGTCTGGACCCAGGGTGAGCAGAGAGTCATCTCCTGGTACTTCTGTGCCTGATGGTGACCATGCACAGGTGACTGCCATGGCCTAACACTGGCAGGTGATTAAAGATACCAGCATCTCGGGGCTGGAGGCTGGGTCCTCTCCAGGCAAGCAGAGGAGCAAGTGATGGTGAGGGAGAGGGGGACACAAACAATAGGCGAGAGGAATGACCATTAGGTAAGGACTCAGGATCAAACGCTGCAGGGAACACTGGTTTGTCCCACCCATGTCTTGAGTCCTTGCAAAAAAGCACAGGTGCCACCCTCAGGATGGGCTACACTTGAGTGAGGCAGGGCTTGCATGCATCTGACACACCTCCTGCACCAGCTCAATATCCTTGCGTCTTTGTCTCACTAGCACCTGTGGTGGGGAGTTCAAAACTGAGTGCCACTGGAAAAGCGGGGACTATATGGCCCCAGACCTCTTCTCCCTCTCCTCACCCTGGCGGTGGCTCTGGGATCTGTCTCATGAGGCTCCTCAGAAGGTCTGTGCAGGGCCCTGGAGGCCCCAGCTGGGGATGTGCCCTTGTGTTGGCCTCTTTCTCAGTTCCTGTGCTCTGCTCCTGGGGCATGTTCCCAAGGGGAAGCCTGCACTGGGCCTGCTCAGACTCCGCTTGTGGATGGAGCAGGCTGAGAACCTCCATTCCCTGAAGGCTCATTAGGGAGAACCTCTAAGGTTGCACTGATGGAACAGCACACTCATATCCGCACTGGCTTTTAGTTGAGGTTTCAAGGAGTGTAAAACATGACTGTTCTCTTTTCTCTCTCCTCTCTCCCTTTTCAGGCAGTGCGGGGGATTGAACTCAGGGTCTCACATCTGCTAGCCACTCTACCAGCCCTTTTGGCATTGGTTATTTTTGAGACAGGGTCTGGCTTTAAGCCTTGACTGACCTGGACTGTGATCCTCCTACTTGTGCTTCTCTGTGTGGCTAGGACGACAGGCATGCCGCCACATCCAGCCATTGGTTGAGGTAAGGTCTTGCAACATTTTTTTTCCCTAGGCTGGCCTCGAACTGTGATCCTCCTGATCTCTACCTCCCAAGTGGCTGGGATTATAGGCTTCAATCTCCATGCCTGACTTCTCTTTTTTTTTCACCTTCTCCCTTTGTGTCCAGGGAGACTGGTCAGTTCCAGTGATGAGAAGAAAGCAGAGCCTGGACAAGGGCACGGAGGTGAGGGAAGGGCTGCGATGCAGGAGGAAAGGGAGGACCTCAGGAGGCTGGGGACAACTCTGGGGAGTTCACACAATGGGCCAATGCCACCATTTGCACTGACTGGGAACGTCTTCCCACAGGCGTGTCAGCAGCTGTACCTCCCTGAAGGCCATCTGCACTCAGTGCTGTGGTGGGTTTTGTACTTACGCCATTCACTGCCAAAGCAGTCTTCAGTGGGAGGTGCTTGGAGCCCCTGGCTGCAGAGGCAGGACCTAGGCACGGGTGACCCTCCAGTCATTTGCATTCTCCACTCCCACGATTGGCCACCATGACCCAGGCTTTCAGTGAACTGTTGATATTAATCTGTCCTGTGACTTTTGCAGAGTTTTCTGTGCAGGAATGTCCTGTGTCACAGAGCTAAGCCTGGAGAATCATAGAATCGCAGAATGTCAGATCCAGAGAGACCTGGGCACTGACTTCACAGATCAGGAAAGGTGGCCTCCGAGAGTGAAGGACGCACTGCCAAACGGCAACACATCACAAGAGCTCCGGCCTCCTGATCCTTGAGTTCTGTTCTGGGCGTCACTACAGAACAGCTTCTGGACCCGTCAACAGAAAGTTGATGTCTTTTGCGGGGGGGGGGTGGGGTGTAGGAACTCCCTTACTAGGTGCTCAACTTTTCTTTGAATATAAAACTATAAAAAAAATAAAGCTTTAATTTAAAAAAAGACCAAATCTCAGTGAGTACTCGGCAGATGTCACCTGCTGTTCTTCTAAGGCTGCTGTGCTCACCCTCCACTGGAGGTCAGGCAGGCATGGTATATGGGGTTGTGCGGCGGCTCTAGAGAGCTGGAAGAGGTTAGTCACCGCCAGGTGGCATCACTCCCCTCTCTGGCCACCCCTCCCATTTCTACATTTTCCCCTTTCCAGCCAAGAGCAACCATGTTGCGTGTGCCCCATCTGTCACTCCTGCATCCAGCCTGAAGAGGTGCAGAGGGTGTGGTCTTGCAGGCCCAGCCAGAGCTTCTGGCTGTTTGGCTCATGCCCACATCAAACACCTCAGGGTGTTTACGGCCCCTGGTGATGCTGCTCTTGGGTGGAGCTGGAGCTGCAGGAGGTGGTACATCACACCTGTGCCTCCCATGCACCCATCTTCTCAGGGTCCCACCCCCTGCACCTGCTCCTCCTTCTCTTTGTCACACTGACCCTGTCACTCACTCTCTGCCATTTGGCATGCAGGATTCCCCTCAGCACCCACCCTCTGGCCCCTCCTGTGTGCTGGATTATTTAAAACATGCTTTTCAGGCTGTCCATGCTCCCTGGGGTGGGCCACAGCTTTGCCCTTGGCTTTCCAACCTGGACTGGGGGACCTGTGTGTACCCATTGCATCTGTCATGCTGCTTACCATGTCACCCTATATCCCCCCTATCTGAAGAGATGGGTTAAAAAAATCCAAAACTGTGGAGGGAGATGCTCAGGCCACTAAGACACACAAATTGCACTTAGAGACATTATCACAGCTGTGGTCAGGGCAGCTCTGCTGGACCAGCTTGTCCTGGTGGGGCATGGATGACCCCTGACTCAACTGGCGAGACAAGTACAATGACTTGCAGTGAGTGAGCAGCTGGCCTCGGCAGATGAAGGCAGGAGGAGGTGGGGAGGGCACTGAGACTCAGGATGAGGGAGGAGCAGGCTGGAGCATAAAACTACATGAAAACTAAAATCTGAGTGGGGCCAAGGCCAACTGAAGCTGGCCGCAGACAGAATGGAGATGGTGTAGGCAGCAGTTATCTGATGGAGTGCTATTATCTAGATTATATGAGGACTTGCAAAAAATCAATAAAAGTACACATAAATGTAAAGTTAAAATAAGCCCAAAGAAGAACAGTCAAATCACTGAGGACAAAGAAAAATGAAGACATGTAACCTCACTAGCAATCAGGAAAACTCCCCAAACCCTACAGCTTAGAAAAGATTATGACTTGGTTGGCAATATGGGTGACAAAGATGTAGACTCCAGAGAGCCCCAGGCACTGATGGAAAGACTGTGCATTGTTGTCACCATGTTGGAAATGATTGAAAATGCCACCACTCTTCCCATACAGCACGTTTACACATTCCGGGAGGCATTCATGAGAAAGCTTGAAGCACTATTAGCTATCACAGAAAGAAAGTAGAAACAGCCTAAATTTCATCAACAGGAGAATAGGTAAGAAAAATCATAACCGTACAATGGAACTCTATGCAGCAGTGAAAACGAATGAAATGCACCTGCCGTCACAATATCACAAGAGACTTGTGGGAACCTGCGGCATCACAGCCCTCTGTGCAATGGCGTGAATATGGCTTAGGGATGCAGAGGGATGAAGGGTGATAAGGTGCTCGGTAAGGATAAGCTCCACATATGTCTCTGGGGGTCTTCTTGGAGAACAGGAGGACTTGGGAGGTGACACACATGGGCTTGTCTCACCACTGGATGACCTGTCCTGACTAGGCTGCGGGCTCCAACCGACCTGCACAGAAGTAGAGTGATGGTTACACAGGTGTCAGTAGACATCTTCTACCATCTTGTGCATTTTAATCATTGTATGATCTATTTTAAAAATATAGATCCACAGTGTTGGAATTGGCAAACCGGAAAAGTATTTTGGCTTAGGAGTGAAAAGATCAGGCTTGAACTTGGAAACTGTGAAGGCAGGATGGAAGACCAAGCAGGGAGAGGACAGCCTTGGAGCAGAGATGAGGTGAGGGAAGCTTGAGACTAGAAGACACAGGTTTGAGATCAGCTCTGGCAGCTGGATGGGAGAGGAACAGACAGAAAAAAAAAAAAAAAACCCAAGCTGATTGCGGGGACCAGCAGCAGGGAGTGCTAACAAGGCAGTGGTCAGGTAAAGCACTGACCAGTTCAGACAAGCAGACACGCGGTGTCTTATGAACCACGATCCTTAGGGATCGTGGAGAGGCAAGTGCGGTATGGAGGAGTCTGTGCAGGTGAGAGCAGGAGGTCCGTGTAACGATGCTTGCGTGGTGCTTCCCGAGAGGTGATTGAGAAGTCCAGAACCCACGTCAGGCCTGGGACTGGAGTGCACTGCAGAAGCCCTCCTCGAAGCTTCCTGAGGGACACAGTGGAGAGGACAGGAAGCCTGGGAAGTGGCTACCTCCAGGGCAGGCAGGGGAACCAGCTGAGGGGACTGGGTTGCTGGCTGAGGGTGGAATCAAAGTTTGGCACAGCTATGTTGGAAAGGGTGAAGGAACCTGAGCGTGTGCTTGCTCACTAAGAAGTCCTGGGGCCCCAACGAGTGACAAATGAGTCCCTGAGGAAGATTGTCAGGGGTGGCACTGTCCACAAGGTGCCTTTTAAGGAGGCCAGCGGATAAAGAGTGTTCATGTGGCTGGCACCTGGGTGTCCTAAGGAGACTTGACGACACTGAGAGGTCTTGAAGCCGTGAGACTGGAGGCAGGGAGTAAGCACAGACTGTGAAAAAGGAGTGTGGGGTGGGGGGGTCAGGAAAGGCAGGGATGGGAGGAGGAGAGCTCCCTTTCCTAGTTACCTCTTGGCTCTGGAGTAACATCGAAATTGCTGGGCTGGCTGTCCTCAGGATCAAAGAGGAATGGAGGAAGAAGCTGTCCTTTGTCTGTCTGGCTGCCCTGTGTCCCTTGCCTCACTAGAGAGCTGTGTTAATGCAGTTGCAGTCTGACTTTGCTCACTGATCATAGGTACACTTTTGCTGTCATTATTGGGCAGTGTAATTCCTATGTCCCTGTTCTGCCAGGTGAGCAGGAAGGCCCTGAGTTCTGGAAGGGTATGTGCTCAGGGGCCATTGAGTTTTAACCACCACCCTTGCAGACTTCTTGAAGGCAAGTCGTGTTCAATGTTTGTCTTGACTCTTGGGGCAGTCAGAGCACACTAAACCCCAGAGGACCTCACAGCAGTTGATTCTGAGTTCTTAGTTTACACTTTGAGACCTGGGGAAGTAGTATGATTTTCCTGGGGTCACACGGCTTGCCATCTGTGTTTTTCTGTGAGTGGAAGCTTACAGTAGCACTTGCCAGCAGGGTGCAAGAGGTTTTTCAGCTTCATAGAGCAGCTAGCTCCCCAACTCTGAGTGCAGTGCTCCTGTTTCCTGGGATTTGAGGTCAGTGCAGGTGAGGGATGGGGGCAGGGGAGTAGCTCACAGGCATCCTCTCCACCCCACTGTGCAGTTGAGGTTAATGGGGGTAGAAAGGCTCAGTAGGCACTAAGCCTCTTGTTTTCAGGGAGGAATTGCACACATGAGTCTTCTGCCTCCAAACAGGAAAACGCTTCTGTGGTATCTATGCAGGAGAAAACTTTGTTCCCATAGAGAATTAAAAAGCTTCCTAAACTGACACTATCAGTCAAGGCTGGGGGTCAGCAGGCTTAGAACCTGCTTGGGGGATGTTCCATGGAATGCTCCAGCATACCATGAGTTCTTGTTTAAGTGGCAACTCTTACATCCTCACTCTTTCAAAGCCATAGCTTGTCATGCTGCACAGTAGCCTGAATGTTTTATAGATATGAAAACCCGAAAGATTTATTGTGAGCAATCAAACAACATAAATCTGCATTTTATTTCACTATTCGGGGAGGCTGGCTGCAGAGTTTGGAAAAGTCCCTGGGGTTGTTCAGAGGAACATATGGAATTTGTCTCTCTCTGTGAGGGCTTATTGCCTCTTCCCGGGGTTGGTTGTTGGTGAGTCTGCAGAGTCCCGGCCAGCACATGCTCTGCAGATCTTTTATGACCTAACACAGCTGCCGGCCCCTCGAAGCCCTGAGAGATGAAACGGAGGGAGAACTCTGCTGAGCTGCCCTGCTGTGGCGAATGTGCCGCACGTGAGGAATGAGCTTGCTGTATCTATCTTCTACCTCCAAATGTGATGGTAGAGGAAATATTGTTATTTCTGCTTCAGCCTCGCTGCAGGTGAATTTACAATACAGTCAAGGGCAAAAGAGGGCTCCAGGGTCACATGGGAAAAGCTGTGGGCTGAGATCTGAAGACCCCTGGACAGCAGCAGTACAATTCATCTTCTGTGAATGGGATCAGGGTGCTGGCCAAACCCTGGGTGCTCAGTACACTCGTGGACGAGACTGGGCAAACTCCTTCATCTTCCTCAACGATGCTGTGGAACCAAATGAAAATACATTTTATGAAATAGGGAGAGAGAGGGGCTACTTGAAAGATAGTTAAGTGTCCCTGACTGAAGTGCCTTCTTGTCCTTTTGTGTTATTAAGACAAAATGAGATTTTTATTCAGAATTTTGATGTTTTGCCTATTCTTTAACAGAGAAGGTAACATGAATGAATTGCAAAATAATTCTTTAAGAACGTACCCAGGATGCAGAGAGAAAAAGAGACGGAAACTGTGAAAGAGAAGTCAAGAGAAATGGACAATGAGATGAGAAGCCCTACTACAAGTGGTTTAATTCCAGAAGAAAGAGAAAGAAGGGGGCTAAGACTATATTTGTAGGAACAACTCCCAAGAATGGTTCCTGGCTGACAGAGTGGCTTAAACGGTAACAGTGCCTGCCTAGCAAGCATGAGGCCCTGAAAAAAAAGGTAAAAGATTCCTGAGAATCCATCCCAAATTACAAATGAAGATAGCCTACATGGCACCCTCATGAATCCTCTAGGCCCAAGGGCTAGGAGGACATCTGCAAAGCAGCAGTGAGAAGCACAGACAGGCCAAGAACAAACGCCGGTTGCTGATGTCCCGTCATCTGCAAGGGGCCCAGGGAAAAGTGCAATGTCTCCAGTGGCGTGAATGAAAATAGTTGTCATCTTAGAATACCATCACCAGAAAAAGGACCTTTAGAGTAAGCTGGGCGTCAGTGACTTGTGGCTGTAACCCTAGCTACTCAGGAGGCAGATATCAGGAGGATCACAGTTCAAAGCCAACCCCGTGCAAATAGTTCTCAAGATCCTATCTTGAAAGTACCCCTCACAAAAAAGGGCTGGTGGAGTGGCTCAAGGTGTAGGCCCTGAGTTCAAAGCTCAGTACCACACACAAAGAAAAGAATGACAGTAAAGACATTTTCAGGTAAACACAGAGTTTAGCCATTGCTTGTAAAGGATGAATATTGCACAGAGGAAATGATACCAGGGGAAAGTCAGATGCAAGAAGGGTATGGAGGACAAAAGGTTGGCAGATAAGCAGCAAATCTAAATAAATACTATCTTCAGCAGTTTTAAATAGTAGACTGAATGGACTGGGGGCATGGTTCAAGCGGTGGACCTCTTGCCTAGCAAATGTGAAGGCCTGAGTTCAATCCCCAGTACTGAAAAAAAAAAAAAAAGACCTCACTAGATGTAATCCCATTTGGGAGACTGAGGCAGGAATGAAAGTCGAGGGCCTTGGGAGAGAGGAGAGATGAGGGAGAATGATGGAGTCACACCCTCTGTCTAATTAAGGTATATTGTAAGCACGTAAGTAAATGTCATAATGCATCTTCCCTGTACAACTATCTTATGAAAATTAAAAAAGAAAGTTCAAGCGCAGCCTGAGATACGTGGCAGGACTCTCTCTGGAAAGTCCAAGGGCAGGATGGCAGAGCAATTGCCTAGTTTGTTCAAGGACTGCATTTGATTTCCAGCACTGCCTCCTCCCTCCACCCTGGAAAAAAAGTAGAATTAAATACAGAACAGCAATAATACAGCATAGAAGTTAGGAGGAAGGTAAAAACAGTGATTCACTTTAGACTCTCATCAGCATCTAATTCTCATTAGATTCTCATCAGGGTTGAAGTTCCTCAGAGGCCCATCAAACGAACAAAGGGGGGAGCAGAATGAGAAGAACAGGTCAAGCAAGAGATGCCAAGAAAGTAAAGGCAAGAAACTTAGGACGGATGACAAGGTGAAGGTACAAAGTAACAGACACAAATATCTTCACACTGTATTTAAAAAAATCACATTTGAAGACCAGAAAACTGATATTGTTCCTAATGAAAAAATCAACATAACTCATGTCTACAAAAATAAATTGCATAAATTATGATACTGTCAATAATGAAATATTATGTGACAATAAAAATAAAGGACCTATGGCCACAGACATACCATCATGACTGTCACGAGCACAACTGAGCGAAGAAGCAAGACACAGAAGTCATGTGAGCTTTACTGAGAGTTCAAACTCAGTAATTATTCACTTAAGAATGTCTAAATCAACCATTAGAACATAAAGAAAAGGCAGCGGAATGGTTGCAATAAGGTCAGCAGAGCAGGTTCCTCTGGGAGGTGATGTCCAGAGAGGACTCCTGGGGACTTCAGAAGGGTGGTCTAGTCAGGAGGATGCCACTGGAGGAGCAGCACAGGGTATCCAGGATTTGGTCATTATTTTTAGCACCTCCTGGTGGTGGTTCCAGACAGCACTTATTTTTGTGCTCTTCCTTTCTTTTCCTCCCCTCCCTTCCTCCCTTCTTTCCTCTCCTTCTCCCCTCCCCTTTACTTCTTCCTTCCTTCCTTCTTTCCTTCCTTACTTTCCCTCTTTCCCTCCCTCCCTCCCTTTCCTTTCTTTCTTTCATGTGTGCTCTCTTATTATGTGATAGCAATGCAATTTTAAATGAAAAATAGCAATTAAAAACTGAAAAGAAAGACAAAGCAGCCCCCATTGGATTCTCCAAGCTAGCCAGTGCATGGTCTGGAAAACCGCCCTGGGAGGGGCTGGGGGCTGACAGATGGCGTTGTCAAGAGAAGGCTGGAGGAGACTGGCTGTTGAGGAGAACAGCAGGGGTTGCCCTCCCCAGGCCCAGAGCCACCAGCAGAGTGGGTGGTGGGAAGCCCAAGGGTTAAAGGGGCTCTTGGAGCCAGGGTGAGGTGTGGAGTGGGGGAATTGTCTCTGTGTGGGGGGGGGCAGGGGGACTGGGGTTTGAATGCTTGCAAAGTAGGTGCTCTACTGCTTGAGCCATGCCTCCAGTTCATTTTGGCCTGGTTATTTTGGAGATGGGTTTTCTTGAACTATTTGCCCAGGCTGATGATCCTCCTGCTCTCAGCCTCCCAAGCAGCCAGGATGAGATGCAAGAGCCTGGCATGTCTTTTGTTTTTATGGTGAGAGTCAGTGCAGGTTCTTCGTCTCCAGCCAAAACATGTGAACAGCTTCTAGTGGAAAGGGGCGAGGGAGACGCCTGGCTCGAGTATAGGGGAGGTGGGTGGAGATGTGCAGCCCCAGTGGTTCTGTGCTGACAGCAGACTCGTGACTACTAAATGTTGTTAGACAACTTCCATGAGCTTGGGGTCCTTCTCTGCAGGCCTGTCCTGCACCCAACCCTGTCCAGACAGCTCACAGCCATGTGCACAGTTACAGACAGCACTGGTGGACGTCTTTAGTCAGGAGTATGCCTTTGACCCTACGCTGACCTCCGGCCATTCACAGGATCAACTAAAACTGTCTGCTTAGCTGGCCAGGTGAGGTCACTTCATTCCTGGCCAACTGATGGTGAGAGGCCCCAGGTAAGACAATGACCCCCCAACCAGAGTTGCTGTTGTGGCATGGGAACCCCAGGAAGAGGAGCGAGTAAACAGCTGGCTGGCCGGTGCATGTGGACGAAGGCCCCTGCCACCAAGTCAGGAACCGCAGCGAACCTGGTGACGCCTGTTAGCAGGAGCACGGGAGGGACTTCCCAAAAACTTCATTAAACAAACACATTGAAGTAGGTGTCTTCATAACCAGGCTTCTTCGAGGCTTCCTTGTACCAGTGGGTACTGTTTCCCAACAAAATCAGCGCTCTACTTCACGTGAACCCCATCTTTTTCCTCCGGCAGAGCTGTTCAGTCAGCACTGTGACCTTTGGATGGGTTTGGCTCTACGGGGGTTGCCCTGTGCACTGTAGGGTGTGTAGCAGTGTCGTTTCCATCCATGATATGCTGGTTGCACCTCCTTCCTAGCTGTGACAATGGCAGCTGACTCCAGGCCGCACCACCTGTCCCCTGAGAGGAAAACTCGCCCTGAGTTAAGATCCACTAATCACAGGCTGCGAAAAGCTGAGCACGCTGAAGGTCGACCTGGAGAATGGCCTCCGAACTGCCAGAACTCCTCTCCCCATGACCCAGAAAGCCATGCACCCACGTCTCACACCTCTTTGCACAGACTTTCAACCCTGCCTTCTCTCTCTTTTGGCTTCAAACAGATTATCTCCTTGGATAACCCTATAGTTTGTTTTGGCGATACTGGGGTTTGAACTCAGGACCTCATACTTGCTAAGCTCTACCACTTGAGCCACTCCTCCAGTCCTCTGGATAAACCTACACTTTAAACACCTAATTTAATTTTCGGTCAGACCCACACATTTCACGATAGACTTTAGCTGTTTTAATACACCAGGCTGTTTGTAATCAGCAAACCTCAGTTGTTCCACCACGTTGTGACCTCAGAGATAACTAACAGTTTCCTGAGACCCCCCCCCAAAAAAAACCCCACCTTTGCCAGGCCCAACTCATTTCTCCATATTCCTTTTCTGGGTGTTAATTTAATCTCTTTGGATTAAACTATTCTTACTAGTTTATTAAAGTGACCTTATGTCTCACACATACAACTCCCCTTCACTATGGCGCTATGTACCAAATGGTCCTCCCCTGCCTCCAGGCTCTTACACACCCTCGCACAAAATATCAGTGAGAGAGAGATGCTCCACCCATGGCATCAAATGTAGTGAGAGTCTGGGGGCCTGGCTCAAGTGGTAGAGTACCTACCTAGCAAGCTAAGGCCCTGAGTTCAAACCCCAGTACCACCAAAATGAAACTAAACAAGACATTGTAGCTGGGCTGAGTTTTGACTGGTGGAAAAAGTCAAAATGAAATCATGTCTCTTTAGAGGAGTTGTGCTGAAAAGAGGGAGTGCTGTTGGCTGCTGGGAGAGAAGAGGGGTTAGGAAGCTGTGAAGGCTGGTTGTCTTCATGAGAATGGGAACAGAAATGAAAGGCTGACATTTCCCTGGGTGAAATGCCCCCACCCCCTGCACACCTCTGGAGGAAGGCTCAGGTTTACATGGTCATTTTCAATGCTTGCTCCAGGTGTAGTTACAAACCCTTAGCCCCACATCTGGAAGCTATTTTCTCATACTTTTTTCTACTGAAATTTGCTAAAATGAATTTTTCTCATTTCTCAGAGGGAAAACAAGTTGTCAGGAATGTTCTAAAACCTAAGAGAGGTTGAGGCAGCAAGCACTTGAAACATTGCTGGATGTAGTCAGGAATAATAAAGATACTGAATGAACAAACTAATGGATAGACTGAGGCATTTAGGGCAGTAGACACAGTGACCTCTTGCTGAAAGGATTTCATAGCAGGTCAGTGCAGGCCATAGGAGCAGGTGCCTGAGCGAAGCCTGTGATGACTGTGTCAGGATGGAGAAGCTGGTCATTTTCCAAGACATGGAAAGGGCTGTGGCTGTTTCTGTGGGAGGAGCTGTGGCTGTGTTGGTCGTGGTTGGCTTTGGTTGTGAGCTGATGAATCCTTTTCCCAGCAGTCATGTGATACCCAGCACATCACTACAGAGAGGCATCAACCCCTCTTGCGTGCAAGAGGAGCACAGACTAGTCCCAGCCTCCAGCCTCATGCCAATCAAGTCTGGGTGAATGAAAGGAGAAATGTTTTCCATAGTGATTTTGCTTACAGACACTTAGTAACCCTGTGGCTGCTAAATTTTGACAATCTAAAGGCATTTGATTTTTTAAAGGATAATACATTCCATTAACTCCATGGCTTTAAAAGTTACTAAAATAGAATTACCCTGAGGCATTTTCCTTGGACAATAAAAAGAAGCAGTTACTGCTACAACCACCAGGCTGCCATTTGCACGAGGGGGGGTGGGGTCTTTATTTTCAAAACCTTTGTGCAAACTCCAGTCCTCTGCTGCTGAAAGGGTCTCTTCCATTTCTCCTCTGCCCCTGGCTGGTACTCAAGTTCAGCCCAGGCCTTTGGATTGTTCAGATCCTGGAAGGGACCCGCAATGCTCACTTCTGTTCCTCTTACTTTTCCCTTGTGTGGGAATATCTGGTCGCTACCCCTACCTTTTCCACACAAACTCTAAGCTTCTCAAGATCCAGGTGGTTTCTTATCCATTCAGTGGAAGTGGTGTAACATTCCATGGAACATGTTAAACTCATCACACCCAGACATCACCACTCCGCCCTCACTGAGTGGTTTAAGGTGGCGCAGGTTTGTTCAGGACTGAGTTAAGGATGAAAGACGGCACTTTTTTCTGCCTTTATTATGTGTGGAAATAAAACAAAGATCAACCCAGTGAGGAAGCAAAGGTAATTTAGCTGAGTTTTGCAAGAGAGTTGGCCGCCCTCACTTGGTTCTGGCACAGACTGGACGGCAGGGAGCATGGGGAGGCCTCACAGGGGAGAAAAGGGAGGCTGCAGCTGTGCCCTGTGGCGTTGACCTGGGCAGGCTGGAGGCGTCTTGTCAGAAGCTGGGCATCCTTGGTGACTGCTTGGGAACACACTGGGCTTTCTCTGGTTGGTCCTGAGTTAGAAACATGATCAAAAATTAGGGAAGCTGTCAGATAATGGTCACGTCCTGGCCAACTGGGGCTGAGCATCACAAAAGTTGTCGTTTGGCTTCCTGGATTGTCATAGAGACACACCTGGCTTCCTGCAAGGCTGGCATGGGCAGGCTGGCTCCCTGTGCTCTGTTGGAGATGAGGCCTGTCCTGTAGGTCAGAGTTCTGCGTTTCTCTGGTCTGACCATTGTCTGTCACATATCGTGTGTCTTCAGATGCTGACGACATGATAGTGTTTCAGTATTATCGGAACTCAATTTGCACGTTCATGGAAAGTTAGCACTTTTCACTGTACATCTGGAAACCTTGTTTTTGTGGTTGCTGTTATTTTGTTTTGCTGTGTTTGGACCAAGTAACTTCTCTGGAATGCAACTCCTTTTATGCAGTGAATGGGAGACTGTCATATGGTGATAATTACAGTATTTTCCAGCTCAGGGATTTTTATTAATCAGGGATTTTAATTAATTAAGAATTTCTCTGACATTACCAGGTGTCTAAGATGAAGCTTTGTCTGAGGAAATCTACATTGTAAAGGAGGGGTGGAAACTTCTAGAACCCTGGATGGGGTCCTTCTAACACAGCTTCCAGCTCAGTCCAGCAGCTGCCTCTCTTGAGGGAGAATAAGTGAACGCAGACCCCTGTGCCAGAACTGTGAGCCCTACCACTCTGTCTCTTCCTTGCTCAGATCCAGGTTTCTCCTTCACTCTGATGAGTCTTGTCACTTTATGGGACTCTTCTCTAGGACTCCTGAGCTACCGCCAGCTCTGCTGTGTGAGGAGCTGGGGCTCCTCCCTGAGACTGGGTGGGGATGACAGCTGCTTCAGCTTGCAGCAACGCCTCCCACCACACTCCTTCACTTGGCTCTCATGTGCACCTGAACAGGCAATAGTGCTGCGATGTGACAGACAGAGAGGAAAAGACCGAGTAGGGAATGGGTATTTAAACGGCTATGTAAAAGTGTCATTTAACTCTGGGGCCTGTGACTAGGCTTCAGACCTTCACCTTCTTCACCCATTCTCTACATTGCAGGGCAGGGGACATCTGCATATTGCCATGAAAAACGCAGACGTGGGGCTGGGACGCGGCTCAGTGTAGAGCATGTGGCTAGGATACAGCAGGCCCTGGCTTCCATCCTCAGCACTGTTAAAACAAAGTCAGACTTAAAAACGGGCAAGAGATCACGGGGGGCCTTGGCGGCAGGCGGGGACACTGTCTGTTGGACAATCTCGGCATTATTTAATTTTAAGATCTGCTCCTTTGGTAGAAATCAAAATTGAGAGTGATCCAAGTAACACCAGCCCTATAGGAAACATGGTTGTAAACACTGCATTTTACTTACATGACTTTTTAAATGATGGCATAATATACATAAAATTTACCACTTAGACTTTTGAAGTGTACAGTCAGTGGATTAAGTCACATTGTTGTGCAACCATTACCACGATCCATCTCCAGAACTTTTTCATCTTGTTAAGCTGATTGAAAGTTAAATAAGACAGTTTCAAACAAACGAAAGATCATTCATTCATTACCAACAGACCTCTGAAGAGGGAATATTTGAAAGGTCCTTTGGGTAGAAAAGAAACATGAGAGAAGGATGAAAGGCCAGGGTAGTGTACGTATGTGGAAACCCTAAAGAACACAGTCTTACCAAACAAGGTGTCCTGGGGGGCCACATCCAATCAGTTGCTTTCACATTGTCTGGGAGGAAAAAATACTGATTTATGTTAGGTGTTTGTAAATCAAAAACGTAGTAATCTAAAGGGTACCACTGAAGGTCCAAGGAATAGATATACATACCAAGCTGATTTTTAAAAAATCACTAATACTAAAGCAAGTGAGGAAAATGTATAAAAGAGCATGCAGACCTTCCACTAGGCACCGGTCCACCACTCCCACACTGCCACCCAGGAACAAAGCTTTCAGCACAGACCACATCCAACAACAGTACCGGGGCAGGGTATAGTAAGTTTAACTTCTAGTCGCCTAATAACAAAGTTCCTAAATAGATAAAGACAAAAGTGACAGAATCCAAGCAGAAATAGACAAGTACATAGATGTGAAGACATTTCTGAGTAATTGATAAAACAAGTAGATAACATGTAACATATCTGCACTGATACAAGATTTTTATAGTAGGACGGGGTTGGTGGAGTGGCTCAAGTGGTAGAGCACCTGTCTAGAAAGCATGAGGCCCCGAGTTCAAACCTCAGAATCACCTAAAAAAAAAAAAATCCTTGACTATAGCAGGATGAACAAATTTGACACAACCAAGCAATAATTACAAAGGCTACACATATTGTAAGTAGAGAAATACCCATCTGAAGAGCCTATGAATCATAGTATCACAAAAGTAGAAATTATAAAGATACGGATGCTTCTGTGGTTTGCATGTGTCCTCCAAAGCTCATGAGTTGGAAACTTCATCCCCAAAATGAGTCTGGCTCCTCTTCGGTCTCCTGCTGTCAGCCTGTCTTGCCTCTGCCTGGGCCATGGGATGAGGAGGCAGCACGGCCCTCACCAGATGCCAGCACCATGCTTTTGGATTTCCCAGCCTTGAGAGCTATGCTAGAAATTTTTTTTCTCTGTAAATAACCCAGTCTCTATATTGTCTATAGCAGCAGACAATGGACAAAGCCAGATGGTATATTAAAAAGACTAAATATACCATTTGTGTGTGTGTGTGTTTGGGGGGGAGGGTGCAGACAAAGCTGTGCTTAGAGAGGAAACTATAGCCTTAAATGCACAATTTGGAAAAGGTCAAAAATTAAGTATTTATTGTAGTTAATTAGAAAAAGAACAGCAAATTAAATCTAAAGAAAGTAGATAGGAAGAAAGGAAAGGAAGAAGAGAGGGAGAAGGAAAAAATTAATGATGTACAAAGCACGCAGACAATATAAATTTTCAACAAAGGCTAGCACGGGTTCTTTGAAGACTAACACAATTGATGGTCCCCAACAAGGCTGTCTGGGTTCTCCCGAGACACAGGCCTGGTATATGCATTTATTAGGGGACTGACTCACTATGATGGCTGAGAAACCCCATGACAGGCTGCCTGCAGGCTGGAGCTCCTAGGGTGCTAGAGGTGAGGCTCAGTACAAGTCAGTATCTTGGAACTGGGGAAGCCAATGATGCAACCCTAAGTCAGAGGCTAAAAGCCTGAGAACCAGGGGAGAGGCTGCTGGTCTCAGCCCTGGAGTCCAAGGGCTAGCAAGCATGGTCTCGTTATGTTTTGGGCAAGGAACTCCTGTCCCAGCTCTCTGGGCAAGGTACCACTTTGCCTTCTGTTTACCCCTGACTCCCAGCAGACTGCATGGTGTCCACCCACATGGATCCCACCTAGTATAATCTCCTCTGGAAATGCCCTCACAGACACACCCCAAAATAATCCCTCAGGTTTTTTTTTTTGTGTGTGTGATACTAGGGATTGAAGCCAGGGCCTTGAGCACACTAGGCAAGAGATGCATCAGAGCTACACCCCCATCCCTTTTTCCTGAGTCTCTGCCCTTGCCAGGGCTGACCTTCACTCTACAGTCCTACCTCTCCCTCCCAGAGTAGCTGGGAATATGGGCCTGTACCACCATGCCAGATTTAGGATTTCTTAATCTAGTCAATACCTAAAATTAACCATGGCAAAGGCACAAATTACCAACACTAGGAATGAAAAGGGGACATCTGTATAGCTGTATTAAACAGGCCATAAAAGGATATAAAAAATCCATGCCAGCGTATTTTAAAATTTAGATGCAATGAATAAATCACTAGGAAATACTAACACTAACATATCTTGAAAAATCTGAGGTCTACTATTTTGATATTGAATCTGTAATTTTAAATTGCCAATAAAGTGCCTTCAGAAGTGACTCTTACCAAGTAGTGAGAGAAATGTGATTTCAATCCTGAAGACTCTTGGAGAGACTACAAAATAGTGTCCCCAGCTTATTTCATGATGCTGACATCATCCAGACACCAGAACAGACATCACAAAAAGGAAAGTGAAAGCCATTTTGTTCATGGACAACTGTGCTGAATGAAAGGGGCATCCCCTCCCCCTCTTCACAGCATGTGCTATCATTTCACTGAAACAAAGCTAGAAGTTCAAACCCATCTGCAGTGACAGAAAGATGAGTGGTCGCCTGGTGCAGGGGTGGGAGGACAGTCATGACATCCCCTCTTCATGTGGTGATGGTTTCAGTGTACGCTGTGTCAGCACCGAACTGTACACCTTAAATACTGCAGCTTACTGAATCCCCGTTATACTGAAGTATAATCTCTCCTAAGCTTCGGGGAGAGGTGGGATGGCTATGACGTGAGGAACCTGTGGCACTTACTCAACCTTCCAGGGGGGCCTTGCTGAAGGACCAGGAAGGGTGGGGTAAACACACTTGCTTTATTCTGGTTAAGTGTGAGCTAACTACGAGATACAGTCAGGAAAAACGCCTGACACATTAGGAAAGATGCCTTTGATTACAACAGAGAAACCCTTCTAATGTTTGGTGTCATTTAGTACTGGTTGGTTGTTAAAGACAGAGAGATTAATTTAAATTGGATTTTTTTTCAAGCTTTCTCACTGGCCCACATAAATGAGAAGACAAGATTGGGCTCCACCTGGTTTCAGCTCCACACATCTGGGCTGTGCTTTCTCTGGCTGTGTCTTGTCAGGTCCATGAACGACACATGGGCAAGTCTTGTGGAGCAAAATGAAGTGTGTTGCCCAGAAGCACCACGGGTATCTTCCTTCTTTTTGGTTCTGAAGTATTCACTAGCTGTGGGACAAGACAGGAGGACCGGAGCAGAAGTAGGGCCTGCAATGGAGGATGGGAAGTGCTGAAAGGAAGACCAAGCACTAGGAGGGTGTAGACAGGATGGATGCTGGGAAGTGACTCATGTGGCAGTTTTCTTTGGACACTGGTCCAATCAAATCAACCACCTGTGTCCAAGAAACACCTGCTGTAGATGAGACTATGTTTTCAACCAGATCACAGTAAGGCTGCCCACTCTGCACTGCTGAGGCCCTTGCTTTTTATTTTGCTCTGGCATTAGACAGTTTTTTTTTTAACTATAGGATGTCCTGAAGAAACAAATCTATGAAATGGTGGTAGGATAAAGCTGAAGAGACCCACACCCTACCAAGGGACCTTACTGTGGTAACTGCAGTAAATACACAAGACAGTTAACTTCATACTAACCTGAAAGCATTCTCAGTGCTCATTAAGAACAGGTACTATCCAAACAGGAGCGGCCTGATGGTGCGAGTGACTGAGAGCCGTGCAAACCATTACGCAGGCCTGGAGTTCAAACTTCATTTCACTTTCTAGTACCACACAGGGTACTAGTGAATTCGTTTACAGGTACTTACTGTCTTTGGTTTTCTACCTTTCTCCTTCATTATGACTTCACCATCTACTTATTCATCCTCATGTGCTTGTATTTTGATAAACTGCTTCATTCTCAGAACAATTAGGTCATCAATTCACACACACATATAATGCAAATTGGTTCATGGATCCAGAACTTTTATGATTTGTCTCCAACTTCTCAGCCTATGTGTCCTATTTAGTAGTAAAGCACATGGGTAAGACTTTGTCTAATTTGAAGGAGATTTCTGCTTCTTGCAGCTAGAAATAGCATGGGATTCTAATTTTTGAATCTTGGGATTTGGCCTTTAGCAAATTACCTAATTCCTCTTTACTTCAGCTTCTTCCCTTGTAAAATGGCACCTCACGGACTGCTGGAAGGACTAGGGGCATTTCCTGTAAAGCATTACTCAAAACCAGAGGTTAATAAAATAATCATGTCATTCACTGGCTGGCAGGTCTAGTTAGGTAACCCCCTTGTTTCCTGGTAAGTATGCATTCCTGCCCGGTGTGCTGGTACCTGCCTGTAATCCCGGCTCTGGGGAGGCCGAGGCAGGAGGAGCAGGAATCTGAGGCCAGCTTGGGCACGTGCGGTTTTCCAGCGAGCTTGTCAGCACAACTGAGATCCTGGGTGACTGTGGCCTTCCTCCCCTCCTGACCTGGACCTGGACCTCCCTTTCTTAGCCATCTCGGCCGTCTTCTGAGATTCAGTTACACACCGTCTTCCTATGTTTTCGGGCGGAACGTAAAACCTCTAAGACAAGACGCCATCTACTTCTGTCCTTCCCGCGCCCGATCGTCCCCGGGGTCCGACTCTCGGAGACCCCCAGAGGGTGGCTCGCAGGCGGTGCCACTCAGGTCACCTCGGATGCCCCTTCCCCTGGCCTGTCGCTGGCCCGAGTCCACGCGGCCGACGCACCTGCGAGTGCAAAGCCGCGCGTCCAGGTCCGCCCCGGGGTCGGCCCGGCGGGGGCCGCGGGTGGCACCGTACAGCCGGAAGCGCCCGATCGGCACACGCTGGCCGCCGCGGGCACTCGAGGACCCCGTCCCCTCCAGCTCGCACGGTCGCGACGGCCTCGGCACACTCGGGCCACACGCGGGCCCGGTCGGGCCAGGTGACTCCGCCGCCGCCGCCGCCGCCGCCGCCCGCGGGCCGCGCATGCGCACGGCTCCCAACGCCCCCGCCCCCACCTCCCGCGCCCAACGCCCCCGCCGCGGCCCGCGGGCCATGGAACCCGCCGAGGCCGGCGCGGTCCGAGCGCTGCCGCCCGCACGTCCGGGCGCCGTCGCCCCCTGAGCCCGGCGGGCTGGGTCCGGCCGCCGCCGCCGCCGCCCGCCCGCTCCGCCGGTGCCCGTGCCGCGCGTGCGCGCCGCCCGCCGAGGGAGAACGCGAGTGAGGGGTGGGCCGCCGAGACGATGCCGCGGGGCCGCCCCCCGAAGCCCCGGGACGGTGCGGCGCGCGGCGACTCCGGTAAGGGCCCGCGGCGGCCGCCGAGTCCCCGGATGGGCGCGGGGGGCGCCGGGAGCAGCGCGGAGGGCGGGCGGGCGGCGGCGACTGGCCGGGTTGGGCGCAGCGCGGGCGGACGGATACGGGCGCCGCGGCCGGGCCCTTCCGCGCTGGGCCTACTTTCCGGGCCGCGGCGGCGGCGGCGGCGTTAGCGGCGGCGCGGGGGCGGCGGCGAGGGCGGCGGCCGCCTCCGCCTCCTCCTCCTCCTGCCCCGCGTCCTCCTCCCTCCCTCCAGCCCGCGGCCCCCTCCTCACTCGCCCTGCCCCTCCCCCCTCGGGCCGAGCCCCGGTCCCGGCCCGGTGCCGCGGAGGGAGGGAGGGAGGGAGCCCCCGGGAGTCCTGCGCGTGCACCCAGTGGGCACCACGGCCATCCCGGGAGCCGGAACTCGGTTTCTGAGAGCACCCGGGCGCGCACACAGTGGGCGCCGGTTGTACGCGCAGGCTGCACTCAGTGGGCCTCAGGAAACGGGTTTTCCTTAGTAATTTGTGCTCGGCCGTCCTCAATTTCTGCAATGTAACTTGGGTTTTGTTTCCCCCAAGAGGAGACTTGCACATGGCTTTACAGTCGGCAAACATGGGATAGTGACCCCGGTCCAGGGGTGGCATTGCTGCTCCCCATTCCCGTCCCTTCCAGCTTGATGAGAAGGGGTTGTTGCACAGGGGGAAACTGAGGCAGCCACTTACGCACGGCTTTTTTTGAGATGGGATGCAGCCTCGGATTGAGTCCTGCTGGAGAGCTGGGTCTGTCCCAGCCTTGCAGAATGTGGGGAAGGGGTGCAAGGGCGCCGTCTTCTGTGGGGAGGGTAGGCGCTCAGCTTGAGTTTTTGTGTTAGTGACAGATGCCCTTGGGGTGAGAGCACCCAGGCGCCCCAAGGTCAGCTCTGACCGTGCAATGTGGCCTCTGCAGCCTTTGCTTGGGAAGGAAGGGGTGACATGACAGGTGGGATCAATGTAAGCTTAGGTCAGGATGCCAATCTAGAGGTTACTGCTGTGGTGTGGCCTAAGTCCTCCAGGCCTGGCTCTGGGTCCACAAGGCACGGCTCGCCCACCTAAGAGAGAAAATGGAACAACACAAAAATGGAAAAGTGAATTTATTTGCAGTTTTGGCCAAAACTGGGGAGAAAGGAATTCTCGGTCTGTCTTGCGCATGGCAGTGTCACAGGAGAGACACGTGGAGGTGGTCTTTCTTGGGTAGATGAGGCCTGTGGCCTCAGCGCTCACCCGCAAGCTGGAATTTCCTGGAGGAGTCCTGAGTCCGGGGCCCCATTACAGTGTACTGCAGTGGACATGTAGGTTAGGAGATGATGTGGGCCTGGTGGTGAGGAACTTGAGAAGCAAGTGCTCATCTTGCAGGCTGCTGTGGAGCAGGGCTGGATGGGTCTTAATGCAGGTATGTAGAGCTGGAGTTGGAAATAATTGTTCAGAATTTTTGTCAATGGCTGGTGGTTCTGTTGCCTCTCACAACATTGGCCCTGATCTTGTTTGTTCAGTGTTTATTTTGTTAATAAGTCTTATGCCAAGACCTTCTTGGAAAAACAAAAGTCTGGGACCTTATTCCTGTCTCGGCAGATGGCATCACTGTCCACCTGAGTTTTCTAGTCCCAAACCTAAGAATAAGTCAATTTCTGTTATTTCCCAAGACCTGTCATAACTTAAGTCCTGTAGCTTCTTCACCAGCACTGTTTGCACACTTAGAGATCTAGCCTTTGGTCTCTAAGGTGGAGCCTCCTAACTGGGCTGGACTAGGCCTGCCCTCCTGAAGTTCTCACTGGTTAGCCTGGTTGAGCTTTCCAGCTGTAAGTGAGGGCCACACCAAATGAAAGCTGTTGAGTGGGCTCCTCACCCTTTGACACAAACCCTGTGCCCAGTAGGCCCCTCAATGACCTACAGTCCAGCTCTCCTTGCCTTGCTTCCCACTTTCGTTTGGGGTCTTTGCTTTTCCCTGTGCTGAGAAACCGCCTCCTGTTCTCTTCCGTGGATCTGAGTGCTGCAGCTTCAGGGTGGCCCTCCTTAGACCTGTTCAAAAGCAACTTTACCTCCTGTACACCAGGAGTCACCACAGTGACTCTCAAAGTGTTGGCTTGTGGACCCCTGGGGGTTCCTGGAGGTGCTTTTATAATGGTACCAAGATTGTTCGGCTTTTTCACTCGGGTGACATTTGCAGTGATGGGACAAATGCAGACACCTTTGCACCGACCAGCGCGGTGGTGTACCATCCTGTGAGAATGCGTTAGCTTCATACACTGCAGTCAGAAGCGGCACACTGCATGCACAGGCAGAGAGGACAATCCAGCTGTTACTCTGTTACACCAGACATTAAAAAGACCAGTAAAAATGAAAGGTCTTGGGCCAGGCATGGAGGTGAACTTGTAGAATTCCAGCCACTCTGGAGTCAGAGGTAGGAGGCTTGTGGTCTGAGACTGGGCAAAAGTGCTAGACTCTTGTCTGAGAAATAAAACAAAGAAGGCTGAGAGGTGTCGCTCACATTGTGGAATGCTTGCCTGCCCAACTTGAGGTCCTGAGTTCAAACCCCAGTACTGCCAAGAGAGAAAAAGGTGGTTCTTACTGTTTTTTGGAAAAAATACTTTTTCATGAGCGTGTGTATTTATGTCAACATGTAATAGACTTATTTGTAAATGGATAAGTATTAGAAACTGTTCAGTTTAAATATCTAACAGCATGTACTAAAAGGTACAATACTCTGTAAACTAAGGCCTTCAGGGCCTCAGTACTGTCTAGACCTAACTCCTGGTTTAATTGTGTTGCTGTCAGAAAACATACCCTGCATGATTGTAATAGTTGAAGTTTGCTGAGGCCTGTCTCGTGTTCTGTGGTCAGATTTGGTAAATGCTCCAGGTGTATTTGAGAAGTGTATTTTCCCGCTATTAATTTTTGGCTATCCTATCGAGTGCGAAGTAGTTATGATTTGATTTGCATTTCCTTAATGATTAATGATGTTGAGCATCTGTGTTAGACTTTTTGTCACTGTGACAAAATGCTTGACAAAACCACTTGAGGGTCCACGGTCCTGGCTCCATCATCCCAGGCCTCGAGAGTGAGGCAGACCACCACTATGGGAGCATACCGTAGAGGGTGCTCACCTCATGTAGGACAGGAAGCTGCCAAAGGGCAGAGGTGTCAGGGATCAGACACAGCTCCCAAGGACACGCCTCCGGTGACCTACTTCCTGCAGCTTGGCTCTGCCTCTTAAACTTTCCAGAACCTCCCAAAGTAGCGCCCCCAGCTGGGGAGCCCAGTCTTCAGTACATAACCCTGTTGGGGGACACTTCAAATCCAAACCATTACAGCATCTTTTTGTGGATTTGTTGACATTTATATGTCTTTGGAGAAACGTCTATTCAACTTCTTGCTCATTTTTAAAAATTTGATCATTTGTCTTTTTAGTGCTGAATCATAAGAATTCTTTATATGTTGTGGATATTAAACTTGTATTAGATTTATGAGTTGCATATGTTTTCTCCCATTCTGTAGCTAGTCTTTTCACTTTTTTTTTCTCTCTGTCGTACTGTGGATTGAACCCAGGGCCTCACCCTTTGAGCTACTCCCCTAGCCCTTTTGTTTTTATTTTGTTTTTGAGATAGGGTGCCTCGAAATGCCAATACTTCTGCTCTGCCTCCCAAATAGTCCAGGTTACAGGTGGTTGTGCCAACAGGCCCTGCTCAGTCTTCTTGCTCTCTTGATAGTGTTTTTTTGACACACAAAATTTATTAAATCCAGTTTATCTGGCTTTTTTCCTTTGATTTTCTTATAGCTCTTGGTATAATATTTAAGAAACCATTATAAGATTTTCTCGTGTGTGTGTGTGTGTGTGTGTGTGTGTGTGTGTGTATGTATATATATATTTATTTATTTTTTCCTGAGATAGGGTTTTTCTTTGTAGCTCAGGCTGGCCTCTAAGTGTTTGTAGCCCAAGGTTGCCCTTGAACCTCTGGTCCTCCTACCTCAGCCTCCCAAATGCTGGCGATTACAGGCATGTAACTCCCCGACTCCCACCGCCCCACTTCTCTGTTTTCTTCTAAGGGTTTTATGGTTTCAGTTCCTAAATTGAAATCTTGATCTGATTTGGAGTAGTTTTTGTGTACGGTGTGAGGTGAGGATCTGAGTTCATTCTTTTATTTGTAGCCTTCCCCTTGTCCTCAGGCCATTTTGAAGATGCTGACTCTTCTTTCCTTGTTGAATGGGCTTGGCACTGGTTAAAGGTCCGCTGATGGTGGGTGTGAAGGTTTATTTCTGCTTCAGTTCCCACTGGTCTGTGTGTCTGTTCTCATGCCAACACTGCACTGTGGTGGTGTGTCACTTACAGTTTATACCAAGACATATTAAACACATAGCCATTAGAATCCTGAGTTACTTATTTTCATACTGCTTAAAGTCACCTCACCGGTTGCTAGTGGCAACCTAGAAAGTGCTGTGTCCATCCAGTTTTGAATTTGTAGCGTGCATCCCTGTGCAGCAAACTAAGACCTTCGTGTTCATTGTGCATTTCTCAGCTTGGAACATCTGGGCAGCGAGCACTCAGCGATGGGTTAGAAAACTTGAGTGGTGTGAGGGATCAGGCACAGTGGTGGCAAACAGACAACTGCCTTTTGGGCAGTAGGAATTGTCTGCAGATTATTATTTAGGGGAGTCCTTTAGGAGTCTTCCCACCTACTTGAAGGACACTGAGTAAGTAGACACGTACGGTGTGGTATACATCACCTCCACTGTCCCAGCCGTCTGGATGTCAGTGTGCTGGGGAGTGCAATGGAGCATGGACAGCAGGGAACAGGATTCTAGGGCAGGCGGCATGGTGGCCAGCAGATATGACCTTGGTCTGACCCTTGGGCAGGAGTTGGCCCAATGCAAAGGCTTTAGGTGCTGTGGCTTTTAAGGTCTTGTAACCATGCAAATTTGCTGCTGTAATTTGAAAGCTGCTGTGAGCAGGAGGAGCCAGTGAAGGTGGCTGTGTGTCACTGGGACTTTATGTGGCAGAAAGACTTGGCCGTGGTTAGTTGACCCTCTATCTGGAGGAAAAGACGGAATAGAAAAGAAGGTGGACATTTTGGCTCTGGGCTTACACTGTGTTGACGTGAACATGCAGAGAAGAGCAGTAGTTGCGGTGGGCTCAACACATTGTCAGAGAACTCACTCACGCAGTCAGCGCCCAGACTTAGAAGTAGGATGGTACCAGTCTCCTAGAAGTCTCCACTTACTGTGCCCCATCCCAGCAATGCCTCATCAGACTGCCACTGTTCTGACTTCAACAGCGTATATTAGTTCTGCCTGTTTGTTGACTGTCTTATTAAAACGAAATCAAACGTGCGCATATGCAGAATTATTCCAATGAAATCCCTTTGAAGCTGGGCATGGTGGCACGCTGTGTAATCCTAGCTACTTGGGAAACAGATAGGGAGGATCCCAGGTCCAGGCTAGCTCAGGCAAATAATTCATGGGACCTCATCTCCAAAATAACCAGAGCAATGGCTCAAGTAGTAGAGGGCCTGCTTTGCGAGTCCCTGCTTTGCCAGTGTGAATCCCTGAGTTCAAACCCCAGTCCCACCAAAAAACCCCTAAAAATTCCCTTGTATTATTAATGTATGATCAATGAAAAATAAAAAAAATTTGAAAAAATCAAGTGAAACCATACAGAATGTCTTTTTTTTTTCTTCTTAGTACTGGAGTTTGAACTCAGGACCTCACACTTGCTAGGCAAGTGCTCTACCACTTAAGTTACTCCACCAGCCCTTTTTTTATGTTGGGTCTTTTTGAGAGAGGTCTCACATACTGTTTGCCTGGGCTGGCCTTGAACCTTGGTCCTCCGGATCGCTGCCTCCCCAGCAGTTAGGATTATAGGCGTGAGCCACCGATGTCTTTGGGCTTCCTTTGGGTGAATGTGTAAGGTTCATCTGTGTTTCGGATGGAATTGCACTGTTAATTCTTTGTGTGAGCCTCCCCGTGTATTTACTGCTGCTGGCTGTTAGCAGCAGAGCTACTAGGAATACTTTAAATGTGCTTCTTAGTGTGCGCACAGATACATGCAGGTCTGTAGGAGTAAGATGGCTAGATTGAAAGGTCTGCATGTAGTCACCGTTGGATAATGGTGCCAGAGAGTTTTTCAGTGTGGTTGTGGTGGTTGTCACTCTGCCTAGCTGTGCTTGAGGTTTCTGGTGGCTCCATGTCCTCGTCAGTGCTCTGTATTGTTTGGCTTTTTAATTGTAACCATCCCAGTAGGTGTGCCCTCAACACTTTAAAAAGCATTGAAAACTAGCTTCACGCATGTACTATAGCTTGGACCATCACAATAACCCTGTAAGGTAGACAGAGGTTACGTCCTCTTTGGGTGACAGTCAGGCTGGGAGAGAGATTATTTGGTTTGACAGACCTCCAGTTAGTAACTTGGCAGGCCGGTTACTTACAGGACGCTTAGACATTGTCCAGTCTTCTGGCTCAAGTCCTGGGCTCATCCCTGTCCTCCTATCTGTGACACGTACACATATTTCAGTCAGGTCATCTCGGTTTTTTCAAAACAGCGTTTTATTATAAGACAGTGGGGTCGGAGCTCGGTGGAGTGCTTTAACTCTTGTACTCAGAGGGTAAGTGTGGTTGTTGTGTCAGTGCTAGAGACAAGAAATAGACTAATGGCAGTGAGTAGAACCAGAAATGATTGTAAGCACAGTCAGTTTTTAGATCATCAAAGGAAGCATGATATGCCGCAGTACACGCCTGGACCATTGTACAGAGGCCTTGTTACTTTCTGATCTGGATTCTAGAATTCTGGGTTCTAGCTAGAAAGTGGCTGTAGACACTTCACAGACTGTAGTGTTGTTAAATTTGGATAATGCAATGTGGTACCTGAATGTCCATCCCTAGTTTACAGTCTTTCCTTTGCAGGTAGTAAAGTAGGCATGGAAGGGCAGTCTTTACACAGACACAGGTGTACCTGTGTCACACCTGCATCAAGGTAAGCCTCTTCCTGGTTTCCTGGCCTCCCTTTTCCATTCCTGGAAGTTGATGCTGTGAGAATCAGAGTGAACTGATACTGGTAGGTTCAGAGGAATGTGTTTGTGAACAGTGTTTCTCTTTAGCTGTGTGTCACAGTGTCACAGGTACATTTCATGTCATTTATCATGGTGTAAGGCAGTTTTTTAGAACATACTTATTTTGCTAAAACTGCTCATGCTTTTAACAGCTGAGGTACAGTGACTTGGTTCTGAGTATATTTTATGCTGAAAGGCTTATAGTTTGGCATAAAATGTTGCTGGTAAAATCGAGGTTTATCTGCTGTCTTCCTACCTAGGCACATAGTAGAAACTGGGGTCTCATCTGTTAAGCCATTACTTTAAGAGGAGAGGAAGTAATTAATTTGGAGCAAGCCTTGGGTTCTTAATTGAAAATTAGTCCTGCTTCTGCTGCTGTTAACTGTGAGGCTTTCACAAGTGGCATATTTTCCCTGGGGTCTTAGTTTCCTTAGCTATACAGCAAGGGCAGGAGCTGTGTAAGTCACCTTTTTCCTCCAAATGAATTACACTTTTTTCCTTAAAGCTCTTTTGGAATAGGTAATATGCCATCATGGTTCAAAACGAAGCCAGAGTAATTATATTGCTCCCGTCTCCCAGCCCCAGTCAGACAGATAATGGCCTTTTAGTCAGGCAGTGGACGCTGTTTCCTGCACACTTCCCTCCCCTGCAGAAATGACAAAATCCACAACACCCTGCTCTTTCTACTGAATGCATGTCATTCCCACATGGGCATCTACTTAGGAGTAGGTATTTGAGTGGGTAATAGGCACATTCCCGTGTGCAGGGGTCCCCCATCCTCCAGGTGGAGGCGCTTTGCGGGTGGCAGGAAAACGCTCCTTTCTGGAGGAAAGAGTGTTTAGGGCTGGGGCTATGAGCCCACTTAGTATTTGGCTTAGGAGGGTCCACCAAGAACTTAAGGGGGAAGGCTTCAGCTGGCTCCCATGGCAACCAGAGGCAAAGGTGTGCATTCCAGATCCGAATAGGGAGCAGATAGACAACAGCCTGGGATGGTTAAGTGTAAGACAGGTGACAGGGATGGCGGGCCTGGATACCAGCTAACGCAGGAGCTGGGTGGACTGGTCTTGGGGCCGTCAGTAGAGGCTCGGAAGAGGCTGAACTAAACCAGTAGCTTTGTCTATCCAGGTACTTAGCAAGAGTTTGTTAGGCACGCCTTTGTGCTGGGTGATGAAGTCCTTGGAATGCAGTGAAGATGTGGAAAGGGTTCACGGGCCCAGCAGTTAGTTTCCTGATGAAGCCCAGCTGTGTTAAAACCCAACGCTGACCAGTGTGGGAAGAACAGCAGAAATGGGAGAAAAAGTACAAAGGAGTTAAAAATAAGCAAGAAGAGGAGTGCTAGAGATCATCTGAAGTAGCAGCAATGTGAAGTGCGGGCGGTGACTGTGACCCCTCCAGGGACCTTCTTGGAGAATGAGCACCTTGGTAAAGAGCCAGTGCTGGCATCATGGAGAAAGGCAGGAATGCTGGGAAAGGGCACCTGTCTGGTGTCCTGTGATTGACAGCAGAGATAGGAAGGCTGGCTGTACTTTAGAAAGATTTTTATTCATATCATGAAAATAAAAATGGATAAATTAGAGATTAGCTCGGTTACTATAGAAACAGAAACTGACACGTCTCATTTTAGTATTAAAAATACTTCAGCCGGGTGCCAGTGGCTGACGCCTGTAATCCTAGCTATTTGGGAGGCAGAGATCAGGAGGATTGCAGTTCAGAGTCAGCCTGGGCAAATAGTTCATGAGATCCCATCTCCAAAATAATCAGAGCCAAGTGGACTGGAGGTGTGGCTCAAGTGGTACAGTCCAGTCCTGCCCAGACAAACAAACAAACAGAATCTCAGGATTTATGAGTAACTGAGGTCTTAAGTGCACAATGCTTAAGAGTTTGTCATGGGCGCAAATCTGTGTTAAATCCCTGGTGTGCTATGACTATATCAGCTTTGGTTGGAACTTGGTATTGTGGCATAGAGGCATTTGTGTAAGAGAGTAACGTAGACATATCTCTGCTGTTAAAGTATGATGGGTTAGATTGAGAGGGCCAAGCAAGGGCAGGCCCTGAGTTCAGCCCCCAGCACAACACAGGCCCCCAGTCCTGGATGAAGGCCTCTCTGCTAGGAGAGTGGCTGTGCCCACAGAAGCAAAGCTTAGTGTGGAAACTGCAACCCTTTGCCTTGTCTTCTCAGTCACACGCTAGTAATAAATCTGTCTTTGTACCAAATTCATGTTGTGTTATCTCTGTGTGGAAGAAAGTTCGTACTGAAAGCATCACAGTGTGTTTTAAGGCTTGTTAAAGCAGGCAGGTCTTGCTTCTTAAGATACACCTTTTCTGGAGCGTTTGTAATTTATAGGCAAAACAAGTGCATTTTTCACACTTAAGCGGATTGTCTCACGTTGACTCCTAAAATTTGATCTGTTGATTGTAGTTAAGTCTCTCTTCATTTTTGGTAACACTTAAAGAAACATAAAGGCTGTGAAAATTTGTTTTATGTTCTGCATCCTGAAGTTGAATTGAGGGCCTCTCTCATTGCCGTATTCAACCTTTAGTTAAAATGCTAGTGCTCTTAAAACACAATTTTCAATACAGATTTTACTTGTACCTTCCTGGTCTTCTTCTTCTTCTTCTTTTTTTTTTAGTACTGGGGTTTGAACTCCGGGCTTCCCCCTTGCTTGGCAGGTGCTCTACCTCTTAAGCCTCTCCTCCAGCCCCTAGTCTTATTTCTTACTGTATTTACTACAAACTCTTGCAGATGGAATGACAAACATCATTAAACATTTTATTTGAGAACCATAAACATTTTCACTATTAGTTTAGGGTAGATATTGTGAAAGTTTGGTTTTTGTGGGTATAGTTAAGTGGAATAAAAAATACGCATTTCTTTTCCTCAGTAGACTTTTGTTTATGTTTTTGAGACAGGGTCTTACTGAGTAGCCTGGGCTGGCATGGAACTCAAGACCCTCTTGTTTCAGCTTTCTGAGTGCTTAGATTACAGGCCCTATACGATTATGCCTGGCTCTTTTTTTTAATGTATGAAGTTGCAGTGTTTTGAATTATATTAGTATTTCTCATAACTAGAAATTGCCCTTTTTCTGAAGCTCTAACAAAGGGTGTTTGACTTGTTGCTGTCCTCTGCCTGTCTGCCATCCTTCCTTCTACTCACCACAGATCCTTGGACTTTCACAATCCTTGCCACCAGGCGGATTGTGCCCAAGGCACAACATGGCACACACTGGGCCGGCAGGCTGTTTTCTCCAACCGAAGTGCCCAGTGCCCTGGTCACCATGTCTCTGAAGGTCAAGCCTCTCTTGAGCTCTTTGGGGCTTCAGCTCAGTGCCCACCTTTGTCTTAGATTTCTCAGGTCTGAGGTTTTGGGATCAGATTTGATACAGAGTTGCTATGACTTCTTTCTAGTCCTCATACAGTGCAGGTGCAGTATAGGTCATACCATAAAGACTTATTTTAAAGAATGAGTTTCATTCAGGACATGTCTCTGCCATTCTTGACGAATTTCATGGTTGCTCTGTGGTGCCTTTTTGTCATTTATTCTGATTTGAAAATGCGTTTAAGTCCATAGCCTTTTTCCTGAATGGGTTCACAGGAGCCCTTCGTGCAACAGGATTGGCCAAGGCATCACAGTCCCATCTTCCTAACAGGTTACTCTGAGAGAAGAAGGTTTTTCTATTTGACTTGTTTGTAGTAGTTTTCACAGACAGATTAATCAGCAAATTAGCATTTGGAGGCTTTCTGCTTCTATGCACTTGAGCTGACTGAGGGTTTATGAAGCTGTGTGGAGTTTTAGAACTGAGAAGCCTCTGGTTGTAGTGACTGAGATGAGACTAAGTCAGCAGAGGTTAAGGGCCTCCTTTGGGCTTTGGGTTGTGTGTGTGTGTTTGTCTATCTGTTAGGCCTCAGGAAACTGGTTCAGGTTTTCAGAATTCCTACCCGTGAGTATCTAGAATTCTCTGAGCCATACATCAGTGATCCCAACATTTATCATTTCCAAATTCAACATATTTTCAAGTTCATCTAAAAGCTGGTGATCCCAGAACTTGGGAGGTGGGGTGAGAGGATTGCCAGTTTGAGGCCAGCTTGCCCTGCACAGCGAGATCTTTTCTCAAAAAATAAAAAACAACTAATTTGACATAAATTGGTATTTAACCAAAAGCCAAATAATTTAGCTTTGTTTCTGTAATGAGACTGCCCTTGTGCAATCTTACAGGTGGAGCTTTAGCTTTGGACGTGGAGAACCTTGACGATGACTGTCCCGTTCCCAACTTCCACAAATGTGAAATCTGTCTGCTGTCTTTTCCAAAAGAGTCCCAGTTCCAACGCCACATGAGGGATCATGAGCTGAATGACAAGGTATGTTTTTCCAGAAGGACCGCGGGGAATGCAGCACTGAAACTGGAGGTATTATAAAAACCATGTAAAAGCAGAGATCTCCTTACCACTCCTGTCCTGTGTTGTACGACATCACGTCACGTGAACATCTTCTGTGATGTCCTGTGTCGTATGACATCACATCGCATGAACGCCTTCTGTGATGCCCTGTGTTGTACACATCACGTCATGTGAACACCTTCTCTGATAGGAACGTCTTGGCATCTTCTTGAGATGTGAGTGGAGTATTCAAGTTATTTATGAGTGGGCAAAGAAATAGTTGAAAAATAGGATTTTTTTCAGTAGCCCATTTCCTCTGTGACCGAGCCGGGCGTGGTGTATTTTGAAGTATTTTTGCCAGCAGGGAGTTCGCCCTCAAGTGGTCTTGTATGGCATTCTAGTATTTTAGGTCATGTTTCATCAGGGAGCAAAACTGTGTTTTTTCTTCTTTTGGTGGTGGGGATTGGCCCCATGGCCTGTGTGTGGAGTCACACCCCCAGCCCTATACCCTCTTAAACAGAGATTTGATACTTTTTTATGGGTCCCTTGTAGATATGTTAAGATTTTTAGTGCTGGAATGATTTGCCTGAAAGAGGGAAGGTGGCAGTTAAAAATACAATTAAAAAATAATTGCTGACGTTTGTAAGCTGGTGAGCCACTGGAGACCAGAAAATAGCAGGTCTCCTCCCTGGAGAACAGGGAGTGACATTCCAGGCTTCACACACATGCAGCCATGCCTGTGCTGATAGGAGGCAGCTTCCCAAGTCACCTTCTGAAGGGTGAGACAAACACCATGATTTCTTATTTTTTACAAGTAAGTACAAGATGTCTTTCATTTAGAAGAAATTTTAGAGAAGCAACTTTGTTGGAATCCAGTAAAAATTTGTATGGTTGCTTATTTTGCTTAAAGTGATTTTGTTTATAACAGTGAGTTGGTCAGAAATAGAAAAAGTCTAGCTTAAGGGGTTGAAACTTCTCAATCTGTTTCTATGGAGAGTGTAACCTGATACATTTGTATGCAGTACTTCATATCAGAAATATTTTCTGAGCTGAGCATGGGGGTGCACACCTGTAATCCCAGCACTCTTCAAGGTCGAGGCAGCAGGAGGATCATGATTTTGAGGCTAGCCTGGGCTGCATGGAGTATGAAACCCTGTTTCAAAACACAGAAAAGATTTAAGAATCTCTTTTGCATTGGTGGTGTCCTTATCATTCATTTTTTAAAAAAATTTTTGCTTGCTTTTTTTTTTTTTATTCATTTATTCATATGTGCATACATTGTTTGGGCCATTTCTCCCCCTTATCATTCTTTGAGAAATTCCATCAGCAGCTTTACTGTGACCCTTTCGGGTATGCAGACTCATGCCTGGATTCTTTTTTAGAGGAGTGCTTGCTGATCACGTGGATTGTGGACATGTGTCTGTGGAAGGACTGTACCTCACTGGCTTCTTCATTTTTTTGTCATAGCCACATCGATGTGATCAGTGCCCACAAACCTTTAACGTTGAGTTCAACCTGACGCTTCACAAGTGCACCCACAATGGGGAGGACCCCACCTGCCCCGTGTGCCACAAGAAGTTCTCCAGAGTGGCCAGCCTCAAAGCCCACATCATGCTGCACGAGAAGGAAGAGGTAATCATCTTGCATACGTTGTGTTAACTGTTGTTGAAGTGCCAGGGGGATTGGATGGAGATTTCAAAGGCTCGTAATCATCACTAAATTGTTCTCAAGTAGTCTCCACCTCATTGTCAGACCTCTAGAGTAGAGGCGTTTTAACACGCAGTGCATTCCAAGGCCTACCATGTCCACACTGGCTGCTGAGATCCCCGTCTCCCCGCTCCCTTTTTACAGAATTCAGAAGTGGCCACAAGTAACTGTTGGCAAGTCTTCTGGCTCGGCTCCTGGATCCCCTGACTCACAGGCACCTGGGGGAGGAGAAGAAATTCATGATGCCTGAGCAGTGTCGGGCCCTGACAGCTCTCGGACAGAGTCTTGAGACTTGGTAGTCTTGGGAGCAGTGGCTCTAAGGACCATACAGCGACCTTGTTGGGTGAGGGGCTTAGTTTGAAATGTAGGCGGCTTCTCCTTCCCTACTTACTGCTGATTATTACTGGGAAATTCAAAGTGTGAAAAGTAGAAAATAAAAGTCACTTCTAATTCTGAGAGAATTACTGATCACTCTTTGGTATTACTTCCTAAGAAAAAACAAACAGTGTTTAAATTGCATGTATAAAATTTAGGACCTAAAAATTGGGTTCATACCTTGTACATAGCTTTGCATCCTGGTTTTGTTTTTGCAGCACTAGAGTCTGAACTCGGGATCTCATGCTTGCTAGGCATGTGCTCTTATTGCTTGAGCTACTCTGCCAGCCCTGTATCCTGTTTTTATAGGTCCTTTTTTGTTTTTTTCAGACAGGATCTTGCTCTGTAGCCCAGGCTGGTCTTGAACTAAGCCTCCCAAGTGCTGGGATTATAGGCATGTGCCACCATACCTGGCCTTAAGTGCTTTTAATTCTTATTTAAAAATAATAATTATTTTTATATTTTAAAATATTATTATATAAGTAATGAATGTTTGTTTTGGAAAAAATTAAAAACAAAAGTAACTGAAAGCATCCGTAGTGAATTATTACTCATGAAAGACATGAACTGATGCTGATCAAAGCCACACAGTCCTGGATAAACAGGAGGACTAGGTTCTAAAGATCTATCGCACGTTTTGGGGACTACAGCTGAGAGCAATGCTGTGTGTCTTTGAAAATTGGTGGAGAGTAGGTTTTAAGGTCTCCTTACCACACAAACAGGTATGTGAGGTAGTCCATATGTTAAATACCTTGACTGAGCCAGTCCACAGTGCATACGGATATCGAAGCACCATGTTGTTATTTATCAGTAAAAACTTCATTAAAAATGTGGAAGCACCCTAGTCAGAGCATGTGGAGGGAGGGCACACGTGCTTTTTCAGGCTTTTTCTGTACCTGCTTTCCCAGACAGTCTCTGGATTTATGCTGCTGTTCAGATGTTCTATAAGTCCTTTCCCCCAGTATATGGTAAATATATCCTTCATCCTCTCACTTACTAAATCATGAGTGCTTCTCCAGATCAATATTTTAAAGTAACTCAAGTCTTTGGCATCTGGACGTGCATCAACTAGCAGGAGCAGCTTAGAGCTCTCAAGCCCTGTGTCCCCTTGGGCCTGGCTGCTCACTGACTCTGGCAGTAAGTAGGCTGTCATCTTTGGCTCTGCACAGCGTCTTCCCTTCTGTAGTCTCAGAATCCCCCAGCTTCTGCCCCTACTGCCACTGCCGTCACCTGCTCAGCCCGCTCTTCCTGTGGTAAAATCACAGGTAGGACTAAATGTTGTAACACCAGGAGGTAGCACAGGAGGTGTCTCCTTGCTGACCCAAAAAGTGAGCCAAACAGCTTGGTTATAAAGCCAGGAGGGGTTGTGGCATGTGTGTGGCACCAGTGTAGGACTGTAATTTGCTCAAATTGCAGCCTAGCTTCCCTTTCAACAGTCCCCAGCTTGCATAAGGACCAGTCACAGACATCGAATTGCCCCAGTTACCAAGGAAAGTGCCCCCTCTGGCCTGAGTGAGAACAACTGCAGGACGAGGACAGGGTTGCCTCGAGTTCACTGAGACTTGGCTGGCCTGGAGAGAAGTCTTCCAAAGCTGGTGCAGGTTGTCTGGAGCAATCCTGCCTAGAGAAGGCCTCCTGAAGCAGAAGCTGTGGCCAGCAGCCCAGGCTAACATGTTCCTTGCAGCTGGAAGGTGTCTGTGTCAAAGCAGTTGGTTGCCATAATGATAGTCCAGCCGGTTACCAAAAGGGCTGCTCTGCTGACAGCCCTGCACCCAAGACAGCTGAGCACACTGAAGAGGTCTGACAGCTGTCAGTCAAAAGGGATCAGCTGGCCAGCCCCCCAACAGCTTAGCTTATTTGAAGTAAAAGTAAACATTAAAGGAGGCTTACCATAAAGACTCTCACTAACATCGACACGCTTAACCTTAGCATTGCTGCGTTCTTACAATGCTTAAGAAAGCCCAGCTCAAACCCCAGTCCCACCAAAACCAAAACAAAACACAACGTGTGCTTGGTCTGCATTGAAATACATCTTACTATATGTACTTGTAAACTGTAAGTGAGTTTTAGTTTAGGGTGTTCTGTCTTGAGTTTTGTACTTTTAGGACACTAAACGTATTTTTCCAGAGTGTTCGATTGAGATTAATAGTCTTAATTCCTAGTGGTCAGTGCTGTACCAAAATAAGTCTTAAAACAGGGAGGTAAGAAAAACCATTGCAGTTTCTAAGCCACTTGGGAATACTTCATAAAAAGTCACCACAGTTACTAAAAATCACATTATTTATGCAGTTAAATCACTGTCCTTAAGCAGTGGTACAAGGTGTTTGGAGAACAGCAGATGTGCACACAATCCGCGTACACGCACGTTTGCATGCAGTAGGCTGTTGTGGACAGCGATGTGAAGCTTAGGCCCTGTGAGTGCTGAGGGGAGAGTGATTTTCCATGCATGGTTAGGGAATCTGGTGTGTTGAGTGGCTACCTGAGAGTCCAGGGCAGGTAAGGGCAGCCCAGTGTGTTGGGGCGTGGGAAAATTGGTAGAGGTGTGTTCCTCTCCTAGGGGCCCTGGGGCCGGCAGCAGAGCAGCCTGTACACCTTGCCCACTCTGGCTTGTCAGACACGTCTCATCTCTGATGGCGGGAGGCCTGTTACTATGCCTGTACCCTTGACTGGCTGCTCAGCTTCCTCACACTTACCCGGGATGGTGTTTCTGAGAGGAGCCCTGATGTCACATTCAAGTGGAGAATGCTTTGAGGCAAAAGGGCAGCTAGCCTGCGGTCACTATGCCGGAGGTGTTGCTCTCCTTGCCTGAGACTCCCTCACGACTTGCCAAGATGTGGAGTGCTAGGAGGAGGGTCCCAGCTCCTGTTGGCTGGCATGGTAAAAAGCAGAGGGACAGAAATGGCATTTCTTAGCTTTGCCCCAAGGGTGCTCTGCCCTGCTCTTCCGTCTGAGAAAGTTGTGCACAAACCAGCATCGCACCCACACAGTTCCAGCACATGTCTGAGTAATGCTGATGTAGAGCTTCTGAGTTACGTTATCTGATCACGTGATAAAAAAGCGAGTGACAGGAGGATGGGTAGAAGCCAGAGCATCGAGGGATAGGTGGGGAAGGGAAGATATGTAGCTGTGAGGCAGGGGAAGTGCTGAGGTAGCTGTTAGTGAAAGATAAGAGCGGAGTTCTGCCAAGCCCATGTGGGGACAGGGCATAGTTTTTATAGAGATGACCCAATGGCGATGGAAACTTTTTTCTTGTTAGTGTCTTGGATCTTCACTGTTGTCACCAAGTTACCAACAATCTGCTAGTCCATTATTTCCTTAAATTATTGTATACCAATACTAATTTAAAGTCACTTAATCTGCAGTTGTTAATAAATTGCTCAGACTGTTCCTGTACATCTGTCTTTGCAGTAGCATAGAACCACTTAATGCCTGGTTTTAGTGAGGTTTGCATACGTTTGTAAGACTGATGTTCACAGTAATTAGAAAAAGATTCTGATGGCAGGACGTGGTGATGTGTTTTGTTATTTGGAAGTGACAACTTCTGCTAATTGCCAGCTTCACCTTTTTCCTGTTTGGACAGTTGCTTTAGAGGATTATTGAAGTAAGTAATTGCATATGGACAAGCAAATGGAACGGGAGTTGAAACTTGTCCTGAGTCAGCAATTGCACTGACAGGCAAGCCTGCTTTGTACATCAGTGCACCTCCCTTTGTGAGGACTCCTCGAGGGTCCTGGTGTCATCCCTGCTGTGGAGGTCCAGGGTGGGCACACCTAGGTTCATGCAGCCTTCCCCGGCAGCCCTGGGGTAAAACTAGGCCAAGCTCTCCACGTGTAGGCCAGCACCATCTAATTAGAATGGGGTTTGAGCAACTTTGTCTTCAGTAGTCATGTTAAAACACAAAAACAAAGAGCAAACCCCCACCAAAGAGGTGAGATCACCTTTTTAAAGGACAACCAAATGTGGCCAAGTCAAGATGTCGGGACTCATGAGCTGTTTGACAGTCTTCAGTCTTTGGTATGGGCATCGAGTCTGAGGCCCTGTGTGTTGCACTCTCACATGCCATGCGTGGCTGCTGGACATTCTGATCTGCTTGACCTGTAACACAAGCTACACTTAAAAATGTACTGGCCATACTGTGTGTCAGGTGCTCTGGAGTCCTGCCTTCAGTTCTCCTGACCCTTGTGGTGTTGAAGTCATTCTTCTTTCCTGAAGTTTCCATAGAACAGATGGATCAATTGCTGAGTACCCAGTAGCCACTTTTTCTTTTCTTTTTTTTTTTTTTTTTGGTGGTACTGGAGCTTGAACTCAGGGCCTTCACCTTGAACTATTCCACCAGCCCCCTTTTTTTGTGAAGGGTTTTTTTTTTTTTTGAGATAGGGTCTCACAAACTGTTTGCCTGGGCTGGCTTCGAACCTGGATCCTCCTGCTCTCTGCCTCCTGAGTAGCTAGGATTATAGGCCTGTGCCACTGGTGCCCGGCTCCAGTAGCTACTTTGACACAGAATTTGCTTTGTTTTAAAATTGTGTCATTCTCTCATACTGTACCCAGTCCTGTACCCAACACAACAATGATTTTCATGCATTCACATTTGGGCCCAGTGATGTACATTTTTGGGAAGTGAAGGTGGTGTCTTTTCAGGGGGTGGTGTTATCTGTACACTGACCATTCACAATGCTAGTTCTCTTAAGGAGTAGTGGCTTGAATGTTCCTTTTCCAGAACCTCATCTGCTCTGAGTGTGGGGATGAGTTTACGCTGCAGAGCCAGCTGGCCATACACATGGAGGAGCACCGACAGGAGCTGGCCGGCACCCGTGTTCACACCTGCAAGGCCTGCAAGGAGGAGTTTGAGACTTCGCCAGAGCTGAAGGAGCACATGAAGACTCACTACAAAGTTAGGTATGGGCTGTCCTTCGAGCTTGCTAAAAACTGTAGGATATGGAAAATTGTCATGCTTTGCTAAGATCAGTTGAAGTATTTGCTGCTTTGGAAAGGAGACAGCAAATTTGAGCACACAGCCCATTTGGTTTGGTGTTAGACCATTGTTCCTAACATGCTTAAGTTCAGGTTTACAAGAGGATGGGTCAGTGCACAGGTTAGTGGAGGTGCCAGGCCATATTGCAGAGGTGTCAGCCAGTGTTACGGAGTGAAAGCACACAGCAGCTTTTACACGATTTGTCTGTCCTGTGTGGCTGGCACTGATCTTAACCTTGTTTGATCATTACAACAACTATTCAGGAAGCATGCTTTTTTGGTGGGACTGAGGTTTGGACTCAGGACTTTGTATTTGCAAAGCAGGCGCTCTTCCACTTGAGCCACACCTCCAGTCCATTTTGCTCTGGTTGTCTTTGGAGATGGAGGGGAGGTCTCACAAACTATTTGTCCAGGCTGGTCTCTAACCGCCTCCCAAGTAGCTAGGATTACAGGCGTGAACTGCCGGCTCCTGGCTCGCAGCGTGCTCTTCCATCCTCATTTTGCAGATGAGAAACCCTTGGTTAGAGACCAAGTAACGCTAAGAGGTTTCGGAGTTAATGAGTTAAACCTTGGCTTAAAAGTCTGGATTTAGAACTCAGAATCTTAACTAATTTTAACTGAGCCTGTGTTTGGATGCATGCATATGTTTACTTCTGGTCAAGCTTAACATTTATTGAGATTTATATTCCTGCTTGCATATTTTGCTGATGTTTTCATGTTTAAATAAAGTGAAGTTCGTCCTGACCCTTGTGCTTAAGCTAATGGTGGTGACTAGTTGTCACACTCACTAAACAGGTTTCTCTAACAGACTGTAAAAGGTAGGATCAAGGACTGTTTTTGCAGTTTAGCTTGCCACTGTTGTAGGTCCTGATGGTTAGAAGTCCATCCACCTACTTGATAAAATTTACGGAAGGTGTGAGCCCTGCAGTGTGTGCTTTTCCTTCTCCACGTGTGGACTGAGCATAGGGCTCGCCACCTCTTGTCCTTCCCTTTCATTTTGCCTATTGCTGATGGATGTGGTACCACCTACTCCTTTGTTGCCATGGCTTTCATATCAAAATATCACACATGTTCTCTATACACCATAGGTTTGAATTTTAATGAGATTTTAGAACTGTCATTTTTATGTTTCTTGGAAGGTTTTGGAGATGACTGGAAATGTTTAGGTGGTCACCGCCCTCATAGACCTGGCTTCTAGGTCTTCCCACATTGAGAGCTGAAGCAAACAAATGAGGATGCATCCTCAGGGAATGGTCATTTGGAGGGAGCAAGTGATTGGGGAGTCAGGTAAAGATTGAGGGGGATGAGGCAGATTTTTCATGTGCCTTCCTGAGGAGACTTCAGGGAGAGAAGGGGTACACTGAAGCAAGGGCCAGCCAGGCTTGAGAGTAGGCACCTGAGTCCCAGCAGGGGAAGAGTCAGAAAGGAAACCATTATGCCAGGTATGGTGGTAGTCTTAGTACTAAGGAGGCTGAAGGCAGGAGGATTGCAAGTTCTAGGCCAGCCTGAACTAGATAGTGAGATCCCATCTCAAAAAAAAAGAAAAAAGAAAAAGTGGAAAGAGGCTAGAGTGATGAGCACCCCCTGTGGGGGAGAGTGCGAAGGAGGCAGGGACCAGGGCTGTGGGCACAGAGGCTGTCCTGGGACTCTTGCCTTGCGGTGGGCTGTGTGGAGGGTTTGCACAAAAAGGAATGGACTGACCAGACTTGAAGAGGCTAATGTGGCTGTTCTGTCATGGGAGGCAGCAGGGGATCCCTGGGGGCTGTTGCAGTGGTGCTATGGGAGGTGGCTGGTAGCTGGGAGACAAGAATGTATTGAGGTGTTCAGAGAATAGCCAGCCACTTCAGGAGATGGCCCTGAGGAATCTGCTGACCCTGCTGTAAACCTCCTACATGAAGGAAGCAGGTAGGGATGAGGCAGGCTTCTGCCTGGATGTGTCCCATTGGAGCTGCTGGCCGGCCTGGAGTGAGACTAAGTAGACAGTTGGCTGTCTAGACGCGATGGCTGTGGAGGTAGACATCCCCAGATGCTGTGTAAAGCAAGGAGAGTGTGCGGAGCATGGAGTAGTGTTGACATAGCACTTGGACCTGCACAGGTCTCTTGAGTTTGGATTGACAGGTGACGGTCTAGAAGAGACCAAGTTTCCACCCCAGTCTCTGTGTTGTGATCTGGAGAAAGCAAGTGTCTCTTCTTACCAGAAATAGAAGAAATGATTTTTGTGATACTGAGGACTACGCGTGTGTGTGTAGGATACACACAAATGTAAGATTGATTTACTGGTGACCAGTCAGCTAAACTTTCACTTTGAGACTGTACTGTAAGAGACATGACTTAATGAGTGCTTTCTCCCCGGATCTCACTAGGGTGTCAGGTACAAGGTCTTACAATCGGAACATCGACAGAAGTGGGTTCACATACTCCTGTCCACACTGCGGAAAGACGTTTCAGAAGCCCAGTCAGCTAACTCGGCACATAAGGATTCATACAGGTGAGAAAACGTTGCCTTTTGTGTGGTTTACGATGTGGCTTGAAGGACAGAAAATGTGCCCTCGTGCTGGGTCAGCTGACCCTGGCTTTTCCAGTTTGCTGTGTAATCTTGGTGAAATTACTGAACCTTTCTGTGATTTCATTTTCTCACTTGAAAAGTGGGAATATTTTGTATTTTTATCGTTGTCCTAAATTAAAAATGGAAAAATACACATAGTGTTCACAGAAAACTGCCTCATTTATAGTGGGATCTCAGTTGTGGGGAGTGCCCTTTTCAGATGTCATTTTCGATAGGTTTGATATCTGCTCCTTTTGGATTTTTTTCTGCATATCCATAAATACACATGTTCTGAGTACCCTCACATACCCAGAGCTACATGAGCATGCCATGTTACACATCTTCGTGTATTTTGGGATTCACCTCATGTATTATTCCTGGGGTTGACTTTGTGAACATATGTCATTCTGGCTGGCCTCTGAGCCAGCATGGAATCCTGGGAAATATGGCTTGCCCCAGCCCCAGCAGACTCACACTAGCTGGCAGCTTTGAACACTGGGCAGGCTGATCCTGGAGGGAGGTGGCAGCTGCTGTTGTTTGCTTAACCCTGTTCAAAGAAGCAGGGATGTTACTGTCTAACCTAACTACTGTTAAGGAGTAAACTTTAAGGACTAGACAGTCAGCCAGCTTGCGGTTAGGTTTCAGCCTTCTAACCTGATTGCTGTCTCTCTCTGCTTATTGTTTCATTCGCAAATGAGTACTTACTGATTGAATGCTAATGTGTGTGAGGCATTGATGCAGGTATTGAAGTTAGAGTCATGCACAGAACAGTTGAAACCTCTCTGTCTTGGAGCATTGTATTATAGTGAGGAAAGATGGCTACTGAATAAACTGTGAAAAGTCACTGACGGTGGGACAGAGAAGATGAAGCAGAGAAGGCAGGGGTGTGGGGGGCGATTACAGGATGGACACAGGACATTCTGACATCGGCTAGGATTGATTGGAAAGTCATTCCTGAGCAGGCGGTCTTGCACCAGGGCTGGAAGAACAGGAGAAGCGAGCCTTGTGGTCCTCTGGGAGGTCGGTCCAGGCAGAGGTCTCCAAGGCCCAGAGGTAGAGCTGCCTGCTGTGCTGGGGGAGCAGTGGGAGATGAGATGGAGAGCAGGGGTATGCGAGGTGCTAGGGGACAAGCTGAGGGCTATTGGGAGGCCTTGGAGGGTCTTGAGCAGAAACGACCTTCTCTGAGCTTGATTGGGAAGAGCCTCTCCCTTCTGTGGGCTGAGAGCAGCACAGGCGGGTGGGTGGAAGTGGGGCTGTTGGTGAGAGTTGTTAGGATGCGGCTGTGCTCAGGTCTCATGGTAATGGTGGACAGGGAGCAGGGCCTCGCTGGGGGTTTCGAAGGTGGAACCAGTGGGTTTGCTGGTATATGAAGTGGGCTGAGAGAAACCACAGTGGCTGGACTCCAGAAGGTCGGCACTGGCAGGGAGGCTGCCCTGGGGCTTGGTTGAGAGATGGCTTGCAGCAGGTTAACGTTGAGATTTTGAGTAGACGGTTTTATATCTGAGTGTAGAATTGCCAGGAGATGTTCTAGCTGGAGGCCTAGGTTTGGATTACTTTCAGAGTTTTCTTTTTCCTCCTAAGATGCTCATTTTCTCTCTAGGTGAAAGACCCTTCAAATGCAGTGAATGTGGAAAAGCTTTTAACCAGAAGGGGGCGCTGCAGACCCACATGATTAAGCACACAGGCGAAAAGCCCCACGCCTGTGCCTTTTGTCCTGCTGCCTTCTCCCAGAAAGGGAACCTCCAGTCCCATGTTCAGAGAGTCCATTCGGAGGTGAGCGTACGTCTCCTGGTGTGTGGTGGATATCTCTCCAGTTAATGGCAGGCCTGAGAGGTTGAGTTTGTACAGAGTAACCTGTGTTAGCAAAAAAAAAAAAAAAAAAAAAAAAAAATTATACACCACAACACACATGTACACACACACACACACACACGGGAGCGCTTTTGGTTTATTACATATGGAAGAAATATGAAATACTGTTTCTTACTTTGAATAGATACATCAAATAATTATAATGCTTTTGTTAGCTGTGATCCATTAACCAGAGTAATATATCTCATCCTATCACAAACTTGAAATACAGACACTGTCAAGTGTAAGAAGTTGAAAGACAAGAAGATTTTGAGAAAAACAAGCACTGTTATCACTGTTGACACCTCTGAACTCACTGTGGGCCTGGGCCCCCAGGGCCCTGGGCTCGGGCCTTGCTGCATGCTGCAGCCCAGAAAATGTCAGCGTTCGTCTCTCGGTGGGTCATACTGATAACCTGGATCCTCTGGAAATATGTTCTTGTTCTTACTCATTACTACGACTTGGCATCTTAAGTATGGCCTCATTTTGGAATACAAAGTGTTGAAGCATGGATCAGGTCATTCTGTGAAACCATTTTGTATAGTGAAAAGCAAGTGTGTGTACCATGTGTCTTTTAAAATTTTCCGTGGAGTTAAACCTTGAATATCACTTTGGTGACCTGGGAGTTAATAAAACTTAATAAAAGCTAGATGTGGTGTTACATGCTTGTAATGCCAGCACTTGGGAGGCTGAATCATGATTTCAAGCCCAGTAGCTCAGGCTACTTAACGAAACAAAGGTAGAGCTTGTTTTTGATCTTAGAAAAGCAGGATAAAATCTCAAATGAAGAAAAGCAATCTAAAGTGAAAAACTACATATTCACATAGTTTTATGAACAGATTCAGAATTCTATCCACAGCAAGTTCTTTTTAAAAACCCTTATCTAAGACACAGAGACGGCAAGAAGGGCCTATACACACTGATAAGGGCTGAGTTTGTGAAGTGCACGTGTGGAATTGTCTCTGAGAACAGGTAATGGTGCAGGAACACCCGTGATGTTTTGTAGCAAGGATGGCCCTGTGAAGCATTGGTCAGGGCCCGGCATCTGGAGGACCTGCAGCATACTCTGCCATCGATATCCTGGGACTTTGCCAGGTTGGATGGCTCTAGAAAGGGCCTCTAGAGATTGGTTTGTAAAATACCGCCCAATTCTGTGAGGCATCCAGAACCCTCAGTGTGGTTCTTAATGAGGCGCTAGAAATAGAAGGGAAGTCTTACTGTAGTTCAGAGAGGACTGGTGAGTTCTCAAGTCAACCTTCATAATTGTGTTGTAGCTAATGCTGGGTGTGAATGAAAGTGAGAGGAGGTTTGCGTGCCTCTGCCGACTGGTGTCCTTATGTATGTTTCTGTTCTCTACAGTTTAGCCATTAGTCATTGATAAGGGGCACTGAAACTGGTGATAAAGAATTGCCTCACTGTATGACCATCCTTCCTAACCTGCGTGCTAGAACCCAACATTTATTTTTCAGAGCAGTGATTGCATGTGTCTAGTCTTCATTGTCGAAGCCATTGCAGAAGCTGAGGACGTATGTCAGACATAGTTTTTATTAAATTCCAATAACTGAAAAGTGTGTCTCTTCATTCCCGAGGCACTTCTCACTTACAGAATGACTGAAGTTTCACTTAAGTTCATGCTCGTAATATGGACTAATGAGCTGGGTCGTTGTTTCTAGATCTATCTAATTTAAAGGAGAAAAGTCATTCCATTTTGAATGGAATGGTACATTATGATTGGCTGTAGTTTAAGTGTTTATCTAATAATTCAGGGTAAGAACTACTGTTTTCTGTTTACTCTGTCAGGTTAAGAGCGGGCCTACCTATAACTGCACAGAATGCAGCTGTGTGTTTAAGAGCTTAGGCAGCTTGAACACCCACATCAGCAAGATGCACATGGGGGGGCCCCCGGGTGCTACAAGCTCTGCAGAGACTGCACACGTCCTAACGGTAAGTTAGGATTTGCTTTATAGAAGGGCGTCTTTACTGTGGTCTGTGTTCTTAAATATAACTTTAAAAATTGAATATTCAGTACCAAAAAAGTGCTATGAAAGGAAGTTTCCTGTGTGGTGATAAGGTGCTGTTGTTTTTGATTGGTGAAAGAAAGTCAGTCTTTTCAAACTGTAGGATATAGTCAATGATCGTGATTTGTGGACTATCATCTGAACATATAAAAATAAGACAAAATCTCATCATTAATTCATGGAATTGTAACTCCTACAGACATCGTTACTGATGATTGTGGAATATTCTCTGTAATTCAAGAATCTACTTTGTAGGTAATAATTCCTTTTTCATGTGACAGCATTTATTTTTCCCAAGTCTTTTGACTTTCAGGATACTAAATTCTATTTCCCGGTGCATGCATTCAGAAATTGTGTGACTAAGCACACACATGCACACACACAGACCTGTGACTCCGTGAAACATAGGCTCACACAGAAGAATAGCCACACAGAGATGCACACACACTCACTTTTCCTAGGATTTTATAGATGAGCCTTAATAACTTCTACACTACCCTCTCTTTTTTGGGGAAGGGGGGGCAGTACTGGGGTTTGAACTCAAGACCTCCTTATACTTGCTGGGTGGGTACTGTACCACTCGAGCCACTCTATCCCTTATGCCACCCTCTCAGTTGATAATAAATGACAAGATCTAATCCTAGAATGCAGTGTCATGAGAGTAGCAGAGCCTCACTCAGTACAACAGTTCCCGCAGTGTCAGTGGACGCCTGTGATCGTTAGTGAGTGCCAGTTTGTATTACAGCTGCTGTCCACTATGCAAGACAGACCTGACCATTCCGGATTTCTAAACACGAGGCTCATTCTCAGCTTCCTGTTTCCTTTTCTCACAGTTTTGCACTTTGGGATGATTCCTCACTTTATTTTTTTCACAGTAAGGGGATTGAACTCAGAGCTTTGCGCTTGCAAGGCAGGTGCTCTACCACTTGAGCCACACCCCAACCCCTCAGTTTATTCTTGATAAGGAAGAATGTTGTAAAACTGAAAATAATGGAGTATAATAACCAAGTTGGGCTTAATTGTTTAGAAAGTAATTATTTCTGTGTGTAATCAACCAGATATTGCAGCTTTCATCATGTTTACTTGGCAATATGCAAAACACAAAAGGTAGGTGTAGCGAGTAACCTGCGGTAATAATATAATGCAGGCCATTTTTAAAGTTTACATTCTCGGAAAGTTCCTCAACATTATAAAAGCTATATATGACAAACCTACAGCCAGCATTATACTTAACGGAGAAAAATTAAAACCATTCCCTCTAAAATCAGGAACCAGACAAGGATGCCCACTATCTCCACTCCTATTCAACATAGTACTGGAATTCCTAGCCAGAGCAATTAGGCAGGAAGAAGGAATAAAAGGAATACAAATAGGTAAAGAAACTGTCAAAATATCCCTATTTGCAGACGACATGATCCTATACCTTAAAGACCCAAAAAACTCTACTCAGAAGCTTCTAGACATCATCAATAGCTACAGCAAGGTAGCAGGATATAAAATCAACATAGAAAAATCATTAGCATTTCTATACACTAACAATGAGCAAATGGAAAAAGAATGTATGAAAACAATTCCATTTACCATAGCCTCAAAAAAAATCAAATACCTAGGTGTAAACCTAACAAAAATGTGAAAGACCTCTACAAGGAAAACTATACACTTCTGAAGAAAGAGATTGAGGAAGATTATAGAAAGTGGAGAGATCTCCCATGCTCATGGATTGGTAGAATCAACATAGTAAAAATGTCGATACTCCCCAAAGTAATCTACATGTTTAATGCAATTCCCATCAAAATTCCAATGACATTCATTAAAGAGATTGAAAAGTCTACTGTTAAATTTATATGGAAACACAAGAGGCCACGAATAGCCAAGGCAATACTCAGTCAAAAGAACAATGCAGGAGGTATCACAATACCTGACTTCAAACTATATTACAAAGCAATAACAATAAAAACAGCATGGTACTGGCACAAAAACAGACATGAAGACCAGTGGAACAGAATAGAAGACCCAGATATGAAGCCACACAACTATAAGCAACTTATCTTTTGACAAAGGAGCTAAAAATATACAATGGAGAAATAGCAGCCTCTTCAACAAAAACTGCTGGGAAAACTGGTTAGCAGTCTGCAAAAAACTGAAACTAGATCCACGTATATTACCCTATACCAAGATTAACTCAAAATGGATCAAGGATCTTAATATCAGACCCCAAACTCTTAAGTTGATACAGGAAAGAGTAGGAAATACTCTGGAGTTAGTAGGTAGAGGTAAGAACTTTCTCAATGAAACCCCAGCAGCACAGCAACTAAGAGATAGCATAGATAAATGGGACCTCATTAAGCTAAAAAGCTTCTGTTCATCAAAAGAAATGGTCTCTAAACTGAAGAGAACACCCACAGAGTGGGAGAAAATATTTGCCAACTATGCATCAGACAAAGGACTGATAACCAGAATATATAGGGAACTTAAAGAACTAAATTCTTCCAAAACTAATGAACCAATAAAGAAATGGGCAAGTGAACTAAACAGAACTTTCTCAAAAGAAGAAATTCAAATGGCCAGAAAACACATGAAAAAATGCTCACCATCTCTAGCAATAAAGGAAATGCAAATTAAAACCACGCTAAGATTCCACCTCACCCCTGTTAGAATAGCCATCATCAGCAACACCACCAACAACAGGTGTTGGCGAGGATGTGGGGAAAAAGGAACCCTCTTACACTGTTGGTGGGAATGTAGACTAGTACAACCACTCTGGAAAAAAATTTGGAGGCTACTTAAAAAGCTAGACATTGATCTACCATTTGATCCAGCAATACCACTCTTGGGGATATACCCAGAAGACTGTGACACAGGTTACTCCAGAGGCACCTGCACACCCATGTTTATTGCAGCACTATTCACAATAGCCAAGTTATGGAAACAGCCAAGATGCCCCCACTGACGAATGGATTAAGAAAATGTGGTATCTATACACAATGGAATTCTATGCAGCCATGAAGAAGAACGAAATGTTATCATTCGCTGGGACATGGATGGAATTGGAGAACATCATTCTGAGTGAGGTTAGCCTGGCCCAAAAGACCAAAAATCGTATGTTCTCCCTCATATGTGGACATTAGATCAAGGGCAAACACAACAAGGGGACTGGACTATGAGCACATGATAAAAGTGAGAGCACACAAGGAAGGGGTGAGGATAGGTAAGACACCTAAAAAACTAGCTAGCATTTGTTGCCCTCTACGCAGAGAAACTAAAGCAGATACCTTAAAAGCAACTGAGGCCAATAGGAAAAGGGGAACAGGTACTAGAGAAAAGGTTAGATCAAAAAGAATTAACCTGGAAGGTAACACCCACGCACAGGAAATCAATGTGAGTCAGTGCCCTGTATAGCTATCCTTATCTCAACCAGCAAAAACCCTTGTTCCTTCCTATTATGGCTTATACTCTTTCTACAACAAAATTAGAAATAGGGCAAAATAGTTTCTGCTGGGTATAGAGGGAGGGGGAGAGGGAGGGGGCGGAGTGGGTGGTAAGGGAGGGGGTGGGGGCAGGGGGGAGAAATGAACCAAGCCTTGTATGCACATATGAATAATAAAAGAAAAAGAAAAAAAAAAAAAGAAAATCTAAAGTTCAGCAGTTCCAATCCCCTGCATAGGAAGATATTGTGAGCAGTAATCAAGTAAGAAGAATAAAAAGTGTGTTTTGAAGGTGAAAAAAAAAATAAAGTTTACATTCTCAAGGAAAGAGCAGGAAGTGTGGTACGTGGATCCTGTACGTACCACCTGTGCTCCCACTGGATACATCTGAGCATCTGTTCTTTTTCGGGACTGCTTAGGAAATAGTGTTCTGCCTCAAGACTGATTCTACATGTCTCTTACTTTGCTTTCCACATTTTCTTTGGCGTTTTTACTCTGGTTTTGAGAGGTTCCTTCAGCTTTATCCTAGGCTTCTTTTTAAATTATTTCTTCTATAGTAAGATATTTCATTTACTAGCTCTGAGGTGCTGGTATCAAACTCAGGACTTTGGACATATTAGGTAATCACTCCCCACTGAGCCACACCTCTGTCCTTCGATCCTAATTGTTTCTTTTTTAAGACTGTTTTCCTGCTCTGAAATCCAGTTAGCATTTTCTTGTTAGGAGCTTTCTGCTCATTTTGGTATCTGTCTTGAGTCAGCTTCTCTGCCTGTCCCTCCTCCTTCCCATGTCTCCTCGTCTTTGGTTGTCTGTGTTTCAGAAGACACAGCAATGAGTCTCTGTGCATGAGTTTTCATCTGGTCAGGGACCACTTTGCAGGGAATCCACTCTTAAACTTGGTGGCAGAAGGTGGCTCATTTCTCTCTGGATAGCGTATTCTTTTTATCTTGATTGAGGTAGGCTCTTGTTTTATGCCTTGCATTCCTCAAGGAACCTCAAGGTGTGCCTTAAGGTGAAGGGGTGCGGGTCTTTCCTTCTTTGTATTTTTTTAATAAACAGTCTTTATTTTTAGAACAGTTTCAGGTGTAAAGAAAATCTGAGCAGAAAGTACAGGGACTTCCTCTATCCTCCCCACCACGAGTTTCCCCTGTTGTTAACACCTTGATTGGTGTGATTCGTTTGTTGTAATTGGCGAAGGTGTGTGGATGTACTATTAACTGAAGGCTATAGTTTCTATGTGGCTCAGCCTTGGTCTTGTGCCCATCCTGGCAACAGCAGTCCCAGTATGTGCTGTCCCTCACTGCTTTTGGACATGCGCTCCAGTTCCTGGTCTTCTGCAGGAATCCGATCAGCTCCCTCTTAGGCACAGCCCTCATACTGGACTTTTTTTTTTGTGGTGGTACGGGAATTTTGAACTCCGGGCCTCAAGCTTGCTAGGCAGGCACTCTACCACTTGAGGCCACCCCAGCTGTTTTTTTTGTTGGGTATTTTTGAGATAGAGTTGTATGAACTATTTGCCTGGGCTGGCTTTGAACTGTGATCTTCCTGAGAAGATCCTAAGATCACTGTCTCCTGAGTAGCTAGGATTACAGAGTCACTGGTACCCGGCTGTGGACTTTCTTGGGTATACACAGCATTTATTCCTCAAATCCCTCTCTCTTTCTCTCTCTCTCTCTTTTTTTTTAACCACCCTGGCTTTTTTGTTTGCTTCTTTCTTTTTTTCTTACCTTTATGCTTTTAAAATGTACTCACTTCATTTTAGTGGGCTACCATGAAGAAGAGGATTATTATGTTTCCAGTCTGCTTACTTGAATTGATAGTCTATATCCCTACATAAAACTTGTAGAAAGCCGAAGAACAGTTCACTAAGTGTGTTCTTTTAAGTGCCAGTGTTAGGCCTAACTCAAGAGTCATTGAAGCAGTGCACTTAAACTTCTCAGTGTTAGGATTCTGGTAGATTTTAGTGCTCTAACCTAGACATTGCCTGCTTGCTTTTTTGTTAAAATTGAAAGTAGTATTTGTAATGAAAATGTTGCTGTGTTCCAGGCCACGCTCTTTCAGACTTTGCCTCTGCAGCAGGGAGAAACCCAGGTCTCCTCTGCTTCCAGCCAGCAGAATTCTCAGACGGTGACTGACGTCATTCAGCAGCTCCTGGGGCTGTCTGAGCCGGGGACAGTGGAGGCGCGCCAGTCTCCGCAGCCTGGGCAGCAGCTGAGCATCGCGGTGGGCATCAACCAGGACATCCTACAGGTGAAGCACGCTTGCCTGCTGCTGTGAGGCTTTCACATGTAGGCTGCCAAGCCAGGGCTGTACGACAAGTAGATATGCATGGCACATCTGCACTGATAAAGATTCTACCAGCACAAAACACACCCTGCTTAATTTCCTATGGGCAGTGCAGAAGTCTAAATAATTCATGAATCTGTTCATTGAAAAATAAAAATCCTCTTTGTATTCTGTAAGTGACTTGATTTGAAGAGTAGACTTTTAGAACTTGTCCGTGTCTGTCCCTGCTGAGTCCTGAGTTCTGTTGTGCTGTTTGGAGACAGTCATAGGTGTTTATACTGTAGGGAGGGCCAGGCTGGCCTGTCCGTGGCTTATATGCTGCTGGTCTGTGTGTGGCCCCGGCACACACAGGAGAGGAGAAGGAAGGAGCCAGGAACACCTTCCCATACTCCACTCTACCCAGGCCCACACACTCACAGTCTTCACTGTCACAGAGGTGGCCCTCCTTTTCTTTGTGTCTTTTTACACCAACCCCTAGTACCTCATGCGGAGAAGTTCGCCAGGGGTGTAAGGAACTCAAGGTGTCACACTGCAGCCAGTGTCTTAAAGGTACACCCAGGGTAACTTACACCCTGAGATAGAGTCCCAAATCTGTTCAGAGACAGACCAAGTTGTCTGAGGTAAGATTTCTGAAAGTCCATAAGTTTTAATCCCTTTAGTTAGAAACCGCTGATCATACCATATTTTGTGTGGGGGTAAGATGTCAGATAATCAGAAGGGATGTCACAGCCTCCCAGAGTTGGACACCTCTCTGACAAACAATTGCTTGGAGCTGTAGAGTGTATTTCTTGGAGTGGAGTCAGTTGTGTGGGTGAAGCTTTGTGGCATCTTGTGATAGATTTTGGCAGGCAGATCTGGGCCGTTGCCTCTTCTAACCTTTTAGTTTTGTTCTGTCTCAGCAAGCCTTAGAAAACAGTGGGCTGTCTTCACTTCCAGTTGCAGCACCTCCCAGCGACTGCAGCCACACCCAGACGTCCGCAGCACCACCTCGGAGTCCACCTGCCCCCAGTGTCTCCGCTGAGCAAGCGGACCCCACGGACGCCGGGCAGGAAAAGGGGCAGGAAAGCCCTGAGAAGTCAGATAAGAAAGAGAAAAAAGTTATGAAGAAGAAATCGCCCTTTCTACCTGGTAACTTGGTGTGCTGTGCCCTTCAGACATTTCAGACAGTGAGCATTTGCTTGTGCTTAGGAAACAGATGGATCCCCTGCTCTTTCTGAAGGTGACCTGTTTGCCATACGTGTGTTGGGGTGAAACACATCTTCTCTCAGTGGGCTTCTTTCCTGTGGCCAGCTTCTTGGTTGGTCTGCAGGCTTCCTCCCCCAACTCTTTGCCATCTCTGCTGGGTCTGGGTGTCCCTGCGGCTTTAGTCCCATCACTTTTCCAGCTCTTGGCTCATTGTCTCTCGCCTGTGGTTCCATCGTCCAGTCCCCCAGCCTCCTTCCTGGGTGCTACCACTTGGCGATGCCCAGGTGCACTCCACCTGAGTCCCTGTGCTGCCCATTCTGTGCCAATCTCCACTTCTTGGCCTGTGCTCCAGGTGTCCCACCATCCTTTGGATGGAGTGTTACTTTATGGTAAAGGTGCATTCCCAAACACAGTGTTTCTGAGGCTTTTCCTACCAAGAGTGCTTTCTTCCTCACCCCTCTGTCCTTTCTCTGTCAAAACTTTCCCCATTTCTCAAGGCTGGCATAAGTGCTGCCGCAGTGTGAAGAGTCCTGGGCTGGCCTGACTCACACGGCATGCGTGCATGTGCTCCTCCGCTGGGTGGATGGCAGGTACATATGATCCTGTCCTTTTCAGGAGAGAGCCAGAAGGGCCTGACCTGGTGTGCATCTGCTCTTTTCTGACTCTCGGGCTCAGTGTGGCTCTTATTTAGCAGCGGGAACTTACCAAGAGAGTCCTGTCTTAGGCAGACAGCTCCTGTACCAATACAGATCTATTCTGGCCGGGGAGCAGTGCTTTCTGGCTGCAAGGGTTGGAGTAGCGTTGCCTTCTGCTGAGGATGTGAGACTGAATGCCCTGGACTCTCAACCACATTCCACATTGTAGCCCCAGTCCTGTTCCCCACAGGAGGAACAGGACAGTAGAGTCGGAGCCCTTCAACCTCAGGGTTTCCTGGTCTCAAGGGGGGCAGAAGGGAAAAAGCCATTTTCACATACTGTGATGAGTGGCCTCCTAGCCCAAGAGGTTACAGGTGTTGTGTATTCCCACAACACACAGCCCTGTGAACCCTCTTGCCTACTTGAGTTCAATTAAAGACGCCTCACCTGGCTGCAGGGACCGAGCAAGGCGCCGTCTTTCTGCACCACGTGATCGTCATCATTTGCGAGTAACCGCTCTGCCTCTTTGTCTCTTTCACACTGTCATCTAATTGCATCGATTAGTATCACTGGAGCACTATGAGGGCATCTTTCCTAGTGGACTTTTCACTTGGCTTTTGTAAGGTTGCATGTACATTTTCTCTTGAGTGCTGCTTCAGTGTTCATTCACTCCCTGTTTTTAGACCTCTTTCATTTACAGTGAAGCTTTAGCTTGCTGCAGGTCTGCTTTTTACATCTTTTTGTTTGTCACAGTCAGAGTCTAGATTCAGTTGTGTGTGTGTGTGTGTGTGTGTGGTACTGGGGTTTGAACTCAGGGCCTACACCTTAAATCACTCTACCAGCCCTTTTCTATGATGGGTTTTTTCTTGTGAACTGTTTGCCCAGGCTGGCTTTGAACAGCGATTCTCCTGATGTCTGCCTCCTGAGTAGCTAGGATTGCAGGTGTGAGCCACCAGTGCCCAGCTTTAGTTTTTATTTATTGCAAACACATGCAGGTCACATTTTGAGACAGCCTCAGGGCTGCTAGTTTGGGGTCTCTTTTACAGTTGATTCCCTGAAATTAGAACTGAGTTTAAACTATGTCAACCTATATAATTAGAGTTATATTTTCATGTTTGTTTAGAAAAAAATCTGGTTTCTAGGGATGATTTCCTAATTTTAGCTAGAGGATAAAGAACTCAGAGCCTCGAGCTTTCTAGGCAGGTGCTGTATCCCTTGAGCCATGCCTCTATCCCTTTTTGCTTTTAGTTATTTTTCTGCTAGGGTCTTACATTTTTGTCCGGGGCTGGCCTGAACTGGCATCCTCCTGTCTGCTTTCTGCTTAGCTTGGATCACAGGCCATCACACCTGGCTCCCTTGTTAATGGGGTGTCATTAACTTTTCGGCTGAGTTGATCTCAAACTCTGATCCTCCGAATCTCCACCGCCTAAGTAGCTGGGTTTGTTGGTGTACACTACTACACTTGGCTCTATTTCACTTTTGTCTTTCTTTTCTAAACCTAAGTCCCTTGTTTAGGTGATTTGCTCTAACAAAAAGCATTGTTAAGGAAAGTACATTTTCTCTTTTTACAGATTGGGAAATTCTTTGTATTTTCTGATAACAAAGATAAGGAGACAAGATTTTCTTTTATCTAAAAAAAAACATGCAGTACAGACATTGTTAAATAAATTTGGGTTGAAATTTTCTGGTGAATTACATCAACATGGACAAAATCTCTGATTTTAGATGAATTAGATACCTAAATTATATTATCCCTGTAATTATCATAGATACCCCTTTAATTTCAGAGGATTATATCTAATCAAAACTTAAAAATGAAAAGTGATTTTGCTGAATTTTATTTAAAGTGTTTTGATGTTAGAATCATTCTGCTTATTTCTATAAATTTTACTTGTGATTTTTCTTCTGTTAGGATTAATTTTAAACTAGATTCAGAGTTCAATAACATTATTGTTGCAAAAAGACAATCTTTTACATTTGGACACAAAATCCCTAGTGTTACGTACACTTTTTATTTGTCTTAAGTTCTTGTAAGTTTTGTTCCAGCACAGGAGCTCTGCCATTCCTCATTACTTGTATTTGCATTCCTTTCCTTTCTTCCCATATCATCATTGTCCTGGGGTACATTGTGAGATTTACAAGAGTTCTTACACTGTATCATAGTTGAATTCACCTCTCCATCCTTCTCTTCCTCCCCTCATTCCTGGAACAGCTTCAACAGGTCTCATTTTTTCCATTTTCATACATGAGTGTATAACATTTTCACCATATTCACCTACTCACCCTTTCCTTGTATTTTGTGTTTCTTTTCTCTGATATTAGATACACTCAGTGAATACTGAAACCTCAGCCTCCTCTTGTTGTTGGTTGCTCATGAAGTCACTTAATCACATCTACCTTTCTGTCATTCGGAGTGACCTGATTCTGTCCTTTGGGCTCTGAGTTAGGTGCTGTTGCCTTCTTAGCTCTTGTCTTAGAGACTACGGAGCTTGTAGGGCTTTGTTCAAAATCAAACAGTCTTTTGAGACTTTGAGTGAGCGTGGGTTCCATCTCTCTGTGGCTGACCATGTCTCCTGCGGCAGAGAGTGCATAGCTTCGTGCTGCCTTTGTCCCCGGAAGGACCCTGCAGGGCCTTGTGCTGCAGTTTCTAGGCTGGGCTGGACTGTTCTTTCCTTGTCACTCCAGGCTCCGTCCGTGAGGAGAACGGGGTGCGGTGGCACGTGTGTCCTTACTGCACCAAGGAGTTCCGGAAGCCCAGTGACCTTGTGCGTCACATCCGCATCCACACGCACGAGAAACCCTTCAAGTGTCCGCAGTGTTTTCGGGCCTTTGCTGTGAAGAGCACTCTGACAGCTCACATCAAAACCCACACTGGCATCAAGGCCTTCAAGTGCCAGTGCTGCATGAAGAGCTTCTCCACCTCAGGGAGCCTCAAGGTGCACATCCGCCTGCACACAGGTGCGCCGGCTGGGCGTCGGGGAGGGCTGTTGGTCTGTCTCCCTCCCTCCCTCCCTCCCTCCCTCCCTCCTTTCCCCTTTCTTTTTAGCCCAGGTTGGCTTCCATGGTGAGATCCTCCTGCCTCAGCCTCCTGAATGCTGGAACTACAGGTGTGCATCATCACACCTGCTTCGTTTTTCTTTTTTTTAAGTGGTATTTATTGATTTGTCACCCTGGTACTCATAGAGCCAACTGGTATGATAGGGGTGATTGGGGAAGCACTAGTTTTTTTTGGCAGTACTGGAGTTTGAACTCAGGACCTTATGGCATGCTAGGCAGGTGCTCTACCACTTGAGCCATTCCCCTAGCCCTGTTTTGCGATGGTTTCTTTTTGAGATAGAGTCTCACTAACTATTTGCCAGGCTGGCTTTGAACTGTGATCCTCCTGATGTCTGCCTCCTGAGTAGCTAGGATTGTAGGTGTGAGCCACTGGTGACAGCAAAGTAATTTTCTTCTTTCTTTTTCTTTTTTTTTTTTTTTTGTGGTGTTGGGGTTTGAATGCAGGGCCTTACGCTTGCTAGGCAGGTGCTCTACCACTTGAGGCCCATCTCCAGCCCTGGCAAATAATATTTATAAATGAGCATATAATCTCAAAGGGTGAAGAGACTGTAGGCAGGAGTGTATACTCAGCTTAGACCAATGACCCTTCTACAACCCAAGGGCTGACCCACCTGCAGGTGTCAGCCGAGGCAGGTGTGGACCTGGCACCCTTGGGCTGAGCCTCACTGCACTGAGGCTTTGAGCAGGGAGGGTGACCTGCATGCTGCCCTGCCATCCAGAATCTGCTCTAGCCACTATTCAGGCATGAAGCTGTTCCACACCTTTTTATTTTTATTTTTTTCCATGTTTTTTTAAATAGCTTTATTGAGATACAGTTCACATATCATAAAATTCTTGAAGTGTACAGCTCGGAATTATGCACTCCACACCACTGCCTACTTGAGACATTTTAATCACTCTCCAAAAATCTCTGTACGCATGGGCACTATCGCTTCGTTGACCTCAGGGCTCCCTGCTGGACTGAGTGTGTGTGTGAACATCTGTCAGGCTAACATCAGCCAGTTTCATTATGTGCCCGTCCCTGGACTCTGTACTGTCAGTCATTTAAGAGGAACAGTTTATGAGGAGACTCCTGTGGAAAAGGGGCCCAGTAGAGGATACTATGGTTGTCGTCAGTATCGTGGCAGTCAGGGCTGGCTTTGCTCACTGCATGTTTTTGAGGTGTCAGGTGTGCTTACGCATTAGTCTGGGTGCCCCAGCAATGGCCACAGAGGGCTGTTGTCCTCCCAGGTTCATGAGTGTCACCTGGCAGAGAGAGCTGTCTTGCAGTTCTTAAGGATGACTAGTTGTTTGAAGATCTGTATTTTACAACTTTAGGCTTTGTTCTATAATTAGTAAATGTTGCTCTAACTTCTACAGTATGTGCTGTTTGAAAACAAAGGGGAATATCTAATCCACAACACTTATAAACATGGAGTCACAAATTGAATATTCAGTCAGTATTGAAAATGCTAACATTGTATGTTGACATTTGTTCTTGAGGTGTAAATCCTTGAAAGAAGTCTAAAATGTGCTTTTCTTTTTATTAGGAGTTAGACCATTTGCTTGTCCACACTGTGACAAAAAGTTCCGAACCTCAGGCCATAGAAAGACTCACGTAGCTTCCCACTTTAAACATACGGAGTTGAGGAAGATGAGGCACCAGCGCAAACCCGCTAAGGTCCGTGTCGGCAAGACCAGTGTTCCAGTACCCGACATTCCTTTGCAAGAGCCCATTCTTATAACGGACCTAGGTAAGATGGAGCGTCCTGTATTGTTGAGGCTTGAGTGTTCCTTCCTTCAGTACCTTGATGTGTGTGCATTTTGGTGTAGGCAATTGAGTGGTCTTAGTATAGTCTTAATGAATTCTGCTATAAGTGTTGCTTTGCTTGTGGACTGTGTATTTCACAATCAAGATTAAAATGTGAAGTCTCACTCACATTGTGTCTGTGGTTCATAGGGAAAGTGTGTAAGGGGAGGTGGTTGTGCGTAAGTTCTCATGACGGAAGTGCTTCTGCCTCAGTGGGACATCAGTGTGAAGAAGGGACTTGTTTTGTCTTTGAATCCCCGTGGAGTGTGTAAGAAGTTACTATTTAGGTTGATTTAATCTTTACATGGCAAAGAAAAAGAAAAACCTGCTTGCTTCTAATTTGCCTTTAGGCTTTGTGATGCTGCTATAATTGAGCCAAACTATGATTTTGTTGGCTAACCAGAAAGAGAACTCTGTTTGCTAGAATCTTCAGAAAAAATGGTCTGTGAGTACTGAACAAAGAAGAAGAATCCTTGTTGTAGTCCAGTTGAGCTGCTGTAAACAAGAACAGCTTAAATTAAAAAAAAAAGAATAGTTCAAACTGGTAGCTTGTAAGTAATAGAAATTTATTTCTCTTAGTTCTAGAGGCTGGAGCCCAGGTCAGGGTACTGGCAGGTTCAGTGTCTGGTGACCCTCTTCTCCATGGCACCAGTGACTCTCCAGGGACTCTTTTTACAAGGGCACTAATCCCATTTATGAGGGCTGTACCCTCAAGACCCAATCATCTCCAAAGGCCACGTCCCATTACTATCACGCGGGGGGTTAAATTTCAACTTACAGTTTTGTGGTGACTCATTCGCTTAACTGCCGCGACAGAAAGCTCTGAACCTCAGGCTGTACGAAGAGAAGACTCTATTAGTATGAATTTACATGTGTATGTGTTTCATGTATTATGTAATTTTCCTAGGCATGATCATACAGTGTAAGCAAAATTCATATAAAATATGATTTAACGGAAAACATTAAATGGTCTGTAGAGATATATTTTAGATTGATAAAAGTTACAGACCACCAATACGATCATCGGTACTCCATGAACATTTATACATCTGAGAAAATAACCACAAACCATAAACCAGACAATTAGGAAAAATACGCAAATTCTCAAGCATAGAGACCTTCCATTAGCAAGATCAACTTAATAAACACAGTAAAATTAAAGAAGATTTGAGCACATATGAAAAGAGTTTATAATAGCTATAGAATCTTTAACCTTAAAACACAGAAAAATTTCAATAAATTCTGAAAAGTTGATATATAGGATATAATCTTTGATTACAGTTCAGTGAACACATAAATTGTTAAAAATAACCACTCCAAATTTCTGCGTTGAAAGGAAAGACTGAAATTCTCTACTACGAATGAAAGGGGCATCTGAATCGGCTGCATGGACCAAGGCCGTCCTCAAGAAAAATGAAGGTTTTTGAGTTCTTATTAACTCAAAAGCTATGCAGATGGAAAAAGCAGAAAGGAATTACTATGTATAAAATTATTTAAGATAGATAAATTGGTAATTGTACAAAACCTGAAAATGAATAGATGACTTGTTATTAATAAATGTTAAAATGAGAAAATGGGGAATGAGAAAAAAAAACTAAGCAAACGAAGTGAAAAGTATTTGCAAATACTCTACAATTAGTTGGTAAAACATTTGAAAATTTAGATGAAATGATTCCTTTCCCAGATAGATAGCATATTACCAAAATCGATGTTAGAAAACATGGAAAAATCCAGAAACACACAACAAATGAGCATAGTAGGCAGTGATTGATGACTCTGTGAATTCTGTCAGGCTCCCTGGGACACATAGCTGTCATGGCATCTGATTGTTTCAGAGTGCAGAGAACACTCCTTATCTCTGTGAATCTGGAATGCTTTGTTTTCTTTCTGCAGTTTTGATAGCTTATAAAACAGTGGACTGCTCTCTCTCTTTCAGGTTGTTTGAAATCAAACTAAACACCTTTGTGTTTCTTAACTTCAAGTTTATGATCCTTTGGTTGAATTGTATTAGAGTCCTAATTCTGCAGGACTTTTCTGAGTGAATAACAATGCAACATTTTGCTCATTGGCTTTACAGATGCCTGAATCTCAGACCAAATTAGTGGTAGCTGAATTCTCCTTTGGTCAAGGCTGAGTGATACCTGAGGGAAACAATCCCTGGATGTAGTGTCACACTGTAAAATGTCACTTAGTCTCATTATTATTTACATGTATGTCCATGTCTTTGACATTGAGCTTCCTGGGTGTTAAGGAAAGGCGTGTCTGTGGGGTAGATTTTGATGAACATTTCAGACAGGATTTATAGTTACTGACCTTATTGGAAGGTGGACTATCCCACATCAGTCGTCAGTCTAGTCTTGCAGCACATTTTAGGAAGTATTAGAATGCATTACAGTGCTGTAGCACGTAATTTAATCTCATTGTTAAGGAAAGTGGTTGGGTGGTATAGTACCCTGTGATTGTATGTTTAAAAACTTTCAGGAGCTGCCAGGAACTGATAGTCTTTCCACAGTCTCTCTGCATTCCCTGTTGCTCATCTTTACAGACCTAAGAACTGGGGTCTCGGGAGTTGGTTGCTTTGCTTTGGGTCATGCAGCTGGCCTGTGCCCCTAACACCCCTGGATTCCCAGGCTTGGCTTATACTGATCAGCACTTATGCACACTCCATATCCACTGCCACTGTGTCACCATGCACTAGAACTGTGCTCACACAGCAGTTGTGTGTTGCTGGAAAGCACTGTGACACTGCACTGATCTTGGACATGACTGTTGTATGGCACTGGAAGGATTGTGTATCACTGGACGTTTTCTTCCAAATTGGGAAGTAGGTTTTAAAAATATAACAATGTACAGACTGGGGAAATATTGGAGCAAGGAAGATCACAGTACAGGTTGACTACCTCATCTGAAATGCTTGGGAACAGAAATGTTTTGGATTTTGGTCTAAATAAATAAATAACTATATGCATATAATATTATTATCTATTAAATATCTCTATCTGTTCGTCTGTCTATTTATCTATCTGTCTAGAGATTTTGGAGATGGGACCAAAGTGTGAAGACAGACCTCATTTGTGTTTCACACCTACTGTTATACCCATAGCCTGAGGGTTATTTTACATAGTTTTTAGTGGACCTGCATTTTGACTGCAGCCTGTCACATGAGGTCGGCTATGCAGTTCTCCACTTGTGGCATCATGTTGGTTTCAGATGTTTGGATTTTGAAGCATTTCAGATTTTTAGGTTGGAGATGCTTAACTTGCAATGGAACCTATAGCCGCTGCTTCCTTTACACCTCATAAGTTTCTGGACCATTTTCAGTTCCTTCTCTGTGGTGTACAACTATACACATGTGCATGTGGGGATAGTGCATGGCAAGGTCACCTTTGCATCTTGCTCAGCACACGAGTGGATTGTCCTTCTCTCACATGAGACAGGCTTTGCTTCTATGCAGTTTTGAGCCTCAGGTTTACCGTGGTGGGGCTCTTGAGCTGATGTTTGTGTTTTTGTCAGGGAATAAGATGGCGCTATCTTAGGTGTTGATGCACGTGTGTATCCAGTTCGTGACGTGTTGTGTACAAGTTGTAGTACGTATTGTGCATCCTGTCATCATGCAGTTCTTGTGTTCTCTTCCTGTTTGCAGTACATAAAGGCATTAAGGCTAGTTGTACTTTCCCCAAGCAGCATAACAGAACAGGGCTTTTCTTTGTTATTATAGAGGAAACTTTAGGACATTTTAAAGACGTTTCTAGTTTTTTGAGTTATATTGAAATTAGTGGTCTTCTTTTTTTAAAAAACATGTTAAAGGACTCACAGTCCAGAAACAGTGATATGGCCAGCATCTTAGGACTATTGTGTATGCTTTATTTGTCCTTACCTGTTGCTTTAAGGATTAAGAACTCATAATTAGCCTAATTTTGACATAACACTGTGTTAGTAAAATTAGCAAAGGTGAAAATGAAGCATTTGAAAAATGAGCCCCCCCCACCCCCAAAAGGGCTCAGAATCACTTCTGGGTCTCTTTCAAAAATCCATGTGCTTGGGTACAGGACAAAGATTGTAATTGTGTGTCTCGGGGGAAACCACGAACGTGACAGCTCTGTATATACTAGGGTTGTTCATTGCAAGATTGTGTATGACAGTGAAAAGGTAGAAGGAATCAAAGTACCCATCAGAAGTGTATCCAGTGAGCCAGGCACATTGGTACAGTGGGATTCTGTGGAGACACCCACAGGGTGATGAAGATGATGCTGTGTGGGGTGTCTTGGATAGATGTGAAGGGGTCTGTGTGAAATATGAGCAGGTGGTTACAGAACAGTGTGTGTAATTGACTTGCATAAAATTCCACATAATTGTGCATCATCCATGATAACCTCCGAGATGAGCATTTGAATTCAAATCACTAAGCTTACTTAGTATTAACCCAAGGCATCACTCTTTTTAGTTGCCATTTTGGATAATAGTCACATTAGGCTTTTTGTTGTTGTTGTTAATGTTCCTGAGTTATCCTTCATAGAACCTAATAGGGTTTCCTAAATACAGTGGATGTCTGTAAGACCATAAATGACCTTGGTTTGAATTTGTGAATTCTTAGACAAGGATCAGTTTATTCAGTTATATTTTTTGCATCTTCCTACTTGACTCAGGACTTTATCAGTGACAAGAAACTTATAGCTTGGTGGAGTGGGGGAAAGAGACATGAGAACAAGCAGGACATGGCAGGTGCTAAACCAGAAATAAGCGTAGGGAGAGAAGGGTGGGTTTCCTTTGGGGAAAGTGATGCATAAAGCATGGAGGAGTATGATACAGCTGCATAGTTGGGTAGGTGGGTGGATGGGTGGATGAGTGAGGAGATGGGTGGATGGCTGGCTGGTTGATGGCAGTGGAGATGGATATGAAGAAACATTGAGGAGGTGTGATCTCAAATGTGAACATGACGAGAGGGAGTTCTCATGATTCTGAAATACCTAGCTTAGTGAACTGGGAGAATGGAGTTCCATACCTGCAACTGGGAAAGCTGGGAGGGGCAGTAGGTTTTAGGGGAAAAAATGAAACATAACTCGCACTTTTTGGGGAGGTCAAGAAAAGTAGGAGTGTAATTATTGAATAGAAGTCAACAGTACTGCTGGGGGGGTGGTGAGATTTAAAATGGAGAGTTAGGGGCTGAGGACAGAATGGTGTGCTGTCAGGGACAAGAGTGATTCAAGGCTGAGGCAGAACCATTGTTAAGTCTTCCTCTCACTATAAGTAACGCAAAAGTTGACAACTAACTCTCCTGAATTGCGTGTGGAGCTCAGAAGCATCATTGCATTGTATTTACAGATGGTCACACTAAGGGAATCCTTTTTTAAAAAAAGCATAGAAACCCTGAAAGACGTGTTAGTGATTTTGCTGTTTGCATCTGTTTCCTTAATAAAGTTTCTGTGAAATTGCTGACCTTTTTAGAGCAAAAGATCATTTTGAGTCATTTATGTTTTGAATTTGTTGTTGTACCTCCAAAATTCTGACTAAACTTTGGACGTAGGCACGTGAGTTCTGTGTGAAGCAGTGCCTCTACAGAAAAGCAAATGTAGAAGTCTGTTGACACTTGTGTGTAGGGATGTGATGCGATTGTGACTTACACACACTCCTCATGTTGGAAATGCGGTTCATTGATTTATGAACACCTCCTCGGAGGTGCTAAACTAGTTCCTGACAAGATTAGAATGGCATTTGGCTGCAGCCCTAACCTGCAGATGAGCACCCCATTCCAAGTTCATCTCCAGGGTACGCTGATGCCTTTCGGCAGTTTTTCAGTTGCATTGACAGTTGATTTTTTCATTTGTAGGTCTCATCCAGCCCATTCCAAGAAACCAGCTTTTCCAAAGTTATTTCAATAATAATTTTGTTAATGAAGCAGATAGACCATACAAGTGTTTTTACTGTCATCGAGCATATAAAAAGTCTTGCCACCTTAAACAACACATCAGGTAAGGTGACATGGGTCAGACATGGAACTTTAGATAATTAAAGTGATTTGGTGATCTGGTGACTTCTAAAAGTATTTCATATGGTATTATTTGCTTGTGGTTTTTAAAATGTTACATTTGGCCCCAAAATATTTATTGATAATTGATATTTTTATTGTTTTGACTGGTATTTTACTCAGAAATTGCTGCCAAATTTTATTTATATTTCCATTAAATTTCAGTGTTTGCAATTTGTAGGAAACATCAAAGAAGTCATTGGTTTATATAATTACAGTTATGTACAAGTTTTTCAGGTGTATTCATTGGAGCTTAATTCTTGGTGCTAGCACCAATGAAAAGAAAGTAGACGTTTGACCATGAGAGATAGCGTAATGTTTTGAGAGCAGTTGAGGACCTGAGGAGACAGGGTTCCTGTGGAGCTTAGTGGTGTGCTGCTGTGCCTTTGGGCATGTCGCTTACACTTTGTTTATAAAAATGTGGAGAGCTAGGTCCTTGGTGCTTAGCTACTTAGCTTAAAAATGTGATGATAGAGTGACATACAGACAAGCGTGCACTTGATATAAAGCATTATGGAGGCATAAGAAATGTATTCATTACGTTTTCTTCTTTTAGATCACATACGGGTGAAAAGCCTTTTAAGTGCTCTCAGTGTGGAAGAGGCTTTGTTTCTGCAGGTGTGCTCAAGGCGCACGTCCGCACACACACTGGACTGAAGTCTTTCAAGTGTCTGATCTGTAACGGAGCCTTCACCACTGGCGGGAGCCTACGGCGACACATGGGCATACACAACGACCTCCGTCCCTATATGTGTCCTTACTGCCAGAAGACATTCAAGACCTCACTGAACTGCAAAAAGCACATGAAAACCCACAGGTAGGTAGAATTCCGATGCTCCATCTTTAATTGCCTTTATAATTCCCAGTTAGAGCTGGGCTGTGGTGTTAAGAAACAAGGTTTGATTCCCAGATGATTATTTCTAACTCGAACTACATGGGCTGAAGAAACGCAGATGAAAGTGTTAACTCATTTACGTATGCACATATGTATGTGTGTATGCATGCATTTATTTATTCAGAAAGGGCCCTCACTGGGTTGTAGCCAGAGCTGGCCTTGAATCCGTGACCTCCTGCTTCAGCCTCCCGAGTACTGGGATCATAGGTATGTGCCATCATGCCTGGCTAACCTTCTTACATTTTTAACATAATACCGAGACGGTGACTTTCGGGCTAAGTTCCTTGTTATCTCCTTCAGATCTAGTCGATGATTAGATGGAATGCCAGATTCTGCCTAGTTCAGTGAGGTAGTAAGATTTCCAAAGAGAAAATCTTGGTGGCCCTGTGATTTGCAGGCGTGTTATCAGTGACTCTTTCCTGTGTTGCTGAGTTACAGTACGTGTGCTTTAGCCCTCCCTCCGTGTACCCTCTATTTTCCTTTGCTGAAGAGCTAGCTCATCTCTAATGGAGGTAGTGGTAGTGCAAAGGAGGTGCATTTCTGACTAGAGCCGGGGCCTCCTGGGTGAGCTCTTGTGAAACCGCAGCATTCTGAAGTGTTGTGCAACACGTGGACAAGGTGGCTGCATGCCAGTTTGTCTGAAATGACTTAGGCCTCCCAGGAAAGAGCACTGGCCCTGCCGCCCTCCAGCATTTACCTTTGGTGCACCAAACCCTGCGTGTTAGGATAAGTGAAATGTGATAGTTTTCTTTTTGCTTTTTGGTGGATTATCCATCTGAGTGTCTAGCACATGGCAGAATTGACTTGGCATAGTTTATCCTTGCTGTGAAGTCTCCCTGCCACTGGAGACCATTCTGGCACCATGGTCTTGGTGGTGGCACATGGTGCATCTCACACTAACACCTGGCCATGCTGGACTGTTTATGGGGGATGTTCTGTACCAAGCATGTGTTTGGGAACCAGGACGCACCATTGGCATAGATAGATGCTTATGTCGCAGGATGACAGGTCCCTAGTTAGCCCACAAGCTGTGCCATGAGAGAGGCCTGGAGCTTAGGCATTAAGTGGTATTTTTCTCTGTAGGAAGCCAGGCTTTGCAGTGTACCTCCTGTGGCAGTGTGGTGAATACAGGTTCAAGGCCTTTGTTGATGGACCTCATGGCCAGTAGTGTAATTATTGGGTCACCTGTATTGTATTACGTGGAGCATTGTTTGGCCACAGTTTGTCCTGGGTCACGTTAAGGGATGCAGCTGGAGATCATTGTATGACTTTACCGTGTTGGCTCCACGGTTGCCCTCTACAGAGTGATCAGCCTGTCGTGTAGCAGCAGGGCTGGGTGCATTTCCCATGCAGATTGAGTGCATTTGAGCCTGTCTGCAAGGAGAGCCTGTGTTCCATCCCTTTGTCTAAAATGTTGCAGGTTTCCAAAATACCATACTCCTATATTAACAAATAGGTACACATGGCTACTCAGATTTGTGAAAAGGAAAACCAAAAGCTAGACAAAGAGCAGAAAAGAAGCCTCTATCCATTACCATGTAGATCACAGGCGTCCTTATGGGCACATCGCTGCATCACTGCACAGACTGCCACATTAAAGGTGGTAAAGGAACTGGGGTGTCTTCTGACTCTGCTGTCTTGTGGACATCTCAGTTATCCATTCTGCAGTAGAAGTAGGTGAGAACTGACTCTTTTTGCTTTCCGAAAATGTAGAGGAAAGACTTTGTTTAGAAGTAAAATTGCAATTCTAAGGAGATAGATTGATACGGTCCTTATTTTGGTGGGACTGAGATTTGAACTCAGGGCCTTGCACTTACAAAGCAGGTGCTCTACCACTTGAGCTACACATTCAGTCCATTTTGCTCTGGTTGTTTTGGAGATGGGGGTCTCATGAACTATTTGCTCAGGCTGGCCTTGAGCTATGATCCTCCCAAGTAGCTAGGATTATAGGAGTGAGCTACCTGTGCCCAGCTTATTAAGGTTCTTGAGAACACGTGAGTGATGGAGCTTGTGTAGGCCTGACTGTGTGAGGGAGAGGGGATGTTACAGACTTATCCAGCCTGTTACACAAATCACATAATGGAGGTATTGTTTAAGCTTCTTAGACTCATTCACTCAATTCAGTATTCATCTTTCTCTTTGGAAGAGAGATCACCGACCTTGGTGACTGCATGCTGTGACCTTAGTGACTGCATGCCGCATGTATTTCATATATGTAGCTGTTGCTAAGAGCAACACTAACATAAGAAAGTCAGCATGGGCTTACGCTTTGTATTACAAGCTTTGAGACCTGAGTGGCCAGTTGTAGCAGCTTTTCATTGCTGCGACAGATATCTGAGAGATACGGTTTAGGGCAGCTAAGATTTATTTGGGCTCGTGGTTTCAGAGGTTTCAGTTCATGGCTGACTGGCTCCATTGCTTTTAGGCTCTGGTGGGGCAGAACATGATGGTGGGGGTTGCATGGCGGGTTCTGCTTTCCTCCGGTTTCCTGGTAGCCAAGAAGCAGAGCAGGAGAAAAAGGCAGAGGCTGGAGAAAAGATACACCCTGCAAGAACGTGCCTGGGATGTACTTCCTGACCATGCCCCACCTCCTCCTCTCCACCACCTTCTGGACCCAGTCACTTTCTCAGAACCCCACCTCGGAGAACTGCCTTTCACACCCCAGCCCTCTTGGAGTATACTTCAGATCCAGCCATGACACCAATGAAGCGTGTATGCTCCGAGACTGCATTCTTTGCCTGTGCACCACATGTGCTTGTAATCCCAGCCACTTGGGAGGTATAGATCAGGAGGATTGCAGTTCCAGGTAGCTCAGGCAAATTTAAAAATAAAAAGTTAGCAAAGAGCTCGTTTCAGCAAATGAGCTGGGCATGGTGGTTTACATCTATAATCCCAGCTGCTTGGTAGGTTGTAGATAGGAGAATCATGGTCTGAGTCCGGCCCTGGGCAAAACTGTGAGATCCTACAAAAACACCTAAAGCAAAAAGGGCAGGGGTGTGTGGCTTCAGCTGTAGAGGGTTTGCCTAAGAAAGCGCAAGGCCCTGAGCTGAAACACCAGTACCTCCCTAAAATGCTGTCCCCTCTGTGCCTTCATGTCCTATGGCCTGTGACAGTACTTAAAAGGCAACATGGTTGGGCTGGCACAGTGGCTCAAGTGGTAAGAGCATCTGTCTAGCAAGCGTGAAGCCCTGAGTTCAAATCCCAGTGCTGCCAAAAAAAAACTTGCCTGCCTAGCAACATGGTTTTCTTCAGAATTAGTAGTAGTGTTTAAATTGCCATCGTGACTTCAAAATGAGATAATTTAAATAATTTTAAGAATGATTTATTTAATAAATTACAACCTACCCAGCCATGTCCTGGCAGGTATTGTGGGCAGTGCCTAACTTTGTGACTTTTCGCGGCTTTTCCTGAAGATACGAGCTCGCCCAGCAGCTCCAGCAGCATCAGCAGGTGGATGATGGCACTGTGGACCAGCAGAGCATGCAGGTAGCAGCGCCCATGCCGGTGGAGATGGAGAGCAGTGAGCTGCAGCCCTCAGCTGAGGCAGTCACGGCTGACCCAGAGGCCATGCTGGACTTGGGGCCACAGCATGTGGCAGGCACAGAAGACACAGCCCTCGGGCAGCCACTGGCAGATCCGCCTCTGGAGGCCGATGAAGGTAGGGTATGGGAGTTCCAGCTTTCAGGGTGATCCCTGCTGTCAGTCTCACCGCCATCCACACTCACCAGTGCTCTTGCTAGTGTGTGGGGGGGGTAGTACATGGCACTGGACCCTTTATATGGACATTTATATACTCTGTTCAGTTTTCTTAGCCTTTTTAGGGCTGGATTTTTTTCTTTCTTTGTTTTAAACACAAAGTAATCTCACTTCTTGTTAGCAAATTTTGGAAGCATTTGAAATCTGAGAACATCAGCAAAATCTACCATCCCAATTTGGGTGTGGGCTCTTCCAACCTTTTCCAGGCACTTGTGTAGGCCAGCCTGTGTGTACAAGCTCCGGAGGCTTGTGTGCCATACCTTGTCCCTTCTGTGTTGAGATTGCCTTTCAGTCTTCCATGACAGGGCACTCGCAGTACAGACCAAGGCTGTGCAGTCATGAACTGCTTGCTTCTGCTCTACAGGGAGACAGCATCTGGCCCAGAATGTCAACAGTGTACTCGTTTTGTCATCTGTCAGGTTGGGCTGCAGTGCAGTGTCTGCGTCACTGTGCAGCGTGCTTAGTGCAGTGGACGGTCTTCGTTCTGGCATAGGCCCATAAGCAAACAGTTTGCTGATCTCCTTACTATTTTGTTTTATGGATGTCCACAGATCGATTTATCTGTGGGCAGGATTGTACATTCCTCATCGCCTGTGTTGCCTGAAACAGTGCACACCCGGGATAGCTTAAGTAGTTGCTCAGTGTAATTGTGTTTCAGAATACCACTTTATCGGAGTCTCTGTGTGTCTCTGTGTGTACATACATGTATATAATTTTCTTCATTGTCTTTCAAAGTAAGGAGGCTGATGTTTGACAAATGAAAAACTCCAAGTGCATGATTCCTCTGTCTTTGCATTCTTGTCCTCAGATGGATTTGCAGCCCCGCAGGACCCTCTCCCAGGACACATGGACCAGTTTGAAGAGCAGACTCCCACACAGCAGTCCTTCGAGCCAGCGGGACTGTCACAAGGTCAGTGTAGGTTTCAGTGAGATTTGCAAATGAGCTGACCTGTGCTGGGTTTATTTTCATAACTATTTAAGGTGTTTCTCTGGAGCCTCTTCTACAATTTATGGCTTTGTCAAGTCCCATAATTTCCCATGACTGTATAAGTTTTCTTATTGTACATACGTTCTGTGGTCTTCTCAGATCTCCTGGACAGTGACTTTTCTGACCATTCCACATGTGGTTCCTAATCAACAGAAGATTATGGGCAAGAGTGGGACGTGGTGGTGATGGGTGTCCATAGCTGGACTATGAAGCCTGTGTCACAGGGACAGGTGCTGGGCCAATTTTCTGCTGAACTGGTTAGCAGACAATGCTAGCACTGTGATGAAGACTAGTCCTGGTTTTCCATCAGAAAGTGGAAATGTCTCTTTAGATGGTTTTATTTATAAACCAAACATTTTTTTTTCTTTTTGCTTTCTGTGTAAATTAAAATTTGACCTCATGACTTTATTTTCTTCATAACAAAACAAAACATGGAGCTTAGAACTGGGTCACTTCCTCTTTCTCTTCCTATCTCCTCCCAGTTCCCAATGCTGGCACCTCTTACTGACTGGCATCCTCTCAGGTCTCCAGTGTGCTCAGCACATTCTTCTTTACAATTTTAGTTTTCCTGGAAAGTCAACTTAGCCTGTGCACCACAGCCACTCTGCTTCCTATCATGACGCCACCTTCTCAAGGTGTACAGAGAATCCTTGCCCTTCTTGTCCTTGTCACCTTGTGTGGTTGGTGCTTGCCACGCTTTTTACAGAAAGCCTGGTGGGTCTTAGGGATGTTAACTTCAATTGTGGGAGGGCTGTTGGCACTGGAAGCTTTTGTGTAACTTTTAACATTTCTGTAGAACTCCTGTTTCTTATTTGTTTCAGGTTTTACAGTGACTGACACGTACAATCAACAGACTCAGTTTCCACCTGTGCAACAGCTGCAGGATTCCAGTACACTTGAGTCCCAGGCCCTGTCTACGACGTTCCACCAGCAGACCCTGCTGCAGGTCCCGAGCTCTGACACCATCAACGTGGTGAGTGCTTGCAGAGCGCACTCTCTGTCATGCAGCAGATGTATTTCTCTTCTCTTGCTTGGAGAGCATGCTCACGGCAGGTCCCTCTCAGGTAGCACAGGAGAAAAGCTCTGTTCGTAGTACACAGAGCTTTCTCTTTTCTTAAAACATCTCCACGAGTTTAACATCGTGATGCAGCTTTTCTTATGGGCTAAAAGCCAGGAAGTCAGTAGAATGTGGTTTCATAATAGGGTCTGAAGGATGCTGCTTTAGACACAAAACCTAACTGCTATTGTTTATGGAGTCTTAAATATGTCAAAAGGAACATAAAATGAATGTTGATATATTAAAAATAAGTACTACATAATGTTAAATTTTTATCTCTTAACTCAAATTGGAAACATTGAAGTTTTGTTTGATTTTTCTACTTTTGGAAACTTTCTAACAGTGATGAAAAATATGGAGCAGTCAGTGATTATCTCTGTAAAATCTGCTGGTAGCTTTGCCCAGTGGTGGACCCGAAAGTGTCAGCACTTTTTTGACCCCAGAAACTGCACCGTTAGCAGCAGTGCTGAATCTGGCATGCTTAGCCTGACTCCAGAGCCCTCAGTGAATTGGGGCCAACCCAGTGCAGTTGCTAGCAGAATAGGGATTGCTAATTTGGTTGTGGAAGTCAGGTAGGAAAAGGGTCTTGCTTCCAGCAACATGCAAGGGAGCTCTCCACTGTTCAGTTTGCCTTTGGCTATCCAGGCATTTGAAGCTTTTTGTACCTTCTGCCCAGTGTTAGCAGGATGTGTTTTGGAGGGATCTCTTTAGTGCTGCTGTGTAGGGGAAGGGTTAGGGTGACTGCTGTTTGTCCATGGTTCTTTTCCTGGAGGTAGAGAGCAGGTTCTCTTTCTCCTCTCTGGTTTATTATAAGACAGGAAACCCAATCTTTGCAGAAAGTAGGATTTTTACTCATGGTATGTAGGCAGCATTCCATTGTTGTGACAGAATACCTGAGATAATCACCTTACAGAGAGGAAAGGTTTATTGTGACTCATGGCTTCAGAGGTTTCAGTTCGTGCTCTGTTGAACCTGTGGCAAGGTGGCACATCATGGAGTATGTGGTGGAACAAAGCCACTCACCTTGTGTGTCAGGGGAGCCAAAGGGGAAGAGAGAAGGGCTGGCAGTTCCAGTGTCTGCATCGTGGGCACATCCCCAACAGCCTAGCTCCCTCCCACTAGGCTCTACCTCCTGAAGGCTCTGCTGCCTTGCAGAGCGCCACAGACAGGCAACCAAACCTTTAGTACATGGGCCTTTGGGGAGCACTTGAGATCCAGACTTCAACAGCTAGTAAGAGTCAAGCTAGTAAAAGAGTAACCTTTCATTAAGACACATCAAAAAGTTTCATGGTTGATTAGTTTAGAGTTTGTTTTAAAGTAGATTAGTACAAAAGAAGTACTTATTAACCAGGTCTGTGTCAGTGATTTTTATTACTGCTCTGGCCCAGTGATTGCCGTGGATTTCTTGTGGTTTCTCTTTTAAAATCGCATTTGTGAATATTTGTATTCGTAGTTCTTAGTTGTCAAGCTGTTCTGTGTTTATTCAGACATATTCATGAACTTTTTGCTTTATACTTCTGTTCATTTTAGACAACTCGCTTGCTTCCAGACTCGTCCCAGGAGGAGCTTGACCTACAGTCTCAACGCCCCCAGTTCCTAGAGGACAGTGAGGACCAGAGCAGGCGCTCTTACAGGTAGCCACTGTCCAGACCTGACTCCTGCTGTGAGTGCTGATCCTGTGTGTGCTGATGTAGTCTTGGGCTCTGCAGCTCATCCTCCTAGACTCTGTGACATGGGGTTCATTAGCATCCCTGCCTTACAAAGGATCCTGTCACGGTTAGACAAAGTTTATAATTAAATGTAATTGAATGTTTTGTCTGCAGACAAGTTATTATTGCACTTTCTAATTTGGAAATAATAAAATACACTTAGGACTACAAATGCCCTAACTAAATCTTAAAAAATTGTCATTGCCACTGTTTTGTGTTGCATATTCCCATCATCTCAGTTTGGACAGCACCCTGGTTTCCATCAGAGTCCTGTCTGAGCGTGGCAGGTGTCCGTGAGGCAGGTTTGGCCTCCTCAGTTCTCAGATGTGTGTTGGTAGTTGTGCTCTGAGCATGGCCTGAGCTCTGTGTGTTTGGTTTTCAGGTGTGACTATTGCAACAAGGGCTTCAAGAAGTCCAGCCACTTGAAGCAGCACGTGCGCTCGCACACGGGGGAGAAGCCCTATAAGTGCAAGCTGTGTGGGCGTGGCTTCGTCTCCTCCGGTGTCCTCAAGTCCCACGAGAAGACGCACACAGGTGATTGTCTCATGAGGAGGTTGCATTGTTTTTAATATAATGCCTCTATTGAGATGTAATCCATGTACCTTTCAGTTCACCCACGGCATGCAGTTAGTTCAGTGGTGTTAGTGTGTTCATAGCGCTCTGCATCTGCCACCACCGTCCCATTTTAGTACACTTTTATCACACCCCAATTTTGCCTAATAGCAATCACTGCACACATCTCCATTTCCAGGTAGTGTGTAGTCTTCCTCTGTGTTGTAGCTTTGCTGTTCTCGACAGCATGTGAGTGGACTCAAACCATGTGTCCTTGGTGCACTTAGCTCAGTGCACTCAGGGTTCATCTGTACTGTGGCATGTGTCAGCACTGCCTACGATACTCCATTGTGTGGATGGGCCACATTTCATTTACCATCCCTCAGCAGGGCCTTTACTTATGTCCATGTTTTGACTATAAAGAACAGTCCTGCTGTGAACCTTTGCCTCTTAAGTCTCAGTATGGAAATGCTTCCTTTCTCTATGGGGAATGGGCTCTCAGGTCCTAAGATGCCCCTTTTTAAGGCTAGGGATGGGGCTCAGTGGAAAGTTTATCCAAGTGTCGTGCAGAGTGGCTGCAGCCTCTACGCTCTCCAGCAGGCATGTGAGGCTGGTTTCTCCCCCTCCCAGTCGGTGCTGGTTAGTGTCTGTCTTTTTCATTACCTCCACCCTCAAGCCTGAAGCCATCACTTGTTGGGCATGCTTGCATGTCTGCAGTACTGTTGAACCTCTTTCCATGGCTTACTGAGAAGTCTATTCTAGTCTTTTCTATTCCATTTGCAAATTAGGTTTTTCTGTCTTATTACTGAGTTGGTAAGTTTTTAAAAAAAAAAAATATATATATATATACACCCTGGCTACTGGGTCTTTATCAGATATGTTATTTGCAATTAAATATTTTTTCAGTATATTGCAGTTAACGTGTTTAGCAGTTCAATATACTTAATGAACATACTAATAACATACATGTTTAATATCAGTATATGTTATATTCAGGTTCAACTTAGATGTTGTGGTGCCTTCTCCCTATAATCCCAGCAACTCGAGAGACAGAGATGGTGGCAGGCTGAATAGGTTGGGGTGGATTGTGATTCAAGGACAGCCTAAAGAAAAAGTTAGTGAGACTCCATCTTTACCAGTAAGCTGGGCATGGTGGTACATGCCTGTCATTGCAGCTAAGCCAGAGGCCTTAAGTAGGAGGATCATGATCTGAGGCCAGTCCTAGACAAAATCAAAACACAAAACCCTGTCTAAAGAATAAACGCAGAAAGGACGCAGGTTGTGGCTAAAGTAGTAGAGTGCTTGCCTAGAAAGCACAAAGCCCTGAATTCAGTTTTTAAAAATAAAACAAAAAAGAATAAAATGTGCTCTGTCAATTTCTGTGTTCTTGAAACAATCAAGCTCCTAAAACTTGCAGAGCACAGTAAAGAAGCTGTCTCTGTTTTCCTGACTTGTGGCGTACATCTGTTTGCGTTTGAGTGCTTGTGTCTGTTAGGTAATGAAGTGCCGTTTTCTCTGCTGCAGGAGTGAAGGCGTTCAGCTGCAGCATCTGTAATGCTTCGTTCACCACCAACGGCAGCCTCACCCGGCACACGGCCACGCACATGAGCATGAAGCCTTACAAGTGTCCGTTCTGTGACGAGGGCTTCCGCACCGCCGTACACTGCAAAAAGCACATGAAGAGACACCAGGCAGTGCCCCCGGCTACAGCGGCCACTGCGGAGACTGAGGCAGGAGGTAGTTTTCATTGTGGACTAAGCGTGCTGGTCGAGTGCTGGTTTACAGTCAATGTACATGGCCCTGAGTATTTTAACCTGCTGAGAACAGCTTAAATCCAGAAGCCCCAGAAAGTAAAGGGGCTGGTGATGAGAAGAACTTCCGGGAGGGCTCATGGAGCAAATGCTCGTCCCTGGCACTGTCATGGCGCCGGGCTTGGTTCAGTGTCTGCTCTGGTGCTGCGTCCTGACAGCAGCAACCTCACCCTGTGCGCTGTTGTGATCGCCTGGTTCCCCCTCGGAAGCTCGTGTCACATCTCATGCGCTGCTGTGGGCTGCAGAACCGCTGCAGAGCCTCACGGGCGCTGTGCTGTTAGGACTTGCTGGGGCCGATGGCAGCTGGCGTCTTGTCTCCTCTGAAATTAACCCTAGCTGGTCTGTGTGGCGGGTGGATGCTCACATTGACGCCGTCCCCAGGCATGGTCATGACACTGTAGCCCGAGGCGCTGCTCTAATTTTCGATGTGAGCCAGTTAGGCACGCATTTGGCCAGCCAACCTGCTCCTGCCGTACCCGGGAGAGCAGGCTGACGGTATTGCTTTTGTGCTTGCGCCTTTTGAACTTACAGATGATTTCTGTTAGTGAATTCCACGAGCGAAGTCCCTGTGGAAAGAATGCGCACGTTTCGTGCTTTCTCTGGGATGCCAGCACCCAGTGTCAGTGTCTTCGTCACTGCAGCCCTCATGCACTTGTGCGGTGTGCGGGTCTGATTCTCACCTGGCTGTGGCTGCTGCTGCCACCATAGAGTGGTGCTGGTGTCTGTTGAGGGAGTGTCAGTCGGCGCCTGTGTGGAGGCCGTTGGCCAGTGTTCTCAGAGGGCTGATCCGCTGAGGGCTCCTGCCTTCCTGTCCCTGTTGCTTATCTCTTGCTGCTTGTTGGCATCTGACCTTGGGTCTCAGTCAGACATTAGGGTCCCTGTCGGGTTCCTCTGCAAGGAGACCAGTGAGGCTTTCTCTGGTGGTGTGAGGAAGGAGCCCACCCCACGGGCAGCCGGACGGCAGCCCCTGCCTGGCTGCAGGACCTGTCCAGAGACCCTTGTGCAGCAGCTCTGAACACCCAGTTCTGTGGTACTGGTGCAAATAGAGCCTTTATCTCCAGCGTCAACTTCTGCCGAGATCAGTGAGCCATACAAAGCAAATCCAGAACCTAGGCCCTGCAGATGTTGTTTCTGGACCCTCTTGGCAATGTTGCCTGAGTAGCAGCCTGAGTGCTGTGTGAGTCCAGTTAATGAAGCCACCGTGCCATCGGGTCAGTGTGCTCGAGTGACTTGTGGCTCCATTGTAGCTTCGGGGTCTTGTACCTTTTCTCTGTCCTCGTAGGATCTGCCTCTTTTCTTTTGTGGTAGGGGGTAGACCGTGGCCCCGTGCTTGCAGGTGCTCCACCACTTGAGCCACGCCCCATGCTTTCGCTTTTAGTTTGTTTTTAAAGTGGGCTCTTGTTTTCTGCCTGGGCTGGCCTGGGACTGCAGTCCTCCTATCTATGCCTGCTACATAGTGTGGATTATAGGGGAGTACCACCATGCCCAGCTCATTGGCTGAGGTAGGGTCTCACTAACTTTTTGCCCAGGCTGGCCTTGGACCTTAATCTTCCAGACCTGTGCCTCACAGCTGATATTATAGATGTGAGTCACTGCACCAAGTGAAAAGCGTTTTCACCGTTTTAAACATAACGTTGAGTTACTAACTTTAACCTCACTTGCTTAGTTTTGATTTGCTTGTTTTGTTGAAAACTGTGTTCACGGGGTTTCCTCCCTCTTCTTGTGCTTTGAGTAGACATGGGCGCAGACGAAGAGGAAGAGAACTCTGACAGAGGAGCCTCGAGAAAGCCTCGTCCTGAGGTCATCACTTTCACAGAGGAGGAGACGGCCCAGCTGGCCAAGATTCGGCCGCAGGAGAGTGCCACGGTGTCGGAGAAGGTCCTGGTGCAGTCAGCGGCCGAGAAGGACCGCGTCAGTGAGATGAAGGACAAGCAGGCAGAGCTGGAGGCCGAGCCCAAGCATGCCAACTGCTGCTCATACTGCCCCAAGAGCTTCAAGAAGCCCAGCGACCTGGTGAGGTGAGGATTGCACTTGCCCAGGGCCCCTGAGAGACTCGAGTGCGTGCCCCACAGGTTCATGCTACGCCTTCCATGCAGTGCAGCGCTCCCTGTGGGGCTCTGCCGTGAGCTCCGCAGGAGCAGGAGGGCAGCTGTCACCTGTGCTCCCAGGCAGACTTCTCCAGAAACCAAATAGGAGCTCTCCCTGTGCTTTGTGCTCCACGGGTTTGGAGCAAGCCATGCAGGGAAGGGGTGTGGGAGATGGGCAGCTCTCAGAAAGCATGCAGCCAGAGAGCAGAGAGTGATTGCCCGGAAGGGCAGCCATTCAGCAGAGTGATGGCACGCAACAAGCCAGGGATGGCATGAAGACAGGGCAGTTGTCTTTGACCGTGTGCATCGGGACTGCACTGGAACCCAGTAAGCTGGCTGTGTGATCCGAGGTTGGGTATTAAGACAATAGCAAGTTAAACCACAGAGAAGGACCATCTCAACTGATGAAGAGTCTGGGTGTTCAAGTGGAGTCCAGCCTGGCCTGGCTGGCAGCTGTGTGTGGCTGGAGGACGCTAACAACCCATCCAGCAGAGAGGGCTCTGTCATGGTAGGAGTGGGATTAGAGGGACAGTTGTGCCAGGCTTGGGTACCAACTGGGAGGAGTTGAGACAGCTTTGAGCACGCACAGCACTATAGACCTCCACGGGCAGTGCGTCTGTGGCAGTGCTGATGGGTATAGGAGGCACAGTAGCCAGCCGCATTACCGTCTTTGAGTCCTGTCTAGGTCAGCTTCCCTACCAAGTACTGAGAAAGCAGGATGTGGGAAGGCTGCCCTGCTTCCTGAAGATAACCACCATTGGCAGGATCCTGTGTGTTTTCAGAAATGTCTCCATGTGTTGACCGAGCTCTGCAGTTCTGCTTCTCATTGAATTTTGCCTATTGATGAATCATGGGCATTTTCCTTACAAGCCCATGTCATTCTTTTTAATGGCGGTGTATGTAGTATTCTGTCACGGGCATTCCTGTCACCAGGCCTGCCGGTGGACATCAGGAGCTCACACTGGATGTAGAAGGATGCTGTAGAGTCTGTGTCCTCAGAGCACACAGCTCATTGCTGACACAGCCTGCTCAGAGACCCCAAAGCCTGTTCAGACCAGCTGATTCTCAGATGGCTGCTTGCATGTCTTCTGGACTCCATCTCCATTTGCTCTGATGCTGATGGTCTTGCTTTTTGGTTTTTAAGGATATTAGCCCTGCTTTCACTAATCTTGCAAATGTTTTTGTTGTTATTTAGGTTTCTTTTATGGTGTTTTTTTTACAAAATGAAGCTTAAAATTTTTATTTGGCCAAATTTAATCAGAACATAATAACGGATGATATTTATTTATATGGCTATAAATTTTCAAATTGTGAAGTTGTTTGTAAATGTGCATATAATTAAAAAGAAAGTCACTCAGTTACAAATCTGTTTGGATAGGCATGTTCGAATCCATACTGGAGAAAAGCCGTATAAATGTGACGAGTGTGGGAAGAGTTTTACTGTGAAATCCACCCTCGATTGCCATGTGAAGACCCACACAGGTAAGAAGCAGACACTGCAGGATTTAGGTGCCTTACAGTGCTGCTGTTTCCTGTGTATGAATATAATTTTGTGTCTGAATACTTTCAAAGTCACAAAGTTTAAAAGTCAGCAACCAGGAAGACATAGATGTAAGAGGCTTCTTATTCCTGACAGGGCTGGGGTAGGTCTAATGGACAGGATTAGATTGCACATCAGGTTCCAGATTGTCCTGTGTTCTGCTCTGGCTTACACATTTTCCCTCAGCCTTACTCAGGTCAAAGAGGCTCGGTCTGCTGGGGGCTTGTAAATCTGGGAGCCTGGCAAGTCTGATGACCGTTACGGGGGAGTCAATGTCTAGCGTTCCTGGATTTTTCTTTTTCTGGTTTGGGGACCTGTGTGTCCGTTGCAGCCATTTCAAAAGGCTTTGCCCAGGTCCCCAGGACCCCTGTGGTCAGGAGGGCAGCTGTGCTCCTGTGACGGGGCTTCCCGACCTGAGACAGACTGCTTCTCTGCGCAGCAGGCTGCTGTCACGGAGCCCAGCTAGGGCTGTGCCTCCCATGGGGGAGCGTAGATTGCTTAAGCACAGCAGATAGCTTAGCAATCTGCTGGGCACAAGTCAATGCTCCGTGAACATTACAGGCATCATCACTATGGCACATAGGGTTGTGATCATTGAACGACTTTATGCTCTCGATTTTTGGTCAGAGCAGAATGGAGCAAGTCGGTATAAGCAGAACTTCTCCCGTGGGTGAAGTCTTACGCTTCTTTCCGCATGGTTCTTTGGAGCTAAACCAGACACGTGAACCTGTTTAATAAGACTCTCCCTGTGCGGTTCTCCTGCTGTTTCACCGGCTCCCTCTGTCTGCTTCCTGTGCTGTGCAGTGCTGTGAGCTTGCTGAGGGTGCACTGGGTGAGCTGTGTCACCTTAGTCTCCCACATCTGGTACACTTTCATACACACTGGGCACCCAGGGAGGTGTTCAACAGTCCTAACAGCTGCGCTGCCCACTGGGCTATGTGGATAAACAATAGGAAGTGCTTCCACTGTTGCTTTCTCTGTTCAGAATGACGAGGTGTCTTCTGAGGACCCCAGAGCAATGCAGGACCACAGCCTTGTTAGTCCTTCTGTGAGTCCTTCTTTTGTTACACAGGTGATAATGGGGAGAACCGGAAGGGAGGGAGGAGGGGCTTGGTGCTCGACACACACAGTGGTGCGGCTTGTGCTGGCGTTCTGCTTGTCCCCATGTGACAGAGTGAAACAGATGCTGATGCATTGGCACACCCTTTGTAAAGTCGAAGAGGAGAGACAGGAGAGCAGACCAGGCCTGGGCCACCTCACCCTTAGCTTCCGGCAAGTGAAAGTGAGATAGTCCAGTCAAGGTGGCAGTAACGCAGCAGTTCAGGGCCCTGCCTTTGGAGGGCTGGGTGCTGCTGGATCTCTATGACTGTCAGTGGCGTCCTCGGCATGCGAGGGTCCAGATTCTCTGTAAAGCGCTTGCACCTGGTGGATTCTGTGTGTAGTCTGTCCTGAAGCTCTTGCACGGTGTCGGCTTGCCTGGGGGCCTCAGCCCCTGCTGACCCTTGACGGGCTCTCCACAGGTCAGAAGCTGTTCAGCTGCCACGTGTGCAGCAATGCCTTCTCCACAAAGGGAAGTCTGAAGGTCCACATGCGCCTGCACACAGGAGCCAAGCCCTTCAAGTGCCCGCACTGTGAGCTGCGCTTCCGCACTTCCGGGCGCAGGAAGACGCATATGCAATTTCATTATAAACCAGACCCAAAGAAGACCAGAAAACCCGTGGCGCAGAGCTCGTCGGAAGGACTGCCACCTGCAAACCTCCTCAACTCCTCCTCCCCCGACCCCAGTGTGTTCATCATGAACAACTCTGTTCTGACAGGCCAGTTTGATCAAAACTTGCTTCAGCAGGGGCTGGTGGGCCAAGCCATCCTGCCCGCCTCAGTGTCAGGTAAGGACTCCGCTGGGGAGAGGCCTGCTCGCTGTGCCACCATGAATCCCTGTCATCTCCCATCATGGAAGAAACGTGACCTTCAGTAGCAAGATGGCGCCCTTCCTTGAACCTCCCTCATAGGGCAGTAGGAACAGTGGACATCTCCCCTTTCACACTTACCTGTCCACCTTCCAGTCCTGCTTTTTAACTCCTTAGCATTTTGATTAGCTTTTGCTCTTAGTAGATAGGAACATTTCTTTTTCAGTTGACGTTATCATAAATTTATCAAAAATTTATAACTTACACAACATAAAATGCTCATAACCTTTTAATACAGTGTCAGTTGTCGTTAGGTCACACAGCACCTGAAAGGTGTTCGATTTTAGCCCCGTGGGTTTATCTGTGGACTTACAAGTCAGCAATTGTTGGCAGCGATTAGATATCTTTTCTCCTTTCCTTCCATGTCTGTGACTCGGTATGATTACGGCTGCATGGCAGCATGGTTGCTGCTGTTTTTTTTAACATTTAATGAATTTGCGTACCATTCTTGTGCAGGGGTCACGCTAATCTTCTCTGTATCGTTCCAATTTTAGTGTATGTACTGCCGAAGCGAGCACTAAAATCTTGCTCAATCTCTATTTTTTTTGCCGTGCTGGGGTTTGAACTCAGGACCTCATGCTTGGTAGGCAGGTGCTCTACCACTTGAGCCCCTCCACCAGCCCAACAGTAGAGATCAGCAGAACTTTTTTTTTCTTTTTTGTGGGACTGGGATTTGAACTCAGGGCTTCACACTTGCAAAGCAGATGCTCTACCACTTGAGTTACACCTCTGTTGCTGCTGTTTTAAACCTTGGGTTACTCAGAATACTCTTTTTGAGCCCCTTTGTGACATGTGGTGGTTTTTTTTGGCGATACTGGGTTTTGAACTTGGCCTCATGGGTGCTAGGCAGGCCCTCTACCACGTGAGCCACTGTGCCAGACCACACAGAGCTTGTTTTGTGATGGGTAGCTTAGGTGTATGTGTGTAGTGTGACTACTAGTATTCCTTAACTAGATCATGTTCACGTAACATAAAACTTGTGTGTTTAGAAATCACTGTGTAAGAAGAGTTCTTTTAGGTTAAAAAGCATTCCTCACATTGAACTTTGCCTTTCTCCTCCTTGGGCCAGCTGGCGGGGACTTGACGGTGTCCTTGACAGATGCAAGCTTGAGTGGCCTGGAGAGCATCCAGTTACAGCTGGCTGCTAACTTGGTTGGACCCAATGTTCAGATCTCCGGAATCGACGCCCCCAGCATCAGTAACATCACACTGCAGGTGTGAGAACTGCCATGGTTGTCTCTGCTTTCATGTTACTTAAATTACAGGAACATCACTTTTGTGACTGGGGTCTCTTGCCTTTCAGATTGATCCAAGCATTTTGCAGCAAACGCTACAGCAGGGCAGCCTGCTTACCCAGCCACTCACAGCGGAGCCTGGCACAGCCTCACAGAGCAGCTCTCTCCCGACCACCACGGACAGCACCGTCCCAGCCAGCGTGGTCATTCAGCCCATCTCAGGCCTGTCCTTACAGCCCACGGTGACTTCTGCTAATCTGACCATTGGCCCACTGTCTGAGCAGGACTCTGCACTAACCACCAGCTGCAGTGGTAAGAGCCACTCGCCAGTGTGCTGTGGAGGCCAAGCTTAAGTTCTTGCTGTAGGTGCACATTTGATCTTAGGGCATTGTGACATCATTTCCTTCTTTGTAAAGCTCACTGGGTGAATCAAAAGTTGAAGGGTGGAATAGAGTCTTCTTAATCAATGATGTTCGTTCAACTTGTGTACCCACATTGCTGTGTGAATGGAACTACTTTTTTTTTTTTGAATGGCTGTTTTTTAATTTATGGTGGTACTGGGATTTGAACTCACAGCCTTGCAATTGCCAGGCATGCCTGCTACCATTTGAGCCATACCTTTGGCCCATGGCTCATCTTTTTATAAAATTGTTAGAGGGGACTGACAATTTATTTTGAATATTTATCTTTTTGAAACAATTTAACTAGAACACTTTAAATGTAAATAAGGAAAAATGTGCTATTTTAGAACTCAACTTTGTCCTGCTTTGTTCTGATGAGCAGGGACCCAGGACCTCACTCAGGTGATGACATCGCAGGGCCTCATGTCCACCTCCACAGGCCCCCACGAGATCACCCTGACCATCAACAACTCGAGCCTCAGCCAGGTCCTGGCCCAGGCCACCGGCCCCACTACCACACCATCCTCCGGGTCTCCACAAGAGATTACCCTGACTATCTCTGGTCAGTATGCTACCATTTGGACTTCATTTTACTTACAGCTTATGTCCATCTTGCTTGTGTCTCTTTCCCACAGCACTCATCTTTGCATTAGCCATTGCTCAGTAAGTACTTGACTCGTGAAAAATTCAAATTGAGTGAAATCAAGTACCAGAAATTAGAAACTGTTTTCTCATGTCACTTTCAGGTTAAGTAGAGTCGATTATGTAATTAATTCACCTTTAGAGGGTTGGTTATTTTTGCCACAAGTTTTGTTTAGCAAACAGCAGAACAAATAGCTTCCTGATTGCTGTTGATGTTCCCAACAGTGAGGATTACCACTGGTGTAAGCTGTTTATGTGAGAGCACTGTAGACCCTGGGGCTTACCTGCTATTAAGTCTTCAAAACCCCACTCAGGTTCTGTGGAAATTTAAATATGGTAGAGAACTGGAAAGTAGATAAACAGGCATGAAATGCCACTTGGCAGTAGAGCGCATTGGTAATTTGCACATCGTCCTGCCCGTCAGTCACAGGCTGATGCAGCCTGGTCTGTGGGGTGCACCGTCCTTGATCCTGTGTTTGTCCGGCATTCTCTGTGTGCTCTGGCTCACATCAGCCTGGAACATATCACCTGGTTTTCCTGGCCACACGGTTCCTAGATGTAGCTAGGCCCTCCATGTAGACCAAGTCTTGCTTTTTTTTTTTGCAGTACAGGGACTTGAACTCAGGGCCTTGCACTTGCCAGGCAGATGTTCTGCCACTTGAGCCATGTTCTCAGCCCTTTTTGCTTTAGTTATTTTTGCAGCTAGAGTCTTGGGATTTGGCTTAATCTGGCCTCAGACCTTGATCCTCCTACTTATGCCTACCTTTTAGCTGAAATTTCAGGCATGTACTACCACTCCCAGCTTATTTGTTGAAATGAGGTCTCACTTACTTATGTGGGTGGCTTTGAACCATGGTCCTCCCATCTCTGCCTCCCGAGTAGCTGAGATTGCAGGTGTGTAATACTGTGCCTGACAGAAAATGAAGTCATTTCTTAATTTTTTATAGCTCTTGCTTTGTGCCAGGCTTTATTCTAGTAACTTCACAAGTATCACTTTCTTTAGTATCAGTGCACTTATGGCTCCTGCACGGAGCCTTCTGTCCCCCTCCATCCCTCATTTACTCGAGGGAGCTCTGAGCACTTTGCACTGCATGTGGCAGATCTGGGCAGATCAGGAGCAGGACTCGGAGCAAGGGATGATGTGTGCTGTGCCATTTGCTCTGCTTTCGCTCTGGTGGAGGCAAATTCGCCCAGTTCCTCCGCTGCTCATCTGTCTGACTTGGGTGGGGCTCTAAAAAGTCATAACATACAACTTAGTTTCTGAAAAAGCTGTATCAGGCAATTTATTTTTCTCACTTATTAATTTGAAATAGGGAGGAATTGTGATTTTTTTCTTCATGATTGACTACAAGATAGACTTCCAGGTTATAGTTCAACCTATGATGGGCAAGAGCACCAACATATATCATGTATTATTAAAGTTACGTACCAAGATTTTCCCTAACTTTTTTCTGAAAGTCACAGCTTGTGTGTGTGTGTGTGTTCATCTAAAGAATAAGCATGTGTTCTTGCCCATTGTCTCTAGAATTTTAAATGTAAGCTGTTGGTTTCCCATCCTTACCATCTGTGTGGCTCATGTGGGAACATGAAGATGTGTTTCTTGTCTGTGGCCAGAGGGAGTGGTGAGTGGTGGTCCCTGCGTAGTGCAGTCCTGGTCTGGTGATGCTGGGACTCAGCCCTCATCTGCTTCACATCCACGGTGAAGAACATGGAAGCTCTGCTTTGCATCTTTCCGTGTTAGTCCGTTTTTCGTAGCTGTGACAAAATACCTGACATACACAGCTAAGTAAGGAGGAAGAACTTATTTGGGCCCACAGTTTCACAAATGTCAAAGCCTGTTGGATGGCTGCATGTATCTGGCTTGTGCTGAGACATCAGTGTTTACTTCTGGTGTCCAAGAAGCAGAGTAAAGTCAGGACAGGGCCCGGCCATGCTGTGCCCTGCACAGACTCGCTCCACCCAGGCCGCACCTTCCCACAGTTCCCCAGCTGTGCACATTCTGAATCTGTCAATGAATCAAACCATTGATTAGATCAGACCCGTCATGTTCTGATCCTACAGAGACACCCCAGGACACTCAAATGTGCGTTACTAGCCTAGGTCTCCGTCTAGCCAAGTTACAATCAAGACTGACCAAGTCTACCTCTTCTCAACTTGACATGCTCAGTCTCCAAGCACAGACAGTAACACAGTCATCATTCCCCCTAATACATCTGAAATGCACTAATTCTTCCACAAGTTTCAACAGTTGCAGTGTTTCTCAGAAGCTCAAGTTTGAAGTCTTCTGTGGCTCCAGGCATACTCTTAGCTGTGAGTCTTATGCTTCCAACCTGGCTCCTGACTTTGGCAGTCTCTGTAACCCTGAGCGTCATTGCCCAGCAGTGCAGTAGTAGTGGGGCTGAAGCCCCAGGTTACCTTTTCACTTGACCTTCCCTGGTTTTTCTCTGTGTTATGCTGAAGAAGCACTGTCTGCTCACCTGTAGATACTTAGAACTACAGAAGCCTTGTAAGGGTAGAGCTGAGCACTGCGAGGTTCCCCTGATGCGCCAGAGGCCAGATGACACAGTTCCCAGTACTGAGGTCCCTGAGCTCCTGAGCTCTGGTTGCCCTGCTGCTCCACTGAGCTCTTGCTTTGCCTCTTTTATAGAACTTAATCCCACGAGCGGAAGCCTTCCTTCAACAACGCCCATGTCTCCATCAGCCATCTCCACTCAGAACCTGGTTATGTCGTCGTCGGGTGTGGGAGGGGATGCAAGCGTCACATTGACCCTGGCTGACACTCAAGGTGTGCTGTCGGGCGGCCTGGACACAGTTACCCTGAATATCACCTCACAGGTGAGCGTCCTTGCAAAGGAATTATGGGACCTTGTGAAAGGTGGCTGTAGAAATGTCATTGAGTTATCCTTTGCTAAGTAGATTCTGTTTCTGAGCACTTTCCTTCAAAATTAATTTTCTTTCTTACTAAAAGCACAATATGTCACCAGGTGCAACCTGTAATACCAGCTGCTTTGGAGTTGGAGTTCAGGGACTTGCAGTTTGTGACCAGCCTGAGCTAAAGTTAGTGAACCCTATCTAAAAAACAAGCCAGGCATGGTAGCATAAGCGTGCAATTCCAGCTACTCAGGAGGTGGAGCTAGGAAGATCTCAGTTCAAGGCCAGACAGGGCAAAAGCATGAGACCTCTCTGGAAAGCAAACTACAGCAAAAAGGACAGGGAGTATGGCTCAAATGGCAGAGCACCTGCCCAGTGCGCACAAGACCCTGAGTTTAAACCCCAGTACTGCAAAATAAATAAAAACTTTAAAAAGTTTTAAAAGTTTAAAAGCTTTAAAAAGTAATGTGTAAAATACAAAAGGGGGAAAGAAAAACCCAGGCAGTGCAGAAAAGTATAAAAATAAACTTTGAAGACAAGACAGCCTTTGATCCCACTACCAAGATAGAGCTGTGATGGACGTTGCAATGTATGTTACGGGTGATGTTAAGTATCTTACAGAAAGAAGGCCGCACATACGCATCACATGGTATCATGAGCACCTTCCTTCATGAGTAATTTTGACAAAGCTCAGTGGCTTCCAGCCTCCTTCAGGGCATTACACTGCTCTGGGGGCCTGGTGCGTCACACGGGACGTTTTTTGCCCTTGTATAGGTTCCTGGGTGGATTCCTGCCAGGTGCTGGATGAGAGGCACATGCGTGCTTGTGCAGTGCCTCCACTGAGATGCTGAGGTCTTCAGCATCTAAAAAACCGTGTTTCGTTATATCAGCCCTGTCTCAGAATTTTAATAGTTGACCCAAAAGCGCTACTTTGATTGGTTCAGATAACTGCCGTTTCTATGTACCTATATCTGTGGTCGTAAAACCAAAATTTCCTGCAGATTTGGAAAGCTGAGGTCCTTCTTTTTAGCTGACAAAATACATTCTTTGATTGTTCTGTCTCTGCATTTTGGGCTCACCATATAAGAAAAACAGGAAGATTTTGGCACCCAGAGCAAGCTTGGTCTTAATCCTGTCTCAGTCACAGGTTGGAGACATGACCTCTCCTTGGTCCAGGTCTTCTGGTTGCAAACCTCACTCCAGGGCAGTGTTAGGTCAGCGTCTGTCCACACAACCCAGGCACTGAGCATTGAGCATGGCGCCAGTGCTCGCGGCAACAGCAGCATACTCTGGTTGGCTGTCAGGGCGAGCAGCCCTCTTGTCATAAGCCTGCCTCGGGCCTTCCCTCGGGTCCAGCCGGTCTGCCAGCCAATGGTGAGTAGGGTCCGGCCCAGGAAGCAAAGAGGTTGAGGGTGTTTGCCCCACAGCTTCTTTCCTGGGTATCATGTGGTGAGTAGCTGCACATTTTAACAAACATTATTTTCTCTTACATGTTACTCAACACTTGTTTGAAACATTTTTGTTAACCTTACAAATATTTCACTGACGTGTGATTTTACAGGCAGGAAGCGTGATCATTTTATGGTGGATTGGCTGTTTTTCTTATTTCCCACGCAAGATTGTAATCCCAGCTGAAATGTTTTAAGAGGGCAAGGAGGGTACAATACAGTACTGTTAGTTACTTACCACTCAAGAGACTGGGCCTCAGCTCCTGGGACGGGAGTCCATCAGCCAACTGAGTCTCTACTGGTCTCTTCCACTGCATCTTTGCTCCTCAGATACGGTTTGACGTTCCAGTGAGGACACCTGTGAGTGGAGCCTTCCTTCCAGTGGTCTCTTAAAGCCTTATGGCTAAGCAAGCACTGGCCGCTGGATTTGCCATCTACAGGCCACCTGCTGTCCTGTCCTGTCCTGTGTGGCCACTAGCTTTAGGTGCCCATCGTGCTTTTCTCATTGTATACTTTTAATCCTGGTAGTTAAAGAAGGGAGGAAGAAATAAGAGTTACTTAAAGCATGACTTTTGATGAAATTAAGTGCTTTTGAAAAAGTAACATTTAGAGAGTGAAGATGGGGTTTGATCAGAAGCCAAAAATGTTCATTATCTCAGTGGTATGACCGTGATTTTCTCCTGTACATTACCTGATAACATTTTGAGACTTGTTCATTACAATTAAAATGAAGGCTCAGTGTGTACTTCTCATTATTGTTAGTAGCTATAATGTTTAAAGTCTGAATGTCTGCTGAGATGCCCATGCCTGTAGCCCGTGGCTGCACAGCCCTCGCGCTTGGCTGTGTTCCTTACAGAAGCCATGTGGACAGGACAGGTGGATTGTGCTGAGCACAAAGAGAACTTGAAATGTTAATGTGACTGTGTTATGATGGTGACCACGTACAGGGTGAGTGACAGGCGGGAGCAGGTAACCAAACTGAGCCCATTGGCTAAATCTTGCCTGGGTCCTCCAGATGAGGTCACATTCCAGATTTTATTCCTTGGCCTGGAGGTACTTCACTACCTGGCTATCTGACTCTGACCCCCTTCCCCTGCCTCACTCCCACCTAGACCACTACTGCTACCCTTCTCTCCCCACACACTCACAGCACCCAGGGCTTCTCTTCCTGCTCCTGGGGCCCACATGCACCTGCTCCCTCCTGCTCAGGTGGAGATGCTTACCCCAAAGGAACTAAGCCAGGTACGGAAAGACAAACACTGCCTATTCTCACTCATACGCAGGAGTTAAAAACACCTCATTGCAAGTCCATGCAGACTGGGGGCTGCCAGAGGCTGGGAGGGGTAGAGGGGGGAGGGGGTCTGGCACCAAGTGCCACAGGTAGCAGGACCAGGCTCTAGTACTTTGAAGCACATCGGGGCATTGTAGCTCGCACCTGTTCCTCATGGCATAGCCAGAAGAGAGGACCTCCAATGCTGGCTTGATCATTACACATTATATCCTGATCCCACATCACACTGGCCCGTAAATGTGTGCAATTCTGTGTTTATCAAAAAGAAATGCCCACACAAGCTCACGGAGACATTGCCTAAGGATGCTCACTCCAGCATTTGTTTAATAATTTTTTAAAAAATGGAAATAGTTCAAATACCCATTAGTGTGGAGTTAGGTACATGGTGTTTTCACTAGGCACACAGGTTGTGTCCAAGTCCAGGTTTTTGACCCTGTTAGAGTGTGCATCACAGACATTATCTGATTTCAGGAAGGCGTCCCATCTTCTGACTGCTGGCAGTCACCCATCTTTTCCACCCTCTCTTTTGCCTGCAGCCCCTGGCAATCATTGATGTGCTTCTGTCTGTATAGGTTTGGTTTCTCTGGGCATTTCATGTAAATGGAACCATACAGCATGTGGTCTTTTGTAAACAGTACTTTTTTGCATGTGGTGTTCATCCATGGCATAGCATGTAACAGAACCCTCTCCTTTTTATTGCTGAGTAGTATTGCTGTACACGGATATGCTACAATAATGCTCCTTTATATGGTACACCAGAGTTCATTCATGGAGCCCGTGGTTGGTGGGCACTGAGGCAGTTTCCTCTTTGGGGCTATTACGAACAGTGCCACTGTGCCATTTGTCTGTGGTGTCTAGTGGACCTCGGTTTTTTTCTCTGTTTCCCGGGTTAATCTTGTGACTCTGTCTTCCCAAAGTGATTGCTCTGTAAAAGTTCTTTTAAATTACGTCTTGACTTGATAATATTACGACTTCTAAAATAACCAGTGTCTTTTCTCCAGGGTCAGCAGTTCCCTGCATTGCTCACAGACTCGTCTCTCTCTGGCCAAGGGGGAGCCGGCTCGCCTCAGGTCATCTTAGTGAGCCACACCCCTCAGCCACCCTCAGCCACCTGTGAAGAAATAGCCTACCAGGTACGGCAGTCTCCACTCTCAGACTCAGTGGGGTAGGATGGCCCTAGGGCCACGTGAAGTGCCCAGGCCATGGGCAGGTCTTGAGGTGCCGAGCTCTGTGGCCCTAAACTGCCTGCCAGGAGGCTTGGCTGTTGGGCAGAATGGGGTCGCACCACACACCTAGACGTGGAGGCTCCGGTAAACCTGAGATTGCTTCTTTTTGCTTGCTGCTCAGACTGCGGGTAGCAACACGTTTACTTGTGTTTAGTTCTTTTTGCAAACTGCCTGTGACACATTTGCTGATTCTTTTAAGACTTACTATGCTGTTTCTCACACAAACACACACACACACAAACACACATAAACACGCACACACAAACACGCGCACATAAACACACACACACAAACATGTACACACATGCACAAACACGCATAAATACACGCACATAAACACACACACACATAAACGCACATAAACGCGCGCATAAACACGCACATAAACACGCACACAAACACGTGCATAAACGCACACAAACACACGCAAACACGCACACACATGCACAAATACCCATAAACACATGCACACACACACACACACATAAACACACGCACACAAACACACGCACACAAACACGGACATACAAGCACACACATGCACAAACATGCATAAACACACGCACATAAACACGCACACAAACACGTGCATAAACACACAACACACAAACACGCACACGCATGCACAAACACGCATAAACACACACATAAACACACGCACATAAACACATGCACATAAACACGCACACACAAACACGTGCATAAACACGCGCATAAACGCACACAAACACACGCACACACACAAACACACACACATAAACGCGCACGCATAAACGCACACACACGCACATGTGGGGATGGGAGCTGTTCTCACCTCTTTCTTTAAAGTGCATGTTTTAGGGGCCAACACTTTGTATGAGCAAATGATTGTCCAGACAGAAGGAACCTCCTCAAGTCAGAATTAAAGTACAAATAACTGGGTCCTTGAACTCATGAACCATTAAACTTTACATCTCAGCATTTTTAGCAGTCACCGGATTTTCACCAGGACAAGAGCATTGTCACAAAGTGATTAGAAATGAGCGGCACCAGGGATTGCCCCAGTTGGTCTCAGCAACTGGAACTCATGGAACTCCACAGCAGACACCCACGGGATGCGGAGATGTGCTCTTGTGGTCACAGTAGAAGAATCCCCCAGAGGGAAATGCAGATGGGGTGAAGCCCAGGAGGACTCAGGTGCAGAGCCCAGGTCCAGTCGCACCCCACAGGAGAGTGTGACGGACAGCGCCATTTGTCCCAGCAGTGGCATGAGTGCACTGCCAGGTGCAGGCAGGCAGATAGGCATGGAATATCCCTGTGGCTGGTTTAGCTACCCAGGTCAACAGGTGGAGGGAGGCCTAGATCCTTAGGCTGTCAAAACCAGGTGTTCACCATAAATCACACTGTTAGCAAAAGTGTCTGGCTTGGCCCAAGGTACCAGGTATTTCAAAACCCTCCTATCTGGCAGGGTGCCCCAAGTCTTACATCTCAGGAGCTCTTCAAAGTACGAGGTAGGGGTCCAGCACTCCAGCCCTGCTGAACAAGCTGTTTACCGGACACATTGATTGTCAGATGGACATTGCTTCCTTAGTTTTAATCTGTCATTCAAGATTAGGCACACCTTACCCATTCCCTGAATTTAGGTGGCAGGTAAATGAAAGTACTTTGCTGTTTCTTTGCCAGTACCATGTATGTGTACGTGTACAAGTATAACACATGTATCACTGTTTTTGGCAGCACTGGTGTTTGGACTCAGAGGCTCATGCTTGGTAGGCAGACGCTCTTACTGCTTGAGCCACTCCGCCAGCCCAACTTTGCTGTTTCTTAATTCAACTTTCAATTTAATGTAACTATAATAATGTTTGTAGAGTATTCCTGTGTTAAACTTTGTTTGAAATTTTCCCAGGTGATATATTCCACATTAGCTTCCGTTTGAGTAGTAGGTGTAATGTGATAAATCAGATACTGAAATGTGGTCTAGCTGTGATTTTTTAGTGTATAAAAAGCCATCCAAACCTAGGCACTGGGTGCTCTTCAGCCCCCTTGCTCAGAGTTTGCCCCTCCTTCCTTAGGGAGTGTACTTGCAACTTTTTGCTTCCCTCTCGAGAAAAACTCTGCTGCTGCTTTGTAGGGCTGGGGATAAATTAAAATGTTAAGGTTTAACTATCAGGATGAAGTAGGTACCTTATTTGTATAAGTGGGCAACAAGAGAAGTCATGTCGGGTGTGCCCTGTGGGT